>NC_139768.1:13776019-14402764 GCF_965231275.1 Zosterops lateralis
TTTCACAGATTGAATTTACAAATTTAGTACAGTCTTGGTTACTGAACCTAAGTTCAGCCTTGAATCATGAGTCTTTGAAATTAAATTACACTCAAAACCCCCCGAATCAAAATGGACTATGCTAAAATCCCATTGTTTCAATTGATAACTCAAAACTTAATCATGTTTATTCATTATACAATTTCTTTGTTTGATACCATTATTTCTGATTTTTTATTTTCTTCAGCCCAGATGTAACACAGCAAGAAACAGGGCAAACTGGCTTTTGCTTTCACTTGTGCATCATCAGACTTGTACAGTAGTGTCCAGTCAGTCCAAACTACAACAAATCCATTCAAGACAGCAGTGTCAGAAGTGGCCTAATCTGTGCTGTTAAAAAAACTAGGTCTTGATTTAAACGTACAAACCCATACTTTATAGTACATCATAACTGGTAAGGGCTTAATTCATTAAAAGAAACTTTTTTCTTTGGTACAGATTCAAAATGCTGCACAAGACCATGTTAACATGTCCTCATTTTTATAAGGAGTAAGTAACATAGCTGAAAATTGGGATGAGTTAAAACAACACAACTGGAAAAAGTTCACCCAGCAGACAGAAGTTGGACTAGGCAAATTCATAGAGAAAATAAGAACTGAGAATTGACAAAGTATATGCAATTACATTCTTTGGCTGCATTAATTTTGATCTTGTCCCCGTATCTCTTCTATCTGTCTGCTGCATTCAGTGCTGGGTTCTATAACTGATATAATGCATAATGTTTTTATAGCCCCCAGCAAAGATGCTGATTATAGTGTGCACAATTATCTTATATCTCAAGTCCAAAATTTAGCATGACTAAATTCTACTTAAAATGTTAACTACATTATTCTCTTTCTTTTTAGCTACATCAGACATATTTACAGGTCTGCAACTTAGGGATAATGCTACTTTGGCACACCAAATATCTCAACTTTTTCTCTTTCTTGTATTTGTGTGGTGCATCTGAGGTCTAATGAATTTATATACTGACAGATTTTATTAAAAGAAACATAGAAGAAGAAATCCTGACTACACTGAAGTGCGCATGAATTTTAATTTGACTTCACTAAGACTAGTATTTCATCTGTCCTCCCATTTCTCAAGGTTTAAAAGTGCTATTTCGTAGTTATCTTTCTTCTAATGTGAGTTCAAAACACATTATTCATGTTTCAAAACATCTCTGTTGTGTATGATGATGAGTTGATATGAAGTTACTGGAAAATTATTTGTTTGTACATAATTTAATTTTTTTTTCTGAAAAAGTCTGAATGCCTCTGTTTGTATTTTAAGTCTGACAGTAAACTTGAGCTAGATGCACTTCAATAATGTTTTAGTCTCTTGCACTATTTATTCCAGACTACACAGGGATTTTAGGTCTGATATATACATGACAAAGCAGATTTTTTTGGAACCTCCAAATGAGTATACTGTGCACAGGGGAAAATTATCCTCTCAGTACAGCTGAAAATTTTCTTGTCAAATTAATGGTTTAAGTGCTTCCTTTCTAGAATTTATGAGAAATTAAAAAGCATTTTATGAAACACAGAGCATTCAAGACAAGGAAAACAATAACAGTGTGAAAAATCACGTTCAAACCTTCCATCAAATCTAGTAATTACTCCCATAAAATAAATATGGCATTTTGAAAGAAAAATTGTAAAGGTGACTCAAACCATCACTAAGAGAAATATTTTCTACTACACTTCTGATGAGCACTTGGCATCCAAGAGTTCTTAGTTGTCCTGAAGTATAGAATGGGTATTTGTAAAAGTTCAATTGCTTGAATTTTCAACTGGAAAATTTTGGACAAACCCAGAACTCTGAGCTGCAGCTGTATACCTTTTTTTCAAGAACATCTAAATTGACACCCACACAGATATCTGGTGCTTAAATACAAAGCTCTATTAAACCAAATTCTATTTAAGGCCCACACAAGATGCATTTTGACTTCGCATAAGTTTGCCCATCACATTTACATCATGCCAAATTAATGGGCACAGACTGGATTCAAAGCCCTGCAGATGCAGATTTAGACCTATATTTATGCTATGATTTGAATTTGTCCAATAGGCAAATGAAATAAGCAGTAAGTTGTGTTGGGAACTGGTGCTTTCTAAGGGTACTAAATTTACAACATCTGGGTCAGAAAGAATCATCTGTGTGTCTTAGGTCTTTCTGTATGTGGTACTTTTTTCAAAAATTGCCTTTTTTGCAATTTTAATATGAAAACTGGATGCCATCAAGCATTTTTGCTTCTATTACTTTTGTTGTTAGTTATATTATTTTTTAAGTTTTCATTATAGTTTCTAGTTTCCATCTATGCACCTATTTGAACTGGTACTTGCATGTATAACCAGTCTATGCATACTTTGTGTTTTTCATGAAGCAGCATAACTAAAGCAGTCCCCAATTGTCTAAGAGAAAACAGAATACAGCACCTACATAACATATAATCAGGCAGGATAGCAGATAGTCTGCTGTGTGCTTGTCCACAGAGTAATACTCTGCCTACCTTAACAGAGAGGATCTGGTTTCTGATTGGAGCTCCATACCAGGTACTGCACAGCTGTGGCATTCAACACTGTTAGCACTTGTGCAGGCAAAAGCAAGCTAGAGCCCTTAAAAGTTGTGCAGGAGAAATAGCAATCTCAAACTTTGCCAGGCTTAAGCAAAGATGAAGGCATTCATACTTTGAAAAAATCCATATCCCATATACATATTTCATTAAAAGACCAAAAAAAGATTTAATAAAAATTATTCTAGCTTATATCTGCCAAAAACGTGCCACTGACTTCAGTCAGCATTTGTTAAGCAAAGACCTAGTCCAACATCCACTGTGTGCAAGCTATGCATCAGGAGGAATTTAAGATGAACTGGATTTTGTAGATAGTTAAATCATCAGTACCCAAACCTGCCTTGAAGCATATAAAATCTAATTATTTTCATTCCTGAGCAGTCAAAATGTATGTATTTAAAATGGATTTCAGTGCATAGACCTGATAATAATAGTGGTGTTTGTTGAATAAATATGTGTTGCATTACAAGTGCCTCGAAATATCACTAGCACACTTCCATCAAGTAAGAAAGTATCTTATTTTCTTATGGTCTATTTAAATTATTAATATAAGTGTTACTTCCCTGTTTGTATTTCAGATGTCATTTTGAGGAATAAATACTTTAAGTTTATATAATAAATTCATAACTAAATTAAAGAATGTTTCATTACAAACCTAATTATCAATATTCAGTCATCATTCAGAAAATGTTAGCTGTGATAAACAAATTCAGCAAACATAGATGTTTTAAAAAGTAATTTTCCACTCTGCACAGTACCAATAATTGAAATTTCTGATCTTGGTTTCTTAGCTACTGGTAACAGCCAGCTGCATCCAGAGGCATTAGTGTTAAAACAACCTTTTTACTTGATATGTGACTGGCAGATAAAACCTTAATTGAACACAATAATGTGCTCTCCCTTCATGCACTATGATTTTGTGAAAAAGCATAGTTTATAAACCACTGTGGCTTTCAACATACTCCAGCAGCATTTCTCACACTGTTTTAGTCAAGTGATGAGCTGTAATTTATGCAAACTGACTGCAGATATTTTTCATCTGCTATTTGGATCATTATGATATTCACTAATGAATACAAATACTGAATAAAAGGAAAATAACCCTTACTTGGGGCTTTTCTGAGATTTAATTAATAAGATGAGAAGTATTCTGTTAATTTATTTGGTCAAAGCATTACTTTGTTGGGCATGATGGCAAATAACAGCTTTTATGACTGGGATCATATGGTATCAGATACATAAAAATACTCAAATACCTTAAGAATAAGTGTATGATTAAAGAAAAGAACCATGCTACCAATAACAAAGCACAAATCAATCCCATAACCAATCTGAACCACCATACAATAACAGAAGGAATGAAGGAAAGACATAGCAGGAGCATTTTTCCCCATATATATATACATATACATATACATACACTTAAACAATGCTTTGACCTGGATTTTAGCTCAGAACTGCAAAGTATCTTAGACTCATATATGATACAGTTTTGGAAAATACATGATCTGTATGGAAGAATAATCAGTTTAATGCTGATTTACCAGACCTTTCTCAATAATGCAATCAAACTCAGTAACCTCCTGAAACTCAATAAAAGGTGAAAAGACATAGGTGAGGGTCCAGATATATGGATATAGGAATTCCTTCCTGCTCCATAAAATTACATTGTTTTTCTGCAGATGAGTCCTCAAGATGGGAGGACAACGGCACACTCTGGGAATAGGCCAAGTCTGATATTTTGTAAGCTCATGTGTTTTATGGCAAAGAATATGGTTTTGCCAATTTGTTTGCATATTATGCTGAGTTTTTGCATGGTTAGGTTGATGTACCTAATTACTCCCGCAGAAACAACAAAAACATCTCTAGTAATTAATCTTATTAGAAGCAGCTGCATTATATACTACAGATAATGTCACAATTGCAGAATTATGCTCTTTTAAAATGTTAATAGAGAAGAGAAATGACAGGTGAAATTAAGTGATGTGCTTGGCCAGCAATGCTGGCCTTTGCCTATTGACAAACGGAAAGTCAGAGATCAAAGCAACAATTTCAAGCTGTGAATTTTGCCATGCTCTCTTTACTAGCAGCAAACAAGCCAGTCAAATTGTGGAAGTTCTATTTAATGGATATTTTGGCATTTCAAAAATTCACTGTCAAAGGAGTCATGTTTTCTTCCTTTTTTAGGGATCACCCAAACTAAACAGTGGTCAGAGCAGCTACAAATTGTATGAAGATGACAAAGATACAGGACAAGATGCAGAGAAAGCAATGATGAAATGGCTGCTCAAGTGGGAAAAAATGCACAGTTCAAATGTGGAGTCAACAGAAATGATATATTTGTGAAGAGCCAGAAAGCCAATCTACAAATGGATCTTTATGGTAGCAGTTTTAATCCTGCTCCTTATCCTTAGTGCTCGCATGGAATAGCCATTAAAGAAATACATGAAGCACTTCATGATGAAATCTCCCAAACAATTCTGAAAGCACAGAGGGAGAAGACAAAAGCCAAACATCAGAATTTACATCATTGTGTTACATCACCCCACAGCTACAAGGGGACAAAGTATTCCTGGGGGCAGGAAATTAATAATTTTTCTTCACTCTCGTAATGACACTTAAAATCCCCTCATTTCTATTGCTCAAAGGTAGAACAACTATTATGAAATTAGAATGCTGAGAAAAAATTGAATTAATGTAGAAGACCCAGACTAACCAAGCTAATTAGTTAATTAGAAACCCTCCAACTTCTATACATAATTAAAGAAAATTAACAATACCTTTTTTTCCCAAGGACATGATATAGTACTTTCATGGGGACTAGCAATGTATACATTTTAATGTGAGAGGAAGAGTTTATGCATTTGATTTCCAGGGGACCTTAATGCAATTTAAGACCCATTCACAAGATATGACACTTACACAAGGTAAGTGTAGCTTAAATGTAATTTCAAGATGCCAAGTCTACAGTACTGTGCAAAAGTAGTCATGAGGTTGGATTTCAGAATGAATTTGCAGTTTGTCTACACCATTTACTCATTAAAGCATTTTTGAGGCAAGCATTACAGGGACACTCAGACAAGCTCCTGGGCATTTGGCCAGGCAATGTGCCTACCTGCCTCACAATATTCCAACTGTCTTTTTGCTTACATTCTAAGAGTAATGTCACAGACAGCAATTCTGGCATTGGCAGCCAGAGTAGACACAGTTAGAGTAACACTGCTTTTATAAAACACAGAAGCCTGAACTTAATACCAGAATCCTATTGATACTTCAAGCAGAAATATCCCCTAAATATTTCCTGATATTCAAGACACAAAACCATAGGTTTTAAAAAAAATAATCCTAAAGGTCAAGGAAGACCACAAGCTCTTTGTGGGATTCAGACTGAGAAGGATGTATGCACTCTAATGCATGAATGTGCAAAGAAAATTCTAGAGTGACTATGGAATAATAATAATAATAATTGTACTTTGCTGAGTGAGGCTTATACTCTTTCAATTCACACTTTTGACTGGAGAGAATCTGCAACTTGCAATCTCATATTTAACTAAAGTCAGGCACAATAACACACACCCCTGTATGCTGTTATCTAAAGAAAACCCCTAGCAACAGCATTTGAGAAAAAGAAAAAAAAATCATATGAATTTAGTTCAGTACAAACTAAATTTAATGTAGTCTGTATATTCTGGAAACAAGAGTAGCACAAATAGAGACAGAAAACATTTCCTCACCTAGCAAAAAAAGTGATCAAATAGGAATGCAAAATTTCTGTTACAGAACTTCTACATGCCTAACACAATGGTTTCCCTTGAAATCTTGCCCTCGTCAGAGAGCATAACTTCATGTAATTATTTTAATTACTGTAGTTGTTCTTACAGCAACAATCAGAAAGTTTGTATTATATATTCTGAAGTTAAATTATTTACATAGTTTTACAAAGTTTTGCCAGATTAGCAAGCATGACATGTAAATTGCTTTATAGAAATATTTATCTCTCATGAATTCATGGATTTGTTCAGTTTCCCAATGAATTAATGCAACAAGAACTAAATATTGTAATAAACTTCAGCAAAAGAAAAATTTATTGCTAGTAAGAGAACACTTTTAACCCCTATAGCATTTTCTATTCAAATATTTAAAAGCATTTCATTAACATTTTACATAAGCATACAAGATACTGATTATCTCTTAATTGCTCAGGTTGTAGAACTGAGTCTCAAAGAAATCAGATTATTTAAGTAAGAACCATCATGCAGAAAGTGGCGTGCAGGCAAAAATACAACCCAGCTCACCTGCGTCCTAGTCCAAAGTCCTTTGCAAAAGATCACATTTCAATTTATCTTGTGTTATCATCTCAACTAAACATCTAAACTAAAATTTAAAATGCAGCTACAACTAATGTTACGAAGTAGCGCTGATGTTCAAGCACTGAACATCATACTTTCTTCACAGAATAGCAGGGAATGGGCCTCAAGACTGTTTCTGTTTGAAAGGCTGCAAACTCCTACTCTCTAAATTAAGCTGTCATAGTAGGATTCAGTGGTATTTCTGTCATTGATCTTCTAAATGAACATAGATCAAACACCACCTTCAGTCCTCATACTCTGGCAGCCTGGAAAGAATCTGCAAGAACTATCAAATATGCATGGAGAGCTGAACAAAAATGGATGATTATGTACATACTTTTTACAAGTTTCCGCTCAGCTCTGGAAGTTTGGGAACATATATACCCTCTTATCCCTTTGCTGTCCACCAATGTCTAATCACAGTTCAGTGCAATTTGTTGCTTAAACAAGAATGTTAAAATGTTATGAAATGACAGCTACACAACTAAAAGAAGTCATAACATACGAGATGGAAAAAACCACTAAATATTTACTAGATACTTTTAATGCACAGATATTTTCTTAATTCTGACATACATTTTCATAATTATTTGTATCATGTGACATTTTCCCCCAAAAGGCTCTAAAATGTCCAAAGGAAGGCAAAATTTATCTGAAACTCTGGTGTGGAAGTCTATGTTTTGATCCAACAACTACTTTTTTGAATACAGAAGTAAGTATGAAGACTCCTACTGAAGGTGGTACAGATTTGTAATGGCAGGATGGCCTCTAATGCAAACAAAACAATATAAAATTCCCCACAACTGAAAATTATTTTTAGTAAGTCCCTGTAGATGAAAAACCCAGGAAGTGGAGAATGGTAGCACTCAGGACATAAAAGTCCTCTATAAAATTGAAGTGTGTGCTTTATATTTGCTATCCAAAGAACAGTAACCAAAAAAAATCTAGATAGTTTCTTATCTTGTGAGATGCACTATATACTTATTGTGTGATCCAGTGTATATGGCTTTATTCTTGAATAATATGTTTTGTGTTGAGAGACTTTCAGGGACCAAGTAGCAATGTAAAGTAGCACACCTCTTATTATGTAACAAGTCCCCAAACCCTCGTTGCTACAGAAACCTGTAATTCTTAGGAAGCACTTCAGAAAAAAAGTTATGAAGGCAGTAAAAAGTCAAAGGCAGTAAAACCTTACATATTGGTTTCAGAGAGATTAAATAAAACCATATATAAACTATAAAAAAGCCCCTTTATGACCTTATAAAGCAGATGTTTACACTCCACAGACTATTTTTGGAAAGAAACTACCACTGATATAACCAAATAAATAATTTTGAATGGCTACAACAAATGTGTGATATGTACATGACCACATAGAAGTTTTGAGTTAATTTTCTGTTGAGAAATTTCATTTTCAAGTAGATATTTAGAAGCAAACTGTACCCAGCCTTGCAATGCAAAGTAAATCAGCTCTACATACTGCAGAGTAAAAAGAGAGAGCAAATTCCTCCCCTAGGCCTCCCAGCACCAGAGCAGGCATTCTGCAATCATTACTGTGTCCATCGGCAAGAGCAGCCACAGCTGTTGCACATTATCCTGAACAAGAACCTTGGGCAGGAGATTCCTGTGATCTAAGGTTTAATGGGCATCTTCCCTCCCTCTTGAACTCATTAACTCCTTATCCTTGCTGTTATGGGGCAGGGAACACTTAGAACAAGAAATTTCTTGCCGACAAGAAATGCAGAATTCCTTGTTTGCTAAGCAATGGCATTTTCCTCAGTAAAAAAATTCTGTATATACTGAAAAGTGCATACAGAGGAAATATGCCTTTTAAGCAGTATCTTTTGTCCATATCATCTTCATTTTCCCTTTATTTTTTGGTATAAATAAAAATAGTTTTTGATCTCGACATACTTCTTTTTCCTATATTCCGGCCATGTATTTGAAATGTGCTCTCAATAAATGGAATATTTAGCTAATCTGCACAAGCATTTCATATCCAATTCTACTCAAAATTTCTGTCAACAAAGCAGCTCTCTTTCAGATTTCAATCTTATTTTTCAATTATTCAGTCTAAGAGTCTTCAATAATTTCATACTCTATGCTCAGACTTGTTAGACTTTTTCTAGCTGAACTTGTAATTTCTAAGCAGTACCTTGGTACATTTTCAGTTGCCACCCTTTATCAGTATTGGGCATGCCCTTAGAAGAATAATGTTCTTTTTTCTCATTCTGGCTTCTATACTTTTTCTTCCTCCTGTCATAAATGCTGTACTCAATACATCAATCATGACACACTTCCCAGTCATTTAGCACAGTCCACTCAAGTCACTAGGTTTAGTTTATGAGCTCAGATTTTATTCTTTTAAATAAAAGGTAGTATCAATCTACCATTATGTATAGTACTGTGATAGAGTGTCCTCTCCTCAAGCTATAAAACAGTACTTAAGAAAGGACATAGAAGTAAAAAGTGGAGGCAGAGATGCAGCTGTGATGAATATATTTTCCTGCTGTTCTAGAACAGGTGAGAGTAAAGACCTAACAGAAACCATTAACCCTCAGGTAAGGATAAAACCACAGAAAAAACGAACCAATGCCACAGTAGGGATCAGTGATATATCCAATGCAGTCAGCAGGTGAATGACTCTCCCAGAACAATTAACAAAAGCACTCAAAGGCTAGGAAGTGGGGATGATGGCAAACCAACTACCTTAAAGGTGTTATGTAAGCAATGGAGGGAGCTCTTCTGGAAACAGCTTCAGACAGCTGGATAAGTGCTCAAACAAGTGGGTAAGTACTGGTCAGGAGTGCTGCTTCAGTTCCTACTTGTACAGAGAACTTGGTCAAGAGTCAAGAGTTTCAGTGAAAGTTGCCTTAAAACAGAGTTCTCAAATACTACAAAAGAAGGAATTTGACATTCCAAAAGCAGACAAATTGAGGAAAGAAAAGATAGAATCTCCTCGGCAAACATCCAAGGTTTGGTTTTGTTCCTCAAAAAAACCTCAAAACTGAAACCTGGTTCTGAAGGCAGAAAAATAACTCATTCCAAACAGGAAGATAAAAATGGAGTACATGAAGAGACTTAAGAGTCTAAATTGAGATCTCTTGACTGATTGACATTTAAAAAAGGAATAGTACCAAGAGTGTAAACAATGTCACCTATAAAAGAATTTTATCAATTCCTTAGGGAGATGATAAATGATGACATTAAGCAAATAAAGAAAATATTAAAAGCTGCAATCAAAAGAAGCACAAAAGTCTCAGTAGCACAAAAAAAAAAAAAGTGGAATCACCAATAACAGCAAAGTCTGAAACAATTTGGAAATTTTTTTCTTTTGTCTTTAGAAAGCAACTACTTGTGAGCAAGCACTGGGGATAATTTCAATAAAATGAACATCAGAATAGACAAAAAACGATAATTTGACAAAATGAAAATCAGAGTAGAAAAAAAAAGGAGTGGAAGGGAAAGACTAAAACATATTTCAATTTGCATTTCAGCAGGACTTAGCAATCTAATAGAGCTGTCATCAACTGAAACAAGATTTTAACTGTTAGGCCTGACAACATGTGGAAAAGAGGGAGGGTTAGAATTAAGGCAGCAAAATCAGAACTCACACTTTTTTCCCTCTTTTTTATATGTATCTTGGGATTCACAGAATAGTTGACTAAACTTGGATAGCTGAAAATTTACTAAAATTATTCAAAAATCAATTTCCAAGCACCTGGGATAACATGATAATAAACAGACAACACAGATTTGCCAGGAAGAAATCATATTAAACCATCCTAATTTAATTTTTTTTGGTCAGAGTAATTAGACTAGTGGATAAGAATGAAGAAATATTTGCAATGTATCTTAACCTAAGCACATAAAAGAAATACAATTTTGCTGAAAGTGCTAAAAGATGAGCTCACATGGGCTCAAAATAAGGAATGCAAGAAGCAGATTTTGACAGATCACAGCAGAGATGATTTCTGCTTGGATTCCAGAAGGGTTGGTTGGGTCAGTCGTCACTACATATTGTCATGAATGATTAAGACATAAAAGACATTGATTAGCTTAGATAATACTTGATAGAGTAGCTTATTCTAAAAACATATAAAATTATTTTGATAAGTTCTGGAACAACAAGTGAAAAATTTCAGGAAAGGAAACACTAATAGAGTTTAAAAGAAAACATTCAAACATGAAAGTGAGATGTGTGAAAGTGGTTACTTCAACAGAAACAGAAAATTGTAAAATTTTGATTAAAGCATATGTCTGAAATTTAAAGAAGTGGAGCTGTTGTCAAAATATTTGAAGGTGTTTGTTTAAGAAATTGCAGAGGGCCTGTATCAGACAAACATTAAAAAGTCTTTAATTGTATTTAGGCTTATTGGATAATCTGATGACTTCAAGAGATCTCAACATCTTCACTCAAAGCTCTCACAGGTCTTCATTAAAAGTGTTTAACATTATTCTTTTAACTTTAGAAAATTACCTCCAATTTTGAACATAAACAGACCTACTATTTTATAGCCATCCCTCTATTGCATGAATAAACTATCTGTATTCTCACCATTAAGTACTTCATCCACTCAAAAAATAAATCCAATTTATCCCAGTTGCAGTGTAGGCGTTTACAAATTTATGGCAGCTTGTGCACAAGTCTGCTCTAGAACAAAAAAATCCTTACAAAATCAGAAGCAAAGATTATATATATTACAGATTTTCTTTCAATATTTTGATAAATTAGTTCCATCTCCAAAGGATATCTTAATGTTTTAAGAGGCATGTTCCACATAATGTTGCATAGCCTACACATGGGAAAATGGTTTATACATCATCATTACTTTGCCAAAAAAATGGACTACTTTCAATACAGACAATTCTAATGACGAACTTTTATTCACATCAACTTTATGTATTTCCTGGCTGCATTTTATAATCTTGCAGGTGTATCTTTCAGATGGTTACTTAGCCCAAATTAGTCTATGCCTCACTTACTGAGTACACATTGCTTAAGAAAGAGGTAGCAGGGAAAGGAACATTATTCCAAGGTAATAACACCCCAATCAACTATTTCTGAATAGTTAGTAAATACACTTTATTTCAGAAGCTTTATAATTCCTTTGTTGCAAACCCCATATTTATCAAAAGCTAAAATACTAGTCTTTAAGAGAATAATGTATACATTTATATTGTTTTAATTCAAGGAAGTGGCATTACTTAACATGTGGTATTTTAAAAAAGGATCTTTGTCAATTCTTCACTAGCTGTGCACTAGCTACATTTTGAGTTCTTGACCACTATAAAGTGCTGCTTGGCTCTTTGATTACATTTCTGATAGGAATCATCCTACAGGAATTCTGAGTTGTTCAAAGGTGTGTCCTTGCCTCACTGGATTGAAATTATAAAATAATTTTTTTCAGCTGAAAAAACCTCCATATTATTTTCCTGGCTCCTTATGACATGATATTTAGTTTTGGTGCTAACTTTATTCAATTTTTATTTATATATTTAAATGAAAACTGTGTTTGTATATCTATGTTTAATAATTATAACAGAGAAGCAGCAAAAAATTCTTCTGAAGGTACAGATCCCTGTGAAAAATGCAGCACAGGACCTAGACCTTGCTAAAACACAGTGTCTCTGTTCCAGCTAGCAAACAAGTCTGTGGGATTAAGGAGAGATCCATTGGACAGTCTGAAATTCACATATTACCAAAAAAGGCAATGGGATACAGAAATAAAAGTTCCTTAACTTGAGATAACAAGTAAGCAAAAGATAATTGAGAAGAAACTCTGCAACATCCACACAATTTGGCAGTTGGGGTACATTTTAACAAATCTTGAACTCAACCGATGTTCCCATCATACCATATGGGTCTCATAGCTGGAAATTCACCAGCAGTGCCAACAGATGTCAAAAAGCTTTCAAAGTAACAGAGTTAGAAAAGATTGTATGTATTAACTTAAATCAATGTATAAACATGCCAAAATTTCTGACTTCATCAGCTTTCTCTCTTCTCTCTGCACTTGCCCTAAAGACCATGAAAATATTCTGAAGCCCACATGAAAAATGAAGCCTGGTTATTTTCCATTGCAGGGCAGGAAAATGAAGATGCAACACGCTAAATGAAATCCTCTCCAAATGAGAGTTCTTGGAATAGAAAAAAGAAGAAGGGGATTTAGCAACACCATTAAAAAAACAACACAAAATCAACAGTGGCATAACCTCAGTTCCCTAAGCCATATTTGATTCTGTGGGAAAGATTAAATGGAACAAAAATGTTGCATAAACACTAACATTACATTAGGGGAATCTGAACTTTTCAACCATTCCAAAAAATCTTTCTAAAGAGGGTACATTCATGCTGACAAAAAACCCGCTGATTCCTCTCTTTTTTGGCAAACATCCAAGAATGTTCTTCTTTGTTCTTTATAAATGTTCCCTCCCACCCGTGCCATGCAGACATTCTGACCAGTTTAGTGGCCTCAGATGGAAGGGAATGGATGTGACACCAAGTGAGAGAAGATAAAACAGTCCATCTCTCCAATCTGTTCATTAAAATATGGCTTATTCGCTCACACTGCGAGAAAATATGGGAAGTTTGCCTGAAATAATATTATTTCTAAATAGAGTATTTTTATTTACTGCATAAATTATGTGAAAATAAAATGTAACTGAGATACAATGAATAATCTAAAGTCATTATTTCTTTGACATTTCTCTTTAGAATGCACTAGATAGAAATAAAAATTTACCTGTCATAATAAAATACAATGAAGGGAATACCTGCCTACACAGAAAATCAACACAGAGGTCATTGCCGTGTTTTTATTTTTCACTTTTTCTGTGAAATGATTATGCTATCGACTCAAGCAAATGAGATAAACACCAATATTATCAGGGGAATTTTTATTGACAACAAATGGATGCCTTTTGTTAGCAGCATTCTCTATATGGGACACCTGAGGTTTAGAATTTGTCAGTATTACAGCATGGAAAACCACATGGTCAATAAGTACAGTCTTCCAGTATCAAAATCTACATTTTACTCAAATAACTAAAGCACATTTTATTAAATAATTATTGATATAGAATGAAGCAATTGTGATTTTCTTTTCTCCTTTTAGATACAATTTAGAAGATTCAACAGATAACCATTGGAGAACATTAAGGCTCTACTGCCACATGAAGCACAATTTCTAGTAAGAATTTCTAGGTAAGAGTTTTAGATATTGTTTACTGGGACACTTTTCCTGGATACAAAAGACCACTGTCAGGGTATTCTAACCACATATACACAACTTATGGCCTACCAAAGTGAAATGCAGTATTTTGTAGTTGCTTGTAAAATGAATTTGTCATAGGGTATAAAGAAAAACTTAGTCCATTTTTATAGAATAGCAATTGTGTTTTACAAAATGTTGAAGCAACCATATATTTGATTCAAAACATATCACTTACATAAAAGGCAAGCTAGAGAACTAAAAGCACTCCACCTTTATAAAAGCAATATTAGTGCTGCCAGTCAAGGGAAATAAAATATGAAGAGAGCTCATTCTGTCTCTTCCCTCTGGGACTGCTACACAGGTAAAAAGCCAATAACCTAAGTTCCATCACCTGGCTAACTGAAGAATTATGTCAACACTACTTAGTGAACAGACTTCAACATATGAACTACAGAGCCCTGAGAATCTGTGGACTAATTTCAAGAGGTCTATAAAAAAGTGTTAAGAAAAACCTAATTATAGATGCTGTATGTGATCAATGGAAGTTTCTATTTTGGTCTATATCACCAGTGAAACTATACCAATGTCCAAGGAACAAGAACAGCTGAACAGTCACTGGTACTTGAACCTGAGGGATCACACAGGATTGTATATTTATGCTTCTACATTAAATTACATTAAAATTAATTTCTGAATTAACAGCTAGTAATGTAAATAAGTTAGCCTATGTTTTTCATTTTCTGATCTACTGAAGGAGAGCTGTAGTGCACTCTAAAAGTATCTCCAATGTGCTATCCAAATAAAATCACAATCAGATTATACAAAAGAGTAGGACCTCAGCTGCAAACAAGTCATAATGAAATATCAGTAGAGTAAGGAATAACTCTTACCTACAATAGACCATGACAGCAATGTTCCTTAAACCACGAAGCTATTCAGGAAGATATTCAGCAATAGCTAAGACTAAGCATAAATTTTTATATTTCTTCTGTCATCATGCTTACATATTTAAGTGTGTATATATCTGCATTTTATGCATATATATACACACACACACACACATATATACACATTTTAAAAGATCTTGAGAAAAACTTCTCAGGGAGTGCTACACAAAAGCAAGATAATTTCTACAAAACTCAGGAAACTGTGTATCATGGAATCTTTACCATTCACTGTACTAGAGAGTAAGTGTAGCAACTTCAAATCCAGTACAGCTATTTTGATGTATTTGAAAGATTATTTTTAGCTACTCATGTTAACTACTCATTTCCAGGAGCCTACAAGGATTACACAATTATTTATGATTTAATATTTTACTGATATTCCTGAATCAATTTCTCACACAGGATCACTATAAGCTTTCTTTAATTCTTAAAATAAGGAAAAACAAAGTATGTATGAGAGGCAGCACCTTTGACATGCTTGTAAATAGTCATGACAGAACTAAGGCAGTGCATGTCATGCCTTTCAGTCAAGTATCACAAAAGATGCTGAATATCAGATCTTAAGTATACTATTTTGGCAGAATATGCACTATGCAATACTGAAAGTGCTGTAATTTTCATTAGCAGCAGTAAGACTTCCAGAAATCTCCTAATTGTCTATTCAGGGAAAGTTTCTCAGCTGTCATGTACTGAAACTCATTTGACATCTGAATTTCACAGAAGTCCAGTGTTCTACTCTATTTTCCAGTTGAACTGTTACTAGTACAAAAAAAGTACAGTAGTATGCCTGGCAGTCACAGGTCAAATTTATGGTTTATAGTTTTGTTTAAGTTACAATTCTGCCTTTCTGTCTAAGAAGAAAATCCCTTATAATGACTCATCATAAGGTGTTCCCCCAGTTAAGACTGCACAAGAAAACCCAGAGCTGCAAACCGGTGGAGGCTGGAGGAATGTCCTGGGACACTTCCTCTTCCGGCTTGCCCTGTTCAAACATCCTTTCCAAAGCCCTTGCTTTTAGCCACTGCCAAAGACCACATAACAAATTGATTAGTCTTTAGTCTTTATGTTCTTCATCCTTCACTGATGTGTCCTAGGTTCAGCATCACTTAGTTAAGGATGAGATTTATACAGTTGAAACACTTCAACAAGTATCATTAGAGAGGCCTTGAAAATTCATGGGCTAAAACCTAATGGAGAAATGAGAACAGGACACTTAAAAGATCTATCTCCTCCCACAGCATGGTTATGGTTGTCAAGACATTCAGAAGGATATTCTCTTGTGAAGGAGTTGAGGCTGTTTCACTTCAGGCTGTTCTGGTTTTACTGTCAGCCCTGTCCAGTGAAGACAAACATACCCAGACCATGGCTGTGACACTCAAGCATGTTTTCAGTTGACAGACATCATTATAGTGCTCTGGACTGCATTTGAGGAAGGATGTAGATTTAAATACAATATCTGTTAAATAATTTCTGAGCAAAACGTGGATATGGAAACCATATGCAAAAGCTGTAAAGAAAATAGCAGGTAGATTTAATGTTTTGGAAGGAAACTAATGTTGGTATATTTAGACTATGACACAAACACAAACCCCTTCTTTTCTTCTTTTGTTCTTACTGACAATCCCTTACTGCTTTGATTGCAATTTCCTTCCCTAGACATAGAACCACATGCTCCAGTCAGCAGTATTTTTACACAGGTGCTTAAAGTCCAGGAAAAAGTTCAGCTTCTAGCTACGTTTAAATGTGTGCATGCCTGAACTTGACTTTCTCAGCATTGACTTCCACAGCTCTTTCTTTTGAAGACTTGATCAGTCCGAACCTCCAGGTAAATATAGTATGCATTTAAGTTCCTAACCATTCAAATATGTGACTGAAGGTCAAGCCTATTAGGCTTGGTTCAACTCACATCAATTATCCTCCCTATTGAAGGTGATGTAAGTATGATTCCAGCTAATTAAGTCTGTAATATTGAGATAGAGTGCTTAATAAGGCTCAACACAGGCAAATCAAGTTAAGTCTGTCAATCTTCTCTGCTATAATGCATTTTGTTATACAAACATTCCAGCAGCCTAAGATTTCTAGATTTGCATTTGGGTGCCTTTTTCTGATAGACACAGGCAAACTTGCTCCTCTTGTGGTAAAATATCCTTCAGTGGCATTCAATGGCATTGAACTAAATATATCCTAATATTGAAAAAGGTAAAGCCTATTATACATTCCAGAGAAAATTTATCACCTGTAAATGAGAAAACCAGAGAAAATATCCTCCAAGCAGTATCTGGTTAATAACTGCAAACAGAGAAATATCTATACAGTCATTCTTAGCAATCAGTATTATTTTTTTCTGTCTCTGCATAGCTGTAGATAATCACATTCCTGTTAATTTACAGCTATGTTCTAATCCTTAATTTAAAACTCTACTGAGATTTTTACTTAACTACCTGAACAATCATTTGACAATGTGTGAAGTGGCAGAAGAACAGTAGTAAACCTGAGACCTAGGTTTTGTCCAAGGGTGAATATTCAAGGTAGAAAAGAGAGGAAAATTCCTAACTGAAGGGGCATCTGAACAATGACTCCATGGGAGGGTGGCTGGTCACAACTTAGCCTGTTGTCATGCAATCCTCCTCCACCTTCCTGGTCTCTGGTCGCATCATCTGAAAGCATAGAGATGCTGGAATTTGGAAAACCTGGGAATGCTTTTTGTCCCTTTCTGGGGACAATTAGGAAAATTCCTTTACTTTTTCTTTGTTTCAAAGCACAAGAATGAGCAAAGCCAATTTACTGAGGTAATTGCAAACAGCCTTGGCTTTGCTTGAAATACACAATAGAGGAGAGCTGGACCACAGCACTAAGCTGTGTCTTACACACCTGCAGAGTTTTAAAGCTGGACTGCACTACATTGTAAGCTACAGTTAAAGCTTTTTGAGATTGAAAGGAAAACTGTTTGAATTAGGAAACAAATTCAGAATAAACCTCAATTTAATATTCAGTGTAAACACAGAGATGGTAGTTTTAATCTTTGCCAATGGAACCTCCACTGGTATAAACTGATTAATACCAGTATATGCAAGCTAGAGTTGTGGTTCTAAAAATCTACAATGAACTTATGTCTTATACTGGAAATCCTCTTCACATAAAAAGTAACAATTTAAACATCACTAGGACAAGCAGTTTTCACGGTATCTGCACAACAGTGTTAATGTTAAATACTACTATTCTGGTAATTTCTAACTGACAAGGCAGGACTCCATGCTGTCTTACCCATTAGGGATGTTATTTAGCCAATGTTAAAGATGAAATATTAATAATTATATCTTCTAAACATAAATGTACTGCTACAGTAGCCCTCAGTTAAAGTACAAGGAGTGCAAAACCCTTCTATCAAGCTTTCTATGACAAATTAGTATTCAACTCTTGCCACTAGGACAGTGCCATTAATTATTCTTGGACAGCACAACAAAGACAACAGGCGCTTGTGGGAAGGTCATACAAAAGGCTTCACATGGAACTGAGAGGGAATTGTTACAATAGTGCAAAGCAATACACAGTCTGAAGAACGTACTGCTTGAAAATTACTGATGCTTCTAAAGAAGGGAAAATTAGCCAGTATACCCAAGAATATCTTAGGCTTTTAGATTAAATGTACTAGTAAGAAAAATCTAAGCAAAGATGTGCCAAGCTGATCCAGCTCCAGGAAATGAAACATTTTATAATATATCTCAACTTTGACTTCTTTAACTGGCTTTAAGTACAATTTTATGTACAGAAAACAAACTAAAGAAGAACACCTCCCTGATTTCCTAAGCAGTGAGACTAGCTAATGACAGCTACTACAACTACTACATTGTATGGGCTGCTAAAATTCTAACAGTACCTCAACATCTGAGTGAAGGAAAAAAAAAAAAAAAAAAAAAAAGGCAAAGAGAGATTGCCTTAAAACAAGTTAAAAAATCTCTCCTTTTCTACACACAAAATAACATCTTTACAATTGTGTCTGCTGCCCTCCTCCAGGCAAACCACTTCTAAAATCATTAATATTAAAGTGTGAAGTTCAGTTGAATTGATTTTTAAAAGTAAAATACTCTTGTCCTAGTTTAGATGAGTTTCTAAGTTTGAACCAAAGCATTACACCTTTCCTCAAGGCTCCTGGGACTCCTGAGATGGGAGAGCCACCAAAAAACTGCAAGTCTATCATGTGGAAAAGTACAGATATCCTTACAGAAGGAGCCCTTATTAAGATCTAGTAAACCCTTCTTCATTTGGAATCTTGATCATTCTGTGAATTAATGTGATTGAGGTCACAGCAGAAGAAATCTAAGGAGCTGTGATGGTTGCAATGGAAAAATACTGACTTGAAGAGTAAATTATGTGACCCAAGATGCACATTCTGTGGCAGCATTTTTCTTAATTACTTTCTCTTGTGGTACAATCCCACTTTTTAAGAGGATAATATTGAAGGTTCCTGTACTTTAAAACAAGAATGCAAGCACAGCAGTGATCCCCAGACATTTCTGTGATTTATCTGCTCTACTACTTAAGTTCTTGCTCTGGGCATTTAAAATAACCATGATAAAGTCATGATCAATATAATATATGTTTTTATCTTTCATGTCTATATCAATATTAAACTTCTGGGTTTATGCAGTGATAATGATCCCCAAAGTATTATTTTTTAGTGAACTATTAAGATACTTCTTAAAAATCAATAAGAAGACTGACAGACTATATATATCACAAAAGACCCATAAAAACATATTTAAAATTTCACTCTCTTCCACTGGGATCGTAAATGGTAACTAGTTCTCTCAGAAGAGTAAAAGATGTGTAAGTTTAACTGAATGTATACTAAATATTCAATTCCTGTAGAAGAGATGTGAAAGGTAATATCAGTATTTATAAATCAGTGTCTGGACATCTTGTCAATGAAAAAAACCCCAAGGATAAATAATACTTATTAGCCTCCCAGAGGTATTTTGAGAAGAGGTGGTTAACCCTTATAGAATGTGCTAATAATTTATGTACTATTATGTGTTCACTTTACATATATAATCACCACACACATTAGAGGAGGTTTTTCCACTGGAAAAATAGATTTATTTCTATATTTAATGGAAGGTTATGTGAAACCAAGCAAATGCATAAGCACCTATTTCATGAAAATTGGAAGTAACTCCAATAAAGACATGGATTGCAAGTCAGTGATTCCCCATACTTATTTCATTTTAATCCCCTTTTAAAGCACATTCTGCAAGAAAGGAAGCTCTTACTCCTGTGGGAGATAAGTGTAAGAGCAAAAATGGAACAGATCCTGGTAACATTAAAATTAATGATGTCTGAAAAATCATTATGGTTATAAACCTTGAGCCTGACAGTTTTAATTCAAAGCTCACAAAAACTGAGAAACAGTTAAATAAACTGAAGGACCAGATGGTCTCAGCCTTTAGGGAATTCACTACAGACAGATAAATTGGGAAACAAGAGTCAACAGTCAGAAACTAAAGATATTCTGAAGTGTTTTGAAGGGTCTGATTTCTGAAGAAAAACTTGAGAAGATAATTTTTCTAAAGAAAAGCTAAAAATATACAGTGTTCCTTAAGACTATTTTTCTAAGAGATTTTTCAACACTTATACTCCAGAAAGTTCACATTGGGTATCTTGATGCCCAAATTCAAGATCACTGAAATTATTTCCAAAGAACAGACATCAGTACTTACATTTAGAATAATAGAATGGTTAGGGTTAGAAGGAATCTTATATTTCTGTTGTATATACATTTCTCTTGTATTTCTTATATTTCTCTTGTATTTCTATGACCTGTGATAATTCTTAAAATTCCTTCAAATTTAAGAAGCAAGAATTAAATAAAAACTAAATCCCTTGCTTTGCCTTAGCACCACAGACCAAGGAGGGAAAGGAAAGGGAGAGCAGTTAACATCCTCTCTGGCTGAGTCTCTCTCATTTGGTCTTGACTGGAAGAAAGACTGGAACTTGCATCTTAAAGATCATCAAGCTGCAACCCTTTTGCCATGGGCAGGGATGCAATCTGTCAAAGGAGAAAGAACATTTTCTCCCTCTTTGGTTGGACTTGTAACTTTAAATTGTTTGATAAATAGCTTTAAGTGATAAGTGATCAGAGAGTCAAGTCAAAAGATTGAAAGACTGAAGATCTAAATTAATTACAGTGCATTTTTCATTAAGTTTTGTAGATACAGTGAAGGACAAGCACAGGAATTAATTACCCCAAACTCTTTAGCCTTTGTGGCTTTCACAAGAGAAAAGCATTTCTTTCTATATTTTTCTGCTAGAAATATAATTATTCAGGAATTCTCATGTTTATAGTACCAGACTGAATCTAGATTTAAATGTAGTAGTCAAACATATTATCCAACCTTTCAATCAATGTTCCACATAGAATTATTTACATGCTTTTGTTTAGTTCTTACTGTTCATCTGTACACACAAACATAACACAATATCACAACTGGATCTGAAAATCATACCATCCCTCTTGACAGAAAAAGAAGAACAAAGATGAAAAGGATATGAAAACTGTATTGGCACATCAGTCTTTAAGGGGGCTCTTTAGGTCAAAACTTCATGTATTCAGACAGATAATAATTGCTGGTTCCTTCTTCTCTTATCCCAGTATCTTTCTCAAAAGTTCTTTATACATTATGGTAAATGCTGCAGCATTAAAATTTCAAGCTTTTGAAAAAGCCATGGAATTAATCCACACATGTGGAAGGAAGAGTAGCAGTAAAATTTCCTGCTCTTTCTAGCTGCTCGCCATGTGAAAGAAGGTAAAGCATATTTTTATTAGCATCATAGAAACATTTCACCTCAAACCTATGCCAACTATGACAGAAAATAAATATTTTACATATAACTTAAGATAAATAGTAATGCTTTTTTTTCTGAGCACAGACTTCAATTTTATTTGCACCTCAATTACTCACACCTTCCAAAACTAACAATTTTGATGCATCATTTACAGGCTAACAATTTCAAACATATTTTAAAATTTCAGCTTCTATTTTCTGTTATTGTAGACTAATTTTTTGTAAGTAGGCTTGAAAACAGCCATTTGACATCATACTGGTCTAGGCCATGTGCAGAAATAAACAATTTCACAGTAACAGACCTGCTCACACCTGAGTCCATCAATTCTTAACATGGAAAGGTAGCTATTTCTAGAGAAAGACAGCAGTAATAAATATCTCACTTCTTATACAACAAAACCACCGATTTATTTCTCTCATAAGAATTGGTAATATTGAGGCTTTAAGAGAGGTTTTATTTTACTTTATGATTTTGTCCATCACTTGGCCCTACTCACAGTAAATCTCTTTGATCCTTGTAAGGTCAACATGGAATACATCAGTCACACCAAGTAAATAATTACTTATTTCAGCCTCCCCATCTAAATTTAGTCTTGTGAACATTTCAGAAAAAAAAAAAAAAACAAAAAAAACAAACCCTCAGATTACATCTAACAAGAATAATGACACAGCAGACCTCTATTTTCTACAGTCTGCAGAAGAAAAGCAGAAAGCACTTGCTTTGAGTTACTGCTTGCTCTTCATGCCAAAATCAACAGTGCAAAGGTGGGCACACCTTCCTTAATCACAGTCCTTTCCAGAACAGGACCTGTGGTCTATAATCCTGGTAACAGGAGCCATTGCCTCCCATGTACTACCACACTGTCAGTAATCAGGAAAATAAAAGGTTCTCTTTGGCTGACTCACATGATTATTTAACAATTGGAAGTTATTAGCCTGATATAAACTAAGTTTTGTTAAAGAAAAGTGAAAAATTATGCAAGTGCTGATTAATATAGTTTACCACAGTCAGACAGAATCATTCCAAATAATCAGAGATCAAAGATCCTATGGAAGAAGTATTAAATTAAAAATTTATAATAAAAAAAACCCCTATTCTATCGTTTAAATAGATAACCCTGGAAGACATGACTGTCAGACTGAACAGGTACTTTTCAATAGGTGTGCAATATGTGAATCTTCGTGCTCAGATGATCAGTTCTTGTTAGTGACTGCAGTGCTTTTGTGAATATTTTCTAGTAAGCTGTGCACAATGACTGCACCCTGAATGTATCAGCCTACTTTATTACAATCTCACACTTAGTTTGATCAATTTGTATATTTAGGATTGAAATGTTATTAAAAACTGAAATATAATGAGTAAGGTTTTATCCAGCTTCTCTGAACTTATGTCAGTAGTAGTCATTATTTTAATTTAGGTGTTTATAAAAGTTCATGGAGCAGTGCTGAGCTATTTTTACACAGTTTCTACTGCACATATTTAAAGAAGAGAAAGACTTTGCCGAGGAGAAAGATTCTATGGCAAATTGTCAATATAAAGAACATCTAGCTCAATGTGCACTATATATCACTTTTTTCCAATTATCTAATTTAGTTGTTTTCTAATTATCTGTCTAGCTGTTACAGGGATGGTCTCCAAGGAGTTTGTCTAATGATCATTCATTGAATTTCTTTAATTTGAAGGAAAATAATTAGTTCTTTCACAACAAAAACATCAGTGATGTAAAGGCAAACAGGTGAATACTAAATACATGAATTGAAGGCTGCTTGGTTAATGTTGTACATAACACAGGAGTAATATTTTGACTGGTTTTTCAAGTTTGCTGCAAAAATTTCAATAAAAACTGAAAAATTTTCTACACATGCGAAGTCTGAAGGTCTTACCTCCACACTGTTATCTTGGCTGAACTATTAGAAGGTCATGGAAAAAAATAAATTAAGAAAGATTTCCCAAAAGCAAACTAATTTTATCTAATTTTAAAATTATTATTATTACCAAAATATACTTTGCATATAGCTCTTACCTTTCAAATTCTCTGAGCATGTGGAAATAATATTTTCAATCTCTTGAAATCCTTCCCACGAACTCCTGGTAAGGTGTATTACTGGTAAACATCCACAATCATTCTTTCCCATTATGCTGCACATGCATATTGTGGATTATAATTTCTCATAATACTGAGGCCACAAGTCAATATTTCTATAATATTTCAAGAGCAGTGTTAGCAGGTGACACTGACTATTTTGCTAGGAGATTGTACTATTCCTCTCCCAAAATTCTAAAATCAGAATCTACTCCTCTGAAAATAGTGAGAACTCTTCAATTTCATTAGAAGCCAGCTTTTAACCTAAGACTGTATTTTCACAGACCTTGTTAAACAATGAATAATTTTTTGACAGAGCATTTTCTGATAACTTTACTAATAAAATACTCCTCCCTTTTTCACAACATTGTGTGTTACCTTTAAAGAAACCACTAAGTTGCATCTCCATTACTCCAAGCTTACATGAGATTTATCAGGGTAAAAATGGATCCATCCCCTTGAGGCATAATACTTCCCTTGTGTCCTTCAAGCAATTTTTATCCCAGCTTTAATCTGTTTTCATTTCACTTGACAAAACCACTTTTCTCTATTTTACATGCATTATGCAGTGCATGTACAATTTTAAAAGCATACATACATTCGTGAGTAGAATGCTAATAAAGATATTGCTGTGGTCAGAGCTAATTTCATTATTTTTCAAAGCTACTGGTCATTTATTGTAATATCTGACCCTGTACACTTTCAACATTTTAGTAACATTTTCAATGTTATACTGACCTTTGTCAATGTCTTCTATTGGGCTACCTTTATAATGCAACTCAAGAATTTGTCCCTAGCAATGTGAATTAGGTTTTTACTGTTTAAAAAAAAAAAAAAAAAAAAAAAATAAAATAAAATAAAATAATAATAATAATAATAATAATAATAATAAATATATATATATATATAACAGTATCATCACTAAGTATATGCTTCCCTAATGCCTGTTCTTTGAAAACTGAGAACAGAGACAGTGCAACATATTCTGCCACCTGAAAACCTTTGTTGGCTTCTTTAAAGTAAAAGAAAAGCATGGAAATGTTTAGCCAATAAATCTCTTTAAAATCTGTCTTGTTTGCTTATAGTTTCATTCAAGTAGGTGCATAGACTGCCATTATTATTGCTGTGACAAATGTAATCTGGAAGATTTGTAAGAAATCTTATCTAAAGCGAGGGATGTGTGCATCACTATAAATATTCATAAAGGTTTAAAATTATGGGTGTATCTCAATGTAGAGTCCCAGAGAGAAGTCACATCTGCCAGTTATCCCCATTAACTAATTTTTTCTGAGTTACACTGCATTGGAGAGCAGATGTGCAAGAGCAGAGACCATGTGAAACCACTGGGTCTAAGTACCAAAACTTTCCCAGCAATATCTTTTTTTATTTTGATTGTGTGCTAAGTAAATATCAAAAAACCAACCCAAATAAACCCTCCCAAGCCTCCCCACCCCCCCCCCCCAAAAAAAAAAAAAAAAAAATCCCACCTCAATTTGCCTTCTTTTTCTCCAGGAAACAGACATCTTTTTAAATTTATCAAATACAATCATGATATACAGTCTGCCTACAGTATCATATTTGTATTATATTTTGCTCAGAGAATCATGGGAAGATTATTCAAACAATTAAAGCTTACTGGAACAATTCAGTAAAGGTTTTATTATTTATCATGTCCAAAACTCCCAATGGATTTATTTTTTTCTAGATCTTAATTGAAAAATCTAACATTCAAAATAATTTTAACTTTAGGCAATCATAACACTCATTTTAATAGTTACTGAAAATAAAATTCCTCTACCAAACATTCAGTTAGGATTACCAAAAATATCCCAATAACAGAGCTTTCAAACCCTTCTCCACCTAAGGGAGCAGCATATCCCTTAATAGATGACATTCTGCCTTTATATGATGATAAAACACCAACTTCTTGAAAATTTCTGCACTGCAAAAGTGGACCTGTGTATCCAGTCCTTACCCAGACTCCTCTCCTGTGAGTTTTTCTGCCTGTTACAGAATGGCAGTCACCTCACCTGCAGAGCCTAAGCAGAAGCATCACAAGCAGCCAAAGGGCAAGATGGGTCAGACAGCTTCTTTTTCCAAGAGAAGAGAAAGGAAAAAAAAAATAGCCCAAAAGAGCGAAATACTAGCTGAAGTGATAAGCAGTGGATTAGTACATTATTGGAAAAAGAAACAAATTACTTGATTAGTTTCTCATGTACTGCCTTCCTCTAGAGGAATCAGAATCAATGCAAAAACTAACTCCTAAAAGAAAAAGGACATAAAGGACACCAAGGTAAAAAGAAAGGGAAATAAAAATGTCATAGAAGAAACTGAAAAATTAGTGGAAGAGAAATAGGCCAGATTGTCTTAATTTGTAATAATTATTCAAGATTTGCTCAATGAATCAGCAAATTCCTCATGGCCAAGGCTTCAGAAGGTCTGATTTAAGCTCTAAGGAATTCTTAGACAAGGATTTAAAAAAAAAGCCATTGATTGTTTTCTTAAAAACTTAATTTTTCAAAGATGATGCAGCATTTAGAAAAGAAAGAGGGTGGCATCGAGACAATGTCAGAGCACATGAAATTCACAGAGTAGCCGATCTTAGGACAAATTGTAACTCCTTCATAGAGGACTCTTTTAGTAGGGATTTGTGTGTATCAAATGCTCTGGGGAGTCAATCAGAAAGAAAATGGGCTGTCATGTCAATAATCACTGAAGCAGGATTTACTGCTGTAATGTTCCTGTGCTTTGCCATGGATTGGTAACAGGTACAGCTATGATGGATTCACTGCTCTAACTCATCCTACTCTACAAGCCTCACAACCTGTTGGAATACAAGAAATTCCAAGTTTGTCTGAACACAGTTAGGTATTATGAACCTGAAAATGCAGACACTTCTTTCAAAGAGTATGAGATTTGTGAGTCTTTACAAAACAGTCACAGAGCCTGCAAAGCTTCCTGTGATGAGGCAGTAAGGAGCAGGATTTATTCCAACAAACAGTCTAACTAAATCAGCTCTAAGCATTTATCTTGCTGCTTAAGGGTTATAATGTGCTTGTACTACAAAATAAGTATTCAGACACCAATCCTACAGGAAAATATAAACAGATATAAAATGACAAAAGCAGCTGGCTGTCTTGACATGCTCTGTCAGCAGATCTGTGAAAATGTTATGTACCTGAGGCTTCTCACAGTTCTCCTTCATTCAGCTTCATTCAGGAGTTGCATGCTTATTTACTTTATGGAGATCAAATCTGAGGAATTAATATGTATATTTACTAAATTTTAGATTGTGCTTTGCCTGGGTTGCCTGCATGACCCTGTTATGTAACCTAACTGCAGTAAATTTATATTTACTGCATTTTCATTTTTTGTCATTCATAGCTCATAAAAAAATCAACCCTGAAATAATTTCTTTTATCCTTTCATGGTATTTCTTTAAATTAATGTTAATATAAGGGAGCAAGTAAATTAGCTGCTAAAGACAGCTACTATTACATAACAGCATGAAACTGTTGATAATGATATCTCAAAGATGTTACTGGCAAGAAAAGCACCCAGAGCACGTGTTTAGGCTCTGAAGCCTCAACAGTAATTTCTGAAAACTGCATTTTGCAAATGTCCACTTCAGATTGCTACAGAGCATTTGGAGCTATAGTGATGCCATGGGAGAAAAAGCACACAGCACTTTTCAGTATGTAGCTCCACAGTGAAGAGTGACTACATACTAATTTCTTACTGGGACAATGACAGGTCAGTCCTTCCTGCATAGATTAAAAGACAAAAACACGACTAGAATGAAATAACAAGGTGAGATGGAGAAAGAGGGAAAGGAAAAATATGTTTTCAAGACTGATTAAGCAAAGAAAGACAAAGTTGTTCTACATGGCAGAAGTACAGAATGAGTGTCTGACACTCCACAGGAAAATCCTTGGGAAAATCTGGAGAGCGTACCTGTGTTAAGAATATATGTAAGTGATGATCAAGAAAAGTTAGAACAAGTTATTAAAAGTCTTAAAGCTAATAAGCTGTACTTAAACATTCCTGTTGACACCTTCATAACTAAGTGGCCCTAATTCAATTTAGCTGAATTCATTTCTAAATTAATTCAATTCAGCTGAACTGAGTCAAACCTACTTTGATTCTGGATAAGGGTACCTACTTAGAGTTTTACTTAAACACTTTCAAAATTCATTCAGATTAATTTACCTCTGTGTCTGCATGTAGGCGAAACCCTTAAACTGATTACAAAGGGAACTGAAGAAATCATGCATGGAGTGCCACTAGAAACGTGGCATTTATTTCCAAGATAATATCTTCAGCAGCTCGGAACTTACTACTTTTAAACACAATTTTTTGGCATTATTTCAATTTTGATGCATTATTTCAATATCTACATGTTTACACCTACAGAGGAGAGAGGCTTGTACTCTTTCAAACCCATTCAACTGCTAAGTAAAACGGAGTTTGTGTCATTAGTTCTTCTTTGTAAATCAGCATGGTATGGTTTCACAGCAGCACAAAAGAATCTACCAGCAAAGCTGATGACAACAGGAGAAAAAGAGTTTTAGCCATGGAAGAATTTTCCCACACTTCTTTCTTCTTCATAGTTGCATGAAGACATCACCATAGCTGTATGTGAAAGCTGTAGCCTGTTCCTTTCTGGCACTGATGATGTTTAATTTAGTGTCCTAAAGTTTTGAACCTCACTCCAGTACTTGTTCAGTGAGCTGAATAAACATCTCCTCCCTGACTCTTCAGGTTACATAACAAGTTCACATGACACATCTGCACATTTTGCCTACAGAAGGTATATTTCATTTTTGATTCTCCTACCCATTTCTCAGTTGCAGAAGACCCATTTAATTTTAAAGGAAGCTTATTCTCCTAATAATTATTAAAAACTTCCATTAGCCATTGGATTGAAATATAAGGCAAACCACTGTTGTACCACTTTCAAGGATACTGAGAAATCAACAAATACATGGTAGCTCTTATTGACTGTACAAATGTCCTGAAAATAAAAAGCATATTGGAAAGAAAATCAGCATCATCTATGTGTCTTATTCTTCCTAGTGGCAATAGTGTTTTAGAAGAAACAGAATTGCCAGAGGATATATACTAGGTAGAGCAACTGGTACTAACATAAACCTGAACAAATATGTTACCACATATCAAGGATTAGCAGATAATTACAAAAAGCAGCTGGTTACCAGTTCATGCTTGTAGTGTCTCAATTATCTTACTTTTGCTGAGGATTTAAGTTTGATTTATATTACAGTATTCCTGAGTTTAATGATAAATGAAAAAGATAATCTATTAGAGTTTTTAAAATGAGAATAGAAAATAGTGCCCTAGTCACTTTATGTTTGCTTTTTTGTTGAAGTGCTAACGAACTGGATAAGGTATTTTCAGGAATACACATATTTTTAGCCAAAATAAATACAGACTACAGTGCAGTGATTTCATTGGGATTATACAACAGTAGATCAGGCCCAAATAGTACAGCAGTAGGCTTTATGAGTATTTATTGCAGACAGTCAGTTATCAATAGATTTTAACATTCACTGCTAGTTTTCAACTATGTCTAGAGTGATTTTCCACACATTAATGAATTCCCAAGAGCCAAGACACTGAGAAGCACTGTAGCAAATGGTACCCAGTGAGTCTGATTCTCTTTGAAAGTTCCTTCCTTACAGAAATTCTTGCAGTTGCACTGTGGAGGAAAACTTATTGCTGAAGCTTGATGCTGCCATCTGATTTGATTTGTTATTCAACAGAATTAAACTAAACTCTAAGAGGAAGATGCACTTTATTTAAATATACTGCGTACATTCTGACATATATTCGTGTTAGGCATTTATTTACTACAGACTTCACTAAAATCAGACATGGAATTTCTGAAAAGTCAGGATTAAAATACAGATGCTAAACCAGTCAAGTACTCTGAAAGTGCACAAGACTGAACACCATAGTTCTGGTGAACACGAGTTATTACAATAGTTTGGAATACGTATTTAATTCTATTCTCTTCTATGTGGAAATTAGGAATTTACACATTTAAATGATCAGTACCACTTAAACAGTATGTTTGATATTCTGTGGCATTTCTGTAGATGACTGCTATCAACAGATAGTGCAGTGAAGTGGCTGAAGATAGAAGTGCAATGATAAAGGCTGAAGAAACAGAACATAGCTGTAAATAACTCTCCAGTTCAATGACTCTGATAATTACATGCAACTTTGCTAGACTATATTTAGTAAGAGTTTTGAATCTGTTAAGACACTTTACACAGTACTGATCAAACAGAGCTTATGAAATACAGGAGACTTTCTGCAATAGAATGTCACAGAAATGCGATTTTTTTTCTTCAAGTGTCAAGTCCTAAGATTACTCTTTTCCTTTAAAACAGCAGCATATGCTGGTCAGTGAAGCATGGACTACACAGCTGTTACATCTACTGTATGACCTGTACATATCGAATTAGCCATTGTGGTTTGCAATTCTGGTTCATCAGAGTTCTAGTCTGAAGGGCTTTAACCTACATTTAGGAGAAGAACATGATTCACTGTTATCTTGTCCATCCAAATTCATAGCCTACAGCCTGTTTTGAGTTAAAACAATTGGACAATTTATTTTTCCTCTTTTTTTTCATCTTAGCAGTAATGCAGGGTGTATTTAAAAAATTCAGTACAAGGATTAATGGCAGGAAAACTCCAGGACTGTAGTTTGATATTGTATAAATATGTATTCCCATGCACACAGAGAGGATGTGGACCTTTTAGCAATCATCATCACTCCTGTTCTCAGGTTTGGACATTTGCATTCTTGACACATTAAGAAAAAGGGTTATTTCTACGTAGAATAACAAACATAATATAGTTCACTGAAAACAGAAATCCAAGTGTGGTGCTATAAGACCTAAACCATTAAGATGTATCTAAAGTTGAGATATTTTTTTTTTCCAAAAAAAAGGAACTAATTTTCTGTATTGACCATCTTCTGGATACAGTCTGCTATTGAGGAAATCCATGAGGCATTAACAGGTGCATATGAGAGAGATGTAATGCATTTCCATTTCTGTATATACTTCTCTCGCAAAGCTCCCAACCTACTAGACTCCTACCAGAGGTAAGAAACAAGTCAAAATGGAATTTTGGACTGACCCTTTGTGGCTTTTCTTATATGCCTAAATTCAACACTTTTCACTAGAACTTGAAACAACATAAGATTCAAGATTCCTACTGAAGTACTGAATATTTCTAGCTATTTTAAGTAAATTGTAACTTTTGGTTAGTATTGTTTTAAATTATGCTTTAGTTACTCATTGATGTCAAGAGAAGAAAGCAGTAAAAGACCTGGATGAAGAGTCATTTGAATCCTGTTTTCTTAAAATCAAATTCATTAAGGAAATCCCTCTTTATTTCACCCTAAAGTCTTCTCAGAAACTAAAGAAAGTTGTGTATGAGTTTTATTCACTAAAACAAGATTATGAAGCCAATTAACTTCGCAAAGAATGGCTGTCCATGTCTGAAGTCAAACAATGAATATCTGTGTAGAATTCCTTTCTCTGTAAAGCAGAGCTTACTTGCTTCACTACAAACTAACCTGGCATCAAAAATAATAAGTCCCTTCACTGATGATTTGGAAATTCAATTAACACCTGTAAGTTCCTTCACTTTCCAGGATATTATGGGAGCACAATAACAATAATTTAGAATAATGAACTATCTCTTATGTAGAACTATGGAAGTTTAAAAATGGGATTCTTATAACTCACAGTCAGGAAATAATGGTATGATCCCATCTGTACTATATTCAATTACAGTTCAACAAATTTACAAGCCTTCCTTGATATATTTGATATATATTATGCCAACCATACATAAATCAATAATGCAGAAAGAGCTCACACATAAAGATGAATCAGCATATCAATATTAATTTAGCTAAAAAATAAATTTTTCATTAAGATGGGCTCAAGAAATACTATGCACAACTTTGTGAGATGCCCACTGGGACAGTAGTCATGAGCTTTTACAGCCTATTTTCAAAGTGTAGCACATGACATTCAGCCTCAAATGACAGACAAGAATGAATCATTATAGTCACAGTCAACTCTCCTAGTATCACAAGTCTTGTCAAAGTTTTTCTGTTAAAAAAAACCTCAAGTAAACAACTTTCTCCTCCTCCCTCACCATGAAAATCTCTCCCTCTTCCCACACACTCCAACACTAGATGTTACAGCAGAATGTTCTCATGAGAACTACTGATTCTATTAAGTTCACTATTTCTGCCCCCTCCCCTCCCCCTCTCTTTGCCTCACTCTCTTATACTTAATTTTCCCTTTGTATTATTTTTATGAGACTTTTTCAAACTTCAGAAAATAGTTTAAACTCAAATTCCTACTGGACACCATAAACATGTATTATTCCTGTCCATGTGCACTATCCCTCCAGAACAACTGTTGCTAACCCCATACACAGAGAAAGCAGGATTCCAGTCCTCAAAACCATGAAACATAGAAACATGGAATTGTTAAGTTTGGAAAAGGCATCTAAAATCAGCAAGCCCAACAGTTAACCCAGCACTGTCACGTTCAGTGCTAAACCATTTCCTCAATATGACGTCCACATGATTTTTGAGCTCTTTTGGAATGTCTTGAACACATTTTTTGAGTCATTTGAGTGACTTCACTTCCCTGGGCAGCCTGTTCCAATGCCTAATAATAATCCTCTCCATGAGGAAATTTTTCCTAGTATCTAATATAAACCTCCCCTGGTGCAAGTTGAGGTCATTTACTCTTGTTCTGTCACTCCTCACCTGAGAGAAAAATCTGAGCCTCACCTGACTACAATCTTCTTTTAGGTGTTGTAAGGCAATAAGGTCCTCCCAAACCTCCTTTTCTCCAGGATATTCAGACCATTCCTTCAGGTTGTTTTTATAAACATGGGTTTATGTGCACATATGCTCACAGATGACTACAAGTTTATCATCCTTTTCATGCAGTAGAAAATGCCAGAAATTTACATTGGTTTTTAAAATAATACAAAAAGAATTCTTATAGATGAAATAATCTATACATTTTTAGTGAACCCCACTTTAATACATGAACAACTACTGCAAGAAGATTTGTTACTTCTCAGAATTTTATATCTATTTTTAGATCCAAGTCAGACTATGCAAAGTACTTCTGAATTCACCCTGACACAGAACACATCTCACAAGTTCTACAAAGTGATAACAGTCAATTAAGTAAGGAACTATTAAATCCTTCAACCCAAAAAAGAAATGCTAGCAATTTCTACTAGTATGTATTTTTTCTGGAGCTAAAAATGAAATCAGGAGTCAGCTCCTTCTCCCAGCTAAGCCCACCAAAACCACAGAAACAACACTGCCCAATTAAATAATTTCTTCAGCAAACAAGGTAATATTGGCAGAAATATTTTAACTGAAATTTCAGTTCCTGTGTTACAAAGACAGTTTTGAACCATTCTAGTTCTTATATAAATCAACTCACTCGTACATTAATTTCTCCATAAGTCACTTTACAAGAGGCATTCTACCTAATTGCACCCCTAGGTGCATAAAACATAGAGGTAACATACCCACCTCCTGGAAAGCTTGCATTCCATTGCTGACTTCCACTGCATACTCAGTAATGACTAGCTGTCTGGAGATACACACATCTGTATATATATCCTTTGGAGAGTTCCTACAACATAGCAATTATAGTGCTCTAACTGCTACAAAGAAAATCACATAGATTAATTCCTCTTGGTACATAAAACCAAAATCCACTGAAAAATCTCTGACACATGAGCTCGTACACTGCTGTATTTTCCTGAAGAGAAGCTCCAGCCAATATGGTCACTTTCATAATGAGAAAGGCTCTACCCCTGCGTGAGCACCTTTATACCATGTACAGGGTTTGACTCTTCCAAAGCAGCCTCCTCACCTGTGTGCTGCTGACCATTTCCTCAGATTACCACATACAGCTGGAGACAAAAAAAGTCAGGAAACAATCAAGAATTCCTATGAAAATAATCCAGATTCAGAAAAAAAAAATCCAGCCATACTACCTCCTAATAATCAATCTATTTTAGATTGAACTGAATAGACTGAACTCAGTTTATTTATCCAACACAAGCCAACAAACCAACACTGAAAAGAAAAAAAAAAAAGAGGAAGGAAGGAAGGAAGGAAGGAAGGAAGGAAGGAAGGAGGGAGGGAGGGAGGGAAGGAAGGAAGGAGGGAGGGAAGGAGGGAGGGAGGGAGGGAGGGAAGGAAGGAAGGAAGGAAGGAAGGAAGGAAGGAAGGAAGGAAGGAAGGAAGGAAGGAAGGAAGGAAGGAAGGAAGGAAGGAAGGAAGGAAGGAAGGAAGGAAGGAAGGAAGGAAGGAAGGAAGGAAGGAAGGAAGGAAGGAAGGAGCTTCTAAATGCACTTCCACAGTTACTAAAATTATCAGTTTAGAAATTGGAAATGCCTTCTCTAAAATAGGCAACAATCAATTATCTAAGTCAGCATGTAGTGAAAAAGATTTTGAGAAACAAAATGTAATTATTTATTGGATACTGATGCATGCTCTACTGTGTAGCATCAAACACTCCCTGAGAAAATAAAATAAACATTAAAAAGAACAGTTTAGAAAAGAATAGTTGAAAATACTTAACTTACACAGGGAGTTCTATAAAAATGTTAAAAGTTTATTGACCATAAACTTTACCGTAAGAAAAACTATGGGCATTTTATTTTATATAATAAGAAAATTGGGGGTTAAGTCCTCAGAAGTCAATACAGAACTGGGATTTGCACTTGCACTCAGTATTGTACATGGTCATTATTACCTTTGTACCATCAAGTTAATGTAAAATATGTTCCAACAACTGATGCTCTGTGTTATTAATTGTTATGGTGTCAGTGGGGTTTTGTTATGTGGTTTATCTTAATTAGTGTACGAATTATTATTTAACAGCAGAATGCACATGAAGGAGTCTGATGGTTTATAACAAGGAAACTTATCTTATAATGCCCTTTGGGAAATCCCAAAGAGAACTTTTCTGTAACAAGAGCAATGGTGCTGAAAATCAGAAGACTCTTTTTCACTCAGCCATTGTGGATTAGAGAGTGGCAGCACATCTCTCAGATATATATTGACAGAATATGTAAAATCAGTAGTATTCATGTGTTCAGGAACAAAAGTTTGTTTCATAAGAAAGCAAATGTGAGTTCCAGCAACACAATTTTATATTGAGCACAAGTTGCTAATTCTCCCAGTCTCTTTGTCCTTGTATTTATTCACTTCAAGCTATTAATATTTCTTTTCACTTCTTCAGATATACAAGTTTGGACTCCAAACTGTACATAGCATTAAGGGAGAATGACTAAATGGCTAGATGAACTTAAGTTTTAAACAAAATACATATTTCTGAAACATCAGTGAAATTCAGAAAACACACAGATGGCTGATGTTACTTGCAGAATAAGCTTTTTATCTACTAAAAGAGAAGTGGCAAAGGACAAAAAAAGAACCTAACCAAAAGGCCATCTAAGTTATTAGATGTTAAAGTTCCATCCATCTAGATGGAACATCTATTAAAGTTCCATCTAAGCACCCATGAAACAGAAAAAAGTGATAAATTCTTCTCACTTTCAAAAACATTATGTATATTAATTTGTATATGTTAAAACATATGATAAACCAATACAAGAATTCTAGAAACACTTCTGTATACCTAAGATAATCAACATTTTTCACATATGCATTAATAATATTTGGGCACTGTTCCATTTTTCTCAATCTTTAGAAAGATCTGTAAGTGCAGGATGACCATCCACATTATAAAAGGCCACAGAAGCATTTACAGAGAAAAAGAAAAACAAAGGTATATTGAACACAGAACACAAAACTACAAATGTTACAAGTGTCACAGTAGGCATAAATATATGAAGTCATTATTGAGAAGGAATAGTAGTAAGTGGAATCAATATAAAAAATGTGATTTGAGCATACTGGAAAGAGAAAGAGAGGTGCAGTTTGTCTTGTCTGATTTTGAGATTAAACCCTCTAATTACCCGAATGACAGACATTTCAACTTTTTCCATAGCTAGTACTCAGTGTATAATCTGAACCCACCTGCAAGCAAATTAATGCTTCCACAGAAAATACCACTTTATATATCACACTTCTAAATATTTTACTTAGTTTTAATTTTATTTTAAAACAAAGATTCCATGCCTGTAATGAGATACCAGAGCTATTTTTTGAAACCTTTTAGGCATCATCTCTAAGAATAAGGAGGAATATAAAAAAATCCTTTTTTGAATGCAACAACTAGAATGAAGGTGATTATTTAGAATATTGAATAAATAGATACTATACATCTGGAGATATTCTAAATCACTACTAAAACCACTAGAGGATTAAATTAAAGCTATTAAAATGAAACCATTATAAAATATCTTTAAAAAAGTAGAATAAATGTAAAAGGATGAAGCAGGTAAAGTATAACAAATTTTAAAATGCCTACATCACATTAAGGTATACTTTTGTGATAGTACCCACCTATTCACAGAGAAAGGAGAAACAGTCCTAGATTAGTTACTGTAAAATCCATTTATAATTTTACACCCAAGCAAACTCTCCTGTAAATTACCAAGAAAAATTTTCAAGTAACATGATTATCCAAGTGGGGAAGAGCAAAATGCTTTGAGCACTAAGATATGGAAAGAAAATTGAGAAAAGAGAAAAATGGGCAAAACTTTTTCCCAAAGGGAAGGAAAGGGAAGAGGACAAATTCTGATGTACAACATGATATGCCTTGATCTGGATGTTTAATCTTGATATGTTTGTAAAATATTCTGAAACAAAATTGGCTTTGATATTATGTATTCCATCATTCATGGTATCAGCAACAATAATTTTCCCCTTCACATTTCCTCTTTGGATTTTTTAATTCTGTGCCTTACCCTACTCTCTTGTCACTTGGTGGAAATCTAAGTTCTTTTCTCCATTCCTGGTAACTTTTACCTATGAATTTACCGTTATGTATACATCTATATATGTATACATCTATATTACATCTATGGTCTGAGAATCAAAATTTATTTTATGCAAGACAAAACCTTTTCTTATGTAGATTGTATATTTTCCAGTATGTGTCTGAGACAAGAATATTTCTAAAATTATATCTCAACATGGTACATGCAAATAATCATAGGATTTTGTAAATGCACTTTAAATTTGTTTTATGGTTAGCATGTCTGGTACCAATTTAACTTTTACCATTTCATCACATGGACACTACCTGTAATACAAACTGACATATCCAAAGGTCAGCCTGGCTCAGGCCATAGAAGAAATAAACAGAATTGAAAAGTTGAATGGAATGCATGGGAACTATCATGGAGAATTCAGAAGTCAAGGATTACATGTGCAATAGACAGAACTGAAATTTCAAAACCTCACTTCTAATTAATTTGGGTCAGGAGAATAATTAAAGATAGGAATAGACATTTGACAAGCATTTTCAATGAAGCTGAAGCTATAAATTATGTTAAGAAAATACTTTCTTTAAAGTTGAAGCACAAATACCAAGTTTACAGTCCACCATAAACTGCACATTTCATTACCTTAGTACAGGAAGTTTAAAGGTTCATTCTATACTGAAGGAATTTTACTGAGTCAGAGGGTGGGTTAACTGTCCAAGTGATTATCCTTGCACACTGGAGATATTTTGCAGAATTAGGTTGGAACAGAGATTAGGTTCCAAGGATGCTTCATGCATGGTATCAAACAAGAACCAGCACTGGATTCATACCAAGTGGCACTAAAATCTCATTAACTGTTCTCACACTGTCTATGTTCAAATGTTACAACAGCCTGGTTGGTGTGTGATCCTCACATCATTATCATGATATCCTCAGAGCACAGGCAGTTCATGGGACAGAATTTTGCCTCAAGAGCCACAATTCCTGTGGCAGATTCTCAGTCTGGAGACCCAGGGTGGGAGGATCCCATTAAAGCTTCTTAAAAAGAGAGGAAAACAACCAGTGTGTCAAAATTCCGTAACAAAACCTCAGATTATATATTTAAGCCTTTTTTTTCCCCCACCCAGTAGAGTCCAGTCAGGCAGCAAAAGCCCCCTACTAATAGTAAAAATGAGATCTAAGAGAAAACATTTGGGTCTAAGTCCTACCAGATAAAAGTTCTCCAACAGTGATAAACGATTCTTTTCAAACTTGCAGCTGGCTACAGAGTCAGAATTAGATTTAAAGATGAAAATCTGTCCATCAAACTGCAGTAATATTTTAATTTAGGGTATCTGAAAACACTGCAAGTTGGTCTACAAATGTGTTTCAAACATAAGTGGATACAGATATATTTTAACAGCTGTGTCTCCAACTTCTCTGATGGACCTATTTCAGTGTCTTTTAAATTATTTATTTTCAAAGTCTATTATTTTTAAACTATTTTTTACCCATTTATTTAAATTTTAATATTTCTTAACACTTTTGGTGCAATCTATCCTATAATAACCAGATCAGGCTAATTTATGGACAGAAAACCACTGTCTAAATACCAGTTTCCTACCATTACCAGGAAATATCTCTATGGATAGCTACAAAAGCTTTGATGATATTGGTATTTGATGGCTCACCTATATCAGCCTTTTTCCCTCTACTGCCCACACTTTGCTTCATGAGGATTCGCTTTTTAAATTGATTAGTGCAATTTCTTAACAACAGAAAACATAAACAATTGTTTTGCTTAGTGAGCAGATGATTTACAATACTATAAATTCAAAGAGGGCTACACTTTCTAGCACAGAAACATATGAATATTCTCTTTTAATAAGCTTACAAAGCAAATTTTCACATTTTTATTAGAAGTTAATTAAATCTGTGATTACCACATCTGCTCGGTGCTTTTAATTAGATGTTTTTTCTTCTTCATTATTAATCCTATGCTAAATACAGGAAGACTGTAAGAGTAATCTCAGCATCTAAGATGAAGTTCTAAAGGTCAGATATAATAAAAGAAGCAATTCTGACCTCTATCACAAATTCTCTATTTTCCTAAACTTTGCATAGCACAGTCAAGTAGGTTTACCTCCAATGTGCAAATATAGAAATAATTTTGCTAGTGGATGATGATAAAGAATCCCATTTTCTGTTATCAGTTACAATTCCATATATCATTCTCTTCAACAGTGAAGAAATGTAACCAATTTCTGAATGAATTAAGGGAGTGCTTAGCCTAAAACTTTCAGAGAGTAGTGAACGAAAACTTCTTGTTTTCAAGATTAAATTAAAGGAAGAGATCCAGTCTGCTTATTCCCCTACCACATTTAAAGCCCGAGTACACCTTCATGTTAAAGCATAAAGCCCTATAACTAACAGTTGTGCTCTCTACAAATTGATATACAGGTGATAGATAACTAGAGATCCACCTAACAAAGTCACTTCCATCAGAATATATATTACATACATCAAAATGGCTTTGCATAGGAATAAGCTCACTTTCTTCTGGCGTCTTTCTATCATCAGTAGAATTTCCCTTCTCTATGCTGTGTAAAATCAAGTAGGTTCACAGAATGAAAGGAAAGATTTTACTGAGATCATTATGTTGACATTCTGACAACATTTCAGGAAGGGGCTTCAAATAACTGGTCTAAATAACTCTATATATTTGACAAGTCCTTGCTGATAAAAGAGATAAGAAATTTGCAATGACAATAGGATTTTATAAAAGGAGAGATACACCAGTGCTTGACCATTCAACTATAAAGAGATTAATTTACTAAAAGTGTTGGTATACAGTTTCTAAAGAAGTCCAAAATACGTTGGTGGAGCTAATAAAGAAAACTTTTCCAGTCCTGTCATCCCATATATATATCTATATCAATAATAATATCTCATACAATTCAGAGGGTTCTAGGGTTGCTTCTTGAAGAAATCTTGTGTCTTTTAGATCTCTGACATTTGGGTTTCACCTTATGGATAGCAAACTCATTTCTTTTCAGAGACATCTTTCTTTTTCATGTAGACAGGCACGTTAAAAGTGTTAAAAAAGAGAAAAAAAATGAACTCTACTAAAGGAAACAAATTTAACCTATTCTTCCATTATTAAGATGACTCCTTTTAGCAGAATATCCTGGGAGCACAAAAAAACCATATAACTGACTGCACAGTCCATATAGATGAAAATGCACCAAACTTCAATCAAAATACTTTCAAGTTCAATAAACCAGTAATATTGCTCAGAAAAACATCATTTTGTCATAGTAAATATTTCAAGAAATAAGCTTATTAAACCGAAATTCAGCTGAAGGATAAGAAAAATTCAACACTAATACTTGAATTTAATAACGTGCTCAGCCAAATACAAAATTCCATTTCCTGCTAGACCAGAATTTAATTGTTACACTTCATTATTTGATAACAACAGTGTATTCTATTAAATGGCTTGTTTATTATTTTCAGCTACTACTCAAAAATCCAGTAAAATATTCTCCCTCGGCATAAAGTAGCAGAGCATTATTTATGAAAGTAAAGGTAATTCCCCTAAAAATACATCTCTGCAATGTAAATCCCCTTGAGAGTGCCTCACTAAAACAAGTATTTCCAAATTAATTTAAAGAGATTGTTTACACATAGAAAAGTTTGCAGAACTGGACTCAGAGACAGAAAGAACAAGACAAGTACTCATCTCTATTCACATCCTGCATTCTGCCTGATTATGTTAACGGAATATTCATTAGCACAACCAAATATGCTACACCCAATACACCAGTTTAAGCCCACTTACGTGCTGAAATGATTAATAAGTTGACAGTGTTAACAGCACAAAAAACAAGCATTTTAAAAATCAGTATTCTGCCTAAAGATGCTACTGAAAGCAGTAAATAAATAACACAGGGAACTTACATTCATAATTGTACTGACTCTGGTAGAAGAATTCACCAAAGAACCATCCAGACTGCCAGTGTTGCACTTGAAATTCAAATATAGATCAGGACTGTGATTTGCTTCCCATCTTCCCAAATCAGGAGTCACTGACTTGTCCGAGTTTGCAGATATTTTCTGGTAGGCAGTGCAAGTCATTCCTGTGAAACTGGATGGTTTGATCATAAAGGCTTCCAGAGCAATATTACGAGATACCTGTGAAAACATTGAGAACAGTCATATCACAAACTCATCAACCACACTTGCCATAATAATTGTATGTGCATTGTGGACTTACTAAATATACTCAATAAAGGATTGTGCAAGTATGCACACACAGAGATATATATATAGATATATACACACACACACATATATATATATACTCTTGGAGGGAGAAAGAAAACAGAACTTTTTAAAAATATGATACAGGATTCTACAACAGCATAGTGGGTTTGCTTCCATCTTTCTTTCTGAGATATAGATAGATATAGATCTGTTTCTATCTGTAACATTAGTTATTATTATATCAGTTTTGCAATTCCATCATTATCAGCTTCAATGGAATCTGGAATTAAATCAATAGAGTTATAAAGTGAACTAGCAACACCGGGCTTAAGAACTATTTACAAAAATGAACAAGGGCAAGCTTTGTACCTAAGAAATAAAACGGGAACCTTTTTAGCTATTTAGTGGCTGAGTGTGTTCACAGATCTTTGTCCATGAGAACAGTGAACATGACTAAATGGTTCAGTGCAGCACCATGTCACAGGTACATCTGTGACCTACCCTTCAGCAAAGTGAAGTGCATGGAGATGGAGCCTGCAGCAGAGTGCAGAGATGCACCTCTACCCTTAAACTAGTATTTTCATTTCATCACAGGCTCGTGCATGAGAAAAACAGTGTGTGTTGTAACAGGTGGACTACCTTGGACTGGTACCACGCTGATAGGAGTATATGGTTTCTGCCTACAGGCACAGATTGTTTAGTGATCTGTGGACCTGGCGGTGCTGGATTACTGGTTGGACTCAATGATCTTAAAGGTCTTTGACCACCTAAATGATTCTATGATTCAATGTTATATGGCTGACACAGTTTATAGAGTTTCTCTTTTTTTTTTTTTTCCTTTGGAACTGAACTAGAAGCTATTGGCTACCTAAACTGTGGGTGTTTTATTTGCTGTTTTCTAAAATAAAGAAAGCAGATGCAACTTCTGTGAGACACTTTCCTGGCTGGCCTCCAGGAACAGACATGTTTGGTATGGCATAAAATGACACCAGAAATACTCCACAGCTTTTGTTTATTTACAAATTGGTGTTTACAGATTTACTCAACAGTAAACTACTTCTCCTACAGAAAACCAAAAGAAGCTAAAAGATGAAGCATGGCAATACAGTTAGTGACACATATCTAAGTCTGAGTACACAGAATTACTGTTTTCAGTAATGTCAACATCTTCCTGAAACAGTGACAGGGAAAAAACTCAACCTTTGTCACTTGACATTTAAAGGAAAAGCAAATATAAACAACAGAGCCCTCCTAGCTGTCACATTGCAAAATATTTCTAAAAGTTGCATTATTGTCACTATGCACTTAATATAAATACTTCTGGCAAATATGATTCTTTCATGTAAATGAGAATTAAATAAAAACTTTCTTTAAAAAACAGGCCAATATATTTTTGTCTCTGAAAGACAGCTTTTCTAAAAACATACAGTGAACAACTGAGGCTATTATGCTACTTGGCTTTCTCTGTAATGCACCTCAGTCTATAATTTTTTTTTTTTTTTTTTTTTTTTTTTTTTGGTTGCTTTTATTTTTATACTTTATTTCTGTGATTGACTCTGTACCTGAACTCACGTTTAAATAGTGGTTTTTTTGTAAATGCAGTGGACAGCTGAGAAAAGAATAAAGGCTGTTTAAAAGCAAGCAAGCAAGCAAATAAATCCAAGGAACAATAAGGCTTTAAAGTATTTATCTAAACTTCTATAAGTATAACTTTAAAGCTTCTTGTTTAGGTGTATTTCTGCTATTTAACTGTTGAAGATGACAAGAAGACAATGTCTTAGTCTCCAAATGACAACCTCTCAGTATCCAAGTGACATGCTTGTGTAGGTGGAGGACAAGGAATAAAAAATACTATTTCTAATAGGTATAGTTTGCTTCTAAAAAAACTAATCCCAAATTAGTAATGTTAGGAAATGATAGATCTTTCTTGATAATCTTCTAAATACTTTAATCAATAGTTGACGAGAAGCCTCTTGGTAAGGTGTATTAAAATCTTCCAACTACAAGGGATGTTCTTGTCTTCTATTGTCTGACATGTTGCTGTCAGTCACTCACTCAACTTGGACCTTTCAAAATAAAACCATATACTATAGTGGCTTTAAAAGTAGGAACTGAATGAATAGTAAAAACATTAGGAAGACATTGTTACGAACACTATATCGTCACAATAAATACAACTGATCTAAGAAAACCACTTTTTAGTACCATTGGTGATATTTAAAAAACATTATGGTCTTGCAAACAGAATTCAAGAGAAAAAAAATCTTACTAAACATTTTGTAATTTTTTGAAATAACCTTTGATATAACTTGAGTCTTGCTGGACAGTATTTGACTTGCAATCTGTTCCACACATCGTACAATCCTGGTGCAGGCTTTGTCTTCCTTCTGAGCCATCCACAACACATGGTCATCCACCAACATCATATTGCTGGCAATCTCAATAAGAGCATCCCCAATCTGGAAGAGAAGAAAAATAAAACAGAAAAAGGCATCGTCTGTAAACTCAAAAAGTAAGAACAGATAAGAGTAAAAATGAAGGCAGGCACCTTATTTCTCTTGGTAACCATCACTGAAAGACAGTTTTGACTTTATAAAAAATTAAATGGACTGAAAAGAAAAACCAAGAAAGGAAAAGCGCAACTCACATCAAGGAAGTGCTTTTTAATTCATAACTTTAAAATTTATATTCTAGATAAACCAGACAAATTGAGTCACCTCATTTCAATAAAGAGAATTCCAGATTTATCACCCTCTTTCTTAAAGTGGCCCTGTCCTAAAGAACTGCTTCATGTTCAATCAAAGGACTTTCAGGGGAGGGATGGGAGGAACAAAAAGAAAAGAGAGGGAAAATATACTTGAAAGACTTCGTTACAGACAGTTGAGTAAATTTGAGATATAGCTCAGGTGCTGAGCTAATCCAAAATAACAGATCTTTGTTGCACCAGGTGACATTTTACAGATTTTGTTAACTATGTGTTTGAAATTTTCTGAGTAGTTACATTTAGAAAGAATAAATATCACTGTGAATATTTTTTGTAAATATTGCAACTTGGAATAAAAATGTTTGCTTTTTAAAATTCAAAACCTTAATTTGAGTAAAATTTCAAAATTAACATAACCACATTACCAATATTTTTGGAGGCAAAGATATGGAAAAGATATACCACATTGTCACAAATAAACCTAAATAAAAAGGCAGAAGAGAAAAACAACTGAGAAATATTGCTAAAGAAAAGTCCAAGAAGCCAAAAAGTCACACTAATTGAAACAGAAAAATAAGGGAAATACACAGATGATTCAGTGGAAAAGAAAATAGAAATTCAGCAATGGTGAAAAATATTGAAAAGATGGCTGAGGTTATGAAGTTAGTTCTGAATTTTCAATAAAAAATACATAATTTTCACATGCATTGCAAAGGAAACAAATAACGATACTATTTGTGAAATTTTATGTGACTGTTCCTGAAATATTTAATCTATTTTTGAGAACATAATTACTAGATAATTCTAGATAGCTTTTGACAGTATGACAGAGTTATGGATAAAGTGAATAATAATGAATAATAATCACATTAAGAGTGATTTATGAGAAACTATAAAAGCAAACACCAATCAGCAAGGGAGTAACTTACTGAGAACAGAACAACAGTCTATAAATATACAAAAGGAGATAAATAAGAAAAGTAAGTAATTTAGCCTATAATTAAATGCTTTAATGAACAGTAAAGGGATGTCATTGAAAATACAAAAACTTGGGCTATTATGAGTGCTCCTGAAAAAAATTTTAGTGTGTTGCAAATATGTCCTTTGTGCTGTTGAACCTCTCTTGTTTGAGAGGCAAACCACCAGATGGGACAAAGCACCTTCATCTTGTATAAATATGAACAATCCCATGTGGAATGGGATGCACATCCCAGAGAAGAGGTACAGAAACTGTGCTGGTTTAGCAAAGAATATTTCTGAAAATATTTTGAAAAATGGCATTTTAATTGATTTCTAATGGATTTATGTAATTGTAGTTTCAGGTGCTTGTCAATTCCAAACTAACTGCTTTGTATTAAATGAAGTTCAGTCTTATTTATAATTATGAGCTCAGCCTCATGCGTGAAGCTATTGACACTAAAATTTCATTGGTGTTTTTGTACCTTGTGAGTGAGAGTTAAATGGGTTAAACGGGCGAGGACTTTATTTACCAAACTTGAGAGAGAGGTAAAGGAAAAGAGAGAAAAATTATGAGAAATGTTATAAATTAAGAAAATAAGGGATTACTTAATCAGAGATGTAGATATAAGTGATGGATATAGAGATGCTTTGATACAAAAAAAAGCATGAAACTAAAACCTATTTGAAAGGTGGAAGAAGTCAATTAAAAGATTAGAGATGGTGCTCAGCTTTAATGGAAAATGCATCAGCTGCTAGAAAAATAAAGACGCTTTATGACAAATCCAGCTGTTTCTTTTGAGTGTTAAATTTTTGTTTTGTCAGAAAGCAATAAGATCTTATCAGGATTCTGAGCTGAAAAAAAGTTGCAGCTTTGAACATGATTCTTGGAGAGCACTTAATAATATACTTTAGATCTAATGTATAATGGTGAAACTGAAGTTGGAGACTTTCTCAAATTGGCACTAAAATGTTATCTGTTACAATTTCCAGAGCCAGAATGGAATGAACATTGCCAAACCAAAAGAAAACATCACGTGGTCAAAAATTACAGTTTATGAAATCTTTATGTGAGCAGCTACTCTGAAAATTAACAGTAAAAAAAAAAAAAAAGAACATCTCTGTTTTCTGTAAAAACCTATCTTTACCATAGGGTTTGCATAATTCTGATTAGATTTTCCTGAAAAAAATGGCATATATAATGCTGAAAGTTTCTGTATGAAGTTGCACATAGACATACTATCTTTTCTTTACAAGAAGTGATAACTCCTTTCAAAATTCAGTGAAAAACTTACGATAAAATGGAAAAACAAAAGAAGCATGTGTAGCTCCAGTGGCCAGAGTCCATTCTAACACATTAGACATGGTAGAAATTAAACTTAAAAAGAAAATTAAATAAGTGGCTCATTAAAAAACAGGTTTTATTCCTAAGCAGCAATGCCCTTGTCATCAGAGAAGAAGACTTAGTTTCCTTTTTGGCACAAAGAGACACATCACAGTTTATGCACAACATTTGCAATCAGCAATCAGTTTTAGAAGCTACTTTTCAGTGTCTGCCCGCATACATTAAGAACAGGGCCATATGTGAGGACTTCACTTCTAAGTGATACTTTTTTTTCAGCATAGAGAAGATATCTTACATCTTCAACTTCATCCACGAAGACAATTAACTTTTCCATTATATAAGCCAAATATATTACATCCATTTTATCCGCAAAGAGGGAAGCACCTCTTGTGTAGGCTGTCAGCTGGCGGGAAAACTCAAGCACGGTTGTCAAATTGATGTGCATCTGAAAATACATTAGAATTGTTAGGCTTCATAAATCAGCTAGCTTCCTTCTCTTCAGAAAACTGGAGATTACATCTATTGGTATAATGCCTGCCATAATTTCACATGGATTTATGTGCATTGGTACGCCATGGATACACATTTCAGGGGCATATGAATGTATCTTCAGCTTTAGGTCTTAGATTTTATTGCTGTTACCTGAAGACATCCCCACAACAGACCAACAAATTTTGAAGATTTTTGTCTACTTTTTCTAGACTCTAACTGTCTGGCCTCATAAAATATACCAAGCTACTAACCTTGCCTTGCCTCTGCCTCTAGATGCTCATGAAAACAACAGTGTCAGCAAGGGTTCCTACACACAGTGGTACAAGGCAGGAGAACAGGAGAAGTTCAGACTGGTTGTGAAGAAAATCTTTCTTGTAAGAGTTCTCAGGCATTTGAACAGGTTAACCCCAAGAAATTGTGCAGCCTCCATCCTCAGAGGTTACAAAGTCCTGAGTGTCTAAGGCTCTGAGAAACCCAACCTCACCTCATTGCTTACAGGAGAATAGACTGGATTTGAGGCATTTTCCTAATTATGTTATTACCCTGTAATTGCAATGGCTCTCTTAATATATTAATTACTCTTATTTATGAACCCATTTGAAAACAAACTTTCTGTGGTCTTATCTAGCACTACTGCTACTACCAGGAAAGAAATGGTCAAGGAAAATAAAAGTTGTAGAATTAGTATGGCAGTTACACATCTGGGCCATCACCCACAGTGTTTCACGTTATGCTCTTTTTTTTCTCATTAATTTCTATTCATCTACTTTTTCATCTCATACTTTTATTTATCCATAAGAAAGAATTTAAGTACTGCTTTTTTTGAAGACATTAAAAAGGCATTCTAAAGAGGAAAAGCACTTCAGCTGACAAAACTCTGATATGGGTATCTACAAGAAATTAACATCTTTCTGGAAAAACACAGGAAGGGAAGAAAAGTCAAGCACTGATCACATCCTGTCAGCATTACTAATAATCATCTAGACTCTAAGTACCTAATGGAAAAAAGTATTAAGATAAAGGTAATAAATGCTGTGCACTTGTTCCTACTACAGCTTCCAATTACCAAGAAACAAATTGTTGTCCTTCAAGTGAAGCATTTTGTTAAAAGTCCATCTATCCCAAACTTGCGGCTGAATCAACATTTCTTGCAAGCTATTCAACAAATCAGTACTAGAGAAGGGGAGCCTTGGATTTCAAAATGTTACCTGACTAAAAGCATGAAGAACTTGAGTTATTTCTTGTGAATAAGGACATTCAGAGTAGTTTTCTTCATCCCAGCGTCCAGTCCGGTTACATTTCCGCCACGCCTTGGCCTCTTCCGCACCATTGTGAAATCCAACAGATTTAAAAGAATACTGGAGACAGGGCTGATAAGCAGTTATCCCAGCCAAAGTTTTGGGCCACCTATAAACAGCATGACAGTAAAAATTAAAATGCAAAATGCAACTTACAATAGTTACTTATACAATGGTAGATGTACAATAGACAATACAATGTTATATGTAACAATATATAACCACATACAACAAGATAAAGTGCTATATGAGGGGGGAAAAAAAGCTATTTTTACCTTAACTTCATAGTATTTTATCATGAATTACTTTGTTTCCTTGGAAAATGTCAGAATTATACAGGTTGAAGTCTGGCTGGTCACACATTCATTCTGCATTTATTCCAGGAAGGTGTTTAGTGTTAAGGGAAAAGATATGGTTGGTGTTTTTACTACATTTATGTTTGCAGACTGCAAAAAAGCAGAGCAGTAAGTCCATGAAGAAAAAAAACCAAACACAACCAACCAAAAAACCCTATTACTAAATGATCTTAAAAGACAACAAAAAGTCCCAAATGTCTCAGAAAACAGTGAACAAGATTTCAGCAGAGATCATGTGTCATGAAGGAGGAAGGAACTAGCCCCCAGAAATTAGCTATTTAGGCATACATGATTTACATAGTATGATTCCAAAACAGTCTTTGAAAACTAACTAAATGAAGAGCAGCCAGAAGTCTTCTACTTAGCTGATGGGTCTCTTATAAAATACACTTTTTCTGTATATTGGCTGCATTCTCTAGAATGGTACAACTGGATCTATTTCTATAGATACCAAATCTATTGTCATTTACGACCATAGCAGGATCAGCTAATTGGGAGAAATTTGAGAAAACCAAAAGTATATCATCAGCGAGTCAGCAGGTGTGGGAAGGATATGGTTCTTTAATTGCACTGATGTAATGAGTGAATCCAATAAATCACAAAAATATTCTGTCTTTCAATGAAATTACAGCTTGGCAATAAACCTTTCCTCAAACAAATGTATTAGTTCCTCCTATTAGCTCCTCTTAGTTACACAATGCACGTTCAATTGTACACTGTTACATAATATGCTGAAAGGTTTTGGGCTATGAAGGTTTTGTTCATTTCAAAGGAAAGCTAAGGAAAACACTTATTTTTCACAGCTGTCAGTAAATTCAACTGTGATATAAGAACAGTTGATAAATGAATCATGAAAGGAGCTTCCCAAAAAAATCAAAATATGTACAGTAGTATATAGAGCATATAGTAGCATGGAGGCCTTTCGCCTCTATAAAATATTATTTTTAGTAAAACATTGGCATTAATGAAATTAGGCCACACTTACTGACAACTTACTTCAAAAGTAGAACTAAAGAGATAATTCTGAACCTAGCATTGTCACAGTGAGCAGAATCTGGCCTTTATGACTAGGAATGATAGCATGTAACAACATTATAATTTGCTTTTCAGAATAAGCTTACCTCATTCTATAAAACAACAGAAATAAAAGTAAAATAGGGCTGTGAAAGAGAAAACCTCTTGGCACAAAAGGCCAGTTCATTCTGACTCTCAGTGCCTAATTCTTGCTGCAGTTATGCAATTATAAATACCACCTAGGCTGGACAACTGAAATAGCCACATTCCCCTAACATTTGATGCTTTTTTCCCTTTCTTTTGTCCAATAAAAGAACTGCTCTTTCTAGCTTTGCCTTTGTGGGTCAATTCTTTCTACTTCCATACTTGTTATCTTACCAAAACTTCAAAGACCTTTGTAAGAAAACTTGCTGGTGTGACACCTTCATCTCTGAGGATAAACCTTTAGAACAATTTCAAGCACTAATGCTGAGTTTGAGCCTGATAAATTCTCTACGATTTTAAATTCATTCCCTCAAATGCCAAAAGAACCGATGGACTCAGCATCCTTTTGATGTACAGTTTAAAAATAAATTTATATGGATTTCTAGGAAGATGATCAATAGGTTGAGAAATGTCCACTCCTGTTTTTTAGATTTATATAAAATGACAAAAATGCCCCTGGTGTTAGTTTGTGCAGCCTGAAGATTTATATATATTTATTTATGGAGAAAAGGATGTCATTTTAAGGCAAGAACACGAGCTTCATATTGTCACCTAAAAGATTCAGTATGAGATTTCTGATAGGAAGTATATATTTTTTTACAGATCAATTAAAACATATTTAAGTATATCCAGTATGAAAAAACACAATTCCAGTTTTTGTGATGACAAAAAAAAGTCTATAGCTAAGATTGTCAAAGGTCTCTAATGAATTTTACTCCCTATATATGTATTGCCTCAGCAATTCTGCCTCAGTGAAAGAGGCAAACTCGCTGGTACTGAGGTTAACACATAATAAAATAGCTTTGTAATAAAGAGAAAACAGATTATTTGAATACGTTTTTATTTCCACTTCTTTCTGATTTAATCCTTTACTTTTATTCAAACACAACAAATAGTACAAAAAGCCTTTGGGAAAGTTTTAAAGGCAACCTAAAAATACATAGAGGCTTTCAGGTCAGAAATATTTGCAGAAAGTTCTGCTATTTAGGAGAAGCTTCCTTCCTCATCTATTTTCCTTTCATTAACTATTCAAGCTGAATTCTCATTATAATTCATTTGGTAACAAATTACTGTCTTGATTTCTCAATGGGATTGCCATCATACATCAGTTTTATTGTCAAGCAGGTTTTGTTTAAGAGCTTTGTGCATATCATTGGTGTATTTTAGAGCTGACTGAAAACAATACCAAATTCCAAAGAAACCTTTTCTTCTGATTAAAATTATTAAAATTTTAAAAAGCCCTACCAGCTTATGTAGATAAAATTAATGATGGAGCAAAAACTACATTTAATCTACAAAATTTTGCTGACTCCTAAGATTCAGATAGCAAGATAGGTGTATTTTTTAAGCATGTGATATACTGGTATAACTGTGTGTCCTTAAGCTCACCTCATAAATATATTTGCTTTACTAAACAGTTTTACTTTCTATTTTGATCCTCTTCAGTGAAATATTCTACTAATAATCATATGTCATTTGTTACCTTCAATCTCAGCTGAACAAAGCCATCAAAACCAGAACAGAATTAAAAAGTAAAGCACTGAAGATTTAATCTTCTAATGAGTTAATTCAGTGTTATCATCTTCTAAGAAGGCCAAGAGAAAATTTTGAACCTTCTCTCATTTACCTCATTTCTTAAAAATTTTCCATAATGCATACTGAGGAATTAGAAGATTTTCTGACTTTCACAAACCACTGCCTCTCTTGAAGCACTAGGGTCCTATTTCCCATCAAAATCATACAGTGCTTCTCCTTCCCACCACATTACATAAAAATGACAACTAAAATAAGTGATTTGCAACTGACACTGAAGTATCATGTAAGCATAAATATGGTCTGTACCTACATTAATACATGAAACACACTCCAAACCCAGAAAGTCATACCTGAAATCTCCCTTGTTGTTAATAATTCTTTCTGCAGGGCAGTAGGGTGCAGCTGTTTCAAGTACCACAATTTCTACTTGTTTGGTGCTATTTCCATAGGAATTCTTGACTAGACACTCCCAATCTCCAGTTGCATCAATGTCAATACTGGATAGGATAAGTTCACTAAAAAATATAAAAGATTCATCACTGTATACACCTAATTATACAGATACCAAGTAATTGGTTTTCTGATACTAATTTATTCTCAGAACCTATCATATGTTCATATTATTTATGGACCTATCAAAATGGGGTTTGGTCTATGATATCAGAGGGACAGAGAGTATATAAGTGGTATCAAGCTCTTAGCAGCACCAATTTGTATTGAGTACTGAGATTGTAACAGGCTATAACAAAAATCACAAATCACCACAAAAGAATATCAACTATTTATCAAAGCCCATCCTCCTTTCCCTTTGTTGCCAAACCAAACACTTGTAAGTCAGAAATGCATTTCAAGTTGACCACACAACCAACCCACAGAGAATGGGTTTGCCTCCAGCTGTGATTGCAGCTCCTGCGGCATTTCAACAGCAGAATCTGGCACTCCACTATCAGGTGATAAAAAACAAGTAATTATTCAATTACTCTGACTCTACAGAGGTCATAAACCAAAAATAATGCTAACTACTACAGTTTAAGAAGGTAATGCATTATATCTTAAATCTGCCATTGGGCTAGAAATAAATTTTACTACAGTTTTAAACAAATTACAGCTTTTGAAAGTAGTTGGGAGAGGAAGAGAAGTAGCATTTATCTGAAATATTTACTTTGCTTTACAGAAATGGATTGTCTTTGAATATGCCTTTTGGCTTAGATAATTAAAATTACATGGGAAGAAACATAGTAGGGTTAGAAAGAGAAAATGTACATTATAAAACCTGAAGGACTGAATTAAACGTTAATAAATTTATTTCAGATCTGTATTTACGATAAAATCTTGAAAATTTTACTTGTAACCTTTAGCAGATTTTGGTAGAATCTGACATTTTGAAAGATGATTTTCTCAAGTACCTATTACAGAATTGTTACCTGGGTCCTTAGAAAACAAGTAAACCATGGTAAATAGTCTTTGTTTTAAGTTAGTTGTTTCTGAGTTTTTGCATAGTTCTCCAGATATTCAGTGAAATTTATTATTAAATATTAACATTAAAAAATCATATTACTCCTATTTATAATGGCTTTGAACTCCAAATGCATTGTAACCCCCTATTTCATTTTTACAATGAATTCTAACATATTTCTATAGCAAAAATATAGAAAAAGCATTAATAGCCATTCTCAGAGAGCAGCTCAGTATATTTTAATATCAAAAGAAGCAATTGTTCTCTTAAGAAGTCTCAGGTGAATAGCCCAGTAACAGCAGCCTCTTAGCTAATTCTTAATACACCTTTTTGCATTCAGGTAGAAGCACTTCAGTGAAATTAGCCAGTTTAACAATGTTTTAATTAAATGTTACATTTTATATGTCACAACAATCTCATATCATCTTTATAGACAGTTAAGAAAGATCATATTCCTAGAGCTTATAAAATAATTATGCACAAAACTTTTTCATTGAAAAAGGCAGCAGGTATATTAACTTGTGGCAAGTTGTGGAGACTTCACAAATGAGCAGATATCTTTTGATAAATTTGATACAATTGGAAAACAGGATATTAGGTAAGTATTTCAGCTTGTTATAAATTTTACAAGTAATCAGTATGCAGATAAACATAAAGGATACATTTTACATTTATTTAAACTGCTGAAATGTGTTCTGATGTAAATTTTTTTCCTGCTTAACAGACCTGCTTAACAGGTGTCCCGTCAGTAGATGATGTTTCCCAGACTCAGAGACAAATATTTACTGATACATCAGCCTTGTTTCTGATAGAAACACAATACTTGAACATTGGTTCAAATTATCTCAAAATATGAGTAACTCCTCACATTCACACTTTAAATCTTCTATTGCTCTTTCTTCAGATGGTGATAAAAAACCAAGCCAGAATAGGTTTATGCAATATAATGACTAGATCATGAAATTGTCTTCCGAATTGCCATCTGGCCACTGTAAATGATGCATTCATTTATATTCCTCTTGGAATATTTTGATAGCAAGCCCAATGGTGAAACTGTTCATTTACTTACCATCTGGATATGACAAATGATAAATTGATCTTATACCTCTGGAGAATTTGGGGAACTGAATTTAAAAAAAAAAAAAAAAAAAAAAAAAAAGAAGTCTTTTAATACTCAAAAAAAGCAATCAACTTGATCCTTTAGCATTTTCTCAGCTTATAATCCTTGGAGACTTTGACTTCACAGTCCTGGCAGACCAGAAGGAAAGGGTGGGCATTTCCTGGGTGTAGAATTTTAAAACTCTATTTCACTAAGTTTTCTAGCAGGACAGTTACATATTTTAAGTCCTGGCATGGTTACATAAGCACGCCCAGAGATTCTCACTCATAGTCAAAAGGCATTCTTGATCTCTCTTGGCAATCGCAACAAGTCTTGGTTAAAGGCAAAGGTTTTCCCATAATCTGAGAACATGACAGGACTCTGATTTAGGAGCTTGACAAAAACACAAAATAATTAAGAGAGGATGGCTCTTTTGGCTGTATTCTTTTCTTGACTAACCTATCTCACAAGAGCTAATAAACATCAGGCCACAAATGCAACCATCTTGCCACTACTTTGCAGCTTTCCTAAGGATGGAGTATGAGTCAACACACATTCCCACACCCTCTGCATTAGCAATCACATCCTACTCCTCAGCAGTGTGACAGTTGCCACTTTTCATGGAAATTTTGACTTCCAGGATGAGAAGAAATGGCTCCAAGTTGCAGCAGAGGGAAGGTTTGGATTAGATATCACAAAAAGGGTGGTCCAGCATTGGGACAGGCTGGCCAGGAGAACTGTGAAATTACCTCCAAAGAAGTGTTCAAAATCCATGTTGATGCAGCACTTGGGGATGTGGTTTAGTGGTGAACACTTGGGCTTGATGATCTTAGAGGTTTTTTCAAACCTTAACAATTCTGTGATATTCTGTGATGATACAATGAAGTCAGACATTCATGAGATGGTATCAAGGCTAAATATGAATATCAAGGCTGAATATGAAGATTGCTGCCTAATGAGAAAAGGATGACTGGCAGGCTCTTCTCAAGTTTCCCCTTGAAGTTGTAGTGACCTTCTCAGTAAAACCATTGAAAGGAAGAAAGAGAATATAGATGATTCTTTTTTGTACTGGGAAATCTCATGCATGGTAGAATTCCTTTTTACAAATGTGATGACTGACATATTGAAAAATTAATTAAAATGTACAGCTGATGTAATTGCATGAAAATGTTCCTAATATTCAACAGAAGCCCGTGGCATTTGTCATCATAAGGAGAGGAACCATAATGGAAGCGGAAGCCACAGTCGTGTAATCAAGTAACCTATGACAATAGAGTTCTATTTGAGGCATAGTTTTGCATTGCTACAGCTATGCATAACTAATTAGACAATCAGAAGTAGGTCTCATTATGCAAAGTTACTCAACCATGTCCTGAAGAAGTACTATAGCGACATTTACTGTACGCCCCAGCAGTCATTTGCATGCCAGGAAACAAAGTAACAAATAAAGAAGAGACTTCAACACCATATTTTGATTGGCTTTCAACAAGGAATACTTTAAAAGTCTGACTTGAGTCTCTGTAAGAGTTAGGAAGAACCAACTGGTCTTCTTGCAGCAAAATAAAAATTAATTACTTAAACACAGGAGACATTTAGGTTTTCTCATATTCTTCTTCAGACAGATAAATAGCTATGGTGTTCCCACAGTTCAGGCTGAAGGTCCCTCCAAACATGCCTCCAACCCATACCACCTTAAATTATTAATACTAACATGCAATTTAAAAAATGAGTGTTGGTCTCCAGAGCACACTGCTGCTTGGAATACAGCCTTTCACAGGGGACATAAGGTTAAAACATGGAAAATGAAGAGAGAATCTGTAAATCAAGGCACTTGTCTGAACTCAAATTGCTAGTCTGATCTCTCTGACAAAATTAGTTATTTACCCTTGAAAGAAACAGCTTTAGAAGGCTGATGGCCTTTGAAGTAAACTTGTGTCCAAGCAACAGCAAGAAAAAAGGAAGATGAAAGTTGGTATTCATTTTATGTGAGATGTCTAGCAAGTATTTTCAGGTGTAATCAATTTCTCACACACAGAGGTAATGCAATACACATGATTTTTTTTTCTTTTGATTGCATATAAAAACAAAGCTTAACTTACCATTTAATATACCATCTGTAGGTACCCAAGAGATATAATGTACTATAACATACTTTTTTCTATAATTTATCTATCAGCTAATTTGTTCACATGCTAGAGCCATGACAAGAGTTGGAAAGGACCTTGTTTTAATAACAATATATTGACAGGAAAAAACAACCAGAGGGAGAAATCTGCAACAAACCAAACAAAGACCTACTTCCAAAATAGGAGAAAAGAGCTGTATGTCAGTAAAACCATCTCACTTTATTTCCTTTGTATTCCTCAAATTACTTCAATTAAAATGCAAATGTTCAAAAATACTGTCACAGGCTAATACTGCCTCACTGTCAGCAGTGAGATGTGTTTTCTCTAGGTGGACAGCAAAGTACCTGTGACCCACATATATGCCATTAATTTCTTTCATAAAATGGAGAAAACAAAGACCATTAATACTAGAGTGACTACCAAACCATCTTCAGAGACAACATCAGAAACCTAAACATCTCTACATCACATCACAAAATGTTTGCTTTGTTGTATGAGCTCATTCTCACTCATTGAGCTTGTCAGGTAGAGACAATCAGCTGCTGTTCTGCATTGAAGGGCATACATAAAGATTTTGTATTTATCTTCAAACTCCCACAGTCCTGGAGTCAATACATGCCAGTCTAGATAGCTGAGAATGTAAGTGGGGAGAGAAAATGAAAAGGATCAACAGCTCTAGAGACCCAAAACTTTCTGTGGTAGCACAGTGCCATAAAGCTATCTGAAGAGAGTACACCTGGGCCACAGCTTATTCAAAGTACTTCATGAATCAGCTGTCTGTCACTGAGCTGCTCTGTCAGTTGGTGAAAGGTTTAGGGATGCTCAGATGTGTTTATTGTTATTAGTTTTGTTCTACCAGCCAGCTGAAGGACTGCAGGATGGATACAACTGTAGCCTTCTGGGGAAATGGTGCTACACCTGCTGTATGCCTTTCATCTGCCCTTAAGTAGTCTGGATGCTGTAGTGTTATATTCAGAGGAAGCTTTATTTCATTAGCATAACTCCTGTGATCTGTAGACTATCAGAGATTCTTGGACAAAAATAACACCAATAGCCAAAATTGTGTAAAAAGCTTTTAAATTGAAATATATCCCAGGTGACTCAGAAGGGATAATCTGCTTATGACAGTTCTTGATTATTTGATTACATGCCACTGGGACCAGCAAAAAAACTCAAGACAATCATCACAAAACCCCCAAACAACACACAAAAGGAAACAAACCAAAACTCCTACTAAATTAATTTTACAATTTCAAATTATTTGTCAAATGCATATTACTTTAACATGATACAAATGCAGAAATTAATTATGTAATGAATACTTTATGGGCTGGTTGATATATTAGAATACTGACCTGTTTTACCTGCCCACTTGCAAGCAATTTGGAAAGTTCTAAAAAGAAGGTAAGACATAGCAGTTCCTATGTAAGAACCTGAGGAACAATCTCTTTTCTTTCTCAGTATTTGGTGTATCTCTTGCAGTGTAAAATTTATTTTGTAATGGCCAAGAGCCACCCAATCACAACACCATAAACACCACAATTAAATATAGGGGGTGTTTATCCTGCACGGAGAAAAGAGGGGAGAAGACCTATTTTCATGGAATTACAGCAAGTTAATGGGAATATGCCTTACAATGCATTCTCAATGGCAAACAGAGTAAAATACACGAAAATTCAAAAGTAATTCAGTTGTTTAATATTTCTAAGTTGTTTAATAGTTTAATATTTCTAACAAGTGTTTCTTTGAATAAATGGTTTGCTTCACCAGTATTTAGGGTGGGTTACCCGGCATCAGATTTTGGATGCATGTCATAAATGCTCTGACATGCTCACATTTGGTTCACAGATTTACGAACTACTGCCTGGACTCCGAGAAAATGTATAATTATACCTAACATTGATGTTGTCAGGAAAAGTACTTTAGAAAAAGCCTGCCCTGAGATGTTGACTCCAAACTGCTGCTACAGTGCAGCATGTCCTCAGCTGTAGCTGCAGCTGTTTGAAGGGCCACATTAAAATCATTCTGGCCTTAAAAAGTCAAAGCAAAACCCTCTGATTCTCCCTTGTGGGGGATAAAGCGTCAATTTTTGTTCTTGCTACTGAACATTTCAGTGTTGTGGCTGGATGGACCCATATATAGCTGCTAGATATAAGCAGAGATGGGAGTGAGAGGTCAAAATTTAGGCAAGGCATCTTCTTAATCTGGTCTCAACACCAAAGGAAGTATATTTTTGTAACACTCTTCAAGGAGTCCATCAAAATGCTTTTATACTTCTGACTTACTGTTTTTCTAGGGTATTTTAATTCTATCAGTATCGGCCAAAATACTTTTTTTTTTTTTTTTTTTTTTTTTTTTTTTTTTTTTTTTAAATTTCCATTTTTCAATCATGTTTCAATAAGCACTTACCCAAATTAAGCCTACAGGTTTTATGGCACAGCACAACTCTTAGGTAATTGTCTACTACTTTAATGACAGAAGGTATCGTGGTTGCTGCTTTTGCTTTCCATTGTATTAGTCTCTCCACAGGTTATATTTTAAAATATTCCCCAGACTGATTAGTAGTAAAACTGTCATTGACTTTTATTCAGGTAATTGAAATCTTTTCAGATAAAAGACCTAAGTTTAATTAATCTTCCAAATTAATTCACATGAAGGTACCCTTAATCTCACATAATGAAACCCTTACCCTGGGCATTTCATAATATTCTGCAATAATTTAAAATATTATCTTCCTATCTGCTATATGAGAACACTGCTGGTGAAGTAGCATCTGTAAGTAGCCCTTTTCTGCCTCCAGTGCCTGAAATGAGCTGTAGACCATTGCCTGCTGGGCTTAAAGTGACCTCAAAATAATACAGAAATATTGATTTACAACTTAAACTGTTATTTTGCTTCATTTGTTTCCTAACTCCTTCGACAGCTAAAGGTCAAACAGGGTCAATTAGATAAACCAAAAATATCAGCACTTAACAATTTCTGCTTATCTCTCTGGATTTCTCAGTATGACCCAGAGCTGCTAATCTCCAAAAATACTCAGGACAGCAGAACACAAGGTGATTATAAAATATCTGTATTTCTGAATCAAGTTACTTGGATCTGTTCTAATCTTGTTAATCTTGTGCAATCTCCAATATTCTGCCATGATTTGGTACATATCCGAACTTTCGGTCAAGTTTCCAACATACCAACATCCTTATCAGGGATTTTCAGACTGTTTTTTTACCTAGGACCAGTTCAAACCACGACTGCTGGCTTCAGGTCTTTTCCAGACGTACTCCTGCCCAAACTGCTAACAAAGTTTAGGGATCATCTGGATCATTTCATGCCTTGAATTTCTGCCTTTCACACAGAAGTTCTGAAAGTGTTTTGTTCTTTCTTATAGGAAGTGTCTGCCTGGATCTCGAACTTGCCATGATACCACCTGCCTACTCTTGGTATCAATTTCCTTTCTCTGCTCACGTCTTAAACAATCCTTATTCTTCTATTGAAACTGTCTCAATCAAACTCCTAATTATTTACTAATATCTGCAGTGATAATTTCAAACAGTAAAAAAGTATTAACTGGACTAAACCTCTTGTTTGGATAACATAAATTATGATCAAAAGTTTTAAGCCACAACATAATTTGTTTGAATTTTTTTTGTACCTTCACTGTTACAAGTGGACCATGATTTGAAGTTCTTCTTTTCTTCTGCACATTTTTGAGATTTTCACATAATCATATACCTCTCATCATAAACATTATTATTTATTTCATTATTTACTTGGCAGTTGCTACTGTCATGATGTAAAGAATTACTTAAGGAGTAAAAAAACCCAGATTCTTAAGCTTAATTTTTTTTTAATTAAAAACCCACATAAAATAAAGTGGCTTTGTCAACTGTTTTTAGAAGACTGAGATACTTAGGACAGACTGCAATAGAAAACCAGAATTTTCAAGAGATCAGAATTTAGTCCTGTCAGTATTTCCAGTGGCAAATCTATCTACACAACAAAAATTACATCTGAAAACAACTTTTGATCTTAGCACCTGTTAGTCCAGGCTCAGATGAGAGCATGTTGGTTTCTCCAGCTGTAGCTCTCCTTTTTATGGGTTCTTAACTTTCTTCACAGTTTAATGTTTTCAGAAGGAGCACTTGTGAACTGCAATGGTCCCAGAGCAGCTATTACAGCTGTTGGGGCACAAGCACTGTTAAACACTCTACACAAGTCTTTACAGAATAGAAGCAAAAAAGACTTCAAAATTGTCATTATTTCCTTTGTGGTAAATAAGAAACTTTTTGAAAATTAAAATATCTCTGCCACTGCAGAGTTTCTTCGTTCATAGAACTAAAATAATTTCCTTTTCTAGTTTAATATTCTAATAACTGTCCTGCTAGCTTCTCCAAACACTGAAAGGGAACACTGGGGAATCTGGGAAAGATACTGTGCTGCAGAGAATACTACATGACCTTCCTTCTTTGTGGCTTCAGGAATAGCAGAGAATCAGAATGTGTCGAGTTAGAATTGCTGCTTATTATTAAACTGATATAATATTCCAGGCTAAAGAAATTAGGCTGTCTTCATGGAAGTACCATTAACAAATTCAGCTAGTTCCATTCACAAATGATAGGAAATTAGTCCCACATCATATGTATATTTTCATATATGACTATGACATTTATACACGGGCATAATGACAGAAAATTAAACACCAGCAAAATCAAATATTATTATCATTGGCAAGAAATGATAACTGTAAGCTAGCAGCAGAATTGAAAACACCTTTTCAAGATCTCCTGTAAGGGAATACTCCTTGCCAAGAAAAATGTCACAGACCGGAATACAGTTCAAAACTTTAGTTTAATTATTGTAACAAAAATATTTATTTTAGTTTATTCTGCTTTATCATAGGAGACAAAAAATACACATTTGGATATTTTATCCTTCTCCTGTGACAGTTAATAAAACAGAAGGGTTTAGCATGATATTTGTGTTGTAAATCCATGTCCAGAAATATCTGGAACTACCCAATAAAATAACCACCTAAAAATGTTTGAATAAGCAGCTTTTAGAACATGACTACACCTCTTTGTTCAAAACCGGCTATAGAAATCTTTAAATTGCTAAGTAGGACAGGCCAAAGTCTGTCCTTTAGTGCAATTACAGAAAGCCACAGCAGTGGACATTTGCTGTAAAGACTAGGTATGCAAAAGCAAAATATGATACTGTAAAGAACTGATTTCAAGTTACCTTTATTTTTAGTCCAAATCACATACTTAACATTTGATAGCCTCAGGGAGGCACAGTCTTTCTGATGTTTCAATGCCTTGTACAACTACGATTTAGCCTTAAGAACTATCACAGTGTGCAATAGCACGTAACAAGCATACAAATACATGCTACTGTAACATGTAACAAGCATGCTATTACGTATTATTTTAATTTGTTATGATAGTAACGATATAAATCAGGATATAGTATATATGGTCATAAAGATGGGATTCAAATTAAGAAATGCTGAAGATAATTTTAACAGTCAAAACATGGCCAATCTTTTTTATTTTCAACAATACATGTCTTTATGTTTAAAAAGCATTGACTTCAAAACAGTACAGTTTTTAAAAGTAGGTTCAAAAGTATGTCTTTAATAAGTTAATTCTGATCAGCACCTAGATCAAGGCAGAGGCAGAGCTGCTTGAGTTTTAGCATTTTTGGCTGGATAAGGACCGTGCTCTATGGTAAATGTAGTGTAGATGCCCTTCTATTTTATGAAGTACCACGTATAGTGCAAATAAATGAGGAATTAAAATGTTGCATGCTTTTAAACAGCTGTTTAAGGACTTGGAGTTTTATTCAAAAATATTCTGTCTTATTTTAACAGTCTGTATCACATAACTTGGGCAAGTCAGAGTATTTTTCCAGTCTATAACAGCAAATGTGATGATGTATTTAAAGAACATTTTTTTCTGAAGAGATGTGCATACTCCACATTCCAGTGCATACTGCACCATCAGCATCAAGGTCACCTATTAAATGGCACAGTAACGAGGTAAGCATGAGATCAACCATCCTTATTAAAAAATGCTATGATAGACAATGGGTTTTATTTTACAGTCTGGCAAAAAAGAAGTAATGTAAGGTAAAAATCAGTCAAGCTACTTACAGCTTTTTAAAAGCAGTAGCTATTTCTAAAACCATTTTAAACTATTTATTTTAGTTTATTAACATGCTTTACAAATTGCTTATACAGTACAAAATATAATTCAGCTTAAAAACATAATGAGGTGATTAACAGCATGTCTTTTAATTTTGATATAATGGAAATAGGAAGAACATGCTTTAATTTAAGTGACTCGGCAGTTATATAATAGCTCATGCACTTGGCATTACTGTACTAATTGGTCTAATAGTCCTTTTCATTGATATTAGAAGAAAGCCAGTAGCTGTGAGAATAGGTCAGATCTATACCTCTCGATCTACGGGACTCCAAAAGGGGTCAAATAATCAGTGGGTAGATGAAATTAATAAAGCCAAAAGTCCCCAGTGGACAGGATTTAATCTGACTCCCTTCATAACTTCTATTTGGTAGTTCAAGAAGCATTTCAGGTCAATTATATTAATAGAAACTGTTTGAGTGAAAAGATGTTAATGATTATCCAGAGCTAATTAGCATAGCTATTTTCACTCCATCTTCTACAAAGAGAAAGGCAGAACATGCACACAGAATCAGACTTTCTTTTTGATCAATGATGGAAACTGGCAGAGGACAAAAGGATGTGTGCAACAACTTAGCAGCTTTTAGTGGCAAGCCAATGCTCTGTGATGAAACCCGAAAATAAACACTGAATTTTATAATTTATTAAATAATGTTTAACAGTAAAACTGAAGCAAAACTGGAACATTACAGTCACTGCCAAATATTAGGTTTTGTTTCTTTTATATAATCATACTCCATTCCTCTTGCACTTTTCACGTCAGCAAATGCATCTGTAGATCTCTGTATCTCTCAAGCACACAGGCGCAGAGATGGTAAAAGTCACAGAAAATGGAGAAATATTTAATAAGAAACAAAAATTAGATTACTTAACTGAAGAATATAGGATCTAGTATACTGGAACCTACGAAAACTAAAAGCCTTTTCAATCAATAGTTCTTCACATAGGTCTGTCACTCAGACGGGTAGACATCACTTCTAGATGGTGTCACGAAGAAGCAGTTTGGCTGTAAGTCACTCCCATATGCTACTGAAGCTTTTCTTGTTTTCTTCTTTTACCATGTTTCTTCTCATGGTTATAAGAGATATAAGACGTATAAGAAACTGGTTTTATCTGTTTCAAACCCTTATCTGATCAAATCTGGATACTTAGACACAAAAACTACAATTTGGGACCACGACCAATCATAGCCATGAAAAATCTCTACCTCAGCGCTCAGATTCAAGCATGCAATCAAATTGCTTCAAATTAACTAACTCCTGATCTACGTTTTAATGAGGCTGGTTGCAAGTGTGGAATCTGCTCCCCTTGCCTGCCAGCCTGGCTATCACCAGAGGTGTGTATTACCGTGTGATCAGGCAGCAGTCGTGGATGATGCTGTCCTCCACAAAGATGCCGCTCTCCTCGTCTGTCTCCACCCGGCGCCCCGCGTGGTACCAGTGCACCTGGGTGGTGTTGTCCACGTAGGTGGCCGTGCACTGGAAAGGCAAGCGGTCTCCATGGAAAACCACTTGTCTTTGTGAGGGGATCAGCTCGAACAGAGGGAGCTCCAGAGGCCCAGCTGCAGGAAAAAAACAACAACAAAACAAAACAAAGAAAAAAAAATCACAATCAATTTCTCTCATATGGATATTGTAAGGTGAGATGATTATACCCAATTTGAGCTTCTTAGATCTTCATGTGAAAATGCTAATGTAAGAGATATGGCCACTAACTACCCCCTGCAAGTCTGATCATGTTGTGAGTTCTAGAGATCACATTTTTTTCACTGGTGGGAGCCCAGATAAATACAGGATTATGAAACTATCTACAGAAAATGAATTTTGTGAAATAGGTCAAAGAATGGTTGAGGTTGGAAGGGATCTTTTGAGATGCTCCAACTCAGCCTCCTTCACAAGGCAGGATGTACGCTTTACTTTTTATTCTGTACACTTTACTATACAAGTGTACAGAATAAAAAATTGAGTCTTCCAGTGAAAGAAAAAAATACAGCTATTAACATAGGTTCAGTTAACATTTATAAGACCACTTCACTGTCAGTAGAGGAAATGCCGACTGTGCTCCAGAACAAAACTTACTGTCTAGAGAGCCTAAACTACTTCATATGCCAGGGATTTGGATAATAACAAGACTAATAATAGTTAACTTTCCCCTTAAGTTCAACTGTCCCCATGACTTTTCATTTTCCATTCCTTCTGCCTATTCTACAAGTCATCTCTACTCTCTAGATAATTACTTAACATTAAATATTTATCTAAGTAGCTCTATTTATCTATTTAAAGATGAATACTTCTTACCATATTTTTTAAATTAACTTTATCTCTCAAAGTTGTCTCCCAGAAACACCCCAATGATGATAATGCTGCACATTCTAAGCAGGCTATTACAAAAAACAGCTCTCATAATCACAAACCCAAATGCCTAAACACTTTTTTTTAAAAAATTGCATATTTGGAAGGTATGTGCATTTTTTGCCCTGATGAAAGTCTGCTATTTCATAGATTTGAGAGTGATTGAAGATTATTTTCCTCAATCCTAAAGTCTCCCTAGAGACTGCATCTCTAGACAGTGTATGTTTTCTTCTCTTTTTACCTCAAAACTACCTTAAGACAATTTCTGCAAAATACTTTCTTCATATTATGAGATTAATGCTATTTCTTTAAATTCGTAACAAAAAATTGAAAAGGAAGATTTTAGGAAAAAAGAGAAGCTCTGCATCTAAAGATGATAATCTTCGGGATAATAACAAATAAAAGAGAACCTTAATTTCTTTTTCCTGATATAACTCTTCTTAAGCAGAAGAAAATTACTACCACTGATACTGTGTTATCATTGCACAAAATTCTAATGGTAATGAAAATACTCAAGACTCACAAACATGACTGGCAGATTACCATGAACATCCTGCACAACAGTTCCTACAATACTGCCTTTTCACCTCAGGCTTCAACACCAAAACAATTCACTGAGCTTGGGTCACTCTTTAACCCCACTCTGCAATCTCACCTTAGACAAAAGACCTACAGTCTTGCACCTTGGTTATCATCCCACCTCGATGATGAAAGAGAATATTAAGGCTAGATCTTATCCATTCTTTTTCTTCTGTTTTCATTTAAAGGCCTCTCATCATTAGTATCAATCCATCCTACAGAGTTGTCAGCTGAAAGGTCACCCTTCCACCTTTTTCACCACTAGTAACTATCTCAAACATCTATTTTTCTGACAAGTACCTTTTTTTTTTCCATTTCACTGCTTGCCATTTTATCTTCCTTAAACTTGCTCCTCAAAATCTTCCATTGCCCATAACAAATAGAGATGAGCTTAGCCGTGCCTATCCAGGTTGCAAGCCATAATCACTGGTTCTACAACTCCTAAAATTTGTGGACAACCAATAGTGCTTTTCCTCTTACTCAGCATTCCACCCTAACACCCTTCTTTATGTCATTCAGGTGCTGTCTTTGGAACTCTTGAATTGTGAGAAGTTGCACTTACAAACCCAGCTCTGGGCCCTTGTTACTATTTGAGTATTTAAGTGTTAAAATACTACATTCATCACCTGCTTTGAGTAAACAGTGAGAGGGAACACTTCCACTTTTATACAAGAAGAATGCTGGCCAGCACAGCACGGCAGATTGGTACAAGTGAATATGTGCTACTGCTGTTGGGGAGAAGCACATATTAAGAGAGAGGATTAAGGGACTAGCTGCTCTCTATTGAAATATTTTAAGTCTGCTTTGACTACAAAGTGCAGCTTCAGAAAGCCCTCCTGTGCACCCATCCTGTAATTTACCTTTTGATTGCACCTGTTAGATGGAGACGGTGATACACTACTAAAAATTCCAGTATTTTTATATGACCTTTGGCTTCTAATTAAGAGAAGAGAAGAGAAAGTAAACCAGATCAATGCCTCATTCCTAATAGCTGCAGGCTTGGTCTCAGTCATTTATATTAAATCCTTTTAACTAGCAGATGGAGGGATTTTCTAAAAAGTTGCGATTTTTGTGTTGTATTATGAAGTCAATTATGGAATATAAGGAAGTATATGGAATGCAAATTTAGCCATAAATTAATGAAATGACTACCAAAATGTAGAAAAATTAAGCATACTCTCACAAGTACAACAGCAATAGATACTACTCACGGAAACAAAACATTTCTCATGAATACAGTAGTTTTTAACTGAGGATGTGGTATCTGGCCAAACGGTTTTGGCCTGCAGTGAGTAACACATTGTGTCACGTGGCTATGAAGTAGGAAAAATGCAAACTAGAGTATCAATATTTTTAAGTCAAATTAAATAAGTTGCTGAGCATAGGGATGAAGTTTAACACTATCACTCTGAATTTATCTCTGTCTTGAGCGCTGGTGCCTAAGGCTCTCCCGTAACACCTTCTGTTGTTCAGCCCTGGGGATCACCAAACCCAGAAATGCAGTGGGAATGAGGTGTTCTCTACAGATTTTGTCAATTAAGGATCAGAAGTGAATGAAAACTTTTCTTTACTTCAGCATGTCAAAAAATGATCAGTCCTATCAAGAGTACTAATTTTCTTTTTCTTTCCAAATTCTTTTAAGTGCCAATGAAGATGCAAAATAAATTAAAAATACACTTGGAATTTAACATACCATTCTGCTAGGATATCCTCCTGACCAATTTTGAGAATGTATCTATTTGAATTGGCCAAATTGACAAATAATGCTGAAAACTCATTTTCAAATCAAAAATAATAAAATTCCTATGGACTATGACATTTGCAGACCATGGAAGGTAAACATAAGTACTGCTGGAAACATCTGCTTTTAATCTCTGTGAGGTCCACATAAAAATATTAATACCAGAGCTAATCTTCAGTTGTTTTCCAGGGATAGTAATGACTTAAATATCTGAGGCTGGTTCTGCAACCATTACTCATGCAGAAGTTCCAGCTGATTTCTGTGACACAGCTCATAGTTATGAGGATTAATAGCACCAATAAGAATTTCAGAGTTAGGACCAATACCCTTTATCCCAAATGGCTATAACATTATTGTAGAGTCACATCAGCTGGAAATACTTATTTTAAACCCATAATCCAACAACCTTTCAAATTCAGAATAAAAATAAAACTATTTATTAATGCTGCATGCACATTTTCAAAGTTTGATTTTGAGAATAAAGTAAGAAATTCTGGAAGTTGTTGGAATGATTTTCGCATTTAATTGACAGAAGTTTAAATAAAACAGCTCTGACAAGCATAGCCCTATACAACTGAATTTTTTTCTTTGATTATGTGCGTAATAAGGACTAAATTGGGATTACTAAATATATATAATCGCTGATGCTCATATTTATGTGTGTGTGTATGGCAGACATGACAGCCTCATGAAATTAAAATGTTTACTATTGTGTGTTGAGAAGGGAGGGAGTAATTTACAGGGATTTTATACACTTATTACACACTTGAAAAATATTCCAAGATGCTCCTTCTGAGACAATCCACTGTGCTGCCCTCGAGCTCAGAGCCAGCACCCCTATCTGCAAATGAGAGTTGTGACTCCACTCCAGGCATGCAGATCAAGAGCTGATGGAGTGTTTTATGGTCTTTACCTGTCTTTTCTCTCCAGTCAGCACTAAACCATGATTGCAGCAGAGCACCACAGGAATCACTGATTGCAGCATGAATCTAAAGGTCTAACCCATCATTACAGTAATTACATCTTTTTCGTTATCTTTCACTTCTCAGCAGAAAAGGATTTTGTTGACTGAAGGCCAGACTCTCTATGCCATCTAGTCTTGTATTTCAGATTAGATCTAGACTAGAATACTGAGGACATACAGAGAAGGAATCAGGTTACACAAAAACAACTGAATTAAGATTATCACTTGTGTCCTTTTCAAATAGAGTATACCCCTGCATATTTTAACGCATGCAGCGTCCCAAAGTTGAAAAAGAAAACAGAAATTATTTTTAAAACAATTAGCAAAAATTGAAAAATTGCAAGGTGCACTGAAGCTCTACGGAAATGTTCCAATGCATATGCCCTTAATGTATTTATAAAAGAATTTGCCTCACATGTGCATACATCATGTATTTCCTGTTTTTTCCTTATAATTCATTCTTGAGATTTCAAAAGTATTTCTATTTCCCATCTAATTTTGGCTTTCTATTTTGTTTAGAACTTGGAAAGGAGAAGAGTATGAAGGAAATACTGCTGTTTCTTGACATACATGGAACAAAAATGCTTGTTAAAAAGATAACATAAAGTGCATTTTTACCCATATTTTAGTTACATTTTTAAGTATCATATTACTATCTGTAGACAATATTCACTTCCAATGAGTGCACACTCCTCCCTTCCGGGCAATGACCAAAAGCAAACCTGTAAGCACAAAACCTGGCCCACCAACAGATTTGTCTGAACATCACAGAAAATTGGGTGGTTATTAATCAACATGACCAGCACAAGGTACTGGAGACACTGTCCTACCTCCAGCCACTTTTGTTGCATTTCCTGCTGCACAACCTTCAACCTGGGCAGCTCAGCTCTAGAGCTCAACAACTGCTAAGTGCATAAACCTGTACTACACCAGCATCTTCTGCTGTTCAGTCTACCAGAAACAGTTTTCTGCTATACTTTTTCTGGTCCTCATTAACTGGCTTTGTTTGCTATCAACAGTTTTCAGACAACCAGAAATAGGAAAATTTGCAGGTTTCTCCAGGCTGCCCACACATCACTTCAGCACTACAGTGCTCACATCTCAGGATACACCTTTGACTTCAGTTTATTAGTAGAAAACTCAGTTTGCTACAGTGTACCACAAGCTTCTGGGACAGAAAAAAAAGCCAGAGGTTGGCATTTTGCTTCTTGTTAATCACTTGATTTATTGTATTGCCAATGGGCTTTTTATTTGAACTGAGTGTGCCTACAGAGTGCGGCACATCCTGCTGACAAAAGTGTGAGTTAGAGCTCTAATATTTGTATACAGTCTCAGTGGGAAAGAAATGTGCATGGAAAGCACAGTGGGGGAAAGCTGGAAGTGAGGACAAAGCAAAGGAACCAATCCAAGAAAAAGGACAGATGAAAATGAGGAAAAACAAATTGAAAAACATTAGTTAAAAATCTGAATTGCTGACGGTGCAAATTATATATCTGATGATATTTACCAAGTGGAACTGGAGAAAAGAGCGTGATCTTAATTGCTCCAACAGCCAGCTCTGCCAAAAAGGGAGGTGCCAGCAGCACACCAGCGCCAGTTTCTGTGTTGCAAAATTTGCTGGCAGTAACAAAACGTTTAGCGTAGAAGGTCACAGACTGCATCATGTGCCAAGGAAGTCAAGAATGAATACAGAACTGAGGCCAAGCTTCAGTTTTAATAAAAGCTGAGCCTGGCTCCAATTTCAACATAATATCAAGAAAAAACAGATGCCAACATGTATTAAACACAGCAGAATAAGGTAAGTCTCTTGGGCTTGGGACAAGAAAGCTTTGTATCACATTCATTTACCACTCACTGCAGAAAAAGCAGAGCTTTTGTTTGTGTAATAGCTTCTTATTTCCACCAGCTTCATAATGCTGGCATGGCAAGAGATATTCCACACCATTTTATCAGTCCCTTTCACTCTCATACAAGCTTTTCAAATAGGAGTATTGAGCAGTATTTTTGCTTTGGTTAGTTTGCTGTTAGTTTTCTTTTTCTTCCCAGCATCTTATAGTAAAACCATAGGGTTGTTTCTCTTGTAATGCTAAGCGCTACACTGAAATAGTAGCCACTAACCAAAGAGTGAGATTTCTGACATGCATGCTGTTTTCCCTAAAGCTACAACTTCTTTATTGCATTTTTACTCCTGAAAACTTCTGTAAAGACATCAAAGGAGATTAGCAGAATCTAGATTAGTAAACAGGATTTATCATAAGTTAGAAGGATAGTGAGCCCAGGCTGTCACAGTCCATTGCTCCTGGTGCTTCAGTTACCTGGGTTAGCTAACCCCATAAAGGTATTCCACAGACACAAAACAGAGGCTAAAATTCAGTGCAAATATGCCAAGATGAGCTACAATTGTAGTTTTGGATGAGTCTTCAAGACTCAATTGGATTCTATAACTAATCTGATTAATTTACTTAAAATAATTTACAGCTACACAGAAACTAAGAAAGGCTGAGCTGAGGAATGTACAATTCAAATCTAGTCACTTTTGGCAAATCCAAGTAATGCAGGTTTCATCTAGCACTCAGCTGATGGATGACATGTCCAGCCATGACAAAGTTATTTAACTTGTCTTTGTCTTAGGGAGTTTCCTCCCTATTCCTAAGACCCGGTAAAACTAAATTATCCTTGTTCCACCAGTTCTAGGGACTGATGTATCTTGTGAGGGAGCAATGGAAAAGCCCTTTCTTATTTACTGATGATAGCAGCGATTTACTTGATAGGAAAGTAGAGGCAGTGAAAGACAGAGGTAACAGGTTTCACTTATTTAATAATAGGTTTCATTTATTTAATATGTCAAATATCATAACATTTTAATTTTTAAAATGGTAACAGTTACTTGAAAGATTTCCACAATATGAAATTCAAGGTTCTGTTCCAGTTAAACAATTTAAAAATTGCATTGTCTTGCACTGGCATAGAAACCTAAAAGAGTAGGCAAATAGTTTGCTCATCACTGATTTCCCAAATAAACTGCTGCAACTTCTCAATTTTTTATTTTCAAATTTTCCCAGAACTCTACTTTAGAAGCTGGGGAGCATTTGATTACTTGCCACACACTGAAACTTGACAACCATGACATATTGACAGCTATGGTACTGGAAGATTCATCAACACGAATTTCTTCCTGGCACCAGTCAGAAACCCACTGTTAGAAAGTTAATTTTGATTACTCAAATTACCCTTATGGCAAGTGAACTGTCTGGCTCATGGCTTTGCATACTCATTACAGCTTGCAGGTAATAAAAATGGCTGAGCAGGGGAAAGGTAAAGCACCCAGCTCTACAAAATCACAGAATCATAGAATGGTTTGTGTTGGAATGGACCTTTAAATGTCGCCTTGTCCAACTGCCCCCAGAATGAGCAGGGAGGTTTGCTCCCAAGGTTTGCTCAGAGTCCCACCCAACTTGACCAGGATGTTTCCAGGAGTGGTTCATCCACCACATCACTGGGTAGCCCGTTGCCAGTGTCTCACACCCTTGCTGTAAAAAACTTCTTCCTTATATTTAGTGTAAATAGATTCTCTTTCAGTTTAAAACCATGACTCCTAATTCTATTGCTACAGGCTCTACTAAAAAGTCTGTCCCCATTTTTCTTATAAACCCTCTCTAGGTACTGAAAGGATGCACTGAGGTCTTGGATCCTTCACCTCTCCAGCTGAGCAACCACAACTCCTTCAGCCTTTCCTCACAGGAAAGATGTTCCATATCTCCAATCGTTTTTGTGGCTCTCCTCTGGACCCACTCCAATAGGTCCAACAGGTTCAATCAAATATTCTGATTAGTTTTATGTAGCTGGGAAGTGCAGTGGCAGCACTCATCTTCCAAACCTTAAACTTTTTTTATTTTCAAATCACAACTGCAGACACAGATCATAGAAATATGGTGGCAGGAAGGTCCCAACAGTGTCAGTGATTGTCCCTAATTGCCCAGAGTCCAGTAGGCTGCCTGAATTCTCATCTATGACAAAATATTAAAAAAAAAAAAAGTTCATAAATGAAATGCTGAATGAGTGACAGTACTGTTAAGTATTAAATTTTTCCATGCCAAACTCCATTCAGCCCAGCTGACCGTGTCAGGAGCTCTCTACAGCCATTTTTATACAAACATCGAAGAAGTTCTGTATGTTGAAATGTGCTATAAAAATGCGAAATGCCACTATGGCGTACTCCACTTAATTAAAAGAGAGATTGTCAGAATGAAAGCTTTATAGGGAATTTTCCTATGATAACAATTAAGATTAATTACAGCAAACTCTAATAAGCATTGTTATTGGACAATATTACATAGGTTTGTTAAAAAGCTAATATAATTTTATCTAGAAATCACCAGCATAAAATTTAACCCTAGTGTTTTCAAGTTCATGTTACCACAATAAATAAAGAATGTATCTTCAGAAATACTCAATGGGTTGTAGTCAAGGGTTCTGTTTGAACATTGTTTTGTTCATGAGCAACTGGCTTTTGAATATGGCCAGCTAAGTGTTCAAGGGCAGAAGTCTGAAGATTAAAAAGGCCTCATTTCACTGCTATTCTCACTCCACCTTGGTTAAATTTTCCTTCAGCTATTTTGCATTATTTTTGGAACAGTAGTCAAAGACAATGTAGAAAATTAGATACAAGTGCACATTAAAAACCTCTATTGCAGTACATAAGAGTAAGCTACGGAGAAAACCAACAATTGGGTACATTTCCAGCATCTAAATCAGCAAGATTTCAGGGATGAAAATTTCTGTTGAACTGGACTTTCATGTGTGAGCACAGATGCAAGAAAATATGTTGTAGTAAAATTTCATCCTCAAATGAACATCTTAATACTTCTACTATTTCACATTTACGAGGTTTAACTGTTACTAATTTTATGCCTCCAGTCTTGCAGCAGAGTTCTAAACTGCCACTAAAGAAATTAGACAATAATGTTTAATATTAAATTTAGGGCATCATAGTGCTTTCCCCCCCACCTTGAGACTGATCATATTAGATGAGAAATCTAGAATTTGGAGTCAAAAGGTTAAAGCATTGTTCACTTCACATTAAGAAATGATAGTATGGAAACCAACTTTGATATACAAATGGCCACTTAGCTCTGACATAAAATGAATTTACTCCATCTATCTTTGAAAGAGCCAAAACATACAGTTATATTATCTGATTTATATACACTCTGTTATTATGCATATTTTCTTATTAAAGAAAATCCTGAATTGCTAACATTGTAAAACAAAAGTAATTGGAAGAGGATTTAAATGCTACTAATTTTATCACTATCCATATCTTGCAAAACCTAATCCTGTGAAAGGCTATTAGTGTGAATATTCCTATTTTAACATAATTAGACCTACTCATGTGGTTAGGCACTCCCTGCAGAATTAGAGCTGAAGTCTTGATCCTGCGTATTCTGGAAGACATGAATGCAGCAAGCTACCTGTGGACTGCCAAGAAACTGCAGGACTGAAATCTAAATCTGGATAATTAATCCATCATTCTTCCTGTTTGAGGTTTTGAGTTTAGTCCGTTACTACATACTGAAAACCCCCCACAGTTCAATATTTACACTGTGTTAATGCAGTAAGAATGACTTGTAAATTAAGAAAGAAATGGCTGAAACAATAATCTTGAACCCATCCCTGAGTTTAAGTAACAACTGAGACCAAAAATATGTTTTGAGTACACTGAGAAAAATAAATGAAGAAAATACTCCTTGTTAATTTTAAGCCAGTGTTTTTTCTTGCAATATGTTTTAGATAGAAAAGGAAACTTTTAAGAACAATCTGTGTGCAAATATATAAATTCGTAATTATAAGACTTGAATGGCAATGCAGATATATAATTTTTGGCACCACATAAAAAAAGGAATTTCAAATCTCACTTCTAAACTAATATCCCTAACACAAGACAGTCAACAGTATTCTTAACAACTGACACAGATCAAGGCTGAATGCATTCAGTTGATTTCATCTTAAATATAAATGTTGAAGAAGTTCTTTCAAAGGCAAAATTCCCCAGTATCTATTTTTTTTTTCTCTTTTCATCATTTTAAAAGAATGTAGTTTTTTCAAAGTTCTTACTATTGGACAGTGGGTACTAACTTACTCTTCTAGGAATGATGGGGAAACAATGTATAATTACATCAGGTAAAATTATTAAGAAATTTCTAAAAATACAACATCTAAAACAACACTCATCATTGCTGAGAAAGAATTTAAAGCACGTGTGTTTTAAGGATCTATGAAGGAAAAAGAAAACTGCTTCAAAAAAATGAAAGTACTTTATATAGGAAGTATAGAAAAGAAAATGTTTTATTTTTTTCCCAATGGTATTACTCTAATTGATTTTAAATGTCTTGAATATTTAAAATGTTTTTGGTAGTTTAGGTAAGATTGCAAAAAAAGAAAAAATTACTTATAAAAATATATTTAAGCATGAGAAATGCAGATAAGAAAATGTGACAGTAGAGAGGTAAGAATTAAGTACTTCCTACCTTTGAAAGAAACTGAATCTTAAAATGGGCAAGAAATCTCTAAGAACACAAGTAAAATGAATGCATTAAAAAAAAAAAAAGTGCTTTCTTCCTGTGTGTTTTTTTTGTGGTTTTTTTTTTTTGTTTGTTTGTTTGTTTTTTTTTTTGGGGGGGGGGGAGGTGTTTTTTGTTTGTTTGTTTGTTTTTGGGGTTTTTTTGGGTTTGTTTTGTTTTGTTTTGTTTTTTGCATTGCACAAGTTGAACAGGTACAAAGCATCTGAGCAAAAAGCACCTACATTTTGGCCTGACTCTGCTCCTTTAGGGGAACAGATACTCTCAGTGAAGTGAGGCAAACTACAAAAGACAAGGTGCTGGTTAAGTACAAACAATTCCCTAACAACTTTATCTCCTCCCTTCCAATAAATTATTTACATTTTCCATGAAACATTTAAAGAATTTTATTGCAGAATACAGAAGTTAGAAAAGGATTTATCTCTTTGATTTTTATTCCTCCCTTTGAAGTGTCCCTCTTAAGCAGGGAGTGGATCATACCCCAAACCCCACATTTCAATAATATTTTATGAGCCAGAACTTGCTAATTTCACTCATGAGTTAACTCTTTAAACTAAGGTAGTTTACAGAATTCGGAGACTGTGTAATAATTCAAACACTGTTGGACACTCACAACTTGTAGCTATTATATTCTCATCTCTGTTTTCAGTAGGATGGATTTTTATTCTACTGCAGTGTTAACTCTTTTCTCAGCAGCCAGCCCCCTAAGGCATAGCAGAAGCCTCACCACACAGACCCTACACAGACAAAACTCCAGTTCTATTTTGAATGTTCACTCCTTGCCATCCCTGGTGAAAGTCCGGACTGACGATGAAAGCTTTCAGCAAATTATGAACCAACCTGAAGAATTTCTCACTGTAAGTTTCATGTAAATACTTCCAATTCTATGGATCACAACCAACAGCGATTGGTGCACAACCAATGGCTGCACCAGTCATGGACAGAACACACATTCTGGCATAATACATACTTTCAAAATAATTTACTGTAATAACCCCTCTGTGAAACATCCTACAGCTGATTTTCATGAATGTGAAGCACACAGAGCAACAAGAGAATTCAAACCAAGTTTCTGGGTACTGAAGCTCTGGGTATTTCCATCTCTGAAAAACAGGCTCCTGTGACTTGGGAAGCATTTATGGCAGGCAAGATGGTACCTAAAACTAGATGCTATCTCACCCATGTTAATACAAGAAAGGAAAATGACTCGGCTGAGATATTTGTCTTGTAATTTGCTGTTACTCTGTGCTTTGCAATTTCTATTTCTACCATATTTTCCCCTGATACTGTGTCTTCAATGAATGTATCTAACATTTGTGCTTATAAGTACTTCCTTTACCTTTCAAGTTTCTTTGCTGAGGATGGTATATGGAGAACATGTATTAATACTAGCTTTGCTAATTGTCTCCACTTGCTGGTTGTAATTATTGCAACAAGCATGAGTTTTTCAGAGATGCGTAGAGTGTAGGTGAAGAAATAATGCTGTATCTTAGAACTTCTTGTAACTCTTGTCCTACAGTCCTGGAGCAGCTCAACAAGCAAAAGAGATGTCCTCCCATTCGGTTCAACACAGATAATAAGGAAGTGGGAAGCAGAAACATTCAATGCAGAAGCATAATGAAAAGAGAAGCAGTCAATTTGTTTCTTCTTCAAGGAAAATACCTGTGCAAAGCTTTGCATCAATACAGAGAAAAAGCGCAAACACAGTTTTTGGGGATTACCTTTAGCCTCTCATATGGGGTCAGATGCAAAGAGCCAGAGCAAGCTCTGCTAACGTGGCCTGAGAGCCACCCAGGACTGTTTAAGAATGTTTCATGGGGCAAGATTGCTCTATGGAGGTTTCTGGCAGACTGCCCCACAGCAAGGCCCAGAAAGGTAAGGACAGCTACAAGAAAGGTGTCATGCAGCACAACGAGCTTGCCTGAAAGTGCTGCCATTCAAGGATGTGAATGTATGCAAAGCAAACCATCTGGCTGAGTAGAGAAAAATCACTTGAAAACAATGTAGACTCTTCTCTGCATTTAGATTTCCTGAGAAGTGACAAGGCACTGCCTCTAGTTCTTTAAACCTGTCTGCTTTATAGGTCCATGCAACCATATCATGACCAAGATTAGAACAGTAGACCATAGAAACCTGAAAAGCCACTGACACTAAAAAAGAACAAAACTTACTAACTAATTGCATGAAAAAATACATAATTATAAAGAATAAAAATGTAATTTATTATGTATTAATGCAATAAACTCTAAGCAAAAAAGCCCAGATTTCTCAATATCCTTTTCTATTTTCTTTCAAGCAATTTCTTTTTTAATTAACAGAAGGTAATAATATGTTCTCAATTACTTATTTATAAACATCAGTAGAGCATTTATATTTTCAAAACCCAGGATTTTAATTTGTAGGAGATCTGTATGAGGGATAGCATTCTGTCCCAGGAGAATCAGATAATTTTCTTTGTGGAATAAATAAATAAATAAATGTATTAAAGCACCATAAAATTATTTTTATACTTTGACCTTTGCCGTATTTTTTAGTAAGATTTAGTAAATATTTTCAGCATTTTAGTCAAAACATTTATCTAAATATTATTGATATTATGTCAACTATTTTGTAACTTTTAAATAAAATCTAATTGGGGGAAAAAAGAAAGTCAGCACTTTTCCAAACATCCGTTTTGATGAGTCAACATTTTATAACAGAAAAGCACTCCATCACAGTTATATGTCAATTGTAATTTGCAGAACAACTGAAATTTTACTTCTTCATGCTGTTCAGTAACATCAATACAGTTTACAGACTGCAAAACTAAATTCTAATATCTTATTCATTAGTATAAATAATCAAAACCCAGCTTTAAGAGCAATCTTTCCTAATCTCCATAAGACAAATACTCACACAGATCTTTCTTGAGTGAAGGATTCGGCCTAGAGAATCCACCTCTGCTTTGATGTGAGCCAGGGAAAATCACAGGCTCCTATCAGACCTCAGGTGGAATTTATTGCACTTGTATTCAGGAAAACGTAATTTTCCTGCTGGAAATTGAGTAACTTGTATTTGGAGTCACGGAGGAAGAGTAACAAGGCACTGCATGAAGCCAATTTCGCAACCACTTTTCAGAAAGATACTCAGTCCATACCATTATGAATTCATTACAGTCGCTCATCATTAAGACACAAGACAAGGGCAAAACCATTATTTGTCATCAAACCAGCTTTTCAGCCTTATTTCCAACATTGTGAAGAATTGTTTTATAACCAAACATTTCTGACAGTCAGAGAATTTTGTTGAAGAAGATTTAAGTAGCTCTTATAAGCTGTTAGTGAAATATGCAAGCAGAACCCTGGGAATTCAAAAACTGTGCAGTTACTTAGCTCCTAAAAACCCCATAAGCAGGTTTTTAACTGTTTCCAACAGGCAACTTACTACTTTGGCTATTATGAGTAAGTAGATGCATGAGAAAGATTTGCCAGGAAGAAATTCAAAAGATATTTTTTTTTTCTCACCTCAACATATAAAATAAATCTAAAAAGCTGATGGCAAACTGCTCCCTGTAGCTACTCGGAATCCACATACTTTGACTTTTTGGTTCATTCCCTAACTTTCAGGCAAAACTCTTTGCTCATTTCTCTCCTATTTTTATTTTTTCCCTTTCCTTCTATTTTTTCTCATCTTGGAACTGTGATATCTCATATCATCTTTTAGCATATAGAAAGATCAGTGAATAGAAATAAAAATGTCTGACAGTACGGATGATGTTCACATGAAAGAGTTTTTAATTTTTAAGTCACTCAATATTTTCTTTAAGATATGTTTAATTTGATCAGCTCTGTGCATATTTCAACGCGTATTATTTATAAATCATCCTTAATAGCTATTATTATTTTGGTGCCAGACAGCCTTCTATTATGCCTAAGCTCAAATCTACTTACTGAAAATGAAATTGCCAAATGTTCTGGGCACTGTGAGCTACCCAGCAGATACTCTGAGCACCATGAAATACCTGGCAGACCTTACAGAGCTGGTGGAAGGCTCAGCAATTACAACCACTGTAAAACTCTCTGTGGATAGTGGGAGCAATGTCAAGCTACTGGCAGTCATTACAGCCCTTGTCAAGTGTTCTGTGGAGATTGTAAATAGGAGAGAGAACTAGATAGGCATCATAAATTCTGTATCAAAGGTCTGATAGGGAGTCCTACTAGGAAATAAATTATGAAATTCTGAGAAATTGCTTTCATTTCCTCTAGAGAATTCAGAGATTTATATTCACTTGTTACCTGGAAATACCAATTAACCATCTTTAATCACTCTTCTGATCATTCCAGCGCTTTTAGAAGTACTTTTCCTGCTAGGAAATGGATCTCTGTAAAGATACCCACAGCTTTCTATAAAATAGGAGCTTGGTATTTTAAGAGAATTGCAGAATTTCAGATGTTTGGTAACAAAGAGTGCTGGAAATGTCTCTGCCTTTTGTTCACAAGAGCTCATTTCATATCTGCCTCCAGACATCTATCTGTGTTTCCTTAACAATTCACCTGATGGTAGGTACTATTCACATCCTTTCACACCTCTTTTTTATAAACATCTCTTCTCAACTTATAAACATATGTATTTGTTGTTAAAAGCATTTCTCTATATATCATTCCAGTCAACTTCTGATCTCCCTTCTGTTATGAATATGTTTGTTAGCAACACACACCATTCTTCCTGTGGTTATTAGGAGAAATGTGTAACTCTCCTTTTGTTTGCAAAAGACATTAGCAAAGCCACAGTCTCAGCAATTTTCTGTCATTCGAGCACGTCAAAGATTCAAAGATTCTGAAATTAATCAACTATGTGTGAAATTAGACTTGATTCTGGAACCCACTGGCCTCATCTCAGGCAGCAATCTTTCTTCTGCAGTGTGATACTTTTAAAAATCTCTGGTTTAACCTGCTCGTTGCTAGACAACACCCAGTGTGAAATGAGTTTTCTTTACCTGTTCATATCTATTTTGCTTTCTCCCTCCCACTGTATCTACCATGTATGCTATGGTAGAAAATATCCAAAAAACATTTTACTTCTAGATCTTCAAGTACAGAATTCACCTAACTGAAGCTCACTGTAAGAATTCTATTAATCCCCGGGAAGCAGTGCTAAAACGTATAGTTACAGGTTGATAAAAATAAAAAATAGAAGAATTAAATTTGACGTTAATATCACACTGTCAGACATATAACTTGAAAGAAACATTATATAAACTCCTGTAGGAATCCTCAGTTTCATAAAGAATACAATGTAGACCTACATAGTTAAATGTTTTATGTCATAATCGCGTATTATTGAATACATTGCAGAACAGTGATGTTCTTGAGACATGGAATAAGAAATTTCTATTTTTTTCCTGCTCTTTTTCATTCTTAGGTGTATCTTCTGTGCCACATACCTGTCAGGTTTTGTTTGTTTTCTGTGTTTTTGGGGTTTTTTGGGTTTTTTGGGTTTGGGGTTTTTTGTATTTTCTTTGGATTCCCCTTCAATTTTTAATGCTAAATCAGAGTACAACTCACCACATATCAGCTGGTTTTCCTTCAGGTTATAAAGTGACAGTCCATGTAAAGCACTGGGGTAAGCACAAACTGTTTCCTCTGCTATTCGGACTGAAGCGTTTCTGGCCCATTGCAAGACCCATTTTAGGTTACAGTCACAAATCAGTGAATCAGTGTTGAAATGTCTACAAAGGCAAAGAACGACCACAATTGGTACACATGAAGTTTCCACGAACATACTTTCTTCTGCTAGATTCAAATTAACTAATTCCAAAGAGAACTCTAGATAAATGCATAACTATGGATACATGAATACAAAGATAGTCTGAGACAACCGAGACATGTTGTCCCACTGTTAATTACTTTCATAAAGTTATGCAAAAATTCTGGGTTTGTCAACATCATTGACTACTGAAATAATTTTGAGTCTGTTTTACTGCAAAAAATCATACTATAATATATTTTTATTTACTAAATACCCCTCTAAGTAGAAATATTCAGTATACACTTTTAAATCTTAGGCAGGTACAATCAATATCAGTAAGTGGGACCTGTTAGTATAATTCCAGGAAAAATATTTAACATTACTGGTTTTAGCAACTAGAGGCCTAATATGATGTAACACATGAAACCATGGAAAAGTATAAGATTATAAAGTCTAAAGGAAAAAAAAGAAGATAAAGGATGCTAGTCAGGAGGACTAGACTGGGCTAGCCAGGAATGGGGTTGAATTCTCAGTACTATCCATTTCCCTGCAAAAGGCAAAGATGGCAGCTCATCAGCAGTGAGCCAGACATGGATAATAACATGGAACTCATCTCTAGAAACAATCCTGTTTGAATTCATATTCAACTCAGCTATGTTTACTTTAATGCCTTTCTGAATTAGTTCAGATTTACAAACAAAAGGAATGATACTCACAGAGCTTTCAGAGCTAGCAGCTCAGAAAAAAGTCCATTCATGAGAGTTGAAAAAATATTCCCTGACAAATTCCTAAGGAAAAAGAAAAAGTCAATTTACTGTTGGTTATAACAAATACAAGGAGATAAGAAAATTGTTATAGAATATAATTTTCCCAGTGCTAATTGCTTTCTTGACAACAGTAAAAACATATTTAAATTTGGTACATTGCTTTTTGGTTTTGGTAGGTGACACTAATATTTAAATCAATTCCCACACTCTTACTTGCTTTATTTTCCCAGCAGAAATACATACAATTCACTTGGTGACATAAAGAGGAACACTTCTACGTATTTTAAAGAACAGAATTTGAGAAGAGAACATTCTAGAATTTGAGTGAAAAATATTAATAAAATAATTAGTCAGTGAGATAGATACTGTATTTTTATTGTATACACAGAATATAATTTCAAGTTAAAGAAACAAAAAACAGTGTCTTAATTTAGTAAAGTTCCAAAGAATTGAAGCAATTCCTTAAAGAGTAATGAGTTTTCAAAGTGACTACACAAACAGTTTTATTACAAAGGACTTTAAACACACCATTTTTCCCCGTCCTTAAATTAGGACATTTCCATTTTAATTAGTGCTCTACTCTTTCTTGTCTTGATGGCTGAAAGGCTCATACTGAAAACTTGCAAACAGAGGCAATTCACTTTTACACAGTTTAACAGTATTGCTCTGCCAATGCCTAGTAGTACAAAAATTAAATGTTTAATTATCAGGTAATAATGTCTTTTTCTATACCCATAAAATTAAAAATTAGTGCATATCCAATATTTAACATTTCAGAGCATACGAATTACCTATTTATGAAATATTGATATACATTTCTTTCTGTACAGTGCTTGAACACTACATGTTTGAATTCAAGGTTGGTTACAAAAATTCAGTTATCAGGAAAATTTCAGATCTCTGCACTGGAGATATGCTGCAGATATCTGGGTAAAAAATGATTTTGTCTTTATTATTCTTTTTATATTATTTTATTATATAATTTATTTTTAAATATCATTTTTATTACTTTCTCTTTCAAAAGGATGGTGTTATAATTATCAATTTTATTTCTCTTTTGTCTACAGAGTAAAGAATGTAAGCTAAGCTGAAAACTGACATTCAGATCAGGAGCCATGTGCTCTCAGACAGGAATCCCTCAAGCTGCAAGAGATCTGAACCAGGTAAGGAGCCAAAGTAAGAAAAGCTGAAACTCAAGAACTCTGCTTTCTACTGAAACCTGTCCAGTAATCTATGGATCAATGAATTCAAGTAAGAAGAGAAAATGTTGCTAATTTACAAATTAGTTAAGACACTCTTCAAGCAATAACTAATTTCATTTTCGCATACAACTGAACACTTCAAAATTTCTTAGTCGTTTAAAAGTCTGGTAATAGAGTATATAAATAAACTGGCTCAGCAACATAAAGTGAAATTACAGAGTGACAATGAGATGTGTTGATATAACTGAACTGATTTTTAGATTTTTTTTAACAGTGCACCTTTATACAGTTGTGGTGCAAAGCTCTTGGTAGAACGTTCAAGTACCTCTTCAAGTGTGAATATGTCTGAAGGTGGAAATGAATCCCTACTTGTAGATACATATTTCTCTACCTTTAATATTTTGGATTTGTCAACAGGAAACTAAAAATATTGAGCATTTCGCAGACTCATTTAACCTCCTTACTTAAAATTAGATGGACCTACCTAAGTGTTTTTTGGATGTAAGGCCTGACAAGGCATATGCTGCAGCAGCTCAGTGAACAACATATTTCCATGTTCAAGAAACACAATTACAATATTTAGATATCCAACAGTGGAAATAGATTTTTCTTTAAGAAAAAGTTTCAGAAATATTCTCAAATCACCCAAATAACTCATGCATTTCTGACTGATGCAGCATTCTGTAAATACCTGGTTCTTCAGCGCACATAATTTACATTATATATAAAAATATTGTCAAATGTATAGTGTTGTAAAATTCCTCCATTTCAGATATCCTAAAACCCCACTCTAGCCTGATATAAAAGGGCATTTGCTCTAAAAATGTCTGTAACACCAAGTTTGCAAACATTTCAAACACAACAAATTAATGCACTCCAAAGCTGACAGCACTTACTATGCCATTAACTCCCTCCATTAATAAAAAGATGTGCTTTCAATTTTATCAGAGGTAATACATTTCATTCTTATTTAGCAAGTCCTGCATTTTTTTCATATACCAATACTTATACTTTTACAGAAATTAATAAAGCACTTTTGCCAAAAGTTTTAATATAAATGACAAATGCCACAAAACAGCCAAAAAGAGTTACATGTGTTAAAGTACCATTTGAGGCAGAATATAGATAGAAGCAGAAGTATATGAATATGAAGAATGCTTCCCTCTTAAGAGCAGCATTAAAAACCAAAAGTTGAATGCAGTGGTAACAGATTGATCTGTGAAAAAAAAAAAAAAAAGGAAAGTGGGACAAGAAGTATAAAAAAATGACAAACAGAAATACAGAGAGGGCAGGTGGCATTGTGTATTTCCTTATTTGCTGAAATTTTGCTGAAATGGGGTCTGATTAACTGTGTTAGTGGTTTTTATTTGATTTCTGGCACCATACAAAGTGATTAGTTGGTGCAATGACATCAAGAAAGTCCCACAAGAATTTGCAGTATAATATTATCACAAAGCTAACTACTGATGATGATTCAGAGGCAGGATGAAGAGTAAATCAGATATAGTTTAATCAAACAATTGGAAGCAATGATAAAGTTTAGGTTTGAAGCTACAAAGGGAAGATCCAGCAGTAGCTACTTGTTGAAACAGATTTCAGTCTGCAATATTTTGAAATCTGAAAAGATAAATTCTGAGGGACTAAATAAATGAAGTCTGGTATATCAGCACAGTGGCATCATCCCAGTATTCCACAGCTCTTAATACTTAGATTAAATATAAACAGAATTAATGTAGATAGCAGCTCCATTACCAAGCAGAAATATATTTGCATACATAATTCTGGAACAAAGCACTGAAACATTGGGTCCAAAGGAGATTTGGAAGATATGTTACCTTCAATTATGTCACTACTATTTAGAATACATGCACCTCATGACAGCATAAGCACAGCCAAAAGGCAATATATTAGCCAAAAGAGGCAAACTACTATCTTAGAAGATGTAATAAATCTACTCATACTGAGGCACTGCCAGGCATGTCTGTCATATGACGTGAAAGCATTTTGAAATCATTTTACAGAGTAAAAATCAAATCCAAGAGGGTGTAAAAATTAGATCAATCTCAAGGAACATAATCAGAAGTCACTGGCTGCAGTAATTTCAGGGTCTGCATGAAATTTTAGGTTCCATTAGTAATTTCAAATTCAATTTCTGTTCCCTGACATTCATGTCCTGATTGCAATGGAGTAAAAAGTCTCCTCTACAATATCAAGAGGCTGACCATTTATTGTGGTTTCTGTGTGTCTGCATGTTTAAAAAAGATGATGCTACTAGGTCATTTTTTCTTTAATCAAGAATTCTGTAGGTTGTCCTGTTCTAAACTAGACTGCACAAAACCACCAAGCCCTCTGAAGAATTGCCTGCATTATCACTGAAAGCCCAGGCAATCCTCATCATTTCAGTGAAGTATTTGAACATACCTTTACTGTTCTCAGTTTAGATTTATGCATCACACCATTGGGCTAAACCACATTGTGTTAGTTTGGGCCTAGAGCTGATTTTTCAGCTCTATCTCCATCTTTTTTTCAAACTGAATTAGATTTACAATATTGAGTGAAACACACTGTGTTATTTTGTTTCACCTGCCATTTGTGCTTGTAAACAGTACAAGAAAATCCCATATTTGTACTTCACAGAAGCCACATGAAAAGATTTATGTCCTTTGCTCCTTCCAGTGGACTCACGGCTCTCCCTACTGGTTTTGATAACAGCCTGCAAAGATGCTTCTGTACTTCATCTCTGCCAACATAACACGGGAGAGCTCTAATTACCAAATCAACAACTACATAAATCAACACATATGTATGCATCTTTATATTTCTCCTTCAGTAAATGGCTATGAAACCATTCCATGTTTACGAACTCATCATCTTTCCCTTGTTACAAACACTGATGCTGCACTGAGTAAATGCTTCTCCACAACCTTCCCAGAGAAAAGCTTTCTCCTACCCCTCAAATGGCAAGTAAACGCAATCCAAAGGTATCAGTAGCAACAGAAAGGTGACCTATGTTTAAAAAATATGGTTCTTCATAAACTTCCAAGGGAAACAAAGCTACACAGTGTTAGAAAAGCACCAGGCAGCATCAGCTTGCAGTCCACCAACAATGACCACTTCTTACTCATTGAAATCCCAGTTTAGATAATTACCATCAGCATTAGGACATTATACGAGATTTCTGAGATCAAGGAACATGTGATACCCTGAATGGCAGGGAATAGTCCCTCTTGATTGGGACTGTAGCTGTATTTCTTCACAAAGTGACCCAAACAAGAGTGGTGGTACTCTTGACTTTGATTTAGTAAGGAGAACAATCCCTGCAAGGCAGCTGTAGCTTTTGGCATAACAATCATGAACTGATTCACTTCAGATGAAAGTATAAAGTAGACTGAACTATTACTAAGCCTCTGATTTCCAAAGGACAGATTTTTGAAATACTACTAGTAATGAAACAAATAAAGTAATTAATCAAGCACTAGGCCACATAGACGACAATGCAGAATGGACACATTTATTAGGTCAGTGGTGGAAAGGCAATTTAAAACCCAAGTAAGAAAAATGGAAGACAGACTAAACAGATTAACAACCAAATCTTAAATCTTGCAAAAAATAATTCAAAAATTTAAAAGATCAAAGAACTAGAGAAAAGATAACAGGAAAAGCTTAGCAAAGTGACAGAAAGAATTTAGGTTAAAATTTGGAAAGTACACTAAGACATGGTGCAAAACATACTTCAAAAATACTGCTCTATTATAACTAAGAGATTAATAAAGAGTAGGTATTATATACAGCCTAAATATATCACATTACTATGATTTTCTCTTCTGTTCAATCAGGTTGGCCATTTGGATTATATATATTTATGGGAGAAGCCCACACTAAATCCTGGAAAGAGTATTTCCCAAGACCACCCTCAGTATGACTTCTGATCTGCAGAATGAGTTAAAATTGAAAGAACAGCCAGGCAAATAGGGGCCTACAAGGTTAATTCCACTCAAATGAAAACACCAGTATAAATTTGATGATCATCTCCTCATCAAGTTAGATGTATATGAAAACCAAGAAATCATTTATCTTGTATACAAATTTAAAGATCTCTTTATATGATTGCATGATATACCATCTATTGCCACATACTGGTTTTTTACCAATTTCTGATTTGCCAACACTTCTTTTCCATTTTTCTTTCTTTCAAAACTTGCTCATAAAATACAAAGAGGCCAGACTAAGAGGTCTCCAGTTACCATATATATCCACAAAAGCGTGAAGAAACTGGTGTTAAGTGCATTTACTGTAAAATAAGGTAAGATAATGGTGAAGATGGAAGGGAGGGGAGTGAGACATTACTGATGTTCTGCAGAAATGGTCTTCTGAGTGATTGCACTTAGAGCTTTCGACGATGACTCTGTCTCACAGAATTAAGAGAATATGAACATGAAATCTGGTGGTAACAAAACCAAGGTTTGGTCAATGTTAAGAGAACAAGAAGAGATGAACCTTCTTAAAGATGAAAGGACCTGAAATTCATTAAATATTATTCAAAGAGAGAAACATTACTAGACTGTCACTTGGGAGCTACACTAAAGAAACATCTTATTCAAATTTCTGCTGTAAGCTGGGGCCTCAGAAGGAAAACAATACAGCGAGCTCTGCATATACAGCCATTTCAAAATGAAAGTTAGACCCACAGAAAGACTGGATGCAACAAAATACAATGTTAATATGTTAACCACACTTTAATGGTGTGGTTTTATCAGCCCAGTAACCACGGGCACTCAGCCTGCATATTGTGCCTTTTCTCAGCATCTCTGGCATCAGTGAAGGGTGTAGAGATACACTGCCACATTCTTTCCTGGGCTTCAGAGAAAAGGGACAGTGCAGCCAAACACTGTCACAGACTGTGCACTCTCTGGGAATGAATTCCTGTTCTTTGCCACCAAGAGACTGATGCTTTGTACTGAACTTCTAATTCATTTTTAAGATGGGGTCTTAGAGATTTGTGAATGGAAATTTCAGATCTTTCTGAGAGAGCATGGATTTGAACTGTTTCTATTGAGTCTGTTCCTAGCATCTAGAAACACACTCCATTTAATAATGTGACTTCGCCGTTTTGAATTAAACTTACCTCCCAAGATAATCTGGCTTTATAGTCACAGTCATGTTCCCTGTGCACAACAAAAGCAGACAGAAACCCTCAAAAGGTGAGTTTGGCTTGCCTAATCTGGCACATCATCTGAGATGAGTAAAAAGAGGGGCGGTTTGCACCTGTTCATCACATGCTATCAGGCCTCTTCCCATCATCTGTTCTCATTTGTTTTCATCAGAGAAGACCTGGCAGAGCTACTCTCATTAATGGGATCTGTAAGTGTGCCAGATTTCAGCCTTTTACCTGGTGTTAACTTGACCTCATGGCATATCTTCCTAGAAAGATTTCTCTGTTTGTCCAAGGAAATGCCATAACTGGCAGGAGAGGACGAAAATAAAGTATAAGATTTGTCACACACTGTGAGGCAGCATAGGAATTTATTTCTCATTCAGGAATGAAGATAGATCTGAGTGAAGATCCGGAGCCCTCCTGGGCCCAGCCAAATGTCCATTTAAACCAGGATTCTTCCTTTGAATTTTCTCTTTCCCAGCCAGGAAATTTACAACCAACTTACTTTAATTATTTCTTAGACATGCAAACAGTAATTTCATGTTTTGCCGCTTTTTAATGTGAAAATGAAATTTAATTCTTTGCAGTTCTAACAGATTTCACAATTGAAATAGAGAAAACATATTTAAAATATCAACTCATCACAATCAAAGGCTCAGGATAGGGCCTTTTAGTACAAAATCTACAACTTTCTTATATGTAGTTTTCTTGCCAACTATACTCAGGTCAGTCATGTCACAGTTTAGATTTCTTCTGTCTAAAACAAAACCAGTGTTATACTCACAGTTTGTGAAGATTGTTAAGTCCAACAAACATTTCTGGTGTTAGGCAACCAATTCTGTTATTTGAAAGATCCCTGAAAAAAAAAAATCCCATAAAACAGCAAGTTTGTAATTTATATACACCCCTACATAATCACACAAAGCATCTATATTTTTAGTACTTAAGAAGTTAAGAGACAAATAAAACCTTTTCCTATATTGTAACCTAACTGAATTAAATAGATTAAATAACTTTTATATTAACATTACTGAGCAATATTCCACAAATCATACTGTGAGTTCTAATTGCATTGAAATGGGATTCTATATATATGTAGCAAATAAAAGAAAAATAATACTACAAATATACAGAATTTTATTGATCTGAGTTATTAGAACCTGTGGTTTTTTGACTAGGAAGAACACTGCATTTTGTTCTATGCAATATACAGCCAAAGTTGACTCTTTTTTTTACTGTTTACTCATGTTTCATCTCATTAACAACAGCCTTTCTTGCTGAAAACACAGAAACCAGAAGGCAATTAATTTTTGAGCTAGTGAGGTCAGTTTTGATAAGCACTTGGCAAGCTCTTTTAAGAGCAATACTGTGGCTTTCTGAGAGCACAAACAGTAAAAGGCTTCACATTCCATAACTTTTGCCTGCAAAAAGCAAAGAAAAGTTTTCTGTATAAGCCATACATGTAACACAGTGTACAGGATGCTTACAGGAGGGAGATGAAGACAGGTATAAGCAATTATATGGTGGTAAAAATATGAATAATCCCCCTTGGTAGATTCTGAATTAGAGTTTGATTTTTTTGTACTTGGTTTTCAACCTTGACCCAAATATTCCTTCTCACCAGAATTTTTTTTTTTAATCATTACTATTACATAAGGATTTTAAGTGATCATGCAGCCAAGAAAAATGTTAAAATTGATCTGGATGTATTTTTTGTTTCAGAATTAGTTTTCTGATTCTTTTACTACATTGTGCAGTTTCCATATTTTTCTACTGATATATGAGAACGCTAAAGTAATCAAATGGAAGACTAAAGGTTGCAGTTTGACAAATCCAGTTACTGCTTTCATGGGAACGCATCCAATTAGCTGGAAAATGAAGGCAATCTCTTTAGAGTTCACTATGAAGTCGTCGTCTATCAGACAAAGAATACATTGTTGGGCAAGCATAGGATGAAAAATCATATTAGAATTAAAATATTTTTTAAATGCTTGTCAAGGATATTAAGTAGGGAACAGCTGAGATAATACTGAGGATACAATACAGTGCAATCATATTAGCATTATTCTTTATGTTCTCCTAATAAAAGCTACTTGGGAAATCTAAAAATGCAACTTTAAGGCAAATACATATGCATCTATATATCCTTCTATTAGAAAAAGAGGAATCTACCCAAAATTCTTGGCTGGGTAATGCTTTACTTTTGTCTAGGTAAAGTCTGAACATATAAGGAAGAATTGCATCACAATGTGGGGCATAATCTGGGTAGCAAAAACAGATTTTGTCTATACTAATCAATACAAGTCCATATTTCTCCACGACTGGCACACACTAAAACCTTATTTTTACCAAAATGAAAGAATAAACACTATCTTCCTTTTTGAATTTCACTATTTTGAAGTTTACTTCAGTAAGTGTTATTTTCATAAAAGACATATATCAGTGGCTGAAATTTCTGTATTGTAAAACATGTTTTCCAAAAAAAAAAAAAAAAAAAAAAGGCAAAAAGAAAAGGCAACTAGCTACATTTTCCCACAGACTAATAACACCTGTTACATTAAACACAATTCAGTTCATAATGTACAAAGCTGGTGCTCCTTTTCAGGAGTAAAAGATTTAATTTACTGATGCTGACTTACAAAGTTGATGTTAGAGAAAAGAACTCTTCTGTGTTAAATAACCAAATGCCATAATTTCAGTGATTCATAAATTATCAATTTCCATTAATTCTGTGTGTACTATTTTGAGTAAATCCTGGAAATAATTCAGTTTGTCATTCAAATACAAATTGTAACAGTTCTCCAAATCATTCACAGAAAACATTCTGACAGCCTGTGGCTTGTCTGTCTGACCTGCCATAGCCTTTTCTCCTGCAGTTGTCCACATTACATCAGCTTCTGCTTTTCTTAGCATCATTTATATTTTACACAGGAAATAAAAGGACGAATGTATAGTCTTAAAGTAATTACTGTATTCAGTATTCAACAGGAGTTTACACTATTTACTCCCTTTGCTCTAGTGTCTCCTTCCCAACAGTTGCACATTGAAGCTGGAAGGTATTTTCTTGTTTACCATGGAACTACATGGATTTGTACTAAATGTGGCACTCCAGCAATTAAATGCTTCTCAGTTTCTATACTGCTCCCAGTTGCTGGGAACTTGTTCATATCAGCAAAGGGGTTTTTTGAGATTTGGCATGACAAAACTCAACTTTGTCAATTCTACTGTGCTGAAGAGTCTTTTCTTCTCTTTTCCAACGCCTGATGAGCTCCTCCCCCTTGATTCCTTTCTCCTGCCTGACCTAAAGGCTCCACCTGTGCAGTCTATAGATGTGCAGCCCATGACTTGCACAGGTTTCCTGGTTTTCCCACAAGAGGTCAGGGTTGTGTTATTAGAGTGCACGGCCAAACTAACAATTAGTGCTCATTTTTTATTATTGCACTCTACTGTTATCCCTGTACACAGAGGCAGCAATAAAGCTTCAAACTGAATGTTCTTATTTGTATTAAAAACGTAAATGCTACTCTGTGACTTCATCATTATCATGCAACTGGCTCTCTACATCAACACACTAGAACTGAGGGGCTGGTGTTAGAAAACACGGCTACAGTATGATCAGAGAGAGAAACCTTGTGCAGTGCTCCCAGCACTCAGCGGTTCAAGGCTACCACACAGCAGAAAAGCAGAGGATTTCTAAAATTCTTCTTCTGTGGATTTGCATTCCTTCTCCTTCTCATCTAAATCTTCCCACCCCACTAAAGTAATCCCTGTTTTCTCATAGGTTTTCTCATAAGACAGCACACATGATGGCTAGGAAAATGCCTGGCATGTGCTGATGGCCTAGTTAGACAGTGCATGAACATTTGGAAGCTGTCACTTGGAAAATTGTAATTTAAAAAGGGTTCATCTCACTTTTCCTTAGGCTGAGTACAACTAAGGAGTTGTTAATGAAAAGAAAAATGCCCAGCTGTAGAATCCTAGTAACTTAAATATTTTTACCCTCTAAAATGTTGTTTAAAAATCAGCCAGTGCTTCTGAAAGTACTATGAGAACCTCTTCCAAGGCAGAATTGCAAGAATGATGGATAGGGAATATACTGTCTAAGATCTTGCTTCCTTAGAAAACCATGATAAAAAATAAAGCAAGCAAAGTCAAGGTTGATCAAATGGAAAATAACAAATTCTGCAGTATGACAAAGTTTCCTTTCTAATAACATATTTTATAGGGCTGATTTATGATAAAAGTAAACAAAACCAAAAAACACCTAGTGTAGCACAAATCATTGTTCACAAACATTTGAACTGTTTAATGTTATTTCTGATTAATGTCCATAGTGATATATCATCTGCTTAGTCATTAATTAGGCATTTGCAGGTGTTCTTGTTAGGACACTTACTGGAGGGCAAACTGATGATTTTAAATGGGAAAAGGTAAAAAAGAAAAGGAAATGGAAGAAAGACGAGAAAGAAGAAGAAAAAGGCATGGTAAATGTAAAAAGCAGAGTGTGTGATTTTCTATTTTACACCCAGTGCCCTTATTTGATTATTGCTTGGTGGCATATTTGAGTTGCCCAAGGATAGAAATGTCGATACAAACACAATTTTCAGAATAATTCAAATGGAATTAATACTTACAGGCGCTTCAGTTCTGAAAGCCCATAGAAGGCCCCTGGCTCAATTGTGCTGATCAAATTATTCTTCAGATCTCTAGAGAGACATAATAGGAGGAGCAGTTAATTATCATTTTACCTACTTTACCACTGTTATACATGTGGAGTATGAAATGCAATGCAATTCCAACCTTTATCTATCTTAGCTAAAACTAAGAATTTCTTTTAAATAGTAGCATCAAAAACAGTACATCATCTGCAGTTTATAAAAGCATATTTTTCCAAGTAAGACGGTTAAGATTAGATTTTTAAAAAAATCTGCTCATTTTAATTTTTCTTTTCCCATTTATACTTTTCAAAACAAGCTTGCCAGCCATTCTCACCCAAGGAAAAAATGTTTTAATCAAAGAGTGAATGAAATAATTAGTCAGCAAAGCAAGAGCCTTTTGGCTTGATTATTCATTGTGCTGTGCACTTTACACTTAATAAATTTCTCGTTTCCACCTATGTAGGCCAAGCAGGTGAGAAAAACAGGCAGGTCAGGTTTCTGTCCTGAAATTCAGGCAGTTTCTCATATTTGGCAGATCGGCGTTTCATTCTGCACTTGCTGACAATCCAGAGGACTGACTGTTTCACAGATAAAGAATATTTCACTGGCATTAGTAATCTTGTCTGCTCTTGACACAGAGCTTGGGGCCATGACACTGCTCTCAGCTCAGTCCCCACAGAGATTTACTACTGAACTGTCTCAAAGACTTTTGTGATGTGAACCCTGAGGAAGTGCCTTCAGTGCAACCAGCTAAGCAGGCCTAGGAGACAAACGCTGTAAATTCTTGTAGGCAGCGCTCATCTTTTGACAATTTGCAATTCATAGGGAACAACTGGTGCTCACTAATTTCAGTGCTGTTTCTCAGGCTGGCCACTTCCAGAAATTCCAGCACATACACTGCTTGACTCTGCCAAAGGTGGATCAACAGCCACAGGAATTATCTTACTTATGACTTTTTATTCTACTGCAGATAAAATGCACATTAGCTGAAAACTTGAGTCCACTACCTGTGATTGACCTGAATAGGGCAAGATTTTATCCCAAATGTTTATTTCACAGAAGGATATATCTTATTTTCAAAGCCAAAATCATAAATAAGTATTTCTGCGCTTTCTCAATCATTTTTGTAGATCTCTTGGACACAGTTCCAAAAACTTGTGTCTCACACCCATTTCATTATAGCAATGATGTCGATGAGTGATTTGTCCCTAACTAAGATCTGAGTCAGACTCTTACAGTCAAATTCAGTTTTCAGCCTGCAACACTAACAGTCTTCAAGAAGTCTTTAAGAACTGGAAGAAGCTTTACGGGTTTTTTAAAATATTTTGGTCAAACATTTTCATCTTAGCATCTTAGTTTCCTGGAATCAGCAGCAGCTACTAGATTTATCTTTCTTTGTCTTCATTTGCTCAAGAAGTTATGACCATTTCTTTAACTGTGAGTTTTCCACACCTTATCATAAATATAACTGTTTAAACAAAAGTTCTGCACTCTCTCCTCAAGAGTCAACTTGCAAGGAGAAGTCTTTTGCTGCCAAAAGTTAATCTACACAAGTGTTTATTTCTTTGATGATTTAGGGTTTTTGCTCTGTGGGTGAGTCAAAGCCTCTTTTTTTAACATTCAAATGTTCAATACTAAACATTTGTGTCGACTCTTTTGCTTGTACAGTATGTTAAATATGGAACTACTCAGGTCAAAAAAGTTCTTTAGCTTGCAAAAGTCAATCCATATAAAAAAGCCTGGAAGAATACTGCTTTCATCATGGAACAGCTGTATTCTTATAACTCATAAGACAAAGCAAAAATCTATCTCAAGCTTTACACTGGGGCACTTTTGTAAACAACTTAAAGAGGCATAGTTCATATGCAAATATGAGCATTTTAGGCAGGGGAAACTCAGTTTTAGTAATTTTTATATCAATTACACACATTCTGTGTTAACTGACAACTCCTCTAAATGTTCTGCAAGTTGCAATCAGGCAAAGTGATCAGCTCTTGTAGCCAGCAGTGGTAACAGTTCAGAACAAATACAAAATAGGGTAAGTGGCAAACTGTTGACAGGTGAGTTTTAATGACAGCCAAAATAACAGAGAAAGTAGACAAAGGCCTTCCATTTCTGAAATATTCTATGTTCTAGTAATGGAAACTCTGCCTTGTTTCCCCATAACTTGTAACCACATAGGAAAAACCAGCATAATCCTCAACTATCACCTACAGGAAGAAAAAAGGTCATTTAATGCTAGTAGAAGGTAGATCATTACATGGAAAAGTGTCCATCACTTACACTGTCACAAACAAGACACTTAGTCTCTTTATTTTGGAAATTACACTTAAATTAGGTAGGTCATTTTAGTAAGGATATTCTCAGAAAATTGTAGATGATTACACTGACCACAATTCTGGCACTTTCTTAGTAATTGGTATTATTGCATAATGTTTCCATATAATTCTGGCCTAACAAAATACGTGTTTTCTTCCTTGTTGTCCTTGACAACATCTTTTATTATGATTAAAATTAATAAATAAAATAACAAAAACTGTTAAACACTTAAAATTCTTACTTCTGCATTAGGAGATGCCATTTGCTTTCCACCCGCTTGAATTTTCTTTACTAAATTACTATAATTAAAATATTAAATTAGCTTCTCCCATTTTCTGATTTAGGAAAAAGCCTGTCATATTGAAGCCTTATAGCAATTAGCATTAACTCTCACTGAGCTAAATAAAGAAACCAGAGTAAATTTGGTTGTATGTTTACATTTTTTCCCCAAGAGCTACTGCTGAGGTTTGGCAAAAGGTCATGATCCAAGACAAGCCAAACAGCAGCCCAGGCTAGGCCACACACATGCACATAGACCAGACAAGTGATTTTATCATCAAGCAGAAGCAAGAAAGAAGGGAAAGAACCCCAGTATCATAATATTAAATGACCACGGCGTGACCCAGTTGAAGTTGAAAAAGAAAGCATTTTATAACTAATGCTTATGGTTTTCCATCATTTCTGATGCAGCATTCTAACTTTAAAGTATCTATTCTGAATCTGAATGAAGTGTCATTAGTGGTGTGGAAGTATAGACCTGAAAATAAATCAAAACCAAGTGCCATGTACAAGTACAGATAGAGGGAAGCTACATGAAGTTAGCTATAGTCATAAAAGCTGCATCACTTATATCCAGGCTGCGGAGCTGCACAAAACCAAAATGGGACAATATTTCTTGAACTAGATTTCCCCTAGTATCATTAGAGTTGCTAGATAAACTTCCTGCATGGTACTCTGATCTTAACTTGAACTAAGTAGGTAGAAGAGCAATATAGAATGGACTGTATTTTCATTAAAAAATAATCTCAAATGGTTATAGAGGAAACTTTCCTTTTCACTTGCAAGTCTGAACTTACATAAATTACATATAATAACCATTAAGCACTGTCTTCTTATTTGTAGGTATTTGCAAATAATAGGCCCATAGGTAAATACAATAGAGGATTCCTTTACTAAGAACCATAAGCTGCTGGAAGTTTATCATCTTATACATTAAGCTTTCAACTCAATTTTACTTACTGAAAACATCTAAGAGAAACTTTAAGAAAAATAGCTGACTTGAGGAGGGGAATTTGTGTTTAAAGTATTCACTTCCTGACGGCTTAGCTGAGAGAACAGGCTACTAATGGGACTTCACAAGAACATTTAATAACTATTCCAGGCCTCTCAGCTATTAGACATCCTCTGTGGCCAAATCCCCCATTATCTAAATGTATTCCTGAGGTTCTTGATGCTTCAAAAGGTCACAGTATAGAACACATACAGTATAGAACATAGTGGGGAAAGTTCACTAAAGTATAGACAGTCCACTAACAAATGAATCAGTTTATCTTAAACTATATTCTGATGTTTTGCACCCACATCTTTGCCTTCAGACATTGCATATTCTTCCTCCAACTTACAATGTAAGTACTGTAGATATTTTGAATACATATTCATAACAAGAATATTCAACTAATTCCAGCACTTTGTTCAAATTCCTGACATCGATACATCTTTCATAAAAAATTATAGGTTGTACCAAGAGGACATCTGTGTTTAGAAAGCTGTCATTATGGTACTGCAAACTTTCCAAAAAAGCTCTGAGAAGAGCAATCAGTTGTTGAGCTGATGCCAAATACCAATGAAATATGACTGACTTTCCACATTTTGCATACTACTATGAAACAACAACAGCCAAAAAAATAAATTAAGGTCACATCTTCCACTTCTTTCTCATGTGAAATATTGCAGCTAAACTAAATGTCACCTTTGCCCAAGAAATGAATGCAGACTCAAGATCTTTGAGGAAAAGATTATGGTCACTGCAGGAGGAAAGAGGCAGATGAAAGACAAGAGTTAGCACCTATTCTGCCACTAGAGCAGTGACAGTCAGGGCTGGCACTCCTGAATACAAGAAACAAGAATTAAGCTGATATTGGCAAAACTTGTTTCGAAGATATTTCAAAGGTACCCATCTGTACAGGAGCCAGTAAGTTGTTATATCTATGTTATACCTATGCCACCAGTACTTTGGTGACATAGATATAAACAAAACTTATTTTTTGTCTTCACTGTTGGTAAATGCATTGTTGGCCAAGCATATCTTATGAAACAGGCAGGTTAAGTAGTATCAATTACCTGGTACCATCATCAGTAATAAATTAACATCAGTAATAAATTAATAAATTAAGGTGCTCCCATGGAACTCCAAAACTCATTTGTTGTCTTTACTTTTTCTTTTAAAACTACAAGAGTGGATATTTAACCTACCTTCCAGAATCAGAAAAGTTATGGTTACATCTCAGTAAAGTTCCAAGAAATAAGGACAAAACTCTTTTCAGTTAGAAACATCAGATAATAAACAGAAACATGCACACAAATATGAACAATAATTGTCTATGAATGGTCTGTCTTTCCAGACACAGAGCCTATAGGTCTTTTGTTTGCTTAGCATAATGATGATGTATTTTCCTTTAATTTCCCATTTTTAATCCAAGCCATTACTGGTTGGATTCCCTAAAACAATAAACCCTAAGGACTAGACAAAAAAATGATTGCTGTCCATTCAAGGTGCTAATGAATGATTGGAGTTTTCAGACCTATCACTTGATGACAATTATGACATGCAGAACAACAGAAAGGTCATCACACTTTGGTTTTTAATTTAAGGCTGATGACTCATTCACATCAAATGTGCTGTGGTAATTTGGCAGTTATTCATTATTTAGGAACATGACCAAAAGTGTAAAACAAAGTACTAATTATGGCAGCTGAAACAAAACAGAGAGAAGCTTTATGGCAGTTTGCTTGCTCAAAGAATCCCACAGAACGTTATAAGTTATTTCATTTTCACAGTAATAGGCACAGAGTAAAAATATAAGACTCAGGGTATCTGAACTGAATGAGCAGAAAAAATGACTAAAAATCTTGGTAAAACATGATAGACTTGCAGTACAAATTTGTTGATATATTTTTATAAATGTATATGACAGAAAATAACATTTTAAAAGATTAATTAATGCAGCTTCATTCTGACCAACCAGAATATAGGTGCAAAGATGTTTGGCTCCAGCCCCGACTTTCAGCATTTTGTTATCGATAGCTCAAAATTAAATGCATTTTCAAATAAAGAAAAATCATCTGTGCTTTCCAGATTCTTCCACTTTGGCATGTTTTTAAGAAATAAAAATTCAGCATTCCAAACATATGCAACTGTTCCTATATGTTTCCTTTTTTTATGCCACAAACCCAGGCATATGTGGTAAGATCACATTAGCCACAGAAGCAGATGCTTGGCACTTGCAACCTGGGGACTGAAGACAGAGTGGCTGTGCCACCCAGCCCCCAAGGAGGGGTCCCTTGGATCAGCTGTATGGGGCTAAAGCAAGACTGAAAGGTCGAAAGAAATAAATGCTGAGAGCAGATAAAGTGGGTTTCAGTGTCCCCAGCTCTGCAGTGCCAGCAGAAAACGCCTCCCTGCCAGCAACAAGGCCTTGGTGTACAGTGACAGATGTGGCATTATGTTGACTATGGTGGCAAAGGTTGTGTCTCTCCATAACTGTGGAGAGACACGAGGAACACAGAAACCTTTGGTAGCTGCAAAGAGCCAGAGGCTTCCTTAAATTCTACACCTACTGGGACTCCTCTCTGTATTCATGCCTCGAAGGCAGTTCAGCATGGGTTATGTTTCTTGACATGTGCCCCTCTCCTCTTGAAAAAAGGCTAATCGTTGGGGGAAGAAAGAAAAAATAAAATAAAAAAATAAAAAAATAAAAATTAAAAAAAAAAAAAAAAGAAATTAGTTCAGAGATTAATTTCAGCCTGTGAGAAAACTGTAAAGAAAATGAAAAACTAGGGGGGAAAGTATCCTCAATATTTTTTTTTTAATTCTTAGCACAAAAATAACATGAAATACTGGAAATTTTCCCAGAATTTTCAAAAGTGCATCTGAGTTAGTCTTTCATAATAAAATATGGAGATTTTAATTTTTATACCAAATTCTCAGAGGTATCAGCATAATGAAAATGTGTTTTGTTAGATATGAGAACCTTAAAACACACATCCATCATATCATGGAGGTTTGGGTGGGGCTTTTTTAAAGGAAATATTTGATTCTTTTTCTGTTACTGTATCAAGATTGAGTTGGAAAACCACAAGTGATACTTTATTGACTTTCAATTTGAGCTTTCATGACTTAAAACATCCAAAGAAAAGAGGAATGAATTCTAGCCTGAGGTGTAAAGGAAAGATAAGTACCGGCAGATGGCACACAGATTAACCTAGGAGTACTTTTGAGCCAAAACTAAGATAGTTTATTACTCAGAGTAGATCAAGAAAATTGGAATCATCTTTCCTACCACATTTATTTTATTGTACTGTCTTCATAATAGAGAAGTAGAACACTTCTAAACCCAAGGTGAACCAATTAAAAAAAAAAAAAAGTCAAGGAGCAATTCCATCTTTCTTCCTGCTTACTATTTCTAGAGAGTTTCATTCAAAGAGTAAGAATCTTAATTAACAATATCACAAAGAACATAGACACTGACATAGACACTGAGGCCAAGGACTTTCATGATGGGAAATGGACAAGGCAACACTGAAACAATCTGCACCAATCTCCAGGTGCCATCATAGTCAAAGCTGTTCTTCCTATTTACCTGGGAATATGGCACTGCTCAGATACATTCCAGCAGCATATAGAGAAGGAAGCCCGTTCCAGAAAAGGAGGGAGGTAACAAATATAGAGACCATTTGAACATCTAATTTAGTCAGTGTTAGAGGCAGTATTAATCACACAGAAATCCTGTCAATTAAAACTGCCAGTAAGCAGTTTAAGGAGAGCAGGGAAGAATTGCCTATAAGCAGTTTAACTCAGAGGAATTAAATCTTGCTGGAAGACTGGTCTGAGAATCCTTCCCTAGAAGGCCCTATTTTATACAAACTGGACCTTTGCTAATAACTTTGACAAATTTTAGTTTTTCAAATACCAACCATGAGTGCTAATGAGAAGGCACGCAGAATTGTCTTCTGCAGGAATGAGGGTTAATGTGAGCCCCTGCAGCACCTCTGCAGAACCTCCTTGGAGTATTTGCAGTGCAGAGTTTATAAATTTGCACTTTCCTGCAGTGAATGTCAGAAATTTTAAAATACTTTTTGCTAAGACTTCATGTAAAATACAGATGAGCAAATTACAAGGCTGAAAAATAAGACCAGAGGTCCTATGTGAATGTATAATTACTAAACTCATGGCCACACACTTTATATTGTATACCATGTTTATGTTGAGATTTTCAAGTAAAAAATATTATTAAAAAAATTTAAAAATTAATTATTTCTTCGATCTCAGAACTGATAATATTAATTTCAAGCCAAAATATATTCTATTATAAATCATAATAAGCTGGCACAAACTTAACAACCTGTCTCTCTCTGTTGGTCCCACTTGAAATGCTTTTTTTCAATGATTTTCTTGCCTTGTTTCATCACTAATGTTTCAAGCAAAATGATAGGGTTTAAAAAAATTTCTTTTGCTTATATAAAAGTTTCTGTTATTAAGCCTTGAGATATGCAAAGATTATTGAAAAACTTAACAAAAATCAGTGCAGACATAATAACACACAATAGTAGCTGGGGCCACAGGAACATGCACAGGTGTTCACAGCCTGAAAGAATACCAAACAATGGAGGAAACAGGAAAGGAAACAAAAAAAGGATGCAGGGAAAGAGGGAGTATCTTGTTGTTGGAGACCATTATTGCTGAAAGCTGTTGGCATGTTTTGTTCAGTTAGGCATCCCTCCCTTATCAATCCTTCTCACCACACAGAGTAACAGAACTACTTCTCCCAGCTTATTTACTCACACCTTATTGCATGGCATCTCTTCTACTTTCATCACATTGCCTCTCTCCTAGGCCCTCAGAAATAGTGCTTTATTTCCACAGTTTTTCGAGGTCAGGCCTGGGATCCAGCTATTCTCTCCCAAAAATAATTCAGCTTACTCATCAAACCCTCCCTAAGGCATGAGGGGCACACAAGAGCTGCTGGTCAGGTATGAACAGCCCTAACACCTCCCAGAGCTGCTGGAGCTCTGGGAAAGCTGCATGACTGAGCAAGAATCTGGTGGCAGTTCTCAAAGGGACTTTGTGGCTACTTTAACAGGTGGAGTTATAAATCTGTTCTTGCTACATCCTCTTAAAGGATGACAGCATCTGACACAAATCACGTGTTATCTTAATGACATCACTACATAAAACGTCAGATGAATATATCATTGTGGTGGGCTGACCTTGGCTGACTGCACATCAGACTAAGAGAACTATTTGTGGTCCTAACAGGAAACAGAAGCCTAGATATTCATAAATTCATAAATTAAGTGATGTGCTGAAATATAGCTAGACTATGTTACGTAAATTTAAAAAAAAATCCCAAGAAAAATAAATCATTCATGATTTAAGCAGCTCTATAAACTAGCTTTACAAGTGAGTTTATTTTATATTCCTGTCATCTATCACTATTTAATTTTTATATAGAACATATTTTATATTTTTTCTAATATATAATGCCCTGATAAAACTCTTAATGTTTGTGCTAAGGCAAGAACAATTTAGGTGTCTAATCAATTGTTTTGTAAAGTAAAAATTTATACTGCAGGGAACCTATGACTCAACAACAAGAGTTCGAGAAAAACTCCTAAGAAACACTGCCACATAGTCTTACATACCTGCATTTTAAGAGGTATATAAAAATAATTCCTTGGAATAACAAGTCTTACATCAAATAAATGTATCTAAACCAGCAGGCTATTAGACTGCTCTGGGTCAGGAATGCAGCTACAGTTGACCCTGAGGAACTGGCATTTTATTTAATTGTACAAGTGCTTTGCACTAACAACAGGAAAGATGCTTTTAATTCTAAATTGACAGCAAAAGTGATCTGCAAATTATAACCTTTCATTCCGGCCTGCAGTTGTCTAACACAACTTTCTTTCATTCTGTTTCTAATCAATTATCTCACTTTTAACCACTAGTAATTTTCCCTGCATTTCATTCCCTTTGCTTACATTCCTATCCTCTCAATTTCAAGAAGAAATTCCTGGCTTTTGTCATGTTCTGACTGTTTTCTGTTCATGAAACCATTGTAATAATTTTGAAGATGTATTTCCACTAAACAATTTCCCTGGGATTATATTTAACAAAAATATGTGTCTTATATTCCTTCCTCCCATTTTGAAACAGTTTAATCTTTTGCACCTGAAAAGAAACACACAATGTTTTGCCCTTTTAAAAGGTGATGGATCCAGTACCTACCCACAAAATGCTTCACAGCACTAGACTGTGATCTAAATGTTTTCCAACAAAAATTAGAAAGAGTTGCTTCACGATTTTGTCCAGTAAAATGAGTTATTCAATTATGATTTATGACAATTACTTCCAAACTTCATTCTTACTAAAAATGTAATTATCTTAATTCTTGTATATTTATCTTACGAAACTTTTAGACACTAGGATAATTAATGTGATATATAAAGATATCTATTATTATTAAAGTCATAATATATATAAATCATATATATAAAGGCAAAAATATCTTGATTATATGAGACATATGGAGCACAAAGATAACGATCATTGTACCAGCAAGATACAATAACATAGAGAACGCTTCAAAGTATTCAAATTACATAATACATACAATTTTAATAATCTGACACAATAATAATAACAGTAGTAGTAGTAAATATGTAAACAATAATTAGTGATCAAGTCAAATTAGATCTTGTGTTTCAGATAGCTCCTGCATCTCTTCACGAAGGAAACCTGCACAGATGAGGCTTCACTAGTCCTTTATAAACTAAGCTTTACATTACTGAACATCAGTAGGGCTACGCTTTTCTTATTCTTCCAAAGTTTCCGATAGCATGGCCAACAGAACAACATCCATCAATGGAAAAATTAAAAAGCACTGTATCTTTTATTACTCTCTGTTGATCTAATAACAAAACTATGTTCTTTTATTTGAAACAATATTTACTGCTCAGTATGCAGTTGTTGTGGCACACAAGCCTCTCAACTGCTTTTCTGCAAAAGCATCTCCCCTTGTGGCTATTTTACTTCAAGAAAATTAAACTTGACCCTGGACCCTGCCATGTCTCCTTCTTATTAAAAACCACTAAAGTATTTCTCCCTTTAGGAAACATTTATTAATTGGGAAACAATGCTGTTTCAAAGTAACATTTCCTTTCTAAATTGTCATGTCTTTCAAGTAATCTCAAACCTTTTCAGCTGAACACAAGCTCTGTGATGCTGATTTCAATTCTAGGTAATTGTGCATTAAAGTTCCCCATAACTATTTGTACACTAGCAGAATCCAACCATTTTATTAAAAGATGCTAGCAAATCTCCCTAAGAGATGGCCTGATATAAAACTGGCTTGCTGGGGAGCAGACCACTCTGACTTTCCCATTTTGAATTTAATTTCTATTCTGAAATTTTGAATTATTCCTTTTCCTGAATTTTTTTACTATAACCCACCTCAACAGATTAGCAACAGTTGGCATAGAGATCCATCCACGTTATTTAGAGATTCTTCCTTTTCTAGGTCATTTTAATTTAGCCAATACTAAGACATAAAATACTTGTTATATATTTATACAAGCAATATCCATAAAAAATTCCGGGGCACATCCAGTCAAGTTGCGTAAAGCATTCACAAAGCGGCACACAAACATTTCTGAAACAAAAAGCAGGACTGGATAATATCTTCTTCAAATCAATTGCCCTGAATGGCAGAAATAATCTTCAACACTTTCAAGTACTCAAAGCATATCAAACTCAGAAAGGACTTAATGCCTGGCAGAGCCATGACAATACACACCGGTCACCCGGAGCACGGTGGGGAAAGTGTTGGCCTGAGTCCAAAAAAGCACTTAGACAACTAAAGTAAAACTTGAGTGGAGCATTGGTACTAAGTCCAGAGTGCAATTCCCAGCCCCCAATTCACCTCCTGTGTGTCTGAATGGCTGCAGCTACTTCAGCCTCCACTTTTTAACTCCCCAAACTTCAGAAAGGGTGCTGGGAATGCCAAACAACTCAGAGCTTGGTGACACACAAAATCCCTTCTGGGATCCTCAAGCAAGACCTGCAGACACCATGGCTCTCTGTGGGGCCAGGCAGGCTAAGAAGATGCCATCAGCAAAGCCACAAAAGCAAAGTACAGCCCAACGTCCAAGGGAATGGCAAAATATTGCCTTCCATCATTCCTACAAGAACTAATTACAGCTGGAGAAATAGAAGACACTGTTTTGGTACCATCCTCTCCCAGAAGGGATGGATAACTACATTTGAAATACACAGGAGCTAAAGATATTGGCTGGGGTCTCTGTTCCCTCAAACAGTATTTTTATATTTTATCAAACAATTGTTTACAACAAAGCCCATTATCTCCTTGTTGAAGAAATACTCTTGGCGCTTTTCTGCTTCTGTTATTTTCCTTCTGGTCCCATAAATCTTCACCACTTGGATACATATTGGCACAGCTCCATGTCAACAAGACCTACATCCTGGTTAAGGCCTTTCCCACAGAGGCAATGAATGTGTGATGTGCTCAGGCTGAAGAGGCTGAACCTGAGTCCTTCTCTTCCAAAGCAGATACTCCAGCCAGCAGGCCAGTAGAGAAAGCACAGTTACTTTATTTTATGACCCCATTTCAAACAGAATACGTTATTATCAGCTATGCCTATAAAGAGGAATGGTTTCAGTAGAAGTATTAGGTTGCAAATCCCAATCCCAGAAAAAAAAACTATGTCATGCTTCAGCACTTCTGAAATGCTCAATGCCTGTTCAGTCCTTCAGCCATGATGGCTGGTTTGGATTCTCTTCTTGCAGAGCTAATTCTCCCTGTTCACTGTATACAGAGCTTAGGCCTCCAAAGAATAGTTGTGAATTAAATTTTGAAAGCCAAGTATCTGTTCTACACATGACAGTGGTGAGAAGCACTAAATCTACTATATCTGGTTGCTGATGGGAGTCTTAGCAATTTCCTCAGCTAGCAAGCTGCAAAATTTTCTGTTTAAGGTCTGTATGTATTATTAACTACCCATTTGGCTGGGGTTTAGTTTGTTTTTAGATGTTTTCAGATGGTTTGAAATAGGCCAAGACAAGAATCAACTTTCTCTTCAATCCATCAAGAAAACCCAAGCAAGACAGGAGTGGGAAAGCAGAGCAGAGAGCATAATTAATGTGACACTTTCTCCCTTCCAACACAGAGCTGAGGTACATGTTTGGGATTGCAACTCCGATTTCTAAGTAATGGCACAGTGCAATACTTATAAGAAACACTGCAGGCAATACTTCAAAAACCAATTTATAATTTCATAAAGACATGGAACATGAAGCTAAATATGATTTTGCATTTCTTTTTCCTTATAGGGCATTTTTAAAAGGGTTAATTCTGAAGAACAGCATTTTCCTCTGGAACAGAATACACTATGCACATATTCCACTCTTATCCCTTCCTCTCTGCTGATAAGTGGTGGGAAAGGGCAACTCAGAAAAAAATGTCATCCCATATCTGTCTCCCACTCAGCACACACTAACCCAATTCTCAAAAATTTCATCAGTGTTCAGCTCATTAAATTCAACTGAAGGATGAGAACGAAGCTGCACCACTAACTGTGCACAGTTTGTGTTTACCAGCAAGAACACTGTATGCAGTGTTGCTTACAACGTGCCCTGTAGTAGGAAGCATTCTTGTTGGCAGCTTTGACAATTTATCTATTCATATCAAAGTGAAAGAGAGGCTGCTTTAAAACTGGTGCTCCTTGCCCTAATGGGAAAAGAAGAATATTAAAAACTATTACAGTGAAATCTCTGTTGCCATCAAAAGGTCGTTGATTCAACAGACAAACAACCTAGTGTTAATGATTTAACAAAACATTTTTCACACAGATTACATGCTCATCCATCAATATATAGTATTTTTCACATCAAGAAACTAAAGACAATTTGTTTTTAAAATGTCAATTACGAAAAATTGTGTGAAAATCAAATACAATGCTGAAGTAATTATGATCTTACCTAAGCCACACAATTAAGAACACAAAGAAAAGAAATGCTGCCATTGTTTGGACACAGACTCATTAACAAGAGGACTGTCCCTAAAAGGCAAACAGTCTTGCTGTGAAAATTTTTCAGCAGTTTTTTGATTTGAAAAGATGTATATTAAGGCAAGCACATAGGCCTGAATTTCATCACTCGCTTGTCTCTGTTTCAAGCATGTTTAAGCACAAGGGAGAGGAGGTAAAAGGCTGATTTTGACTTTGTGAAAGTAACTACACCAACACATTCCTGCCAAATAGTGTATGAAACAAGACAAACATTACACAGTATTTCAATCATCCTAAACTCAAGAAAAATAGAACTCATACAATAACCAAAAGAGTAGAGAAGACTCTTTCACTTACTTTGAAAATAAATTTTTCACCTCAAGAAAAGTATGTTAAAAATATATTGATTTTGTTGTCACATACTAAAACAAAAAGCATATGCAGACATCTATTGCACAGAGGATCAAAAATTGAGAAGCTTAATTCCCTCTCTGACTGCAAGCCTTAAAAAACACATTCCCCACATATCCTGAAAATTTAAAAATAAAAGTCGATTTATCAATGTGTATTAATAAAAATAGCCTCAAATACAAGCTCAATATTATTTTAACATTATGTTGACACTCTCCTGACAACTTACAATATATTATATGGTTTTCAAGAAATTGAAATGTAAATTATTTATCAAAACATGAATAGTCAACAAAGAAAGTGGTAACGGAATTTTTTTATGCAGGCTTTAAAATTATTGTGTAGATGAAGTCAAAATCTACAAGTTAAAAATCCAGCAAACCCCATCATAATTAGGCAAATTTAGGAGTTTTAGTTGCAATCACATATGTATTTCTCCATAATTGATGATGACAACACGCTTGTTTTTTATGTATGAAATATTTAACTATTCATTTTATTGTTTTTAAGTGTTGGCTTGGTGAATGCTATTAAATACTGTGAGTGTTGGAAATGTTGACAGTTGACAGGTAGGGGTTTTTGGCTTTGTTTTGAATGAAGGCTCATCTTGTGTAGAGCTGAGCTAAATATTGTCACTCTGACTCTATGCAATGCGTGTGCGACTGATACAAAGCCACATTATATAGGTGGCATAAATTAAAATTCTTTCCTGACACAGTACCTACAAGTGCAGAAAACAAAAGAGAACTGGGTAATTCAAATAAGCAATTTTCATATACCAGTGGATTCTGAGAGACTATGTACTGAACTTTGCACCCATTTCAGTAGGGGGTTTGAACTGTTCCATGGCAAGATATTAAAATTTAAATATTTGTATCTGTGATTAATTTGCCACTTTTGTAATTTAATTGTATATTCATTGTTGGAGTTTGTCAGAAATTGTAGCACTGCAATTCATCTAGAAATTTGGTCAACATTTGAAGTAAGTTGTTACTCTTGATTCACTAACAGGTGGGGTAGAACAGTCTTGTACATGTTAACTATCTAGAACCACAGGGTTCTAGAACCAGTAGCCATGACCAAGTACTGCTACATTTCACTAAGCTGATAAATCTGACCATTTACATGTTAAATAAAATACAGAAGCTGACATCCAGGGTTGCATCAACAAAAACTAAAAGTATTCTTGTACTTTTGTATATTTTTGGCTGAATGACTTGTTTCCAGGAACGACAACAACAACAAAAGAAAATACAGAAAACTCCAGAAGGCACCAATCAAGGCTGGAGCTCTTCTGTGTTATGAAAACGCATTTTTTCTTGTTCTGGATATATACAGGATGACAGGTCATAAGCTCATCCATATACAGTCATTTGCAGGATCAGCCACAGATGTTATGTTCCCTGCCCAAAAGAGATGAAAATAAAATTCATCCAAGTTTTGTCACTGACCTCTGAGAGACCAGAATGAAGTCAAAGAAATTCTTGTCTTACAACTATTTCAACCGTCACAGAAATACAAAGTAGAAGCTGAAACAAAGCTTAAATAAAACATGATTTACATAAATGAAAGTGTCCCAGATTGTCCTGATGTTGGAGTTCATTGTAAGCTAATTCTATAAACTGTGAGCATTTCTCTGGGCACAGTCTCTTCATGATACTGATTACACCAAAAACCTCCTTCCCAACTAATCTGTTCATTCTGACTTAACTAATGTATATGTGACACCAGCGCTAAGGATCTGTACAAGATTTATAGGCTACCACAGTGTGAAGTCACGCCAGCAGTCTTAATTACTTTCAGAAAAATGGGGAATGTGATGACCATGTTTATTGTTATAACCTTTTTTTCTTTTGAACTAATCAAACACAGCTTAAATAATTCACTGGGAAGACAAAATATTCATAAAAGCTCTACAGGACAGTAATTCCTGACGGAAATATCAGAAATCTGCAGCTTTCCGAGTAGCAGAAAAAGGCTGTCCCATTGCTGAAAAAACCCCACCAAAATAAAAACTCAACAACCCAAAACCTGGCACAGGCCAACATTTCTGGCATTTATAAATGTCTGCTGGGTCACCCAGAAAACAGATAACTACTGTGCAATGAATTAAGATCCTTAGTCCAGCTGGTCCATTTTTTTCTAAGGTTTAAAAACCATTTCAAAAAATACAAAGTATTTTTAATAGATTTCAATGGTCTCTTTCTTCTTTTGCATAAAATCACTCAGAAGAAGGATGTTTTCTTAAAAACAATCTGCTATCCAGGTCCACCCTCCCAGGCATGTCCCTTGGAGCTGTTCCCAAACTTTCCCCAAAGCAACAGCATTTCAGCAACTGGAATGACAACTTCTTTTTAATTATTTGAGATCCTGCAGGCTTCTATCTGAGAACAAAGCGTGCACATAAAGCACATTCTATGGCCATGATTCAAGTTCTTTTGAAAATAAATGATATATTGAAACAATGCTATGTTACATAAAGCGGTCCGGCACCGGATGCTCAGCATTACACCAAATCACGGCCAAGTTCAATTCCCACCCTTGCAACTGGACATACATGAAGCACAACAAAACTTATATAAAGCAGCTTTGCATTATGTGAAACCTAAAGCATTTGGTTGAAGTCTGAAAGGACTTTACTGTGAAGAAAATATAAAGTCCATTTAGCGACAAACAAATAATGAAACCAAGACAAAAGTCTACTTGATGGTTTGGCAGGGATACATTTCCATCTTACAAGAACACAGGAATATCTAATGAAGTACAAAAGGAATACACTTAAAGCTGTCAGAAGGAAGTCCTCTAACACAATACGCAATTAACCTACAGTCTCATTACTGGAACATATCACTAAGGTCAAGAGCTTAATAAGAGTCACTAAAAGAATCAGGAATTATATGCCTCATGAGGACATTCACATATATATTAGGCAGGATTTCTGAAGACACATTTTAAGAAAAGAAAGGGGTTTTGATGACTGATTATTCTCTTCTGAAGATTTGATGATTTTACTATATATCTGAGCTAAAATATGACTCAACAACATGGGTAACAGACCCACTAACTTTAGTAGTGTAGAATGCTCACTTCAGGTAATGGCAAGGGGCAAAAAAATGGAGAAATTTCAAGAATACTTTGATTTACAGCATGATGACATAAATTCTTCTAATTAAACCAGTAAAAACCACAACGCAAATACTTTCAGAGCACTTTAGAGCAGCCTAACTACATGTAACTTTGTCACTAATTTAGAGAATTAAGCTAAGCAAATTTAAACAATCTGTAAATTAAGTTTGTGTATTTAGAAGTAGACAGTATTTTTCCATTCAGCCCTTTGACAGCAGTGAAGCACAACTCTTCCCTATTTTGCTCATTCTTAGTTCTTATATCTATAAATCTATCAATTATTAATACTTTCTACACGTCAAATGGCTCAGCTATAATGTAAACTTGATGACAATTGATTTTGTAATTTAAAGCAAGGGTTTGGGCTGTTCTTTTTTTTCTCTCTTCTTTTTTTTTCTGAGTCGGCACTCATTTCCCAGCCAATATAGAGAATATCACATTTATTAAATTAAGCCTTGGACTTTCAGAAGACTTCACAAAAGGATATGTTTGTAATCTTCAGTGTTTATTTTACTATGAAACCAACACATTCAGCAATAAGTCAGATTTATTGTGAAAATAAACACATTAAGACCTTATAAATAGCTGTTAGAAAAGTTCCGTATGGTCTGCCAAAAGCCCCAAATGATTGGTTCATGAACTTTCCCTCTGTATGCTCTAATGGCTTGAAAAAATTGTTTATTTTTGACTGGTTATGAATAGATGAGGATTATATTTCATCTACAGTCTCCATTAAAGTATCAGGATTTAGAAAAACTTCCAAACTTTTCAGAAACTCCCATTAAAAAAAATAAACTGTTGACAGCAGATATACATAATGGAATGGCAAAGCGGAGTGTTATTTTAAAGCTGCATTTACACAATGAGTTTCCCAATTTAACTAATTATATCCCCCAAAAAGAAAAGAATAAATCATGGCTCAAAGATTCTGCAAGACTTTACTGGTTTATCTAAGTGCCTATAGCAATTGCTGCAGCATGAGTTAATGCAAAGAACTGTCTGCTCCAGCAGGAAGGCTCTTTCACTGCTCTATACCTGCAGGAAATCTTTTAAAAGCTCAGGAGCCTTTTGGTGAGAAGTTGGACATACACACACTTACTCGTACATGACCCCTGCATCCTTTGGTATCCAGGGCCCTCCCAAATTAACTCCCTGGGAATTATAACACTTTCCCCAGCATCAAGGAGCCAGCATCAATTTCCAAATCACTCAGATCTTTCCAGATCTCTCCAGCACACAGAGACCAAGATGCCACCTCATAAAACCAGGAGGGAGAAGTTTTCCTCTAAAATGCAGTCATCTTTCTAAGTATTCAGAAAGATCAAAGTCCTCAAAAGAGTATCTGCAAAATTACACTCCAGTGTTTCTGTGAGTAAGAAACCAGATGTCACTACTTTAATAAAAAGCGTATCTGGGTGGACATCATGTTTGGGAAACTCTTCTCAGTAGTGATAACCAATATTGTAATAACAGGAAGGGAAAACATTTCAATTTCATGAAAACTGGAGGCTTGCTATTATTTTTTCATTCAACACTAATAAAAGAAATCAGTTTCTTAGTGGTTTTGAAGGAAATAGGAGAGATGGAGAGCAGCTGAGAGCCCAGCAAGCAGATGTCTTGTGACAGGGAACGGCCATCATTGCACAATATGGAGCAAACCTTTGAATTTAGGCAAATGCCTCGGTCAGTTTTAATTCTCAAAACTGTTCTTTTTTGCAAGTATAAAATAAACACTACTAAAACAAACACCTGGTTCAACAGAAAACACTGCCAAGTGCCTTAGTAAGGGTACAGCACTGAGCCCCAGAAAGCCCCTGAGTTCCAGCCACTCCTCCCACTAAAAGCATCACCAATGCATTAACACAAAAATTTTCAGCTTTGAATTAGAGAACGTACCCCTCCCCCATTTTTAAAACAAATGTAGGACTCTGATGTCACCTGATATCCATCAGAAATTAGATGACATTCCAGCTATGGGAAAAAAAAATGCAGCAGAATTCCTCTTAAGTGAGCAGAATTACCTCCTCCCAAGAAAAAGTCTTTTCTTTTTCTTTTCTAAAGTTACTTTTACGTGCTACAGCAGATGTGCCACATTTTGTATTAGTTTCTGCTTGAATGAATAATGGAGACATGAGCACTTGTATAAACAGGGAAAGGTATTTAATGAACATATTGTACATACTAAAGAGGCTGCTTTCTGTTGGAAGCACATAGAATGAATTCTTCCAAGTGCATGAAAATCCCACATTATTGATGCATGAGTTTTCTATGAACTGGGCCAAGCATAAACTGTCAACTGCATTTAAAACACTGAACGAAATGTGAGAATTGGGCATTTCCACATTAAAAAAAATTTTAAAAATGTAAAAAAATACAACCTCTCACAGAAAAGAGAAAATTCTAAAGTGACTATATTATTTTTACATCATTTTTTCATTAAAGATCATTTGTCTGCATTTCTATTTTGAAAATTCCGCCTCCTGGTCCCAGATGAGTGTGTTCCTGTAGAACTGCAATTTGTTCCATTGTGTTCTCATTCATTTTCATTCTCTTCATGAGCAACAGTGACATTTTAAAAACCAAAAGAAAAGGACAGAGGAGTTGGAACCTTGTATTTACAGCATATTTATAGCATTTGGCATGCTAGACACAGTTTTCTGAAAGATATTATTAGATTTGCCAGCAAGCCTCCTGCTGGTTTTTCAGGACCTTGTGGGTTTGATCTACGAAGGCAAATGCTGTGGCTTTAAAACCCTGGCTGCAGCCAGAGTCTCGAGTGAGCTCTGGCTTCCTACATGTTAGAAGCACTAGAACTACCAGACCAGACTAAACGTCCATCCAGCCAAGAGTCCTGTAGCCAACAGTGGCCAGTAGTGGGAACTCATAATAAATGCTTATGAGGAACACTGTGACACCTCCCTCACGTTCTCTCCCACGAGCTGGACGCATCACGGGTATTTCATCATCATGTAATTCCTGGGAGGAGACAGCGGATGGTCTGACACAGGCATCACCCAGACAGAATGTTGACACAGTGGAACAGAGCAGGGTGAGGCACTGCAGGACTGCTTTGACTTTTCTCAGCCACCCTGGGAGGTCAGAAGTGTGGCAGCAGCCAAGGTAGGCATAAGCGACATTGCCTCACCACAATGGCCATCAGCATTTCAGACCTCATGTAAACGTGAAACTGCAAGAGGAGCTTCTCTTGCACTCAGGTACCAGGCTTATAGGTAAGAGAGGCTTTACCAGTTTTGAAGAAGGCACATTTTGCAACCTACTGGCAAGGGCTACCAAAAACAGTGACCTAAACTTGACTCAGTAGTTCGACACTAGCAAATCAAACACCAGGCATTGACATATTTGGGTGACAATCATATCTGGATTTCAACCACAGTGAAAAGTGAGGAGATATTCAAATTGGTTGGTACCCACAATCTGTACAAGGTTCCTCAAAAACCTGCTTGCAGAGAGTACAAATACTTTGATTATTTAGAAATATTGCCATTTACTATTACAACAATCTCCCTTCATACAGGAAAGGTACTTCCTCCATTTGTGGCCTTTAATGCACAGCTTTTTCCAAAGGAAAGACGGAGACAGTGATGCATTCTCATTTAGGAAGCTGACACCTATTTCCGATATGTAAGGTCTCAATTGTCACCAACCTTCCAAATATTCTCCTCAGCCAGGTATTTGTTATCCTCCTTTTGGACTTCCTAAATCCATGACATTGAAGTTACCCACTCCAGAATTAAGCAACTCTACATCAAATTAAAAATAAATTACTCACGTCTATATTTGTGATGTATCCAACAGCATTTCCTGACTTGCACAAATTGAAGCCTTAAGGTTATAAATTGCCTCTATTGTGCAAAAGAGTATCTCTAAAACCAGGGAAAAAAGCTCAGAAGTAATTTTTAACCGCCTTATTATATTGCAAAGGACATGACATGCACAATTATCTTATAGCAGATTCTCCACCAACTGGCTGAACAGCTCTGTATTTTGTTAATATAATGAAAGATCTATATTTCATAGAATGGTCTGGGTTGAAAGGGACCCTAAAGATTCACTTAATCCAACCACCCTGCCATTAGCAGGGACATCCATCACTGGACCAAGTTGCTCAAAGCTCCATCCAACCTGGCCTTGCATGTTTTCAGAGATGGGACATCCACAATTTCTCAGGGCAACCTGTGCCAGTGCCTCACCAGCCACATAATGAAGAATTTCCTCCTTTTATACAAACTACCCTCTTTAAGTTTGAAGTCATTTTCCAATGTTCTATCACGACATGCCCTTTTAAGAATTCCCTCTCCAGCTTTCTTGTGTGACCCTTTAGGTACTGGAAGATCCTCTAAGAACTCTCCAGAGCCTTCTCTTTTTCAGGCTCTCATTTTAAGTCTTTAAAGGAAGTTATTAGAATTTTTTATTTGGTAGGGTTTGTTTTTTGGGTGGTTAGTTTGGTTGGTTGGTTTTTTTTTTTTTGAAAGCTGAAAATATTTCATTACAGAAAGTTGAAACTAGCATTAAAACTAGCTCTACTTTGCTGGTTAATAAAAAATTGAAAATATAAGCAAAAAGCTGATAAATATATCCAAACCATATCCCCATATCCAACACAAATAAGGAAGCACCATCAGTGTGTGTGTATGTATATACATATACATATATGTGTAATTATAAATTAAATCTAAAAAAAATATAAACCTAAATGGAATTAGAAGAATGGATTGAGAAAGTTCTCAATACGAGAAACAGCTAACTAGCCTAACTCAGCACGGGCTAATAGGTGTTACTCATCAGTTAACACACTACTGCAAACATTTAATGGATACTCTCAACTAAGTTGCATATTTATGAAATAAAATATACAGTCAAAGCCACAACATTTTGGGCACATAGGCACAGGAGCTAGAAACATATGATGTATAACAAGGATTTCAATTTCTTTTTTTTTCCTTCCTCCACCAAGAACCTCTTTAAATTCATCTGTTCAAAGAAATTTCACAAAATCAAAAAGGTTTTGTATGTCAGACACATACATTGGTAGGTTAGGTAATTCTTTGAATTAACATCTTGTTATGGATGCTTGTACATATCAAACTTGTACATGGCTTGGGAAAATGTAACCCTTACCTAATACAACACATGAGAACACAAAAGCAACCAGAGACCCCAGCACAGCCTTCATGATTTCCCTTGAACTTGCTTTTCTCTTTGTTCCTAAAACCACCATTCATTATTTTTGTACAGAGACTTATTCTTCTATTTTAAAAATCTGTATTATGAAGTATTTATACAACAGGCCTGTCACAATTATCACTGTGACATAGAAAAAGAGGCAAATAGGCTCATCACAGTAATTGAAGGGCAGCAAATGAACTTTGTTTAATTCAGATGTTTTATTGGAAGGAGTAGGCTTCAGTGCCTCAGTCATGCAGCAGCAGTGTCTAGGGAATAAACTGCTAGAGGCCAATTAATTAAACAGCTATGAGGGACAACATGACCTTTTATTTTCCAAGCATTAATAATTATTTTTTAAAAGACTGAATAATAATCTATTTATATACAAATATATAGAAAATACGATCAATTGAACATACTTCATCATAATAGAAGAGCAGCAGAAATTATCTAAATGCTATATTTCCATCTTTCATAGCCATTTATGGGCTTTCAGCTGAGAGCAAGAGACTGTCATCATCAACTGAATCCAATTTCACATTGATAAAATTGATCCTATTAAAATAAACCTACTGGCACAAAAGGCAACATTCATTGTTTCTTTCCAGCCAACCATGAGAGAAAGGGAGCTCATCCTATTTCTACTTTAATCAATAATCTCCTTAGATGGCATACTCTGTGCTCCTTACTGATGCTGCCCTCTGAAGAGGCTTCTACACTTTTATTCAGCCAGAGACCAAAAGAAAGGCAGCACTTTTTGTTTTATCACACAGAGCTCATGTGATGGCCTTTTCTGTGCCCCCTCCACTCAGACCTCACCACCACGAGCACAAACCAGATATATACCAGATATACACCAGATATATATTTATACACCTCTGAGTTTTGTGGAAATAGTGAAAGTAGTAGAATTGTTCTGCTCAAACATACCAGTAACATCAAAACAGATTCAGAATTTAGGCTAGTTAGGAGAGACTAAAGGTTAAATACTGATTGAAAAGAAGCTATTAAATTGAAATGTTTTCATTGACAACATCTCATCTCTATGAGCTGAGCAATCTGAAGTCATGCACCTATAAACAGTAATTCTGCTGTGTCCAAAATCTTAGCAAGCTGCCGATTGGAACCATATCAGGACCACAAAGTGATTTACACAGCTGGTCCCTGTAGTGGCTTCTGCCTAGGGAGGCAGAATTTAAGGCTTGGATGTCTTTTCTAGATTGATACACAATAGTGCAGTACATCTAAGTGCTGCATATAATTTTCAAGAATCAACTGTCTAAAACAAAAGTCTACATTATGAAATAGAAAAACACAGTATGCACATCATCTTAATTTTCTTAATTTGAAAGAGACAATCAGGCTATTCTACAATGAAAAACTGAAAATTTACCTAGCAAGCTTGACACATATCTATTGACTAGTTAGTGGGTGTTTTCACAGTAACACTACTAAAAAGCACCAAAAATATTCAAGGTATTGTGGTTCCAGGCATTTTTGCAGACTCTCATAAAGAGAGGGTTACACCCTGCAGACCTCTGAAATTTTTACAGATGTTCTCACTTCTTTTTATTTAATCAGGCCATGCCTATTACTTAGCAGAAAAGATAATTTGAGAGAAAGTATTTTCATGCCTTAATCACATTAGCTGGGTTGCAAATAAATTGCTACCTTTAGGCATTAGTTTTAGTCACAGGCAACACAGTTTGGCTTCTCTTTCTTTCTTTTTCAACATGATCTAATCACATGTATCAAAATATTAGTTTATTAATAAAATTAATAATTAATACATAATAATTTATAAAGCAATTATGCTAAACCATTTAAAAATACATTTAAATCAGTACAAAGTTAAATGCAAAACCTAACAGGCAATAGAGTGGATATATGGCACATCTAATGCAATGTCTGCTGTTGTCACAGATACTGTGACACAGATCTATCATCTTATTCACAGATATTTACAGATATTACTGCTATTTCCTAACCCCATGGTGTTTCTCAGCTTGTTTGTGGATTAAAAAATTTCTATATTAGTGTACATTTACATAGTAGAATGATTTTTGTATGCCATTTTCTCATTGGAAACTGTAATTTTACATGGTAGAACATTAATATTTCACTGCTATTCTTAATAGCCACCATGCAGTGTTAAGACATCTAGGATTGTACTATAATTATTATTAATCAAAATAAAACACTGGTAAAGCTTTCTCCATTAACTCCCATTCAGATGTGGCTGAAAATGACTTAGACAAGCCACGACACCTGCGGCATTCAGTGCAAAAAACAACACTACTCTTGACCTTTTATAACTCTGCTGTATTTACAGGAGGAAAAAAATTTCAAATATAATTATTTTCTTACTTTAGAAAAACTAAATGCAATTTTTAAATCTAAAATATACAGTACAGATGAAAATCATGGCGGTAGAGAAACTACTGTTTAGTCAAGTTTTTACAAAGGAAGAAGCACAAAGCGTCTTGCATGAACCACTGGACTGTGCAGTTCCTCGTATTATCTGAAAACCAATGTGCTGAAGTCTATTAAAGCCAAGATACAGAAAACAAACAAATCTCAACTGAAAGGAGGCATCCATATAGGAAACTAGCAGCTGCCCTTCAGCTGTCTGAAAATGTGCAGGCATAAAATTATTATCTAAAATGAAAGGAGTTGAATCCAAATTTCCCAAAAGAGGAGTGGAACTGGAAGTGAAGAAAGAGTTTTCTAAGTAGAAAATGGTTTAAGAGGAGAAAGTAAACAAGCATTACCCAGCTAGCTAGCATCAGGTTGTCAGCTTTAAATGAGAAAAATCAGTGAGATACAATTAGTCTGAACCACAGTCAAAAGATGAAAATTCAAAAGCCTGACATATTCTATATTACCACAGAGCATAATGAATTCATATCTGTCACAACCAGGAAATGGGATACAAAGTTGTATAAAGGTCAGGAAACAAAAATCAGTGTAATAGCACTTTTGTAATACTTTCCATATTACATACTATCAAGAATTATTTCCCACACAGTTTTTCTTCTTTACTTTAACGACCCATGTATACACAATTTCCTGACACAATGGAAAACCCAGCATCTACAACACCTCAATAAGAATAGAGCAAGTGAATGGCAAAAAAATAAAATGTTTCAATCTCTTACAGTTTAGCTCCAGAATAAACTTATAGCTCTGTTTTAAGCTCGATGATAGCTGCCCTCAATGCATGTAGATGAGGTGCATTGCCACACTGAGTACCGCATTTAAGGTCTACTTCTATTTTTTTTTTTTCCTGGCTAATCAGGGAGTACAAATAGTTGTTGAAAATGTCATAAGATGAGAAAAAAAAAAAAAAAAAAAAAAAACAAAAAAAAAAAAAAAAAAAAAAAAAAAAAAAAAACAGAAGAAACACATCAATTATTTTACTCTGACCATGTCCTTGTCTAGAATATTACCTTGTCACAAATGTCCCGAGCACACCTTGGGGAGGTGACACTACAGGGACACTCGAGCCCCGCCGTGTTTGCCTTGCACAGAGCTCAGTCAGTCTATGTGCACAAACCTGGCCCACTGGAACTACTGCATAGACACAGACCAAAAACAAGGCACATGCCCATCTAGTCCATGGATCCAGATTTTCCCCTACCAAAATAAAATTACAGAGCCATGCAATGTTGCCCTAGCAGTGCATCTTTTCCAAAGTGCTCAGTGAGGCTTTTGTCACTTCTAAAGTTTTCCATACAGCTGCCCAAGCCCCAGTTATGGCATCTGTGGCAATGGTATTTGACAAAAAAATGGATAAAGCTACACTGAATACAACACAACTGTACTATATATCAATTTGCAGGAAACAAAATACTGGGTGAATTTTACATATTGGGGGAAAAAAAGCCACAAATCACAACTTTGTTTTTTATGTTGACATATGCTTTAACTTGTAAAAGCATTAATGACCATAAAACAGACCATAAAATTTGACCATTGCGTTGTCTTCCTCTACTTTTAAAGCTTTAAAATACTAATTTTATATGAATGCAATTACTTATTTTCAAAGTAATCTTGTTAACGGTTCTCAAGAGCATGTTTCAACACAAGCTTTTTAAAGGACTACTTAAATATCCGTCTGCATACACAGCACAGAGAAAACAACCCTGTACCTTAACTAGTAACCTACTTGTTTTTCTTCCATTTGGGTCAACTGAGAAAAAAATATATTGAAACCATCATGAGTATCCAAGACTAACTATGACATCACCTTCATCAGATGAAATACTTCAAGAAATACAGGATATTCCTGTATTTTTAATACTTATAGTCCTAAACCATGCATCAGCCCATGGGCTGTAAAACATGCAAGACTTTACAAAGTTTTTGGAAAACACAAGAAATTCCCTTCCATATGAAAAACAGAATACATGAAATATTTTAAAAGCAAACTGCAGCTTGGTTTCCCTGGAAGATTTCCTGGACAAACACTCACTAGAACAGAAAGACTTGCTATCAAGAAAAATCACCTCTAACAAAGGATGAGTTTGAATAGGCTGCCACATCCCATCCCCTCTCTTGTAAACATCTATCTACCTCCATGGCTCATCAAATCCAGTGCAGTCTCTAATCCAGGGCAAAGGGGACAGCAGAGCCTACGTGACAGGAAATTTTGGTTGATAAGTGAGATAATGGTAGTTCATACAAAGAAATCCAATTCCATCAAGTTGGATTGGATTGTCCTAGTAACGTCCTTCCCAGGACACTGGTTTTCAGAGGAGTCTATGTGCAGTTTTGTACTCAAACCTGTGTGCATTTACTTTGTTGTCACTCACCTAAAAATTTATTGTCTCACATTTCTGAGTGCTCCCAGGTCAAGCCCAGGTAGGTCCAGCACACATTTTGAACTCCAGCCTTGTGCCACACAAAAGTGATGCTGCTTCTGAATTCACAGCTGTCAAAGCCATACATGTGTACACCGCTCTGATCAAACCACTGGGTACTGCAGAAAGAATCTGCAACTCAGGTTCTCTATTCACAGACAAAAGCTGTCCATATTTAAAGGAAGAAGCATTTTCAGGAATCAAAAAATTCTACACGAGTCCAAAAGAAGGAAAAAGGAGTTCAACTGACAAAGTCTCATGAAAATATTGAAAACGGAAAAGGCTGAAAGATGGGAAGAACTATTTTCTCATTTACTTAAACATTCATAGTATGCATTTGAAGTAGTATTTTCTGGAAATCCAGGAAGCAGAATACATCTTTTATGTTAAAAGTAAGAATTTCCATTATAGGTAAGACACCATCCCAGTGAACAGGGTGATTGTCACACTATTTCCTTACAGAAGTGGGGAATCTACATTAAAGGAATATTTAGTGCCTTTTTTTTCTACATAGGCTTTTGAAAAACACAAATCCTTTTCCCTAAAACTACTTTGTTTTTTTCAAGACACAATTTTCTCAAGGGTACACTGTACAAGTACACTGACACAGAAGAATTATTTCTTCAGGGAATAGGAGGTGGGAGGTTCCCCCTCCAGTTGCAAGGTAACATGACAGATTTCATAAATTGAGGAAATGAGCATAAAATTCAATCTGTTTTCCCATATAAAATACTATTAATGACATATTAACTTAAATAACCAGGACTATCTCAATAAACTTTCCAATTATATGTGGGAAGCATTCTTTGAGATTGACATCATTAATACCAATGGAAATTAATGTGAATACCAAAATGTTCTTTAGTCCATCAACAGAGGAACATTCCTCAAGGGAATTAATAAGGAATATCTATATTTAGCAGCAATGCAAAATAAAATAGTTAGAATAAAGGTGGCATTACAGTAGCCCTTATTAATGCTAGAAGTTTAGTTTTCTTTAAAGATGAAGCAGAAGAAAAGTAAACGACAAATTTTTAATTGTTAACATGGCAACCATACATCTGATTTTGAATACATGATGCTAGGAGAGTTGGCTGCAATAAAAAAGCATCAGCAAAAGAACAGATTATGTACATTGCTTCAGTAAAAAACGCTTTCCTGTGGTTTGAGTATGGCTGGAGAAGAATCTTTCATCAACTTTACTTAAAACTGAATCTGCATTACATTCATCACCCCATTGAAAACTACAGGAAAACAGGCACACATTTGCTCAGGTCTGAAGTTCTGCCAAGAGACTTTCCCTTCTTTTCCTCTCCTAATTTAGGACAGAATCTTTTCTATTACTTCCAAATTAAATTTGACCAGTAAAACACATAACAAAAGATTGTGAAGTGCAAAACCTATCCAAAGTGGTAATTTTGCTATTGTGTGAAGTAATACCAGTAGATTTTCCTCATTTTCAAGCTGCAAAACCTCTGACTTTTTCTCCCCTGGGACTTCAATTAGAAGGTGGATGCAAGGGATAAAAGAGGGTGGCTGGGAGCACAAAGGTGGTACACACTTTGCCACACCTTCTCTTCCCATATGCTTCTCCAATTACATTCTTTTGTGGGTCTGTACACAGAGCTGGCTAGGACTAATTTAAAATTCTCCACTTGAACAATGCATTCCTGCCTGGGTCGTACACAGCTGCTTCCGTCATTCAGAATATTTTGCAGGAGATTGGTTTTGCTTGCAAGTGAACATCTCTCCTAATGTCTGCTATAAATTTACCCATGAGTACCAATAAAGGGACTTTTATTGCATTATGATTGGTGAATTTCCTTGTAAGAAAATGCTCAACAGAAAAAAAAAAATTAGCCCAACGATAACATTTTAAGTGTATGCATTTCTGGGAATTGTATTTGCAAGTTTAATAGTGAACAGCAGACTTTGTCAATGGAAACCTTGCTTCTGTCGGGAAACCAGGGAAAGGGAAATGGTAGGCGAAAGGGAAATGGTGGGCTGGTGTATTTTATCTATAAAACCATATCCTCGTAGGTATTTACTGACATTGTTAGACAACATTAACATATTGTGGTTTACGTATTCCATTCTCTATCATTTATACAAAGCACGCTATTAATAATTTTATATTATTTTGCTAGATGTGTACCTGAAAGCTGTAGCCAGGCAGTTTTAGTGCTCATATAATCAAGACTTACACAATTAACTTTTAAAGACGTGTTTGATTGCAATGTTTTGAACAGTTAAACAGCTGTTTGAATGGGAAAACATGTAACTTCCTGTTACAGCGGTTCACAAATTCCTGATTTTGTTGCCTTGAATTCTGAACACCAGCACAGCACTTTAAAAGAAAAAAATCCAAAACTAATTAGTTCTTAAGACAGAGTATTTTTTAAAATTTTCACCATATAAAAATGCACTGTAATAGAGCATATATAGAAATGAGAAACTCTCTTCGTCACTTAACTGTTCAAATGCCTTTTTGCAAAGGCAATGCAAAAGTGTTCAATATCACGCCAGTTAATACCAACATAGCTGTGTGGCTCATAAGTAAGAAAAAACCCAAACTGGATATAAAGCCACCCACTAAGCTGAAAATATTTAGAATTACAACCTTAGCATGCTACAATGAAGGATTTCACAAGCTTTATATTCTTATTGCAGACAGCTCCATACATTAAACATCTGATGATGTGAGAAAAACAGGACACTGTCTGAGCAAAAACCTTCTGTCTAGCATACCAAAAAAATTAAATATTTCCCTCAAAAACCCTTAAAACTGTAAGTGAAGCTACTTTTATTACTTATACAGGATGGACTTTATCTTCTGGGTGGCCAAGTATGCACTAGCAAAAGAAAATTAAGTTTTGTAAAAAAAGAAACTTTCTCAGACCTTTGGGGAGGACCAATATTAAGTCTTTCCTGAATTCTGAGTTACATTTCAGCACATTGTAAAACACTGCATACAAACCAGCACAACATACAGTTGAGAGAGTCTGTGACATGCCAAACTCTGGCATTTCAAAATAGTTAAAAGGCAACCTACTGACATATGACAAATTTCCACAGACAGCAGCAGCTGCATGGCCTGGTGGTTTTTCCACGATTAGCCTCAGTTACAATTTGATGACTGAATTAAGTTATCTGCCAGCACTTCCAGCTGGCACGACACGTTACTTTGTGGTGTCATGCTGCTTATCCATGGCCGGTGTTGTGACATGCTGAGCTCCATATTTATCCTCTCTTAAATCCTGGAACTTCATGCAAAGTACTCATTTCTTTAATTCATAGTCAATCTAGGCCTTATCAATTCTAGTTTTACATAAATTTCATCAAAATAAACTTACAAGCAAATTAAATTCTCTCATTTCTCCACACTGTGGTAATATACATGACAAGACTTGGGGAAAAGACAGTCCAAAGATGCACCTTTGGGGAAAATGAAGTTTCATGTCTATTTCCTGACTTTCAGATTGCAGCAAGAACCAAAATAATCCCTGGAAGATCAGTAGAAACTCAGGGTAGCCTCCTGAGAGCAATTTTTGGATGCCACCTAACCATAAATCCACAAAGACATACAATCCTGTCCCACATCCAGCCTCCCTGTGTCCTGGATTCTAAGTGTTACTCAGCGATGCATTTGCAGGATACCAAAGAGAATATAACATGATCAGAGTCACGCATATATAAAAAATAACAAAGCTTGCTACTTTGCCAATGCCCACCCTTCTAAAGCCAAGGTGCCCAATTTAACTCCCACAGGCACAAGCAAACCTCCCTGGTGTGTCCTGGCTGCTGAGGTGGGTCCCTGCAGATGGGATTAGGCTGCAGATCTCCTCATCCCGTGGTCACAGGAACAAAACTGGCCTGCTGCCTCCCATTATCATCCAATAGATATCTACTGTATCAGAAATGGGAGACCTGTAAACCCAAGTGTGTTCATAAGGTGTATTTATTGCTCCTTGTATTGTATTTCCTCCTAAAACACTGAAGTTTGAAACTGTATACAGCTAGCCTCGAATTTCAGAATCTGATTTCAAAAATAGTGATAGAGGAGCAATTCCACTGTCAAGGCCCATTTTGAGACACTGGGAATAATTCACAGTGGTACTCTGACAAACAACTTATTTGTGAAACAACTTGTCCTCTCTGGTGTTAAAAGAAAGCTTAAGTCTTTGGGTTTTGGTTTTTTTTTTACATTCCATTGTATTTTATCTCCATCTTCACAAACACTACTAGATTTATTACTGTGAAGCCTTATTTAGGAAAAAAAACCTCACAAACTAAGACATGTTTCTTGTTCCATTTCAAAGCATTAATTCCTCTATTCAGTTTCTTTTCTTAAAAGCAGAAACATATTTTAAAGTGAATAACTTCTCAAAATGTAGACAAGGAAGCAAGGACAGCCCTCCTGAGAAAGCAAATTAATAGAAAGGATGGGACTCTATACAGTCCTATCGTTGTTGACTGCTGTCACTCCATACTTCTGAAAGCAAGGATAAACCCTTCATCAGTATTTTACTAAACTCACAAATAAGCCATTTAGCAGGTTTTGAGATCCTCCTGCAAGATAAGCATTTTACTCACACACCATTTTTAATGGCATTGACCTTTATTATTTCCAATAGCGCATCAAAACCAGGCGGCTGCTACATGGGGTTTCACATGAGAGAGGATCCTGGTCTGCCATGGCATGAAGGGTGAGACCCAACCAGCCCCTCTTGCCTGCTCTGAGACTGCCCTCACCTTCCCCCTTGCCCTAATTACAGCAGCAACTCCAATAGACCATAATAGCATTACTGACCCTACCCACCACAGCACAGCACACGAGCACTTCCAAAAGCTTTCCCTCTCTGCAGTTTTAATAATTCTTTTCCCCAGCCCATATTAAAATCTTCTAAAAACAATCAAGGAATAATAATAAAAAAATCATCCTCTTTTCTGAGATCAAAATGATTTTGCAACAGAGTTTTGGTTTTGTTATGTGGGTTTTGGGGGGAGGAAGGAGGTGATGGTCTTTCAATTGATGTGAATGTGAGTCTTTCCGGAGCAAGCAAAATGTGTAAGGAATGCAGAACGGAGCCCTTGAGGTATTTGGGGGATGGTGAGGGAACAAAATCAAAAGTGACTGAGGTGCCTCTGCTAAAACCATCTACTTTGTACACACATGAACATTTTCTCATTAAAGATTCATAAGAACTTTATAGTTTTAATGCACATGTGGCCAGTGTTACAGTTTAATAGCCAGAACCCTTAAAAAGGAAACAACAAAAAAAGGACAAAAAAATACAAAACAAAAAAGGAAAGAAATTTTTTTTAACTGACTGTCTTTTCAAGGGAGATAGAAACCTCCTTTTTAAACACCAAACCACAATTGCTGAAAAAGCCTGTCATTCTAAGAAAGGTCTGAACAAATGAAAATCAATATTTCTGTTGTAATTCATATTCGCAACCACTGCCCTTTTCCTAATTTTGAATTTCTGTATTTTCTTGCCCCAAAAAGGGATGAAATCATGTCCCTTTTTCTACAATCAGCAAGGTGTCGATGAGGAGCACTTGAATGGCTCCTTACCTGCAAAGGACAATAAGGAAAAAAACTGAAAAAGGGATTAGGGAAGGGAAAGAAGGGCCCTCTCTCTATCTCTCTATTAAGTTGAAGGCTTGAACATGGAAGACTCAGCTTTGGATTTCTGTAGGTCAGCCCACGATCTCACAACTTCAGCAGGATCTACTCACTGTTTAAGAATTAATTGGATTTTTCCTTTATGATCAGCTTTTCTGGTGCAGGTTATACTCAGATCTGCTAGAGGCTGTTGTATTTCAAAGATGGAGACATCTCTTTAAGAGCAGGCATAATGGGGATGTCTCAGAAACTGGGTGATGTTGCCATCTCAAATTCTATTACTTTATTTTCACTAGGCTTTTTGCTGCTATTTTCATTTCCTTCTGTGGTCAGAAAGACCCATTTGACTCTTCAGGAGTTCCTTATTTCTCCCCTTGCCTGGCAAAACCCACAGATTTTATACAGAAGACAGGCAGCCATCAGCAAACCCTCAGCAAACTACCCAAGCTGGTATCAGACTGAGGAAGGACTGAGTTACATGTATGTAATACATACCTCTGGCATAGTTGTGCAAAAGAAATGTTTTGCGATGAAGCAGAAAATTGTGTAAGCATTGTCCTGCAGAGGAATTACAGTTTTTATCTTGATTTTTTTGCCCCCAAGACACTCCTAAATAATTTTTTCCAATACAACACAGACTGTTCACTCTGCCAGTTTCCCCCTAGAGTGCCCTACAACATGTATCTGAAGCATGTTATTTTTAAGCAATGTGACTTATTCCTCCTTCCTCCTCACTGTGACTCCCTCTGCAGTATCCACCAGCCATTCCAGGGATTAGGAACACAAAACATACACGTAAACACAGGTGACCACCTGTGTCCTCAGCCAGGCCTAGCCAGCCCTGCCCAAGTAACACCACATGTCTGATGGTTTGAGCAGGCACAGAACAATTTTCCTCCTTTTTCAGCACCTCTTTGGTACTCTCCACCCTCCCTGTGCGAGCATCACCATCCCAGCCCTTGGTCACAGGTATTCTCTGTTTGCATCTTCACAACTCATGTCCTCTGAGGTACCAACAGAAATTTTCCTACTCTGCTTTCTCCACCTGGATTTTTATTTCATCTCATACTCCTTATCTCCTTCTCCTATATTTATCTCCTTTTTTACTATTTCAAATAATCTTGTTTTAGAAGCAGGGGCCTTAGTCAGAGAGCTATAAGTGTCAATATCACCATCTACAAAGATCACCTTCATCTCCAGTTCAGCTGAGCACACATGGTTCCCTCATATTCATTATAGTGCTGCTTGGCTCAGTGCTGTGACACTTCAGTGCTGTTGAGAAGCTCAAAAGGTATTGCTCTGGAAACCTTGATAAAATAGGCAGTCTTCCTATACATTCATTTCTAACTCTGTCAAGCTGATTATAATAAATCCAAAGCTAGTATCCCCTTATTAGTAAAATATTTAGTGTTCTCTGTTTGACTTTCATTCCTCAGAACTGTTTGTCAAGAAAGTTCTCTGTATCCTCAGATAATTATCTCACTATTGGCCTAAGGAAGACAGAATATTTTTTTTTTTTAGCAAATGACGACATCTGTGCCATGTCAGGCTTAGTTAGAGATTAATAATGGGTCCTATTAATCTGCCTATAAATTTTCATGCTCACAGTATCTTACAGCTTCATTGAGAGTGACCATACACAATAAATATCAGTCTCAAAACATGCAACTCAGCAGCAACAGGGAAGACAGGCAAAATGCAAATGACACCAATACAAGTTTGTTCAATAATACACCACAACCTCTGACTCAGTATAAGCTTACTTTGCTTCATATTCTATTCTATTATTAAGTATTCCACAGGATTATAAAAAATTTATTGACATGCTCATGCCCATATCTAACACGTGCAAAAACCATCAAGTTGAAAATTATACTGAAGTGCTCTGGGAACAGTAAGAGCAATGCCCGTTATGGCATCTGCATTTCTGAGAAAAAGAAGGGAGGATATTTGATATTTGTCAGTATCAGGTATTTGATGTAACACCATAAGGAAAATGTCTGGATTCCTAATGGTGGCATTGTACAACCTACAGCCATGGTAACCCTTAAAACATTTTTTCTTAACAGTCTTAACAAGTCAAATCAATATGAAAAGGCAGATAATTCTCTAGTCCAGTTATCAATTTTTTTTCTCTCAGCTTATGCGTTTCAATTTGTTCTGCTAAAATCACCTAATCTGACTTGCTTGTAGTAAAATAATTATTTTAGCAACTAATGCTTGTACTGCTAAGCTCTAATAGGTCATTCAGGACTGAAACAGAAACCTTTGTCATTCCACAAGACCAAAATCTGACATAAAATATTATTTTATTTTTCTGGTTTTTTACCTTTTTTTCCTCATTTTTATAAATTTTAAGAATAATTCTTTTTGGCCTGATTGGCTAGATTCAAAGGGGTTTTTTGCTTTTGCAAAACTACCCTTTTTTAAAGTGACCCTAAGATATTAGCATTTCAGGCAAAACTTTTTTATTGCTTTATATTTAGCTTTTAGATACTCACTTTTAGGCATACTAAGCCACTGATATTGTAACTCTATCATCATGAACACAGACCTGTATTCAGAATTCTGATACTCAGTCTCCAATGAATGCAGTTAAAATTCTTCCATTATTACATTCACTTGGACTATGTTAATTATGGTCCTGAGCATGTAAATATCTTTGAACTCCTTTCTCGCTTTTTTTTATCCACGCAAATCCAGCAAGATACTGCAATAAAGACTTTTACTGGGAATTTTCATAGTTTATATATGATACACGTACAAATAACATACCAAGTGCACTTTGTTAGATCCCCAGTTGCACCATTTAATATAATCTTTGCACAAATGTGATGTGTATTGTTTAAAATTTTGCATCTCAGCCAAATGGAAACAGATTACTGACTGTGCAAGAATCACAGAGCAAATTTCTGCCAGATTTCAAGTCTGAGTATTTCACAAATCTTAACGTAAGTGTTGAGGGAGGAGTGGGGAATGGATGCAAATACCAGTTTTGCATGATTTCTTTAAATCTTGGCCAAAGCACATTTGTCCTCAGAAAGAACCCATCTGCTTTTTAACCAACCTCTGTAAGAAGTTAACCCCTGGCTTAACCTAAAATGAACCACGCAATAACCAAAAGATCTGATGAAACTATTCACACCAGAGATTAAAAACACAGAATTAGAACAAATCTGTACTAAGCTCTAAGAAGAGACTTCTGCTTATGGCAAGAGAAAAAAAAAATCTCAAAATTAAACTTTCAACCTTTTAAGTATTTCATTGGAGAAATAAGTCCACATTTCAGAAGATTTTAAAGAAAAGTTTTGTACAAATAATCTGTATAATGCTACATTTGCCTGAAGTGGCAACACTATTTTAATGACAGTATCTATTTCATCCTAGGAAAATACAGTATACAATGCTATCTAACAGCCATTAAAATAGGACATAAAACATATTTAGAAAGAGTTCTACGGTGCAGTAAATGAGATCTTTTTTTCTCCCAAAAAATCAAATTCATGAGCGTTCAAAAAAAAAAAAAAAAAAAAAAAAAAAAAAGGAAAAAAAGTAATCCAAAAGTATGGGAGATGTGTAGAAATTGAACTGCTGAGCATTATTCTAAGCAAAAAACATGCAGATCAAATGATTCCTGATGTATTTGTTGCTGATGAAAACTGTGTTATATCAAGAATAGACTGGACTTCAGAGAAGTTTCTAAATGGTAATACCTTGGGTCTGGTGGTAATAGTTAATCAATTTCATGATGGCAATCACTGATTCAAGGTTACCTGCAAATAAGCTGGAAACAGGTAGCCCAAATCATCAGGAAGTGGTATATGTATGTATAGGAATATTTTCCTTAGCAGAACTGTAACCTTCCTCTGCAAGGCACAGAAAGCTCAAATCGCCTCTGTCTCTGAGAGCAGAGAAGACAGCAAAGAGGGTACAGAGGATAAAGACCTGCAGCAATGCCTTATATTCTATTTCTATCAGCCCTTTCTTATACTGTTCTCTGTTCTTTTTGTTATGTGGTTAGGATGAAAAAGTAAGAAGGAAGGCAGTCACATTCAATTTATTGCATAAAGCTTTCTATAAAGTTAGTAGGATAAAACTAAATGGGTACACTTAAGTATAATAGTACTACCACCTAGAAATTCTTTGTTTTCAGCAATATAATAAGATGAAATAAATATACGATTAGGAAGAAACAAGCAAATAAGCCAGAAAATAAATCTTATGCAATCCCAAATTTAACATACAAAAATGCACAAAATAGCTGACATGCAAAAGAGAAATGTCAGTAAAGAGCAAAATCAAATTGCTTTGCCTGTTAGCACTGGAGGATGTAGATAGTTTGCTGGGCAATTGGCTGATTGACTGTTCTGCTAACTTTCTGGGTGAGTGGTGGAGCAGAGAGGCTGCCTTCCTTCAGGCTCACTGCTGGCATATTGGCACTGGTATTATACATACATGCACATGAATTCTCTTTTTTAATTTCTTTGAACACATACTCTCTGTCTCAAACAGGAGCTTGAAAATTCAATGGGAAATGAAAGGTAATTCACATGGAACCAATATTGCCAAACTGCCAGTATTGTTCTGATCTATCAGTTTACACTTACCTTACGTGAATTTATCCTTTCAACTGATATAAACAGCACACTCGTGCAGCCCCAGGAAGAAATCTAGTACTATCTCAATATTGAAACAAGAGAAGTACCATTTCTAGTTTCACTTCAGCCTGACTGAAGTAGGAAAGAGAGCAGCAGCTGCTCTCACAGTTTACTTTTTTAACATTAGCCCATTACTAAAGTTTGACAGTAAAATCTGTATTTAGTATAAAAGGTTCTTTCAGTCATTCTGCAAGACTGGTAATACTGTGCATGATCCCATCTGCTTTTTGCTGGCTCACCACACTTCATTAGGGTTTGCTTTTCATATATCATCTTTTAAATGTTGAACTACACAATGACTTAATAGGTCATTAGAAAAGCTTTGGTTTCAGAAAATGTGCTTTTCATGGAAGTCTGACTGAGGATCACAAAAGAGTGTAAATGTTGTTTACACTTCCCAGCAATTTTGTAAATAGTAAGTTTTCCTTAAACCCAGTTAATGAAAGCAGTATCCACGTCTGCTTTTAGATGCAACATACCAAGAAAATGGGGCAATCAACGGGACTTCATAGTGTACCACCAGCGCCTTAAATAGCACACTACAGCAACATATGCAAAAACTCTAAAACATGCAAGTATTTAAATAAATAAACAGAAATCACACAGCTAATGCTCTACAGTTCATTAAAAATGCTAGAGTTTCGGCCAACTGAGCCTCAACCTCACTATGAAACACCAAGTATTTAAAGAAATGAATTCCCCAAGTACATTTAGCAAAAGAAAGCCTGGCACACCCCAAGTTCCATGAGCTGTAGCAACAATGACGTACCTGTACCAGCTTTTGTGTGAGTTGGCACAAGACCAGAGCCCTGAAGAGTTCATGCTCAGTGCTGGCATGTGCTCAGCTCCATGTGTCCAGCACACAGCCTCCATAAATTATGGCTCTACATTCTTTGTAGGTATCAGGCAGAGTTTCGTTTCCCAGCCTGCACCCACTTTTTTTCCTGAAATGCCTGCTAATGAAATAGCTGCCCAGTGGCATGCTATATTTTCTCAAGAAACATCAGCTGCTCCTGTGAAAAAGAGCTGAGCATTGGGGAACAGCATCCCTATAACAACATGGAGACACAGAAGAGCCACAAGTCATCCTGAGAGACATGAGGTGGGCTGAAGAAATGAAACCTGGCTTAGCTCACCTTTGTGAGTACTAAACCCTGGTACTGCCTTTTTTGAGGAATTGTCATATGAAAAAGCTTTTACAGATTTGTGGGGGAAATGGACCAAAAGTAAGTAAGAATATAGGACTTCATGCACACTTATGGAACTACTTAAATAATTATTCAGGTATAGAATGCTAGACATAAAAACAAAGTGCCTGCATTGTGGTATGGTACTTCAACACAGTAAGAATAAGCAGACAGAATGATGAAAGGACACACATATGACAACAACAGACAGAAAAACGTTTTTTTATGATGCAATTCACACAAAAAGAGAGAATGTCTGGGAATTTTCAAAGGGAAGAGATATGAGAAAATAAGACTTTAGGACATGCACCCATTAGCACGGCAACTCAACACAGAAGTGAGAAGACCAGAAATTCCCTTATGTAAGGATGGACAATAGAAGAAGTTCTGCATAAAGACCATCCAACATGCTACTGGTGACCCCTTAGAAATACTTGATCCTCCACTTCTGTGTTAAACTTCCTATTTTATAATACCATTTTTCTACTTTTGTTCTATGTTTTTCCTTTCATTGTCACTGCTTATCATAGATTTGAGCAAGGCATGTAGAAAGGTAGGAAATTAATGAATGAAGGAGAAGTTATGTCAGAGCTATTAGCTAAGATGAATTTTCTCATCTTACAGTAATAGAGAGTCTGAATACATGAGTAGATAGCTCTACGAAACCAGGGAGCAGCTGCTGTGCAATAACATAGTCAATAGGGAAAAATGAGTGAAATGTCTCATTTCTGTTCCAAGTGAAAGACATTTAATTTGACTTACACAAATAAACTACAAAGTAATCATCACAGACTGCTACTCAAACACCTGAATGCAATGAAGTCAGGAGAGAAGAACTGTAAGAAAAGGTCTGCATTTTACTCTCTGTGCAGATGACTGAGCTTAGAAAAAAGGGGAAAAAAAGTTCAATTTACTGAATTCTCAGTTCTCGAGAGGGCAAAAGGAAAATGAACACCCCCACCCATCCAGCACTCAACCTGAAAATAGAGGCAACAAAAATAAAAATAGGATGGAAAGTAAGAATCGATTCAATGTCCTCAGCAGGAAGTTTTAAATTTTCACTGGGCTTCTTTAAGTAACCATTTGGTCAGCACTGTCTTGTAACACAAGACCAGGGAAAGCAGCTTTGTACAGACCTCCTAAGCCCTAAAGTCACAGTGAATTTTCCCAAGGATATTTATTTACTGCAGGTTCAGAGGGGTCTTTTCTATATTCAACAGCATCAGCTTTACAACACAAACATCACTTCTGATTGCTAAACTAAGCTGAAATTGTACTTACCTGAGTATTCAATTAACTGGATTAAAATTAATTTTTTAGACTATAAAGAGAGTACATTGCCATTATTTATAAAATAAATCTTTGCAGATAATAATCTTGCTTTTAGACACACTTCAGGCGCTGTGCCCATAATTTTTTTTAAGGATATGTACAATTCGTCGTTACTTTCATGTCGCTAAGAGCTTATCATATTTTTGGCTTGCTTAGATGAGGAAAGTGAGTATTACATCACTGTTTATGAATGGTGAACCCTACAAAGAGAAAAAGATTAGTTTAAGTTGAAGGATAACAGTACTATAAAATCATATGGATAAAAATAGGCTATGACTACAATTAGATCATAGATAAGAAAAAGTAGAAATTTGGCACAGCCTTCAAATCATGTGTTCAGTTTGATAATGTTTATGCATGAATATGGCTTCCTAGAGTTGGAAATTGCAGCTTGTGACAGGAATTTTTGCATATCCAGAGATGATGCCTCCCCAGGCATCTTCCAGTACCAACAACATTTATTTATTTCTTGTTTGATGCAGAACATGGCTTCAGGAGTTTTCCCTGCTCCTCCTGTTTTGCCAAAAAAGGCTAAGAGAGGGTGTATTGGATAGTTTACACTGGTAACCTTCTCTAGTCCAGTAGTGAAAAATCAGTGCCTGTGTTGGTGTTCCTTGCTGGCACAGTCGTGGTTAAAGAAACTGAAGAATGGCTGATACAGATTTATTGGTCACAGCGGCAAAGATACGTAAAAGAAAAACCAAAAAAACCAACCTGTGGCACATTACAGTTTCTTCCTTCGTGACATATTATAAGTTTTAGAGCCATATACTGAACTGAAGTTCCAGTGTTCTTAATGGAGTGCTGGAAAGCTGTCAACGGACTGGCTCATTTATGGTGTATATGATGAGAGGGAGAGCTGAACAAATTTTCTTTCTATCCCTGGAAGTTCAGGCTGGCTGCAACCCATTCTGGTCTTACATTGCTAAATATTTTTGTAAGTTCACATAACTCTGTACAGAAGGAAAGCTTAATACAGTATTTAAACTTCACTCAAATGAGAGAATTGTCCCTGGTGAGGCACTTGCACTTCTCAGAAATACCTAAAAGCAATTAATGGTACAAAGGGGAAAAAAGCATCAAATTCTCAATTTAGCTGCTGACATAGTACATAAAACACTGTTTTGTTCTGAACACAATGTACTTTAAACTGCCCTTTCAGCTGAAAAGCACGTCTTTAAAAAAGTATTAACTTACTTTGCATGAACAAACAAATGGGAATACTGAAGGAAAAAAAATGGTAAAACACACTTATTGAAAGTAATAAATGTACCATGTGTCTGAGTACATACATTAGCTGTAAAACTTTCTTTCATTGGCCATTAATTAAAGCATCATGGCAGAAGTGTTACAGTTATGGCTGAGGGTATGCTTTTTAATAAATTTGGCTTTTATAGGCACCTACAGCTAACATATTTTTCCTGATTTATCATCTTCCATATTTTTTCATAGACAGAGATTAACTGACTTTAAGAGGTTCAAGCTGCCCCTTTGGCAGTTTCCTGGGTTATAAAGGCATGATAAAAACATTTTACTTATGCTTCAACAAGTTTCTTGCATATGCTAACTCAAGTGACTTATTTTTAACTTAAACTGCTTATTTTTATCAGAAGAATCTCACTACAAATTGCATATACCAATTTTATTTCATTTTTTCAAGTTAAGCAAATAAAAATATGCATTTTATTTCAGCACAATGTTTCTCTCTGTATTCTCCTCAGCAAAACGATTTCTAAAGCAGCACATAGGGGAATTTTGTAATTCTTTTTGTTTTCTGCAGAATATGTGCATAGCTCAGACTACACAAACATCCTCTATAGCACTCCCAGTCACTTTCCATTTCAAGAACGAGGCAATTTGTGTTAACACAAGACAGCTTATCATGTGCTAAGTCTGCATGCAATTTTCTCGTGAGAACAACCATTTTGTACCTACTTGACACACGCAGCACTATACTACACCCAACTAATCAATTCTGTCTATATTAAGAAGTGGGGAGAAAAACTGCCCACAGCTGTTATATTACATCAGCTTTCCTAACTACTTCAGACAACTCATTTTGAGGATTTTTTTTCCTTTAAACTGAACTGGCATAAACCATAGCCCTTCTTTCCATTCCTTTTCAATTCTATTCTTTTTTTTTTCTTTTTTTTTGCCTTCTCAGAGATTACTGGTGAAGCACAAGCGTCAAGAGAACAAGCTGTGCTTTCTGCAGGCATCCCCAGAAGTTTTGAGGGCAGCAAGCTCCCAGGGTCATTGGTACCCGTGGAGCATTTACAGACCAGCATGATATGAATGAGTAATAGCACATTTTCATCTGGGATCTCCCAGCCTAGTCTACAGACATGCACTTTTGGCAGACAATAACCTATATACATAGGGGGTTTTGTCCTTATAAGTAAGCAATTGAGAAATGTCTGTCAATTGATACCAAGTCAGAGGTGGAGACACAAGAAAGAAAAATTATCCATAGGGCCCATAAAACTCTCTGGGAGGGAAGGATTGAGTTTGGAACTTCTCCTTGGATACTCACTTTTACCCAACACCACTACGATACTGAGATGTCCCTAGTCAGAACTTGAGGTTTCTCACATTTTATGTATCAATACCACCAGGCAAAGCAACTTTTTCATCTTCTTGACAGTAAACATGTCAAAGATCACACTGCACCTGAATACAACTAATATATAGTCTTTTCTGGAGTTTGAGAGGGTTATTACACCAATAGCCTGCAGCCGAGGAATCAAAACCACATACTGAATAAAAGGACTCAGCTACCAATTCACCTCACCGCTCCCTTCACAAGATTAGCTCAGTTGCTGATGATCTAACACTAATTTTTATCAGCTTGGCTTCCCAGCATGGTTCTCTCTGACTTCATACAAACTGCCCTAAAACCACATTTCTGTTTTTCCTACTGTTTCAACCAGTCTGCATTTTTTTATAGAAACACAGCTTGCATCAGTCCTAAGTGGTTTAGTTCAGTTGTGTCAATCAAAAAAGATTCTATATTTTGTGACTATAAAGCAGTTTAAATAAAACATGGTATCTATGATAAAGATGGTCCTGTGAAACTCGTGTGTCCCCTACTGAACGTTTTTATTTTGCCACGTTCACATTTCTAACAGAAAACTGTTTTGCAAATAGCTACACTCAAAAGTCCATCAATGCAGCCTGGCAAACCACTTATACCTCAAACACTGGTGCTACATCATGTCCCTGCCAGCAACTGGCAATTTTGTGCCCAAGCTGAAACCAAAATTTCATGTCAGAACCAGACATGAAATCTCAGCAGAGCATTCAGAATGACAAACGCCTGTCACGCCCACGAGCAGCACTGAGCAGGTCCCAGATCTCACCATAAACCATGGAATTAAGAGCAAAGACAGGGCCTGGGAGCCCATGCTGTTTCCAGGCAGAAACAAGTATACCACAGAACCAGACAAATGAATGTGGCAGTTTAGGATGCAAACAAAAAACAGGCTTAAGGTATAAAGAAAAGATGGGAATCACGCTTGGTTCTGGACTCTTGCTCCAGGACAATGGGATTGGTTTACTGACCTGTTTTTCAGAGTTAACTACAGCTGTAATATCCCAAAGGAATCATCCTCTTTTTCTAGAATTACTGCTCTTTTTTGCACATTACAGCATAGCAACTCTCCAACAATAGGCATACAGGGTATTTTACTGTTGTCTCATCCTCTAAAACATTATATATGTGATGTCTAATAGCCTGTATTGTGACTTTGTATTGGTAAATAACATATGAATAGAGGAAAAAAATGCATTACCTTTCTGTCACACTGCATTACAAGTGCTTTGATAGATACTTCATGGCTGTAAGACTTACAGTACATAAAGCCTCTTACAAAAAGGGTGATGTAATTTTACTTTTAATTTTCAACTCCTGTTGTGTTTCTGACAGTCATATTAAGAACAGCAGAAGTTTTACAATACCTGATAGAATGCTAAAACTCTCTTTGATACTGCACACTAGAACATAATGGATTCTGGTATTTAGAGAGTTTGAGGATGTTGGTTTTTTGGTTGGTGGGGGTTTTTTCTTGCTTTTAGGGAGGCAGTGTCAAAAAATACTCAGCTTTTGCACTACTAGACGTGTAACTTACCATTAGTCATAGGACAGAATAAAGACATCTATTAAGAACCACGTAATTGAAGTGAAAAGGCAATTTTTAATTAAGTTTGCTGAGTTTGACTTGAGATATTGATCCTGCCTCTGTTTCTCCTTCTCTGGTTTCTTAAAATTTCTATGCAATGATAGCACACTGGATACCCTTCTCCCAAGCAATTCATTAAAACACTACCTGCAGCAAAATTATACTTGCTTTGAAAAGCAATTCACTCCTTTACCAACAGTGAGGAACAACAGTGGCTTTTCCAAGTCCAGATGCATTATATTTTCCAGAGTTCCTTAGGTCTGCTGTTGCTTCCTGCTGCTTAGGTAACCAGGCAGGTATTTTCAACAAGCATCAATATTCTCTATTTGCACTTGTGTATTTGTGCCCATTAAGGTTTCTCCCCAGTCAGGGCAGGAATGTACATAAATGACATCACATAAGGTAGAAAAGTAAAATAATTGGCATTACACAAACATTGCTGTAGTTTTTCTTGTTTCCTCTCTCCTGACAAGCTGAGATCTCCCAGTATTACTCAATTTGGAGATAGTAAATAAGCAATACAGATAAAAAACACAGGCAGAGAGAGATCAAGTGATGAGACAAAAATTGAATGAAAATTAAAAAACCCATCTAAAATAAGACAGTCCTTGGCTTATTTTATCACTTCTCTCAAATAAAAGACTCTTCTTTCACAGATTTTCTTCTTTCAAAAGACTCTCTTGGTTAACATCAACATATAAATATTGTATTACCTAACCATTTTGCATTTGCTACAGCATGCAAAAAATTCCCTATTTAGACAAAGTCCTTTATGATTTAGAAGGACTAATTTCAAGTAAAAGACATAGAAGCCAAAAAGCTATATTTTTAATTGAATGCAATGTCTTAAATATAACATCTTCCAGAATCAGATAATGACAAAAGAAATCTGTCAATAAATAAATATGGCCAGGTAAAAATTTTGTTCAAATTAAACAGTCAGTTAGAAATAATTAGATAATTCCAGCTAATTAAGTGATATGAGAGGTTTCTCATTGTAACACTAAATTTTATATGCAATTACTAAATTTGTGGTTTTGCATGATTAACAGATATAATTCAAATATTGTAAATGTTAATGAGGAACTCTTATTTGATGCTAAAAAAACCCCTAGCAGTGAGGAACTGAAGGTATTCTAGTACTACCAGGATCATTTTAATATCTCCTTTCAATCTTGCATCAAGCTCATACCAATCTCACCAATCCATGCCATTAAAATTTTAAAATATTAAAATGGTTTTACAGAAAATGTACTTTGTAGAACAAGATCGATTTTATGGAAAAATATTCTCTTTTTTTGACGTGCATTTAATATTTTCCAATAATTCTATAATATATTACAGTCTTCATCGACAGGTACATGAAGTCAGATATTTAAACAGCACATTCATTTAAGTGAACATCTCTGTCTTCTGTCTGAACCAGAATATATCTGGCATTGTTGAGTAACATGACCAAAATTACCACAATGACAGAGAACCAAGCACCAAAGAGAGGCAAAAATCCCTGGACTGCAGCCACCACAAAGACAGACTGATGAGGAAATGCAGAAGGAGTCCCAGGATGGGTAAGGAATCTGGTTCCAACTCAGGGATATGATAAACCCACCCCCCCCCCAAAAAAAAAAAATCTTACAGTGAACCGTGACATTTACTACCAATGAAGAAATGAGATGGCTAAGGACGTGTGTGTATTAAGCTCTGAAGAATACAGTCCCATTTACTAGTTTAACACTCATTTTCTCAGTAGAAATTCCATTTCTCCATGCTCCAGGATGAGCCTTAAAAACCATTCATTTCACAAAAAGCTATTCTAATTTTAGGTGAAAAATCATTACTCTATGCATAACTATTTTCTTTCCTCTGTCTATCTGTCCACTGCCTACATTCACTGGGTTTGTCTTCCCTTCCAGTATTTGTAAAGATCTTTATCTCCTGAGTATCCCCAACACTCCAAACCAATTATCTGGAATAGACATGTCTCTGAATTAACAGGTACCTTAACTTCAGTAAATCATGAATTTTCAGAACTTTATTTTTTAAGCTCAGTGTTTACAAGTGTCTCTGTACAGACTATATTGCAGGCGAATGCACCTATCAAATAATATCAACCTGCCAGCTACATTAGCTGCATTTAGGACTGACAAAGGGAACCCTCCTGCCTCATGCAAACCCTGGCACCATCATAATTTAAAAGATAAACTCCTCATTTGACACTGAAACCAAAAGGGCGATTCAAAGTTCAATGACTGCCAAGAGGAACATGAATTGTCTTCAGTCTAGTTTAGAGTACAGGCACAAAGCACAGTCCTGCTCCTGGAGAAAAATCCTTCCCCATGACTATTCCCATCCTTCTGCATCTACCAGAATATCATCAATCACTGCAAACAGCAATGCAGTATAATGAGCTTTTGTAAACCATTACAAGCCAACACAGTAAGAAATTTTACATGGAAAGCTGCTTAGATTTCCACAGGTGTCCTAGACAAATTTCTAAAGAAGAAAAAATAATGTTTGTAGGACCTGTACTTTTGTTCTTTGAGAAAAAAGAAATAACTTGTTTGCTACCATTATCAACTGGACCTAGAGAATTTACTAAATCCATGCAGGACTTCAAATGCAAGAAAAAGTTGCAAGAAAACTTCAGATGCTTGAGAGTTTTCTTTCTCCATATTTCTCCAAATACAAAAACTAAATAAAACAGAATAGTTTTATTCATGCTATGACTATATACACAACAAACAGCCCTAAGAAACAGATTTTTAGATTGCCCTTTCCTTGGGTATCATCAAACCATTTCTCTAAACACACAGCTCAGTGGCATTTGAGGTCTCCAAGCTTATCAATTTATTTTCTGCTAAAAGTGTTTGCACAAAGTTATTGGCACCCTCCTCAGCTGCAAAATCTTCAAGGGAAAATAAAAAGCCAAAAACGTTGCACAGCTGGATCCTGGCTGTCAATCTGAAATATTATGAGTTCATAATAATCAGTATTTTTCTATTTTTACAAAAATCAAAAAAAAGAACACATATTCTGTATTTGATCTATGAAGTTTCTAACTTTAAAGATGTCATATGTGATGTGTTGAAAGTAAAATTGTTAACAGTTTCTTTGCGCATATTTCCAATCCTTTGCAGTACCTGGGAAGAACATCTGTTTCTTTTTGTGTGTGTGCACATGCACATTTCAAATGTAAGGGCAGGGGAAAAAATGAAGAGGATGGTAACTTAGAAAACATAAACTGCATGTTAAAAATGTCAAACCTTTATATTTTATCCTTCCATCACTTGAATTTTGCTAAAGAAATTCTAAATATCGTATTTTTGTAACAACTGCATAACAACACGTTTTTTTCTATGGTCTAATTTTTTATACTTGTCTTTCTAGACCTTTTCATCCCTCAAGTCAGCATGTTATTAGTTCCATTGCACACCACAACATATAGTTGCAGAATGTCCCACTAAAATCTATTGGAAGTAGCTTTTACTCAGTCTTGTCTGATAATAAGTGAGGAAGGACAACATGTGGCTGTGCAGCACTGACACGTGATTGGATCTTGATGCTACAGCAGCACTCAATAAAACTACATACAATATAAGTGAGACCTGGCTGAGTATGACTCATCTATAGCACTAAAAACATTAAAACAAAAAGTAAGCTCAATGCTAAATTCTTCAAGATACTTCAGTACTATTTTTGTCTTGAAAATGTAACAAAGCAAGTTTCTGTAAAACAGTCACTGCTGCTTATTGGTGCCTGGCATGCTTTTTCTTCTGGCTCAGCTGGGAAAAATATGTGTAATCTTGCTAAGTGATCTTTCATCCTGATTTCCCAAGGAAACTGCTTATGCAACCATGGTCTGTTTGTGTATGTTTCTTTATTTTTATTTGCTGGTTCCCTCCCAATAGCTCCTGAACCCGTTAGAGGTTCAGGCACTGGGACAAAGGAGCAACAGTCTCAGAGGTATAATGCTCCCATAAACGTAATATAAAAGTGCATTTGGTTATGAAAGAGAAAGAGTGACTTCACACACCCACTTCTGAAAACCCCAAGCACAGGATCAATCCTACAGCACCAGGAGCCCACAGCAGGGAAGCCAGGGCAGGTTTCCCCAGGGAGGGTTAACGTGGGGGGACAGCTCAGGGCTCTGGGGGCAGCTGTGGTGCAGTGCCTGCTGTGCAAAGTTAGAAAATTAGCAGTGTGGATAATAGTGAAATACATATTGTTTGGTGCCAGCTGGCACCAGGATGAGGGCAAAAGATTTATTTTCCTAGTTTGGATCTTGGCTTTAGGTCCAGCACAGCTGGAGCACCTGGCCCAGTCACCTTGGCCTTGGTTCCCAGAAGCATTCCATGGACTATGGCTGGCCAAATATCCTCAGGCAGAAAAAGTCCTGTCACAGCTGGCACTAATACATCACTTTGCTGCACACTGAGGGGGGTGGCAGCATCCATACCACATACTGCCACGATAAGGCATCTGCAAGTAACTCGGTAACCTGCACTAGCCTGTGATTCTTTGGGTAACAGCATGCTTAACCCCATGCCCAGAAAATAAAAATAAATAAATAAAAATAATTCTTAAGGAAGGAAACTGTCACAGATTTATCCATGTGATACATTGTTCTGACTTATGCAATAATTGTACCTTCCAATTACAGAGACAATTCAGTTGTTCAGATTCCTACAAATATTTTACTAAAAGAGAGTTTTCTGATTGCTGAGACTTACTTGAAAGGGCCACCTCACTCTTTCATGGCTTGGAAAGCCCAGCTTGCCTTTCTTTTATGGTACCCAGAGCAGAGGAGAAACTTATTGAAATGTCTGTGATAACTCCTGCTGTTCTGGGAAGGCAGAGCACTGACTGCAGACAGGGAAGGCACCGAAACTGAAATCATTACAAGCTGTCAAGTCTGCCCTGAGCTTCAGATTCAAACTGAATTCTCAGCCTCCTGAATGTGAAGCCAGCCATCTCCACAGGGTGTATCACAGAAATGAGTTCAAGGTGTGCATTCTCATTTAAAGAATTTATAGCCTGTAGATCTCTTCTGGTTAAATTCCACACAGCTCTTCATATTTTAACAAACAGTTCCTTTACCATGCTTGCTTCAAAAAAAGGTTATTTACATTCTTACCTACACTTTTGATTTTATTTCAACTCAAGGACCATATAACTGGACAGCATATAATATCTAAGTGTACAAAAAACTTTTATTCTCTCACAGTATTTATGATCTTCACTTCGTTATGCCTCTTGTTAGTCCTACAGCACAAGCTCAGGGGCTCAGAGGCACATCATGATCCAGATGCCATGTCACACTTGTGAGCCAAACCAGCACATGGCAGTAATTCTTAATTTCAGAAAACTGTAACTGTGGAGAGGGATTGCCACCTCTACAGATCCCTCACAAGTCACTGTTCATATACATACATAAAACTGAAAGCGTATCTTTGTGAGGCAGTGCTTTTCAAAGCACTTTTACAAAATGCCCAGAAAAGATATTAGTATTTCATACATGTATTTTGATCACTATTTTTACTAGGCATTATTACATGTCATTTTTTAATATTAATGGATTATTATTAAATATAGTTATCTATCTATCAAATTATTAAACAGGAAGTAACTGCATCCCCAAATACGTTTTTCTCTGGTTTGTTGGCTCTATCTCCTGAAAATCTAGTATCAGGTTTCCTATAACAGCAAAACAGTTCAAGAAAATCTGAAATGGTAACCTTGTTATTGTTATGTTATGGTTGAAAAAACCAGCAATTTTCTAAAAAGCATTTTGAAAAAAATAATAATTTCATGTAAAATATTAGAATTCAATTTTGTCTTACTCTTAGAACGGACAGTTAAAGGGTAAATAACTCTTCTTGATTTGCTTGATAGAATGAGAGTCCCACTTTGAGACAATTGCTCAGTGAGGGACCTCACTTGTGCAACTCTTGAGAAATAACCAGAACCTGAGAAGACTGACACTACTGTAATCCAATTCCTGTTGTGACATACATTGAAAAACAAAATAATAGGAGAAAAGTTGTCACTCGCTTATTGAGTAGGGCTTCAAACCATTCTTTACTCAAAAAGAGGGTTTAAGCACTCTAGAATATACAAGTCATTCAATTCCACCTGAAATTTTACTTCTCTAATCTTATCCAGTTTGACATTGAATGATTCCACTTTCCATGTAAGCTTACACTCCTCTAGCTCATGATCTCATAGTAACAGAAAAAAAATTTAAAATACTGACTTACATGATTCTTTCCTCACTGGCATTCACATTACTTTTTTGTCTGAACGGGACCACAAGCAGTGCAAAGCCAAATTAAATGAGTAATCCTTAACTCCAGCACAGCCGTGTTCCTAAGCCCCTAATCTTGTAAACTTGACATCATTTTAAAGAAAGCTGGATTTTCCTGCTGCAGTACTTCCTTTCAGGCAACGAATGAAAGTTTTTGTTCCATTTTGATAAGTCACGAATATCAACAGCAGTTGCTGCCACAGTTCTCCATCTTGAGCACCTGAAGTACTGCTCTGAATTAGGTTCTGTTAAAAAGGCAAAGCCGGGGAAACCTTTGTCCAAGAGCTAGGAGCACTCATCCAGCTGCAATTCATTCACACTCACCTCCTGGTAGACTATTCCAGCTGTTCTCACCCCTCCAGCTGAAACTGGGATTTCACAGATATTGATAAGAAGCATATGGGGCCAGAGTGGCCCCAAATGAAACAGAAACAGAGCAATGAACAATGAATCATGAGAATGTCATCACTTGAATTCCACTCTTCGATTGACGGACCACTCATGGGTTGTGTATTAACACCACAGCCAAACAGATTTATAAACAGAGGAGATGATACTCATTTTATCTGTACTGTTTTGAAATATCAGCACAGGAAAATGAAATGGTTTAGACTGTGATGGTACTTGAGGCTACACATATAAGACACTTTTTCTGTTTTCTCACTGTTCTTAGTTTTGTTCATAATGTCTTTTCAGGTTGAAGTATTTCTCTCACTAGTCAACTAAGAAATTCTTAAAAGTTATATGCTCAGTATAATTCCCTAATGTAAATTAAACCTTAAAAAAAACTCAGAGGAAACATTTTCCTTTATTTCTAAACACTACATTACTTCATTTACTTACATTACATGACAATTTAATTTACTAATTTGTCTTCTTGCAATAAATTTGTAATTTTATTTTGTGTTCTAAATTGTGTTATCTAAAATGTTTGTAGACTTCTTTACAGTTAGTAAATAATACATCACTCTCCATTCCATGCTACTTAATATTCCATATAATTTAATACATTAATATTTAACATTAAAGAAAGTATTTGATACAACTATAACTATATGCAGAGAAAAATCTAATGTTACTTAGCATAAATGTTCTGACAGTCACTTTACCCAAATCCTTCAAGGTGCTTAAGGGATTGCTTTAGACCTTGAAATAAGTTGTTTATTTTTAAACCACATTTAGGATACTCAAAAAATCTCAGTATGGTATACTTCCCCACTTTATTCCACAACCATAAACAGCATGCATATCACACACATCTAGAGTAAAAATACTGAGGTTGATTTGAATACATAATTTCTTTGCATATGGAAATATTCACACCACACAGAATACATTCATGCATTTGTGAATATAGCAACAACTTTATATCAACAGTTCTACATAATAAAACTACTGTTACAAATCAATATGAAAGTCATTTAGCTTGGAGCCATGGAGCTTTATCGAAGTCATTGTTTGCTCCTGTGATAAATGCTGTCCAATTTGTTAATATTAAAATTCAAATATAGAAAAAATTAAAATTGGTATAGATCTAAAATAGAAGTATTGGAGAGCAACGAGTTAAATAACCCAAACGCCATGTCAGGTATATTAGTGTTACCATTACATACAGCAGTCTTCACTGTGATAGTGTACATAGTGTAGTACAAGGCTTTGACTGGATGTTTATTTTAGTTCCAAATTGATGGCAGTGCTTTCCTGTATGTTCCACGTCCATCCCCATGCACTCATTTTTATGCTGTTTCTTAACCTGATGACTGCCTAGAAACTCTACTGTGCAGTACAGTTCAGAACGTCTCAACTTCATTATCTGATGTTTGTTTCTACATTTGAAGTACAAAGACTTTTAATTGAAGGTGGAGTGAGGCTGATCAGTTACTCACAGTCTCTCCAGGGATCTCAGCCCGAAGAAAGAGCCATTCTTCAACCACAAGATCTTGTTGTTACTCAGAATCCTACAAGAAATCAGGAAATAATCTGGTTAATAGAACATGATAATTCCACTGGTCTACAACATATAATTATAGTAAGTGACTGCTCAGTAAAATACTAATCACAAAATTCACTGCCGCATTTGCATTTTCCCATCATAGCCGTAAATAAAGATTACCATTTCCTGAAGTGCATAGTTTCTTCTTTATTAAATAAAAGCATAGTCAAGAAATATGTCAAGAAATTAATTTTGACTCCAGCTTGAAAATTCTAACACTGCTCAATGCCCACACTTTACTAATAGATTCTAAATTACCACTAAGGTACTTGTTGGGCTTCTCAGTCTGTAAAAAGGCTGGTAAAGCTAAAGACAGGTTAAAAACTGTTCCAGTAGATAAGAGGACAATAAAATCACTTTGCTTTGCAGTGGCTGCTGCAGCAGGGAGGTACAAGCCATCATACCATGGATAGCTCACATATAGAAAGTATTTAATTTTCTATAGGAGAGACAAACAATAACAGACAAGTCCAAAACTGTTTTCCAGTTGCAATCTCTGCATAGTAGATATTCAGTAATTAAGCTATAAGACCATCAAGCACCACCACAATCACACACTTGCAAACTGGCCCTGCACATAGGCCATTGAAAAAGTTGTTTATTCTTCCTCTGTATGTTAATGTACTGTGCATTTCACAAGTGATCTTTCTAGTTTAGTGATTTTTCCATCACCGTATGTTCCCAGCTATTTCAGAAGCAATACACCATGAACATGCATTTGTTCTGATGATGTTACCCCTTAAAAACTTTGCAATATGTAAAAAAAATGGTTTGTTTTAGAAGCTGGAGAAATTGGGTTTTCAATCTAATGATTATGCAATGTGCATAAGAAACATTTGTCTCTGAAAAAATCTTATTCCAACTGCCTGAGAAATGAGTCTTTTGATGCAACATTTACAATAAATTGTAGTGCTCTAGTGCACAAAAATACATTTCAAAATAAGACACACAGCTTGCAATATGATAGAAAGTATACAAAAAAAATCAAAAGAAATTTTATACTCTTAACTAGCAAACTTGAGATTTTTAGATAATTTTTTTATTTTTGTAACAGTTTTAAACAATCTGTTACACAAGACAAGATAGTCCTGCTCTTAGCATTTGCCGTTGTACATGAACAGTACGTTCTTTGCCCCAACACACACCTACACATAAAATCTCAAGTCTAGGTACAAATGTAACAACACTGACCCACAGGAAAACAAAAAATAATTATTAAAGTAGCAAAGTTAAAATACTGCCGTCTTAGTAAGAGCTGGAGATTTCTGCAGATCTAAAATTAACAAATAAATGTATATTTTGATGTGAGTTGATGGCCCACTGTGGGCCATCTACATGGCGAACAGAGTTGCTCAGACCTGACCTGTACTTTACTACAGTTTGCTGCTTGCCAATGCACTTGTGCAGCAGCATCACTCCTCACCCAGAACCAGACAGTGTCACCCTCAAGTGCCAATCTGGCATTGATGATGATCCATACACGCACGCATATGAAAGTATACAGAAGCCTAAGTTTGCAACAAAAAAAAAAAAAAAAAAGTATGTTCCAATATACACACAGTCGTTCCAATATACACACAGTCTATTTCCACCAATAAAGAAACCCCACATCTCGCAAGTTCCTCCTCATACTTCTCAGATTAAAAATATGTATGACAATACATATTTATCTAGTTTAGCAACTCTTATTTACCATTTTAGGAATACACTTCAGCAGTGACATGATGAAAGACTTGTTTAAAATTCAAAACTTCCAAACTAGAAAATTTAAATACATAAAATGCTCTAGTGTTTTATTTTCAATGTTCTATTACTTTATTCTTTTATTCAACTTGACTTCTGAGGCTGCACAGAACTTTAGTCAGTCAAGAAAAAATGAAGACCCAAAATTAAAACAGGCTAGGCTTGAAAAGACTAACATAAATTCCACTTTATATTGGGTCATTTTTTTAATATGCGGTGAGATACCATCTTAGAGGTCTGTTACAATTACATTAGCTACAAACATTATATTTGGACCACTCTGCATAGCCTAATTTGCAGCTATGTGCACTTCAAAACTCACGGCCAGCTTGGATACATGTACTTCTGTTTTTAAAATATTTTCATTGTGCCAATTTGTTTTTCCGGCCTTCTATTCGTCCTGCCCAGAGGGCAGTCTGAACTTTGCTGGCACTCCATGAAAATGCAGCTCAAGTCAGGGGGTCTCCTACTCTGCCTCCATGTCCTGTTCTGTACAGCCCTACATGCCTAGATTGAAACCAGCATCATTAACCCACATAAAACAAACTCCTATTAATTAAAGAGAACTATGAAACTAGTAATAAATCACAAGATTAAGCAGATCATTTAGTTCATAAATTGAATACTCAGTAAACACAGCTCATGATTCTTCAACACTGCTATCTCATACGGTTTTGTGAAAGACAAACTGAATCTTGAAAAATAGGACACTACAAAATTAAAAATAAAATAAACCAACAAATCTTATCTATGTAGATTTGAGTTTCTAAATGAAACCCTTCAAATTTTTATACCAGAGTTTCACAGAGACTTTCACACAGAGATCAGGTTTCAAAAATTAAGTTTCCTTCAGGGTTTCCTCTTCTCTACAATGCCAACTTAAATTCAGGTTTTATAAACAAAGTAATATGGGTATCATAGTTAAAATATGATTCTTTTTCTGTTCAGAAATGCAGCTTTAGAGAATCCTAACATTCCAGTATGATCCCTAAGGAAAACAACATCCCCTCTAACAATTCATGCAAGTATTTTCATTCAGCTGAGTGGTACTGCTACGTGGGAAGAATCCACCTGTTTTTAATTAATTTTGTAATTTTAGTGATGTACAAGAACTTGCAACAGGCTGTTATCAAGAAGGATTTGGTTTGCACTGAAGATCAATTCTGTGAATAAAATGAACAAATTCACTGGCAAACATAAATCACACAATTTTTCATGCAGTAATGAATAACTCAGTAAACTTTTGATACAACTCATAACATCCTTCCCTTCTGAGAATATTCACTGTGGGGATGAGAATGGAATGGAGGAAAGTTTTGCTTACAATGTTGAAAATCTTAATAGAGAAATAAGGCTTAACTACAGACAATGAAAAATCATTTAAAATACTCTAGGCAGGAAAAACTGTGGCTCTTACTCCTGATGCTGAAATTACACTGAATAATTTTTGTACATTATTTCTTTAGACATGTAACAGAATGGACATGAAATGTGTCAAGTATGGCCAACACAGGTAAGTTTCTCTTTTCCCTCAAATACAGTCATCTGCTTACAGGAAAATGCTTCTAATCAAAGACCTGCAGAAATTTTTGCAGTGATGTGCATCCTTTTCTTGTACTTACAGATGCAATGGTTTGGTGAATAAGTACATGAAAAAAAGTGTTATTCGTGTATTTTATTTTGGAAAGCTAATAACAACATTATAACTGCCAAATCCAACAGAAACTGACTCACTTATTCTAATCAAACTTCAAATAGAGGTTGCATTTTTAAAAAATAAACTAGCACCATGCACCCATGGGAATAAGTACTTCTCACATTTTATCTATCCATAGCATTTTCACTTGGTTGCTTTTTGGGATTTTTTTTTCCTGATGTGCTAGTGAATCACAGTGATGAATTTCACTATACACTGCAACTAGGCTGCTGGTTTAAATAATTATCAGTTCCTAGCAATGTGCTAAGAATCTCACATTTAAAATATTTTATTCCAGCAGAAGAAACATTATGAAAATGAGCACACTTTATTTCAATGAATGTATTTTCCAAAATCCATCAAAATTCACTTAGGTTTTTTGTTTGTTTGTTTGTTTGGGTTAGGTTTTGGGGGGGTTTTGGGTTGGTTGATTGGTCTGTTTGGGGTTTGGTTTTTTTGGTGGTGGCAGTGGTTTTCTGTTTATTTTTTGGTTTCATTAAGGAAGAAGTTTCCCAGAGAAGCCTTCTAATAAGTACGTATTTTAAAGTCCAGTTTGCAAACTGTCTTCGTACAATATATTAATGATTAAAGCCCAAGTAACTGAAAAGTCCAATTAAGGTACTTTCAGTCCCAGATCTGATGGGATACAACTGAAATAGTGCTGGGGAGCAATTTACTTGTCGGTTCCACTCTGCTGATCAGACGTGTTACGAACCATTTAAAATCTAATGTCTCTTCTATTCCTTCTCCCAAGGCACTCTGGGGGACAGTTTACCCCAGGGAGGCTGTTCAGAAGATACTAACACAGGTCTGTCTTTTCCTGGCCCTGTGGAGCCCTCCATCACTGTTCCAAGCCCTGAAGGGATATCAAACACCCTCTCTTGACTTGCACTGACATCCTAAAGCACTTAATCCATGCACGTAGTTCCATGGCACAAATGTACTTCCCTGGTGGGCTGCAGCACAGGCTGAACACGATTTCATTCACCCTGCACTGGAAACAAACCAACCAACCAACCTCACTTATATACCAAGACCAAAATCCTGCCAAGGAGATACTAACAGTGGAGAAGCATGGACAGCTGATGAGCCATTGCTTCCACTCTCTCCTGGATGCCCTTCCTTTAAAGTACAGACACACCTAAAAGAATAAATTGTTGTAATGGAAAAAAGTCATTCCTCTGATTTTCTTTCAGATTCCTCCATTTGAATTAAACAAGCCACAAATCACAGTTTGCTTTAACTGATGCTGTGATTTTTGGTTTTGTGAAACCATTGAAAGTACAGGGTGATGTGACTCTGTGCAACAAGTATAAAACATGCCCAGCATAAGAGAACTCACTATAGTATTTAAAAGGAATCAAATGAAGAGCTCTCAATCATATTGCAAACAAACTTCAACTTCCTATAACCCCTCAGAGAGAAGGAATCTTTTTAGTAAGCCTCCAGAGTCAATGACATTACAGAGTAAACAAATTCCACAGCTGAGGCTTCTTCAGTGGGATGGTGCTGCATCCCACCCAGTAAAGCCTGTGAGCTCACAGAGCAGTGCACCCACACAGAAAGCACAGCTCAGATAACCAAATCTGTGGAGTACAAGACATTTAGATGAAGACTGCTATTCCCAAATGCATAGTGAACACAGAAGGAAGCGTGACCCATTAATGAAAATATGTATTTCCTCTGATAACACAGACAGGGGAAAATACACAAAAACCACAAGCAAAAAACTCCCACCCAGACTTCATGAAAAATCAGTAAAATGTCAACTTTCACCTGATTTTCTGCTGAGCAGCCCAAGAGCTGGTACAGATCAAACTTGACCCAGACCTGTATCTAGGCTGATAGACCATGTCTACAAAATTGAAATCTCCAGAATCCTTTCTTTTAATCCCACTCACTGAGCACAGCTGAAGGGACACTCAAGCGCTACAGGAAACACCAACCAGACCCCCAACCACACCTGCCCCTGCTGTGCATCTCCTCTTCATCCCTGCTCAGTTTTCCACTTCTCAAGCAGAAAGGTGAGCTTAGGCAGACATCCAGGAAAATTTGAAAAAAGACAGAAAACCTGATCCACTGAGATTGTACACCTGGAACAACCCTGTTGGGGTTCTGTTCAGAAATTGTGTTTAGAGTTCTGCAGTTTCTCTTACATACCAACTTAATATCAAGCAACTCAAAGTATTGTTTATTTGAAAATAACAATTTAAGTACAAATAGTAGTTAATCATTTTTCATGGAAGCCTGATAACAGCTGACACATTGCAGTTTAAGATGTTTGTTCTCTTTATATGTGGTATGTGGTTAGATACAAAGGGAGTGTAAGCAGACATCCTGTGAAATTCCCTGAAATGCTGGTATGGAAAAATGAATTTGATTTCTTTAGAGTATCAGAATAAGACTGGAATGATTTGTATTGAAATCCTACAGTGTAAAACAAAAACCAAACTTTTTCTAAACTTTTTTTAACGTTTTAAAATCCTTCTTGGAAAACCAGACTATTGTTTATTCCCCACAACATCCATAATTCATTGAGAGCTGCACCACAGAAACAAATTAAGGAGTTTGCCCACAAACATGGCAGAAATAAAAAAAATAAATTTAATAAAGGATACTTGCCTTTTTTTGCCACACATGGAGAGATACTTGGAGCTATAATAAAATACAGGTACTAATTGCACTTTTTTCTGCCCCTCTCCAAACGGAAAACCACAGCTGAGCTACTACCCAGGACTACAACAGATAATGTTAGAACTATACAGACAGACTAAGAGGGAAGTCACAGAACAATAACAAAACTGATTGAACAAGTGAAAAGAGAAAAAGGACTGAAAACACTACTGACAGCTCACAAGATGAATGGGGTGTGGTGGACATCTGCACAGTCTGATACCTAAACACAAGGAAGGAGAAGTTGTAAAGATACAGGGAGTATTTATTAAATTATTATATATCAGTATCTGTGTCCAGTATTCATAGTGTCTCCCTCTCCTTCTGACTTTGAGAACATTGAAAAATTTTAAAAGAGCATAAAGCTAAATTATCAGAAGAGTAAAGATGCATATAATGCCTAAAGTGATACCTCTCCTCCTGAAGGGGACTGTGGCCCATTGTATAGTCTTTTCAAACTAAACGAAGTGTGTGGTCAGCAATGTTAAAAAGAATCATACCAAAATCCTGTAGAAAGCAATAAAACCTAGTCTCTCAGCACCTCCAATTCCAGCTGGTTTTATCATTTAGGTAATTAGTTATTTAAATGAAAGTCCTTACAAAAGTGCAAATTAATGATAATAATCTTTCATAAATTTAAAGAATGTGGGAGAAACTGTAGCATGGAAACAAAATATTGCTTTTGTGGAAAACCAGTGTTCAACAGTTCCATTTTCAGTAATTTAAAGTATAAGCAAAACTCCTATTTTTTGTCTTTGGTGTTCATGCTGGTGGCTTTTCATCAAGAGTCCTCTTGGATGATATAAGGGACTGCTAGGTCACATTCAAAATACCAGACCCAGAGAGTTCTCATATTAATTACCACATCAACTGATTTAATTAGGTAAAATCATATTCAAGAGCCTTTTTATTTTAAGCAACATCACAATTGAAACAGAAAAACAAAATCTTATCATCACTAGCAGGACACACAACTCATTCTCTCCCTAATACTGGTTTAGGGGTATTAATGTATCAACAAAAGGAAGCAGCAAGGTCACTCTCAAATAGAAATTTTAATATGATTTCCTAACAGTGGGGGAGTTAAAGAGTTTTCAGCTTTTGAACAAGCCCACTCCACTACAGAATGATATTAATTAACTGAACAGGACAAGAAGCAGTAGGAATCAAAGCATTACTAATAGGACTGCTAGTACTTCTGAAAAGAAATGTGCTTGTCTATTTTATGACTTTTGTCAAGCACTAGAGAAATCCTGAACTAGATGATCCTATTAAGTAAAACTCTTTATTTCCCACAAGAACTTGAGGTCTAAAGGTTATTTCTAAAGATCAGTGAACACCCAAAGTGTTATACAGGATTCTGTGCTCCAAGTTTAATCAATTGTATTCAAGAAAGTCAGCACCTGGAAAACTTACATCATGAGTGGATGATTGTAGAAAAAGATTTGACAATAGCAATATAGCACTGGAATTGAAAACCATAATTATGCAGTGATATTTCCTAAAATCACATAATATTGAACTGAACATAATATACGAGGATATTAAAAAAATGTGATAAATCATTACTATTTTACTACAACATGGACACTTATAACACCATTCAGCTGTCTAGATAAATCTTGCTTTTACAAGATTTGAACTGGAGTGCATGTAATATTTTTAAATGTTAGTTTAAAAAACCCCACATGATCTGTTGATAACACAGCATTTTCATTACATCTTTTGAAGAGAGAACTTTAAGTGAACTTTTGGACTATATCACTATACTCACCACATGTATGGTCTTTACCTGACAGTTCTGCGTGTTTAACTTCCTGTGGTGGGTCTTACGGAATCTAGCAGAATTATTTACATGAATTAAATTTGTCACGTGCATTAGTTTTTGAAGATCAGAGATGCTATTGTCAACATTTTCTTTGGAGAAAGAGAGGAATCGTTCAAAGCTCTCTCTACAATGAAAAGGAAATCCTTATGTCTGAACTTGCAATAAAACACTATTTCTAAAAGCATATGTAGCTAACTGGTGACTGCATGGGTCTGCATGCCCCGGTGTTCTTGCTTTTGCCTTTGACTCACTGCACATCCTTCTATCAGTATGTATTTAAAACCCATTTTTAGGGGGGGAAAAAAGAGATTCCTACAGAATATTAAAAAATTTAAAAGTTCCCCATTGAGTAAGCCTGTGCAATATGCAAATAGATTTAACAACATGATTGTTTACAGGAGGATTAGCTTTTGACACACTTTTCATTCAACTCAGTTGACATTGTGGGAAGATTACATTCTTCTGTTTCTTTCTCATTCACACTTTTATACAATTCACCAACAGCAATGGTGCAAACACCACCAGCAGTTGCAGAGCAGATGAGAGAACAATGCACTGGAAAATCACACAGATTGAGCATTTCAGTGTGCTCAGCACCAACGAGACAGACAAGAGCTGGCAAACACAACACAAATTTTTACACTCATTGCAGTGGGAACAGGAAGTTCATGTAGGTTCCCCACTTCAACATGGTTTCTGCAAGTGTTTTACCACAGTGATCCACAGCAATGTCAGCATAACCATCCCTCTCTCCTGGGCTTACACCCCACTGCTCAGCCAAGTGATCACAAGCACCCCAAAATGCCTTACAGCTCTACAGGTGGGTCAGACCTGTTTTTTACACTACATACAATACAGTCAGGAGGCTTTGTTCTACAAATAAATTTTGAATTTTTAAGTTTAGGAACTTTAACAAGATTACCAAATAAATGATTGACATTCAATTTAAAATTTTATAAGAAAGAATTCACCTTTCCTAATTTAGATTTTATTGTAAATTACTTCTAAGTCACTTTGTAAAAAGAGTAAAATTTTCTGAGTCACCATTCCTTTTTTATTACACTTCTTACATTACCTATTGTTTCCTTTGTAAGATCTTTTCAGCACTTTTCTTATTCAGCTCACTGCTCTTTTAAACCCTGAAACATTTTGCTTTCCCCAGTTTTGCTAATCTTTTATGTATTTCTAAAAAAGCATTATAAAGTTTCCACATTATTTCTGAAAACTATACTCAGAATTGTCTTCAAAATACTCATGTCTCTCAGCTTCTAAAACAGTTAAGCAGTATATAAACCCAGAAAAATACTGAAAAGTTTCCATTGTAACAATTTAGTTTGTTTTTCCCACAAATTGGTTTGTTGTTTTTATGTTTACAGCTTAACTTACAAGTTCTGCTGGTACTGTAATTGTATTCTGTAAAAGAGCTATCTGCAGTAATATTTTTTTAAATGACAATGTATACCTTCTGATAATTCAATGAAATAAAGAACTCATTGTGCATCCTTTGGGTAATATATATGAAAACTAAAAGCCTGGTCTGGCATCATTAAATAATTCCTAGCTGAATTTGAAAAGAAAATCTTTTCCCATAAGGATATATTTAAAGAGCTAGATTAGGAAATCTAAATTGTTTCTTCTATTTTGCTTCAACCAGTAAGATTCAATGTCAGAATGCTCCTCAGCATTCCATTTGATGTCAAAGAGTGAGAGGAGCAGAGTTTTAGCTGCTAATGAGCGACAAAGAAGTTTTTCTAAGGCACTTCAGACAGCTACAGATACACATTCTAGCAGAGTGAACTGCCCAAAGTTTTAAACAGCCAGTGATTATTCTTATTTAATTCAAAGGGCAAATGAACACAAAACAATGTACACAAGTCCATCACGCAAGTTTATAGTTCTTTTTGGAGGTGCTTCAAGTCTGTGAAATGGTTTGAAAAAAAAGCCCAGATTTGGGTTAGCGTCCATTTGAGGGAGAAAATGCAGGATGACAGATAATTTGATTCTCCCAATCATCCAGATTGGAAGGGACCTCCAGGGGTTATCTAGGCCCATCTCCTGCCTAAAGCAGACCCAGGTCAATCAGAGAACTGCTCAGTGGTAAAATAGTGACACTTTTGGGTAATTGTGTGATCCACAATTGTGTGGTACAATTTTGTATATTGTGTAACCCACAATAGCTGTTGTGGATTATTTTGGCCTCAAGCACTATTTATAAAGTGGACTACAATAGACTGAACAATTCTTAAAAATTTGAAATTTAGACACCACAGAAGTCATCTGCTCTAAACTTACTGCCCCTTCCATTTATGCAAGGGAATTGTCACAGTAAGTGTTAGACTGAGGAACTCCAAACATGAGGATGTAGACCTTCAGCCTTTTCAGCATCTTCTTCTGCTTTTCCCAACATGGGTTCCTAACTAGACAATTAATAATTAATTACAGTAAGCAGAAGACTCCACTTACTTGGTTGAAAGTACTAATTATAAGCCTAAGCAATATCCTCATGTCTTATCACTCAGAGATTTTGCACTGGTGAAGGGTAATGTGGTTACCTTAAAAAAAAAAAGGCTTTAAGAAAATTCTCCTAGGACATTTGGGAAGGCAGCTTTCACCCCATGTGATGAATGTAACACAGCAATTATCTGAGTCCATCTACCTCCCAGCTTCCAAGCTAAAGTGGTCAATGACGGTCTCAGTTGTGATTTGGCTTTTTTTAATCTCAGTCTCAAATGCTTTATCTATCAGCTCAGGTACTTAAAATAATCTTCCTAAGGCTGTGTTGTTCAATATTTGATGTTCTTTCCATTTTAGCTATAGTTGCAATCTCTGAAATAAAGCTTTCAGCACAACTGTTCAAAACACTCGTATAAATAATACAAAGACACCTATCATTTGATTCAACTTGCATTACACAACTAACTTCTTCCCACCTTTCTTTGTACCTGTTTCTTTCACATTAGTCAATGTTCAGCTCACTCAACCACCTTTCGTTTGATACTTGATTGCAAATATTCAGCTTTACCTCACAGTGTGTATTTCTGCCAAATGGCTCCTAAAACATTTAGTTATACAATAACTGTAGCTGAATGCATTGCTTTTAAAATAATAAACTCTGGCAGCAATATCCACAAGGAATTCCAAAAGCCTTTGCAGGGAATCACGTCCAGAAATGATCACAGCTATGTTAAATGAAGCTTGGTTATTCCTAATGGTTTCCCAATTCATTTCTTTCAGTGGTTTTAAAAGTTTTCCTAAACTAATGATGACAGAATAATTTATTCTTTTTTTCAGAAATGTCTTCAGATCCTTGAATAAATAATGAGAGTGATAGCACCTTTCAGGGATGCCTGAAATGACATGAAAGGATAAGTAAGACCAGTTGCACTTATTTTTTTAAAAACAGAGACTGTCTTCAGAAAGAATTGAAGAAATAAAAGGCACAAAAGAAATAAAAGCAGGTTAGGAAAGAGAGTATAGCTATGAGTACTAATGAAGAAAAACAAGTAAGATAAAGATTCTCTGTTATGGTATATGTATAATTACCACGCTATTTACTAAACTGGTCTACAAGAGATACTGAACTTTTGTTCTTTAGGAAATCAGCACAACCTGCTTGAAGAACAACAACAAAAAAAGATCCTGTCTTTAAATAATTCCTAAAATAAACACCTTAGACATTCATTGTTTGGGCAAGACCCTGGTAGAGTAATGGACAGTTGGGTGCACCAATGTGGAAGATCCATCACCCATCAAAGACAAGAAAGCACAAGAAAGTACAGGGCACAACAGACAATTCTTGTAACAGCCAAAGTCAGTATGGGCACCTATCCATCTCTTTTCCATTGAAATTCCATTCTCTCATTTATAACTGCACTGCATGCAACACACGCAGTTGTTATTTCTTTGCTGCTCATACACCTATTACTTTGTGCTCACTGAGTTGACATAGGAGATGATTAATATATAAAACTTAAGACAGCAAGTTGCTAGTACAAATGTTTTGCCCTATTACTGAATTTTGACTGAAACTGTGTTACATCTTAAAGAATACCAAGTGCAGCTAGATAACAAAAAAACCCCCACAAAACAACCTATATTGGAAAAAAAAAATATACTGCAGCATACATTCTCTGGATTATCAAATAATGTTTTTACCATTAAACCTGAATATTTCAATTGTATTTTCATCAGTTTCATCCTCACACTATGTTATTACAAAGACTAAACAAAGAGTAAATATAATTTTCCTTCAAACTTTTAAATTATCTATTTCTGCTGTGTTTCTGGTATTGAAGGAAGTTAATTTTGGTGTTCCTCGCTTTTTAGGTACCTTCCTCTAAAATTTGTTTACTTACCCTCCACCAGACTGCAAGTTCTTACAAAATATCAGGAAGGCACTCATAGAAATATAGAAACTGATGCCACAAATTCGCCCCAGAAAGTGCCACAGAACAGTTAGAAGGTATCACCTCTTTACCAAGTTTTCTGAAAGCTTTGTGTACTAAACATTAGGTAAAAGCAGGAATTTTATTTCCAAAAAATAAACTATTTCAAGATGGTAACACAAACCCAAATAAATACTTTAAATATATCTCTTCATTGTAATCTTTGTATTAGGCACTTTTAGACTAAACAGGGACATTTTCATTCCAAGTCCTTCACATAAGCCAAGCAATCTGAACTGATTGCTCCTGTGCAAAATCAATTATATTCAGCATACATTAGGGAAAATATTAATAAGAATGGCTCAATGTCTTAATTATGTATGATTCTGGTCTAACCAATTTGAATATTTATGTAGAATAATAGAATACCTTAAAGCATTTCACAGTAAGATAAGCACATACTCCCCTAAGAACAATATACCTGAAGTGAAGCTTAACACATCCACACCAGTTGTCTACCTACAGCAATATTATCTAATGTGTCATGCTCTGATTTGCTTTTCCATTCATTTCAAAAATGTTTCTATACCTATAAAATGCATCTTATTACAAGATGACAACTCCGGGACTAGTTTTTGAGGGATTTGGCACTTTTTAAAGTCTCCATCTCTGAGATCTCTGGTTGTCAAATTTCTTTAAAACAAGAAGTTTCCAGACACTGCGGACACAAAACCAACAACAGAAGAAAAAAATCTGACCCAAGGCAGATGTGTACCATCCAGGCACACTAGAGGAATCCTTAAAAAAATCAGGCTTTTTTTTCCCCAAAAAACCCAGTCCTGAGTCATGACTTCTGCAATGCTTCCTTCTTACCCTTCAAAGTCTGACACTCTAAGTCCTCTGCTGTAGGAGACCCTGGAGTCCCTAAACAGAGTATTTGCCTGGCAGAGCAGGAAGCCTCACACACCCCTGCCACAGCATTTACCCCTGCAGGACACTCCATTTCCCCCTCTGGAGCCCACAGCAAACCTTTGGGATTGCCATCTATTTGGACATGGGGAAGAAGAAGTCAAGGTTCCCCAGGAGGCACAGCAGGACTCGGCACAGCCCCGTGCACACAGGATTGGAAAAGGCTGCTCATGACTGACCCCACATGCACAGGACATTCAAGCTCACCCAGAGCTCCTTCCAGGTACCAGTAAGTTGGGAGAGTAATAATTTGAGAATCTCAACAAGCAACTTCATTTTGAGTGTCCATGGCTCCCTGAAGGCTCTTTTCACAGCAAAATATTCAGACTGTCAGCCCTGAAGGACTTCTTAACTAAAAGCTATACAGTTGCTGCTGAATAATCTGATACTCAACTCAAGCATGTCTTAAGAATCCTATACAAAATAAAGAGGAAAATTGTTATCTATATGTTATTTTCACATTTCTATCTAGAAAGACTCTAGCCATAAATTTACATCATTTCATGCTAAGACATGTTTCCTTCATCAGACTAACCAGTCCTAGAGAGGGGACATGTTACCTTTCAGACACTACTGTGCAGATGGATACTCAGACATTATTTTAGGATTCAGCAGAGCCAAGATAAGTGAGATTTTAAATTGTTTTTGATGTGTCTCACATCTACAGTAATCAATGACACAACAGCTATCTTCTGTGATACATGTGCATCTGAAGATCATTATCATGCTGTATGTACTGAAAAAAAAAAATAAAAATGTTAAAGTACTACCTAAACCAGTTTCATACAGCCAAGACAAAAAGGGAACTGCAGAAAAGCAAAAGGCAGTATCTTCTGTGTATCTTCCTGTTTCATTACTACAATACACATACCAGAGGATCTATAAATATATTGTTTCTTACTCTAAAAGATATTTTCCTTGGCCAACAGAATTTTGTTAACCTTTTTTAAAGGAATGGATTTTCAGGTATTTGAAATGGCAAACTGTTTTATGAATTATGCTAAGCTTCAAAGGTTATATTTCATTGTAAAGCCTTCTCTGACTGGTTGTAGCAGAACAGAACCAAGACTGTATTTATTTTGCAATAATCTTTCTTGATAATAGCACAGGACATGAATAAATACAGAATTTCAAGCTCCCTTTGCTTCCAGTGCAAAATAAAATAGGTACTGAGAACAGTTAGATCAGAAGCAAAAGAATAATGGAAAAAAAAATTTAAACTTTCACACAGGCTTTATGACCAAAGACAAAATCCAGGGTGATCTAGCAGAAACAAAAATGAGATGAACTTCATTAGATCCCTACCACTGAAAGCTCTAATGTTCTTTGTTTTATAAAGCACATCTGAGTATTCTCTACCCTTAAAATTACACCCATTTCTCTAAGTATTATTATTCCACAGAAAGTGAACTGAAGTACCAGAAAGAGAATTATTCATGTGGCTTAGAACTTCTGGGTGAGTTGGCAACAAAATCAAATTTCCGGCGTTTCAGGCTGCAACTCTGAGCAAGCAACTCTCCCTCCCACTTCACTGATTTCAACCTGAGCATTGGGATGAATAAGATTTGCACTGCTGAGAAATACCAGGAGAACAAAAACTGTGAGCAAGACTTCGCTGAGATACGAGTCAACGTCAGACAGCTTAAGAAAATTCCAGCTGCATTGTTTAGGCAAAGCTGATTTCACCCCTAAGACTGAGCTGCTTATTAAATCACTGGGTATGAAAACCAACACACAAACATATATTAATTTTACAGATTCCACTAAATCAGTTGAATTTCAGTGAAGCACAACCACCTCACCTCTCTGGAACAGCTCTCCTGGTGTTTTTCCTGTTATTGTGAAACATGCAAAACATTAAGTCGAGCTATGAAACCCATCTGAGCAGAAGGGCAGTGCAAGCAGTGGTTCCTCCCAAGGATACCCAGTGCCCAAGGGATGGACAGGAAGGGGATCTTCTGGGCAAAGAGAGAAAACCTCCAAGCAAAGTCTGAATTCATTTTCACTGCATGCCACTACTGAACATGAAAAATAACACTCATCTTTGTGAGATATACTTAGGAATTTTCTCAGAGGATATACCTCAGAGAATAACACTGTCTGTGCCAGAGAACAAGGGGTTTGCAAGTCTCTTTGGAAAACCAGTATCTTCTTTATATTTTTAAATCCTAAGGAATATTACATTAAGCCTTTAAGGGGCATTCAAGGGGCATTCAGAGTTGTAACCAGTATGGTTTGATAGAAATTCAGGGACAACATGGCAAGATTTCATCAGACAAGATTAAAAGAATGAGAATATGGCACAGAGATTATTGACTTTGCAAAGTCAAGCCGTAAAGCCTGAAATCACTTCCACTTAGCAGATGCAGTGTACCAAGACTTAAAATCCAGTACAAGAAAGTCTAGCTACCGATCCTGAGAGTTCACCATCAACTTAAAGGCATCAGCAAACAATTCCTGCCTCAGAACACATCTCCAGAACTCCATCAAGATGTCAGATGTCTGCTGTACACTCAGCTCCCTCTACAGTGTAGAGAATAAATCAAAAAGATTGCTGGACTCCTTGACACCTTTACGGAGTGCTCTAAGTACCTGGGTTTGAAAGAAAGATTTCGACTGTCAAAATTTCTTTAGGTATAATCTCCATACATATTTGAAGGGCAGAAGTTTTTAAAATTTACAGCCATTCTTGTAGATTAAGATGACAACTGAACCCAGCCATTCCATTTAACAAGTGTCACAGCTCACGGCAGTGGCAGAGCTGCATTCGAAACTGGTGAAGGAAGAGTTAAATCAGTTGTCACTTGGTGAAATTCTGACATTGACTTTCATGTAGATACTTGGCTACCAAGGGCAATGAAAAACTGTGGTGGCATTCATTGACCTTTACTCCACACCTAATGCTGCCTGACAGAAAGACTTTACTTAGTCTGTCAATTATAAATTGCCACTCTGCTCTCACTCTGATCAACTAAATCATCTGAGATATTAAAAACAAAACCTCCCCTGTACCTGCCTTGGCAATAAGTCTCATGAAAACATTCATTGTTGGGTAAGTTTTTGAGCTTGAACCAATCTTTTACAGCTGTGATAAATCACTGTTACTACAGTTTGTGTGACTGCAAATTTATCTTAAAGTAGATGAAATCACATTTCCAGTTATGGCTTGTACTACAAAATAAGATGGTTACTCTTGTAAACCTTTTAAAGGCTTTTTCTAGAGCCAACATACTGCTGGCCCTAGAGCCTGAAATCAGATACTTGCACAGCTATAGCATCTGTTTAAGTTCAGCTGAGAAAAAAGAGGGGAGGAGGAGAATAATATTAATAAAATAGCAAAGTTAATGCATAACAACTTCCTGAAATGACTTGGAGCTGAATAAAAAGAGAGTCAACTACCAACCTCATTTGGAGAAAGTCAAGAGAATATAAAAGCCACTGAGGATGCAGTTAACACCACCTGACCCAGCAACACAAGTGTCTTCAACATCTGATAGATTTCACCACACTGATTCTCTTTATAAAAAATTAGTGCTTTTCAGAATGCCAAACCTGGACTTATTTTCTCTTCAATTTATCTCTATTTGACAGGTTTACAAAACTTGCAACATTATTAAAGCAAGTCACAACATTCTCTTGCATATGACTATTAAGCAACTATCATAGGGCTCTGCACATTGTACTTTTCCCTTTTTTTGGAGACACCTCTTTTATCTTAGGTATTATTTATGTTATTATACATTTACAGACTGAAAAGAGTATTTTTAAGAGGTTTAAAAAGTATAAGACTGTCTTCATACCTGATCCTGACACTTTCAATCATATTAATTATACTGATCTAATACTAGAGTCTCACTGAAATCTAGATTAGTTTAGAAATCTCTTTACACATTTCTAGGCAATTGCTCACCACAATAAACCCTTCGCTCAGAGATATAATATTCTCAGAGTACCCATTTCACCAATGCAGAATATCTACATATAAGCTTTAGAAGCCATCATCAGGATAAGCTCAGCTCAGCACCTGAGGGAAATTTCTCACCATCTACATGAAAAGTGGAAGCAAAGTCCTGGACTACAGGCAACAGCCAGAAGAGGGCAAGGGAAGAAGATCCAGGACAGAGGCACTGAGGCAAATAACAGGATTAGACTGAAACTATAAAAATGAATTCACTTTTTATCACTTTCTCACACTTTTTAGATTTAGGTATTCTCTGCAGAGATGCCCAAGAGACAGATGTTTTAATGAATGCCCCAGCAAGTTTCACCATACTCATCACAGTCAAATAAAGAACAGATGCAGTAACCTAACAAGAGGTACCTCACTTTAACTACTTGATCACCCTTCTTCTAAAGCATCCATGGTTGCAATTTTATCCAAATGATACACCAGAACTATAAAAAGCTTCTTGGCCTTCAATCTGGATCATCTCACTCCCATCTGTAAATCATCAGCTAACCACTGAATAATCACCAGTTATATGCTTTAGGTAGCAATTTATTTCATAATTTTGAAAAAAATATATACGAAGTTATTGTGGGCTTTAAGAGGCATGCAGGAATAAGATTAACAAATTTCTTATTTAGCTTGAATATAACTTAAATTACATTGCCTGTATTAACAAGCTTATACAGTACATGTGACACTAGTTTATTTATATTTCTTTAAGTTTGCCACCAGATTTTACAAGCTGTATTAGCCCAAGGCATGTAACATTCATGAGACAAGTAAAATTTCTGGCCACATAGTTTATATTCCATAATTTTGCAGCTGCACAGTTCAGAAAGAAAGAGTAGCAAAAATAACTACAAACCACAACTAGCCTCATTCATTCCCAAATGCATTATCACTTAAAGAAGTGAAAATTCCAATATCTTACTTTCTAACATGCAGCATACTTTAAAAAAAAAAAAAGGGGAAAAAAACCCTCAAAAACCTGCCCACTAAGTTTGCATTCCAAGTGGACTTGATTCTTTTCAAAATTCATCTGCTCCCAGAGAAGGCTATGAAGCTCCTAATAGTTCCATAAGCTCAAAATAAAGGTAGAACTCTTGGCCATACTGCTTTGGAATGTTAAGTCTGTAAACTAGGCAAAGTATTTTATATACTTACAGGTGGTTTTGATTCTATAATAAAAGGAATTTAAATTCCTAAATCCTGCAGTGTTATTATGAACCTTTAAGACAGTTTGCTAAACTTTAACAATGTGCCTTTATCTTTAAATTCTTTCAGATTTCCTACTATGTTTAAAGAAAAAGAACTTTCATAAGGCTGATTAAAATTTTCCTAAGCTATAAAGTTTCATAAATATGTTTTCATGAAGAAAGAAGAGCTCTTGAACTTGAGATGGGCAACTTTTGAATCCAGAAATTCAATTTCCTTAGAGAATATCTGAAAGCCACATTACAGGAAGCTATGGTTCCTGACTTAAAGGAAGTGGAGGGAAGGGAAAAGTAAAATAACAAAATGTGCAGCCGAACTGAACCTGCCAAAAAAATCAAAATAAATATTACCCTGCATATATTGTCCTGAGCACATGTTGCATTATAAACAGCTGCTGGCAGGCACCAATAAATAAAAAGGGTATGAACTTTGTTTAATATGTCTACACTTAGCAAATTATCAAAACAAAACCAGCAGCACAAGCTATTCTATCAGTGTTCATAAGGCTTCTCTGGCATTCTCCTTACATTTCAAATTCATTTCTGATTGCTTTTGCTAGTAAAAAATACAGAAACATAGGAAATATCTTAATGATAATATTGTACATTGACAAATCAGTTTCTACCATGTGAAGAACTGCAGACTTTAAAGACATTAAAAAAAGCCCCACATTGCTTAAAGTCAGTCTTCAGTAAACGTGTTACTCCAAAGCACCAACTAATGTACCTGCAGCCATTTTCATCTACTCCAGTGTAAACACATTTTCTCATTGTACATTTCTTTTTCCAAATTTTCCTTTTAAAACATTATATTATCTGCTCTGATAGTGTCACTCCCTGCATTCAGATATAGTTTATACAAGTATACCAATTTGTCTTTCGTATCAACTAAACTTACTGCTGCATCTAGGCATTCCTATTTCAATTAAAAAAACCTTTTTCTCAGTATATTAAGCTTGGCTTTATTTATTACACTGCAGTGGTAAACATCCTTGAAAATAGTATTTTTCTTAAGTTATACTTATGCCATACTTAAATTTCACTTCCTTTACTTCAACTGCATTCCAATTTCACTAAAAGCCCCCTTTTAAGTTTACTGCTCATTATATCCTGTCAATGCATTTGTTTGCTCTTTATGTCAATGTATCCAATTACTCCTTCTTCACTTACAGGGGATCATGTCTATATTCAGTCAAAAAAGTTCAGAGTATTGAGTTTTTCCAGGTTCATTTGGTCAAATAAAGGTAAGAATGGCTATAAGTAGTCATTTTGCAGCCCAAGTGTAAGAATTAACAGATTACCTTTTTTTTGTTCAAACTCAAATGTTATTGCAGCACAGAAAAGGAAAAACAGAAGCTTGGTATTTCATAATTAACTGATTTAGTAAAATTATTTAAATGATTTTTGTTGTCTGTTTGCTACATTACAAAATGCGTGTATTAAAAGAAATTAAAGCAAAAATTGTGGGGTTTATTCCAGGACTGCCCAACAGGGAAATAGTGACTTTTCATCAGAACTGAGTAGATACAAGTACAAAATGTGAACAGTTTGCAAATGCCAAGTGGGGACTAAATCCTGACAATCTTTATACCTGCCAAGGATAACATTTGGCCCCATGTCTTCTCTCCTGAGAAATAAAATTAAAATTTGCCTTTTTCTGGGTTCAATGGATAAATTTCTAATAAAAATATATAAAAAAAATTATGATAATTACTTGTGTGTAAAAAAAACCACCCTGCCACTAAAGTATTTTAAAATATGTTCTTCATTTCATTCTCTTCTCTCCTAACATACACAGTTAAAATCCATGTTCTTACAACTACATGAAAATAAAATTCAAGATAATTTTGATATATAAGCATCAAAGAGGTTTCTTATTTCTTTATACTTGGAATCTCTCTTTGAAGGTTAGTTCATTGGAACTATTGGTTTCCTTCTGGGAATCATTTTTTCTGGTCTCCAGACTTGCAAAATATTATTACTGTAATTAACATGTATTTGAAGACTTAATATTACTGCATTGCTTTCAAAGTCTACTGAATACCTTGTACCAATCAACTCATTCACAGAATAAAATGACAGAGGCAAACTCAGAACCATGTTGATCCAATACAGTAATCCAACAGCTATCACATATAAATCCACCTTTAAAAGTTATGATTTTAATTCTTCTGTAAGAACTGCAGAACGGGAGCAAAACTTAAAAATCCTTGATAATTTTAGCATCTTTGGCCTCCCCATCTACTTTTCAGATCATTTATGAAACCCAGCACATCTTCGCGGTACTTCATAAATAAACAATAATGACAACTTTTCATGCAGAAACAGTTGAATCACCAGAGCATATTTGTTCACATCCATCACATTCTTATCCTTAACTGACATTGAGGACTGCACCTGTAATTTTTAATTCATAACTCACCATCTGAAGACATCACTGTCACTTCCCTTATGCTTATTTTCCTCATCAGAACCTCTGTCTCGAGATCAACATTTTGGTGCAGGGAAGGAAGCTACTTTTTCCAGCTTGGATTCAGACAGGCAGGAATGGACATCAAAGCTGACCAAGAAGGTCCCAAAATCTTACTGAAATGGGATGTGATACCAGCTCCTTCAGACGATGAGAACAACTAGCCAGAAAGCACATGAACTGGATAAGAACTTCAGCATAGCAAAGCAATGCACAAGTATTTTTCTTAAGTGTGTTACACATATTCTAAGGTACAATTACTAAGCACTTCTGTAGCTGCCTGGTTTACTTTCAGGCTTACCTTGTTTTTCTACTAAACGTCTTTCTACTGTGGAAGACAAACCAGGAGTAAGAAGGGCTTAATCCAGACCTCCCCGTGTCATTGCTTTCATCCACTTTGAGGGAGAATTTTATGAAGGTATTTCTTGCTGTTTAACAATTAGTTTTTAAAAATTAATTGTGTTTCATTTGTATCAAAACCTCCACCATGACTTCTAGTCTTTTGGCAACCACCACGCTGTCCCCATGCTGGTGTTGAGTTCAGGACATGAGCATGCTTTGAATGGAATCCTGTTCATTCCCCATTCTGTGCTTTGGTTTGTGGCACAACACTGCCTCCAAGCATGCTGATGGGATTCCTTGTGGGTGAAATCAAGTCCAAGCTCTGTTCCAGGAATGCCTTTCAGAAGGAGAGGAGCAGTCTGCAAGACCAGACTAGAGCTAGTCTAGTAAATACAAATACATGCCTGAAGGATGTAGAAGGAGTTCCACAGCAGCCTTTAATACTCCAGAAACCTCCCTGGGGTGGACACCCACTCCTCATTACCAGCTCCTTCACCCCACAGCACTGGCTGTGTTGGAGCCCTGAACAAACAGCCTGGTCAGCCAGACACCTGCTCACCATTTGCCCTCCTGCTGGCCAACCGGTATCTGGAAATCCCAGGTGAACAGCCAGCTTCACCCCAGGAAAAATCTCCAGGCAGAATAAGGCACCCTACCCTCTTGACCTCAAACATCATCACAACAGCTTCTTTATTTTACCTTGTGATGAGGAAAAGGAAATCCTTCCTTCTGATCACCATCACCCTCATCCCAGGGGACGTAAGATGAAAATGCAGGCAATAAACACAGGAGAAGCTCAATTAATTTACTTCAGATTACTGAGCTTCCATACTTGGCTGGAATGCCTTGGAAATACTGAAAGCCCATGACAAGTGACCTCCCTCAAACCCTACCCTCTGACACCTCTGTCACAAGGCCCATAGACCTATCATTCAGTGAGGCCTGGAAAAGCAATCCAGGGATACCTTTTGTTTATCATCAGGAGCTGTTGCCATTTTATCACACTATCTGTAACCTCTTACACATAAAAACAATAAATTCTTTGGTATTTCCATGACAGCATGTGCAAGAAACCCAGCACAATCATTCTTCTTTGAATCACAGTAATGGGAGAAAATGGCACTGGCATCACAGGTAGATGTAAAAATGCAGTAAGATGGAAAGGAAGCACAGATTATCATTAAGCTCTACCTCTGACAACTAAAGAGGTATCCAGTATTTACCTGAAAGATGGTGTTCCACTGTACTGACAATGGTCATCTGAATCTGCATGATATTTAGCAGTTTACTGCTTTCCTACAAGCTATGCATCACCACTGGTCCCTCTACTTTTTCTTTTTTTTCTATCACCTCAATAATAATAATAATAATACTGCAATCTAAATTCATACTTTTCAAGTGAAAGAATTCAGAGACATATTTCTCTAGAGGACCAACAGTCTGACTCCCGAAGGTGCTTTGTTTTGTGAGGATTTTTAACTGTTTCTAAATATTGAATGTCATTTATGAACACCATCAACATGTGTCTTAACAGAGGCAAAAATTGACAGAGTTAGCTATCAAAGTACAACCTGTTATCATTTGTGTCAGAAATAAAACAAAATTTTCATTTGCTTTCAACTACACTTTCTGAACAAATGCTACAGATGAAAGTATAAATTTAGCTTTAGACAAGACTATAGATTTTGGTAAATGCTAAAATTAAGTCAATGTGCACATTGTGTAGAATACCCAAACCAGAAAGCAAATACTGTAATATTGCATTTCTGTCACAGACTACATATTTTTTATGGTAAACTTAAAAATTGTATTTTGAGGATCTTTAAAAATGGCAAAGCAAGGAACATTCTTTTATAAAATGGATCTTGACTTAGAATGCTGAACCAATTACAAAGAGCTGATTTCTCACTATAGAAAATGAGAATTTCTCTCTCACACAAATATGATTAAAAGGAATCAAGTACCATGCTATCATCCTGCACAAAAGGAACTATTGATGTATTTCTGTCAGACTGGTACAAGCAAGTTTTCCCATTCTATATTCATTAAAGATCTTAGTCACCTTGAAAGAACACAGAACATGTTCTGCATTCTCTGTTCCTGACAAAAATCCCAGAAACTGCAACTATCACTCTCACCAGGCTCATAATGTAAGTGCTTAAATATACAATTGATGTGTCCTGGGAAGAATTAAATTCAGAAAAAGCTTGTTTTAAGTCATTCAATATCCTTTTATTTTATTAGAAATCCCCAAAGTATAACTTTTCCTACTCATGTACCAGCTCCTATTGTCAGTTTGTATTTTCTCAGCTTGGCTATTGTCAAGATTTATTGACAATAACATTTGGACACATACTCCATCAAAATGCTGTATAAATACATACTGTATTAAGTAAGTCTTGCAATCTTTGATCATACATGCTGTACCATAAGGGCTTTCCATACAGATCTCATTAATGGTGCCATTAAACTGATGTGACGTTAAAAAGATTTTCCTGTGAAAATGGTACCTATTTTCAGAAATGGGCAGCAGCAATAATTCTTACCAACACCAGAGAATCAGGGTAGCATCTGGAGAGACTACACATGAAGTGAAGAGCTCTGTGTAGTGGAAGGGAACAGCAGCTTCCTTTAATGCCTGCAGCGTGGATGCCATAAAAACATTTCAAGATCCTGCTACCGAATTCTGGCAAAGGACTTTGCTCTTGAATACTTTTATAATGGTTTGCACATTGTCTTAGAAAGCCAGTTTTAAGTTACAGAGGAGAAAAAAGCTTGCTGGCTTCAAGTGTTATAAATGTTTTGTGCGGGTTTTATTTTTTTCATTTTTAAACATAACCTTTCCTCCAGCATATGCATCGTACCTCAATTTAATTCCAAATCATTAGTGGCTGTTTTACACATCAGGAAACTGAAATCTAGCTGCATCTTGAAATGCTCTCCCTATATTTTTACTTTACAAATCGAAACAGCAGTAATTTAATTGTCTAGAAAGCATTTCAGATTAAAAAACTGCCAGCATTAAGATTTCTCCTTTCCTCTAATACCTTGGATTACTCCTGTGGCCTTAGAATTTTGGTATAATATAATGTATATACTCATACCTGTTACACAAGAGATGATCCATCAATAATACAAAAATAATCCTAGATTACTTAAGAATTTACCAGAATTTACCAGTGAATCTTCAGGGTGATTTATATGTTCTTTTAAACAGTTGTCATTTCAGTAAGTAAAATACACTACTTTTGCACACACATGATGTAACTGTGGATTCTCCAACTAGCAGTAAGCTTGATTCAAAGTGATATGAAAAAAACAGACAACTAACTTGTTCAGCCTGTGTTTATACATTATAACATACTAGTTTCATTGTTGCATAAATTATTTTTAAAAGTACTAAGAAAGTCTAAGAGGAAATCTTTTTAATACGGCTAAAAGGTCGCATTTCCTAGTACAGGAAAGAAACAGTGCCAAATTACAGAAATAACTTTCTTCTTTTTTTTTTTTTTTAATTTAAAAGACAAGGTACAGAAGAAGACCTTCAAAACAGTAGCTACTGAAACATTAAACTTAACGAGTAACTTAAAGATCAAAGGATGGTAACATTCAAATCACAAAGCTCTTCATGACTTTCATCTCTGCAATAAACCTGCTACAGATTGACTTAAAGCTATACTGGGTTTTAGTAGGATCCCCTTTACCAACATCCACCACTCAATTAAAAAAACTGATGGCAGCAACGGACAGGGAAAGCAGGAATACAGTTCATTACGTGGTCAAGAATGTAGACACAGTGATTATCTTTAAACTGCAACTCCTTATGCTAATATATTTTTTGTGGTCAGTATGTTTTAGGTAAAGTGGGGAGGATTAAATTCAATGGAAAAACTGAATTAGTTGTGCACCATCAAACAATAAACAAACACGATTAAAATCACTGGGTTGGACATCTCAAGAGTTAAATCCGAGCCAGAGTAATTGGCAGAATTCAAAGCAGAGCTATTTACAGATGAAGTACACCTGGTGAACACGTTTGCCAATGTCAAGCCAAAAGACACTTGGAAACCATCCAGTGTTGAGTACTTCCAAATACACAGTGTACTACTGTACAGTCAACAACACTATTTTGATACTATCAGGATTCTACTTCTGTATTAAAAACAATGAGTCACATGTTTACAAGTACTATACTAGCCTGGCAGCTCCTACCATACAGAAAGAAACATTCCATAGATAATCATGGTACTTCTATGTCCATACCCAAAACCACTGAAATCATGGGTTTGGTAGTATTCATGTCAGTACATGTGAATACATACTAGAAGTACATTTTCACCAGGTCATTATTTTAATGCCCAGAAAAGACAATGTGATCACAAAGCTAAGAACCCCTCCCAGTAATAAACATGTCAAGCTACTAACTTGTTGAAATTTTACAATATTCAGTCTTAATTCAAGAAAGTAAAACGTTTCTATTACAGTTCCCATGTCTTCCAAAGGTTAATCACTCTCACTTAGACTTTCACTGGCATTCTTATTCTGAATTCATTTGTTTTGAGTTCTCAATAGCTGTATGTTATTATTTCCCAAATTAAACTATCTTCAACATCAGACATCTTTTTTTTTTTTCCTGGGACATGATCAAATAACCTCCTAACCTCAAACAAGTAAAACAGAATTATGAGAAGACATTCAAGGATACAGCACAGATTTTGCAGTTCTCAAATCACACCTGAAACTAAACTGTAACACCTTTTTCTGGTCATCCTTTTCTCGGTAGCAGCAAACATAAGTAACTCTCCTTAATTCTGCTTTTTATTCCTCACTTTTGGATCCAAGATGATATTATCACTGCACGTTTAGTAATATCACTCCAGGAACAGATGTTTAACTGATTATGCACCATCATAATCAACTGCTTTTCAGTGACACAATTTTGGAACTCTTTTCTGGAACATGCAAGTGCAAACTCTTTTCTTTATTCTGGATGTATGACAACATTCTTGGCCATGTACAAATGAATGCTGATCTATCGAGTCCAGCTCGCCAAGTGACCTGTGTTATTCCACCCCCAGCTGTAATCATTTCACCTGTCTTCTGAGAACTTTGTGTGTTCCATCTGGATCGTGCCTAAATACAGCAACAAGCCATCAGGACTAGGTCAGACAGGAATCCTTGTAACTCTCCTGTCTCCAGCAGGAAAAGATACGGTCAAGAGGAGATACATGAATGCAAAACCACAGTAAGAAGCTCTGCAGATAACCTACTTTTAATTTCTTATGAAACATCAATAATTTATTGCCTCCTCAGTCCTATATTATGGAAAACAGTGAATAATTTTCCCTATTTACTTTTAACACAGTTTAGAGGTTTTCAGGATAAAAGCCCCATAGCTATTCATCATTCCTCACACACAAGATTTCTCACAACTCTGCGTATTGCTGTACCTTTCCTTGTCCTGTTATGCCATTTCGACACGGAAGAATCAGAGCTGTGTCAGAATCAGTGTCCAAGATGCAGGTGCACCACTGTAGGCTTACACAGCAGGAACAAGATGTTTTATTCTGTCATGTGTGTTGACTACTCTGAGTTTTCTGTTCCACAGGGTGTATCTTGACTCCAGAACATCGCTCCTGCAGATTAACAAGTGCCTCATTCACAGCCAATCAATATGTAAGCAAAGTCAAAATGTTCCAAACATCCCTTTTCACTTAGCATTTATCAATGCTGAAGTTAATCTGGATTTTATAGGACTCTTTTTCCTGATCACTTAAATTTACAGAAAATCATAGAAAAGCAGAGGAAGAAAAGACTTGGACAGTTAATGGAATATTCATAAGTTCAAGATATCAACTAGTATTTTCACCCCCATTCTTTTAAACACTAGCAAATTAACATTAAATATTACTTGTTCAGTGATCTACATGTCTTTTGCTGTAGAGTAACTGCTATTCAATACAACACAAAAAACAGACAAAAAAGATACTACTTTAACAGAACACTTGCAAGCTCAAAGTGAGCACACAATCCTCTATAACCACTCAGGGCTGGGGAACCCATCAGGACCCCACAGCATCCTCCACTGCTGCAGGACAGCCTTCAGCTCTGACTCACTGTCCACAACAGGCACATTTCTCCAGACCTGTACAAAGACCTTGGCAGAAGAGATCTGTCTCTGATGACTGGACAGGATGTCCTCTGTGCAGTCTGTAAATCTCCAAACCATGCAGATGGATACATGGGGAAAAAAATCTGAATTTTAAGCATTTTGCCCTGCTGTAAAAAGCACTCAATTGATGGAGTGTATGCATGTGATAAGTCTCTCCCTAAACATCTCGTTTTTCAGGCTTAATTTGGCAGAAAATGGGTATCCTGAATGGTCAAAACTGGCAAAGGCTTTCCTGCTGAAGGCTCAAGGAGAGGAGTCTCCCACTCCTCAATTACTGAAAGGTGGCTCCCATAATTTACAAGTTAAAAAACAAAACCAAAACACTCTCTCTCCAAAAAAGCACACCCCAGACAGTCAGCAGTGCAGCATAAAATCAGTTAAATGGTGTGGAATAAAGTAAAAAATAAAAGGTAAAAGCCCAGAGACAGGGACGAATCACAGATTTTGTGGCCACATGTTCAGAGGATCAGCTTCATGCATGTCCCACAGAAATAATGGGGAGAGACTATACCAAGAAGGAAACACTACAGAGAGAATTCTAGACTGGCTAAGCAGTGAATTCCTGTGTAAAATAAAATCATCAATGTTTCTACCTTTGTTTTCCCTCAGTCACAAAATTCAAGCTCAAAACCTGAATTTTTCTACTTCCAGTTTTATTCACTTTCTTCTAGTCTCAGATAAAGTGTTGTGGCCCATATCCAGTAAGTAACAAAATCTACTCAACTTCTTTCAGCATATTATAACCACAGAATACAGCGGAAGACAAAAGTGAAGCGAAACTCAGTGTTATCAATCAGCAGAGTCACGCTGCAGTCTTTCTGAACAAATACAGTGCCAGCCTCAATAACCAATGAAACATATTTTTAACTGAAAAAGCTGAAAAATGAAATTAAAAAGGACGAATCACCAGCACTCTATACTTTATTGGAGCCATTTACCTCTTCCAAAACCTTTTTTTTTTTTTTTTTCAAAAACAGAGCATTCTGTTATTGCAATTTAGCAGGTTCTTTTCTTGGTCAGACCATCTCCCTCTCTGCTTTCTGCAGTGCCAACAACTAAACAAAGCACAAAATACTGGCCTCAACACACAAGGAAAATTGAAGATGCTCTTATTGTTCAGGAATATAGAGGGAAACAGGAAAATCTATCAATCTGACACAAGAAAACTAGGCCAACCAATGAGAAAGCCGACTTTGAACTTTTATTCATTTTTCAATAATCCAAAATGTTAAAAGCAGGAATAGAGCTTCTTTTATTTTTCCTAGAAGACCAAAGCATTTTCCCATGGATTGAGTTAAATATAATGATTTTGTTATAAAAAGTTTCAGCACTGTTCTCTCTTTACAGTGTTGAAAACAGAAGAAAGCATACTATTAGTAGAAAAAATTAACTTTAATTCCTAACATTTCATCACCCCTTTACCTTTCAGCTTACTGAGAGTGACTAACAGGTAATAAGAAAAAAGCAGAGATACAGAGTCCCCTACTGAAGATCAAACATGGTCCATTCTCCCAAGTGTGAGAACCACATCAGCTCTGACTGAAACAAACTGGAATTCAGAAATAAACAAAAGCAGGATGGTTCCTTGCCAGCAGGCAATTGAGTTGTGGTACTCCTTGCCATGGGATGCTCCAAATGCAGGGAAGTGTCATGGGATCTACAGTGGGGCTGGATCAGGCTGTGGAAAACCAATCCATTTTGGTAAATCAAATGCACAGGAACTACAACTCTGAGCTGCAATGCAGACTAAAAGATCCTTGTGGAAAATGTTACTCTACTGTAGGCACCTGCTTTAAAATCTTTTTGGTCTGGAGACAAGATACTGGGATATTCCATGGCTCTTTGGCCTGGGCCAGGACAGCCACATGTATTTTTATTAATGGTCCAGATCGCAGAAAATGAAAAGCTGTGTAACCATAAACATTTTGAAAGTCCATTTATCATATCTTCACTCATTCCAGAACAGTATTATTAGCTGACAATTCACACAAAAGAGCAAAACATCAAGTAAAAACAGCCAGGAAACCCATCTGCCAGTTCTTCTCACTACAGCTTCTTCCAAAGCTTTATTACCTATTCCTATTTCAAAAATGAAACACCAGCCAACCAAAAAGACTAACAGACTAACTAATCATATGGAATGACTGGCTCAACATGCAATTCAGTACCACCATTTTGACAGAAACTTTCAGAGAAAAAAACCAAACCAACTTTACTTAAGTGCTATTAAATAAATGATTACTTGAGGGATTTTATTTGTTTAAAACAATCACTCTGCTTCAGCTAAAAAAGTACTTTGGAAAGCTAGCATTAAAAAATTATTTGCTCTAATCTTTTCCAAACTGAAGCTTGGCATCTAATCCCTCTTCATTACCAAATAGCTTAGTAACCAAGTATTCCATTTGTAAAGTAGTTACAATAACAACACCAAAATAGTTGACCTGAGTTTTTCAAAGGTAACTACAGAAAACAAAAACTCAAACAGCATGTAATTACATAGAGAAGTCACGCAACAAACTCCCTTAGCTGTATTAAAAATATATGAAAATATATGGAAGGTATTTTCATATGAAGTGATTTCATCCAATTAGCAATACTGCTGTATTACTTATTTAAAAAAGAGATGTTGTCCTAGTCAGCAAGTTACTATTCAACTGTGTAAAGTTGTTATGAAGGTCATTTCATACATCAATTCACTAATGGACTTGTTATTAAATATAGGCACAAATGAATTAATTAGAATTGTTTTTAAAATAATAGTTTATTAGAAAAAAATTATAATGATAATCAATAATCATGAAGTACTTTACAGCAGTAACTTCATTTACTCTAAATGCAGAATATTATAATTTATTACATTTATTTAGCTCAGGGTTATTTTTTTGCTTCATCAATCTATATTGCTGAGTCTTTATATTGTTATTTATAGCTTTTAATTGTGCAGAAAGGGGAGAGAATTATGAATAATACAACAATAAATGATTGTTAATATTTATTTTCTCCCACATTTTAAGTCTTAGGAATTTCCTTTTTCATCCTTTTATTATAGAAGGAAAAGACAAAGGAAAGTGTTGGAAAATTTACTTTCTCTTTTTCTGCAAATCTCATTATTTTAAATAGAAAAAGAAACAAAGACATCAGAACCAGAAAATCTGCTAGAGCTCCATAAGGACTAGCAAGTATATGAATATGCCAGGTAACTTTTAATTTAACAAGAACAACAGTTGGCATTCATTTTGTACACATAAAGTCATAAAAATAAATACCAAACATCTACCATGGACATCAAGTCACTTTCTCATGTTCACATCTCAAATGTTGTCCTCTTTTGCTCTTCTTCTTCTATACTTGGAATCCACAAAAAACAGGTCCTCAAACTGTAAAACCTTTATGTGACCCTACCAGCACTAAAGAAAGGTGCTAAAGAAAGCAAAGGAAAGCATGATTCACAGAAAAAGAACCTGTAAAACCACAACTGGTGTCTTACTGCTCCCACTGGACAGACTTAATATTCTTACCAGTCTCCCAACATTAGAGGAAAAAATTATTGAACCTCCCTGCACAAGACCCTTACATGATACAGCCCAGGCAAAGAGCAGATTAACTTTCCAGGAGCCTATGGTTTACCAAACACAGAGGGATAAAGAAACAAACCACAGACATTATTCTCACATGCACCAGCAGTTTAACAGCTACCTGAATATCTGGTGTCGTAACTCCCACAGCTTGACTCGGTTTTCAAAGCACCATGTAATCCAAATTCCTTTAAAAGTTGTAATATCATACTTTGAAGAGTTACTTGAAGCATAATGTGACCAAATTTTGCTGTTCTCCCTTTACCACCTTGCTGTAGGTGAGATGTTGTGTGACTGCATCCAGGACTCCAGTAAAACATAACCCTAATGATGCAAACATTGATACAATGGAATTCATTAATGGCTTTCCAATTAAAAAGCTTTATAATGATGACATCAATTATTGAGAGATTAACACGTTGTTTCCTTACATTTGGGAGCAGGTTTCCATTTATGTATTTTGACTGCTTCCTTTCCTGCATCCCCCTGTGTAATATGGATAGAAAAATGTGTCTTTTCCAAAATTAGCACATATTTGTCAACTGTTACCTCAGTTGACAAATAGTCATATTTCTCAGCCATAGCAGAGAACATTTCATTAACCTGATCTAATTTAAGATAAGGATTTATGATAATTATGTGAATAATATTAGCTGTGTCACAGAAGAAATGGATACAGCCCTTTAAGCTTAGATTTGCTATTGTAAACTTTAGTTTTATGGTTCAAGAATTGCATGGAGTGTAACAGCAAACATTAAGATTTCATCTTTACCACTATAATTATTTGCGGTACACACATTTCAGTTTTTCATGGGCAATTGCAATACTGTTTGAATCTTGCCATAAAGGTGTAGAGAAAACTAGAAATTAGACTTTTCCCTTCTAAACAATATGCAATGCTGAGGATGGAAAACAACTTTGATAATTGTAGCTGTTCCCTCTGATCATCACTGGCATGTCTGGTGGGTCAATAGAAAATCACTGCTTGACACAACCCCATTCAGACCTCCCTACTCCACTAGCTGCAGTTTTAATGATAAGCTCTAAGGAGGGAGAGTTAGAGATTCAAAAGATTTTTCTTGTTTCTAAGTTGTGTAATAGGATCAACTCCATCTGCCTGGCCCCAATTCCAGGCACGGCTGAACTCCAGGACTTAATTCAGATCTCTCTAAGGACCCATGTCCTCGCTTATTTCAGTTCCACTCAGCAAGTTCAGAAGAGAAGGGTAAAATGAGTCAAGGATCAAAGGTGAAGAGGGAAGATGTAATAGAGGGTTTCAGAAAAGCAAAAGAAACGGGGAAGTCATGCAAGACTAAAGAAGTGGTGCAGAGTGTGAGCTGAAAGCAGAACCTGCAGCACACAGCAGTGGAAGTGCAGAGGCTGGCACAGAAGTGGAGCACAACAGAGGACCAGGAGCAGAGCTGGTGAGGAGGGAGATGGGTTCCTTACTTTTTTAGAAACACACTGGCAGTCTGCAATTCATATCATCAGGGAACAAAAACAAGATACAGATGAAAAGTAGAAAAAAAAAAGAAAAAAAAACCAGGCAGAATCATCAACAATAATAGGAGTTAAAAAGGAAACTGTGGAATTGAAAGATTCTGGGAAAGTGACAGATGGGACAAAGTAAAGAGGATGGTCCATGGAAGAGAAAGAACTAAGCATATTTCTTAATAGTGCAAAATTTCCCCAATAGAACACATGTTAATGTATAAAAATTCGTGAGTTAGGAGTTCATAGGAGTTAGGAGTGCTGGCAAATTTTATTCCTCAAAATTGATAATACTTTTGTTTTGCTTCTCCCTCTCTCTTAAATGCTTGTAGGTTTCCTGTTGTGCCAGATTGTGCCAGCATTCCATTAGAGAAAATTCTCCTAACATTTCAGTATATTTCCCGTGAAAATTCTAGAAAACCTAATCCAGTAATAAAGTTGCTCACAAACAGATTACGATCTCCTTCTCTCAAAGAAACTGGTACCATGCACATTAATTTCTAATGCAAATATAAAAATAAATGTTGCCAGGGAACTATGAATATACAATAATTCATTTTTTCCATTATGCTTTTCTTCACATTTTCCAGGCTTGATTCTGTTATTACTAGTTTTAACCTTATTTTCCATTCTGTGATGCTGTTTGTTCTTTTCTCAAGTCTCAGTACACATAAAACCTTTACTCTAGCAATTAATACTTTTGATTATAAAACATGAGTTCTCTGGGACAGACGATCTCATAACACAAAGAGAAAGGTTTTATGAAGAGACATCATCTTGATTCCTATTAATTCTTCAATAAACAAGGAGAATCATAAATGTTCATAATTTAGAGACCTTGACTTACCAGGTTACTTGAAAGCTATAATGATACCTTAATAACATAGAAAATCCATTAAACCTCATTGTGTGTTGTACCAAGTCTACAGGAGAAATGCTGAAAACACAGCCCAGTGTCCTTCCATCCTCATGAGTTTTGATGAATAGCCACTCAGCAAAGGCAAGATTACAAGTTTAAAAGAATTCTCTTACTTATGAACACCTATCAGCAAATCCAGATTCTCTAAGATCTAGGAATTAATCTCAGGTTTTTGCAGACTTGCAGGTCTGTGAGCAGCATAACACCCATAAACCCCTGTGAGCTCCTGTTAGTGGCAGAACTGTTTATGCATTTGACAAACTGCTGTTCAGACAAGATGATATCCAACCAAGTACAGAAAAGAAACTGTCAACAACTCTGCAAGATTCTAACAGAAACTGCAAAAGAAGAGCTTTCGTGACAAACCATACCTTCAGAATAGTCTCAAATCAGTCCCAGGCATGAAAGCACAGTTGGAACTGATTTTAAGAGAAGGGTGAAGAATGGCATGTTGCCACAAGAATAAAAACAAAGCCTTAACTGTGTTCCCTGTATTACACAATTGCTAAAGTAGATGAAAAAATGTTAATATTATAGATAATACTATACTACTTTGGTTTTAGCCAAATTATATTTGACAAGTCTAGAACTAGACAGCAAACTTGTAACTGATAGAAAATAATCACAGCTGACTGGTAAGTACATAGGCAACCTTTTCATGGTTTGCATGCTTTTATTGCTGTGAGGGTTTGGATATTCCATTAGAAATGTGGAAAAGGAGGAAGTTTAGAATCAATAGGCTATTTTTCCACAAAAATCTAAGTCAAATGGCATAAATAGCAATTCCTGAAAACACGCATCAATTGACTAGCAAAAACCAATCTGGCAAAAGCCGTGGCTCTCAGATGTGCGTGAACAAAGGGTGTAAAGATGCCAATATACAAATGTGTGTTTCCTATTGGCTGCTAGAGCAGAAGTTCTGCCTTGGTAAATGTACTCTGCCTTTTAACTTTCAGATTTATGCCAGGTCTGTATTAAACCAAGGCAAAAGACATCAGTTAGGAAGGTAAGGATGGATAAGCTGGAACATGGCTGAATCCAATAATGGCAAAATTTGTGATGACAGAAGGTCTCAAATAATAAGAAACTTTTGCACATAAACATAGTTTTTCTTTGGCTATTTCTGCCCAGAAAGTTTCTGGGTCCTTTTTAACAGCAAAGTAATAAATGGGCTTCTAGCATCACGGGAGTTAATGTGATTCTATTGTTATAAAGCATCTAACATGTAAAAAATTGTGATTTAAAGACACCGAGGATGCCAAAAAAGGACAACATATATAAAACTTTATACCTTTGGAGTTTCCTTTTAATAACACTGTTTGGACCCCTTTCTGCTGGACCTTGCCCCTTCACCTCTCTCCTAACCACTCCACCACTCCCTACTCTTCAGCTCAGCACTGAGTATTTTATTATTATTATTTATTTATGAGTATTTTATTATACTGTCAGGATATTTAGAAGGGGACAAGAAAAGAAAAATATACTTTGAGAAATGTTCCAGAATGCATAAAAAACCCCTAAAAAACCAAAAAAAAAGCATCACGTTTTCAAACCTTTTAAGAACAACCCATCTAAAAGGGATGACTGTACTTTGGTCCCAAGGGCCAGCAACTCATGCAGCTTCATACAAAGGCAGATTCCATATACATAAATCACCTGGCACCAACTCACTGCAAGAGATGGAAATATATACACTTCAGAAACTGATTTCTGTTGCACACATCTTCAGATCGATAAAATTAAATAGATTTTATGAATATCAAGCCAAAATAAAAAAAGATAAGAGAGCCAACAAGATATACTAAATCTCTGCCTGTTTAAGGCAAACAAGGTCAGTAGCCAGACAACTGACAAATTACACCATATCATAAAACCCCAGCTTCATTTAGGACTTCTCAATAGGTATCAGATCATACAGACATACATGATAAAACTCCCTTCCCACATGCATTGCTCTCCCCCTGGCTATCCTCACCAGCTCATTTTTACCTCTGGAATGAAACTAAGTGAAAAATCACAATCCTGCAAATTTCCTAGTATGCGACAAAAATAGGACTTGACTTCTACATTAAATTACCAAATTAATGAACTGTTCAATACAGTGAAATAATTTTATCTGTTTCCAGATATTCTTATCCCATTCTCTTACACAAACTGCCTTCCTCAAAAAAAGTTACACTCAAGGACTTAAAAGGACCAGGATGATATATGGCACTGTTTTAACTCATAGCCTTTACAGTTTAATAATAACAAAGAAAGAAACTTCAGGATGACTCATATACCTTTAAAACGTTATGGTATATGGTAACTGTTAAAGTAGCATTTGTTGTATTTTGAACATTATTTGCTATGAGAGTTTTATTTTCCATAGCAGACTTTTTTCACACTCCTCTTGGGTTATAGTTTCCAATCATGCCAATGCATCAGTTTCATCCAAAGAAGTCATAATTTAGAAGTGGTCACACTGCTAGTAATTTTCAGGTGCAGGTACATCCTTGTCAGAAAAAAAAAAAAAAAAAAAAAAAAAAAAAAAAAAAAAAAAAAAAAAAAAACACAAAACAAAGAAATGTTATGGCCACTCTAGATGAATATATAAGGTGTATTAGCATGGAAGATTAGACTAATATTTGAGAAATATTTGAAGACTTTTCATGGCTAGAACCGTTATCTTCTCCATACTTCGCTCTCCCCAACCATCTGTCCCAGACCTTCCAAGTCTTTGGTGTACTGTACATAGGCTTCCCTATAAGGAGTTCCTTCCACAAACTGTTTTTCCCTTTTTCTTTATTTAAGAGTTTCAGAGAAAGCATGTATAAATATGTATATACATATAAATAATGGAGCAGGAAACCTGTTTCTTATTCTTTTTTTCATGCCACTTTGAGTGAACACAGTAAGCTAACCAAGGTGAAAAAGTTTGCAGAAACTTTTATAACAAGAACCACCCTACCTTCTTTAATAATGCTCTTATTTATAAATTAGCAATGCTATGTTAGGTCTCAAATCAATAAAGAAGAATATATGAGCTTTAAGATGTGGAAACAAAACTACTGAATAATACTTTTTGTTCAGTCTTTCTTCAACTCTTTGTTTGCTTTGGCTTGCTTAAGTGCTGAACTCTTGGGGGCATAAAATTTTTGTGATCTATTTTTAAAACAAGACGCTTATATCAAATAAACCATATTGATATATCCTAAACTGAATATAGGTATGTAAAAGACCAGACTGGACATGAAAAAAACACAGTAATATAATAACTCTGAAGAAATTCCAGTGGACATGATATAAATGAATGTGACACAAAAGCAATTTTGGGGCAGAGAAAAGTGGGGCAATGCTGCTTTCAGAAGACTATTTAATGTTTGTGAAGTGCTTTGAAGATGAACACCCTTCATATATATTATGGCTATGGATCACCACTGGAGTCATGTAGCCTTACTCTGAAACTGAGAATCTGAGGAATTTGAGACAACCTCCAATTCAAAGTCAGAAGAAAGGCTTAGACATAAAAAGTATGAAGAAACCTATATGATAAAGAATTGATACAAGCCATACACAACCATAAATTTTCTTCATTTCTGTTATGACAGTTTAAAATTACACCTTTCAATAGTTGTATCTGGGGGTAATATTTGTAAAAAATATCAATCAGTATACATCTTAGACTTTCTTTTGAAGTGATGGAGGGGGAAAAAAAGTGATGCTATTATCAGAAACTAATGGCATTTATAACTTCATAGTATATTCTGCCCAGTGATACCAAGACACATATTGAACTGAGAAATTCCAAAATTAAACCCATAAAATTTTTAACACCACCTGACATGAAAGAACAAAGTACTTAAGTAACCTACCAATATACTGTCCAGTAGAGAATCGAAGCTGCTAATTCCTGAAATTTCAAACTGCCGAAGTTTCACATTGTAAAAAGCAGCAAAACAACTTCTCCACATAGCCCAGATTTCAGCAACTCAGTCAAAAAGTTTACAACTAATTTTTCTGTCAACACAGAAGAGACTGAAGACTGCAAACAGTCTTACTCCCTAGAGTTACACTTTAACAACCCAATCACATGAAAAAAAAAAAAAACTAAAATATTGGTTTCATACAAGAATTCCCAAGTATTCAACCACAGAGTCTAAAATGAGAAAACTACATTATCCTGAAGTGATATGACTCCTCCTTGTTGGGTCTACACTTCAATGCCTACTGAGAGCGAAATGGTGAAAGCAGATCCCATGAATTAGTGATTCAACAGCTGTATTCTTCATGAAAAAAAAAAAAAAAAAAAAGTAATTCCCTTTCTGCACCCCATCCCAAAATACAAAGCAAGAGATGGATGCTGCAAATCCATAAGGACTAGAATCCCTTTTAACAAGATACATGCAAATACTTTGTGAAGCTACAGCTAAGTTTTTTCTTTTGATCCACATCAAGCACATGAATCCTGTTCCCAAAGCAGCAAAATACTAAATAAAGACAGTGAAACAGAGTCCAGAACAAGGGCGTTTTTGTTTGGTTTGGGTTTTAATATAAAATAAAAAGGAGAGAATAGGTGCTTTATCAGCTTACATTTTAATTTTATTTCTGGTGTGATTGTTTATCATCGGGAGCATTCAGACAGTACTGAATAGCTCTAGTGTTCATATGATTTCAAAGAAACTCTGCAGACTTCCCCACCTCATAAGCTGGAAATAATTGGTCCAAACATGTCAAGAATAAGCATTTCTTCAGTAACTTTACACTAGTTTGCAGTCACTGTGTGTGATTGTGTCAGAAGTATTTCTAGTAGCAATAGTTCAGTACATATACACCGTGGAGCCTAAACCATCAAACTCAGACCAGGCCCATGGTCACTGAGGTGAAAGAACTTAAGCCACCAAACTCAAGCATCAGTTAAGCTACTAAATCATAACTTCTAAATTTGCTGATAAGTAACATTACTGAGCGTGTAAATGAGCTGTTACACACCTACAGCTTCATCTCTTAATGCCTTAAGAGATAAAGAAGCAGAGGCAATTCTCTTCCATCTCTGCAGGGCAGTTACCAGAGTTTGGCCTTGATCTTGCCTTCCAAAAGATCATGGCACGAGGGAACCAGCATCTCTATATAATGAATAATCTGCCCCAACCCCCCAAAAATGTTCATTACATTGTTTCATTACACTGCTACTGCATCTGAATGTATATTCTTTTATTCACCTCTATATTTCTTAATTGTTAAAGCAATCCAAAAGGTTATGTTCCGTATGTTAAAGCTCTCTCTCTCTCTCTCTGTGGGCCCATAAAACTGAATGGAAGCAGGCAGTATCTACCAGAATATTCTCTTCTGCCTGCTTCTCCTATGCAGCTACAAAAACAAATGTAAGAACACTAATACTCGAGCTCATTATCATTATTTTCTACAGCTGGCAAATCCCAAAAGTGCAACTTAATTCATAAAATCCAGTTTCACCCGGAAAATCTTTGACATATTCAATCAAATTGTCACCTCTATGTTCCAGCTACTGAAAACTACTAACACAGATTTTATTTTTTTTCATACAACATTTAGCCTTACATTTACTTCTGAGAAAGAAAAAAAAACCAAAACAAAACCAAAAAAACCCAAACACTTCTCAAAAATGAGAGGAAGAGGGATAACTTTATGTGATATATGGTATTATACTTGTCCATGTGAAATACAAAAAAAAAGAACAATATCTTTTATATGTATCTTTTATATCAGCTAAGGCAAATTAATCAGCTCTCAAGTCAAGAGGTATTTGTGATTAAGTTTATAAAAACCAGCGTAGTACCTTTCTAATGAGTTTTGAACAAGTGTTACCTGAAATGAATGTGTTTAGGGTGATAGGATCAAGTTTGCTACTGGTGCCTTAAATCATATGTATAAGCAAGCAAATCCTCCCACCTACCACTTCAAACACACCACCTCCACTGTTCATCTCTCCTCACTTCTGTTTCCAATTCAATTTCTTTTCACTGCAGTGAATACAGACTTCTGTTGAGCTCATAGTCAGCTGGAGTCATTGACTGGTACTTACCTCAGCAAAAGTTTCTTAAAAACCTAAACAGGACTCTGAGAATCAACATTTAAGAGGAAAAACCATTGCAGACATGCTGAGTGTGAGAGTTTCTATAGCTCTTTGACCAAGAGGAAAAACTAGTTCCTGCCTCCCCAAGACATCAACATTTTATAATTCTGGTGAGTACCACCTCTAACTACACAGCCAGTTATACAAACTATAGAACTGGAAGTGAATTTATCACTGAGTTGGTAAGTAATGTAATACTCTAAACCAGCCTATTAAAATTTAGGAGTAAGTGCAATTATTCTATTTTGTATAGAAGCAAAAGTTTCCTAAATAAATAATCAGCATACAGATAATCAGCATCAAGTTATAGCTAAAACTGAACTGGAGCACACACAGCACATCTGCACATTTACAAGCACAAGCTCCCCAGATGTTATAAATTACTATCTTTGCCAGTTGCCTCCTGAAAGTGTTGACTTAAAGAAAATGCACTGAACAGTGGAGATGTTCATAGCAGGAACTGTCAACAGAATTAAATTCAACAGTAAGAGATCTGTTGATATGTGTATGATCTAAAGGGTAAATGTCACAGAGCTGTTACTGCTTGGGTGCATTACAGGGACATTACTTTCAGTTGTACTTGAGCAAACAACCACAGAAAGTTCTACTACCACACTTGCAACGTACTATTTAGTCGAGTTTAGCTATATGCAACAGGCAACAAAGTATCAGAACCTAATTCCTACTTTAGAAAAAAAAAAATAAAATAAAAAACTAAAAAAAAACACCACAAAACTGAACACCATACCCTGAGTCATTTTAAATTACCAGACAACTCAGAACGATATTGGAGGTCTGGGAGTTTCATATGGTTGTATAGAAACTCATCTTTAAAAAAGGAGACATCAAATTCCAAACTTTATTTAGAGGAGCCGAGAGAGAAAGGGAAATGCAGTCAATGACACGGCACTAGAAGGCAGTTCAGCATTAGCGATGCCATTCATTTACTGCCCGGACAGCGTGAGCCCGTCCCGTGCTGGCTGTACCGGGAGGTGCAGGGGAGCTCCATCAGTGCCACCACTGACATCTCCCACACCGCCGCCCGCAGCACTGTGCGATTTACACCAGGGAAAGCCCAGCTGCCCCACTTGGACCCAAACGCCAGCAGGAGTTTCCCAACTAAGCACGGGGAAAAAAAAAAAAAAAAAAAAAAAAAAAAAAAAAAAAAAAAATGAAGAAAAGAAGACAAACCAAGACTTTTAGAAAGCAGGGTCAGGGTGGCGCACGGAGCGGCTCCGCGGGTCCCCCCGCGCCGCGCGTCTCCCCGGGCAGCCCCTGCCCGCGCCAGGTGCGCGCTGCCCCGCGGGCCGTACTCACAGGGACACGGTGCGGTTGGGCAGCACGGCGGGCTGCAAAGTTTCCACCAAGTCTCCGCCGGTGCAGACCACTTTGATGCGCAGGGCCGGGCGGCCGGGCCCCTTGGCGCGCTCGGCGGCGCAGAGACAGCGGTCCACGATGAGGTCGGGGCAGTTCCTGCTGCCCCCGCAGAGCCCCAGCGCGGCGGCCAGCAGGCAGAGGCGGGGGCACAGCCCGCGCATGCTGAGCCAGCGAGCGGGAGCCGCCGGCTGCCGCGCCGCGCATGGCACGCGTCCGTCCGCGCCGCTCCGCGGGCCCCTCCACGCCTCCCTCCTGCGCCCACCCCGCCCCGCCTCTCTGCTGCGGCCGGCTCCGCTCCCAGGGACCCCCCCCTTCCTCCTCCTCCTTTCTCCGAGGAGCCGCCGCTCCTTTCCTGCCGCAGCCCGTGCGGCCGCGGCGCTGGGCGGACCCCGCGGCGCTGGCCGGGCCCCCCTCCCCTCCCTCCCCTCCCGCCGCGCTCACCGGGCGCGCCCCCCCCCGGGTCCCGCAGCCCCGGAGCGCCCCGAGAGCCGCTCCCCGCGCTCCGCGCCCCGCGCTCCGGGGGAATCCGGAGCGATGCGCCAAGGACGCGCCGCCGAAAGAAGAGGCGCGGCCAGCCCCAGGCACAGGGCAGGAAATCGGGAGCTGGAAGCGTTGTGTGGGTCGGGGATCTGGGTTTGGAAATAGCCACCTTTGGTAGCGCTCTTGAGGAGCCTGTGTGCTCAGTGCTGTTTGCACCTATGGCTGTGGGAAAGGAGCCTCGGGACACGGTCAGTGTAGACCAAGAGACAGGACAGTCCAGCCACCGCCACCGGGAAGGGTCCATGCAGTTACCTGACTTCACACGCCTCAGATAATGCTGTGAACATGACCTGAAGCAAAGGTTTGATCAGTTGTCAAAGACACTTCATCGTCCAGGACACCGAGCACGTTTCTTTTCTGCTTGTATTTCTCTGTCACTAATGGCACTCGGTGGCTCTGGAGAACTCTCAGTAGTATCTTATGATCTGACTAGTAACTTCTAGGGTAGATTTTCAGCATCAACTGCAAGCTGTCCTGTTGGGGTTTTCTTGCTGAAAATGAACAAAAAAAAAAAAAAAATCCACATTGTAACAGCAACTTCCAACACAACCTTTTATTAAAAGAGTAGGTTCCTTGCCTTCACTTCCTGGATGGAGACTCACAACACACATTTTCATTGCAGGATCTAGGCCAAAGTTAGTAATAGTCTGCCTTAACTATAAGGCTGTTTTAAGAAATTACTTGGGCTTTATAAAATAATATTGTATTATAGCCCCTTAGGGAAGATTTGTCTTGCACATTTACAGTGCCTGTTATCGCTGTGTTCTAATATCTAATGGGAGCCTTTAGGCACCATAGGATTAGTAAGTGATAGAAGGGGTAGTGCCCTTGTGAAATTCAAGGCTAATAGGGAATTTTTCAGGAACAATCTTTTCCTGCACAGTTGTTGATTTAAAGAATCATAAATATTTCAACCTCTGCTCTTTTATTTTTAAAAGCGAAGTTGTGTAAGGCTTACTGGCAAGCTGCAAAATGGATTGTATTTCATGAGACCACTCAACATTTCTAGGGTTGCATGATGTTATTTATCATAAAGAAACCCAATGTATTTAATTTTGAAAATGCTCTTTTAGCTTTGAAAAATTCTGTCTCATCCACACTGTTTTTGAAAGTGCAAGTGAAGAAGATGCATTTATTAAGATGGTAGGATAGATTTTGTTCAGCGTTAACCTTGCTGAGAAGAAATGGAATTTTTCAGTCCGACTCAGCCCTTAAACATATGCTAGCAGAATTTTAACATACCTCACTGATGCTGAAAGTTTGTTTTTTTAAATACTGATTCATTAGGGAATAAGAAAGTTTACAGTCACATTGAAGCCATCTATCAAATCCTGGGGTAGAGGTAGAAAAGGAATTATTCAAAACACTAGAGCCAAAAAATAAGAGGACACTCCTCTCCACTTCCTAATATATCTTTTTTCTTGCTTTATTAAAAGGTTCAGCCATCTTCACTTTTCCTCACTGACATCTACAAATATCAAAAAGGTCAAATTTTGATGATTTAAAAGCACAGATGATGGTTCCTGTCCTGAGATCTCACAGTCTAAACAATTGTCCAGTCAATTAAAAAAGGACTTGAGCACCTAGAGAGGTCAGTGCTGCTTCAGCTGTCACCAGCCAGCACAGCAGAACATTTCATGCTGGCAGTAGCTAGTCATTTTCACAGACTGTGAAAGATACAACTTCCACCCACTCCTGGTATACAAACAACTAAATTTCCCATATCTTAGGACAGCATTACAATCCCAGACTCCCTTATAAGAAGGGTAGAAAGGAACTTGTGGCACTTTGATTTGAAAAGCAGCCAACATTGCACTGTTTGAGTTCCAAAGGGCCACTTTTAGACAAGCTGTGTGCCTGCAGCTTGGGCACCTTTGGACACTTACACAGCAAATAGCATGGGATAGGTCATGAGCTCCTTAGCTGGGGGTTGGTGTGAGCAAAGAGACAATTATGAGTTTATTGTGAAGTCAAAGATACTTGGAGAATTTAGGTGTCTGTGCTGTTAAATAGAATGGAGACTTTTTTTAATTCATATTTGAAATTATACCCTTCCGTTTTCCAATAATCTTTCTAAATTGAGCTCCAATTGTTGCTCACATATATTGAAAGGAGACATTTTAGGATATCTTTCCTAAAAGTTTTCTCTCTTGGTTTGGTCAGAAATCAAAATGTGATATGTGCTGGTCTACTCTTTCACACAGAGCCAAACACGGGATCTTAAGAAACATTTGGGAAGTCCTAAAATGCCAAGTTCTGACTACATAAAGTTCCTGGCTGACAGAAACAAGACCAGAGATTCACTTGAAACATGAAAAATTTTCTAATAACATATATTTAACATACATTTACAGTTAAATTCTTGCTTTTGTTATTTGATTAAATCATAGAACTGAGGGATACATTTCCTTAGATCAAGGAAGTAAGAAAATACTAAATGTGCCTATTTTCTTTATATTTTTATTTCCAAGCGTCAAAAGCTTGAAGCTTTTTTAGTAGGTCTGTCCATGCATCTGCACACCATGACCACATTACAGTACTTGAGACAAATTTTATCCCGTGGCTAAATGTGTAAATGTTAATAGGGAATGTAAATTAATTTAGGAATATATTGCTAAAATAATATTACCCTGAATGAATATGAACAGCATAAAAAGGAATCAACCGTTAGAGATCCAGGTAATTCACTGAACTACAGGGTTACATTTCATTTAGATCACGTTCCCAAGCACGGAACAGCAGCAGCACCTGCTCAGCATCACAGGACATTACACAGCAATTGAGTAACAAGAATGTGTTATACAATAATCGGAAATATGGGGAGGCAGAATGTAAATAAGTGAATTTGAATTTTGTCAGGATTTCAAAATTGCATGTTAGTATTGGAGCAAAGCCATGGAAAGTTGAATAACCACAAACAGGTTTTGGTCATGGCTTTTGTTTCATTTCTTATCCAGAAGTTGGCATTCTATCAGCCCTCTAATTCCTTGAACATTGACTCCTTAATAATAGTAGTAAAACAATGCACCATTTACTCCATTTCCTCCATCACCTCAGTATCCCAGCACGTTTATTCCACCGCTGTATCTCATGCTACTCATCACATCGGCATAGCACAAATGCCTGTAAGCCTTTGCAATAGAATGACTAAAAAAACTAACCAAGAAATTATATGATGTAGAAAAAAGATAGGTAAAGTAACTGAGAGAAAAACATTCCAGAGCATGTTTCCACTGGGATGCTTGGAATCCTCTAAAAAGATATTATTGGAAAGGTGATAGAGAAACGAAAGAAGAATGGATAAAAATATGCAGTACAACATTCATGTAGAAAGGACCGAAGAATTTTTACCTTCACGCATAATGAACTAATAATACATCAGTATTAGAGGTGAGATAATCCTGGTCCATAAATAGGCTCATGTAAGGCCCTGGTGATATCAAAACACAGAGAATAAAGCAACAGAAGCAAAGTTGTTCAGGTTTGCTACCAATCTCTAGGAGAACTGGATAAAACTGAGTGCAGAAAGAGACTCTCAGGAAAACCATCCTGATGTTATTTAACAGACTGAGTAATCTTTTAAGGAAATGTGGAAACTGAGTCATTCAGGACTGGAGTAATTAAAACAGGGAATCATATACTGGGGGAACAATGCTGTACTAGAAAGAACTGACAAAACAGGATTTCCATATCTGCTGTTCTGCATCGCCACAATCAAAAGCACCTCTGTACTAGTTTTATATTAAGAAATTATAATACAAGAAACCTTCAAATAACATTACATTGCTTCCCTACTGCTTACATTTCTTCAGCATATTCACATTTTAATATCATATCTGAAATCAAAAGGTGTTTGAGCACTGAGTCCTCACAGGGCACCAGGCTTCCAAAATGTTATATTGAGCTGTTCATTGAAATAAGGAAGTCCTTGAAATTAGACACCTCTTATAAAAAAATGTGGCTTTATTTGCTCTTAGCAGAGACCAATGTAAAATTCTGATCAAAACTAAGTCTATTGCTCTGAAATCATAAACAAATACTAATAAGCTATCAGTGACAAGTGAAATAATTATCACCAAAATATCAACAAGTAAACAAATTATATTTGAAGGGGGAAAACTCAAGTGTTTGATATTTCTCAGTGTAAATGTATATGTCAGTGTAAATTTCTGATGACCACCAAATACAACTCCAGCAGTTGCCAAGTCCCTCAGCTGCTTCAGAGAACATATTGAAATTGTTCAGTAATATTGTTGATGGCACATGTATTTTAATGTTGAGCCTTCAACTCTTCATGCTGTTTTATTTATTTGTGCAGTAGCAGAATAAAAACACTTTTCAATGGTCAGCCAAAGGAGAAGCAGCTTTTTTTTTTTTTGACTTTGTACCTTCCAAGGTCTCACAAGGGGCAAGGTTCAGACTGCAAAACTGCACTGAAAACTGAAATGCTGTCATGCAGAAGTCAGAGCTGAAAGTGCAGAAGGGATGGCAGCTGCCTCTGTCCCACAGATCCAGGCACCTCTTCCTGCAGGAATGCAGAGCTTTCAGGAGAGCCACCCTTGTTCTCACACACGTGGTTCCAAGATACACTGGGAGGACATATTTTTGGATGTTGATGTACACATGCCAACGCTTCTCAGTGTTTTTCATTCCTAAGACACATGAGAATTCTGACTGATTTACCAGCATGCCTTGCATCAGAGAAAAAGGGAGAGAAAAATAAAAATGCATCACTCTGAAAACAGACTATTTTTTCAGGTAGAGAGGTACTTCAAGTTTTATTTTCATGTCATAGAAAAATATTTTTTTCTCTCTGTCATCTCCCTTCATTACGAAGGTCAAATGAGTCTTTTCCACACCTTCTTGAATTATGGAGATCTCTTAATACCCTCCTTTATGTTTCTATAGGTGTCAGATTAGCAACTCCCTTCATTGCAGAAGAGACAATATGGGAAGGGGACACTCTGAAGTCAGAAGACAGCAGGGGTCAGAAATAAACAGCAAAAGCAACATGTACTCATGTGCCCATGACAGAGGGGTTAGAACGAAATCATCTTTAAAGTCCCTTCCGACCCTAACCCTTCTATGATTGTATAATTCTGTAACCTCATTAATGGACTTCATACACACTTTATAGTAGTCATTATAGAAATTTAGGGTTGTAACATGGTCAGATTATGCCAGGATGATTTCTGTCTGACAGAAGCTCTGGACATCACCTGGTCCAAGTTCCAAATAAAACAGCTTCAAAAGTACTGGTTTTGGTTGCCCAGGGCTTGTCCAATGGTATTTTGAAGCAATGCATTGAAGAGGATTTCCCTTTAGTTTGGCCATCCTTGCTGCAAAGTACAGTTTTTTCCTTTGCTCTTAGGATATATCTCCCTTGTTGCAGATTGTATCTATTCCCTCTTCTTTTGCTTTGTACCTCTGAAAAAAATTTATCTTTGCCATCTGCTCTTCAACTACCCATGAGATAATTGAAGACAGCATTAAGATCTTCCCTTTGCCTCCTCCTCTCCAGGCAGAACAATTCCTGCTCTCTCCTTCATAAGTCAGGTGCTGCAGCCCCCCAGCAATCTTACTGATGCTCCAACAAGGTAAAACCAGTTTATCAATGTATTTTTCTGCATGACTTTACCATCTTGTGACAATATATGAAGGGTGCAAAATAAAAGTAGTTATTGCTTTATTATTTCCCTTATTAATCAACTTAATGGCAAGGATTTCCAGCGAGCTGACAGGGTGTGTGCTATCATTTGTGCCGTGAATTAAAAGGACATATTAAGCTAACCCATATTTCATTGCTTGTGACTTTATTCCCTTGTAGCAAAGAAAGGAAAATAGTGATTTATAATTTGAAAGACAATGATTAAAATAAGAATCTCATTATACAATAAATACTTAAAATAGACAAATGTTTCATTGCCTGCTCCATTTCATCCCTATCACTCACTTATGTGGAATCCAATCAGAATGCCAACAGCAGCCTGATAGAGAAGTTTCCATGAATAGCTAGTGATTCTAATTACTTACTAACTTGTATTTAAATGGCCAATTAAAAAGACAGGGTGAAAAAAATTCCAAATACTAAATGAGAGCTTTTTTCATACATGAACACTGATTTAAAAAATAAACTATACTGTGGCTTGAACTAATTTTGTAGAGGATTTAAGTGAAGTCATATTTTGTGGCCAAGACAGAAAGTCCATTGGTAGAAATACTAACATGAAGAGCCAACAAATTCAGTTATCACTAACAGCTGTACAACATTCTGCTAATATCAATAATCCTGCAGTAGAAGGATTATTATCTGTAAAAACAAATTTCTGTCCCTGTTGCCTTACAAGCAGAAGGTTCCATCTATTATTTTCTGTCCCCTTCTTCCCACTTTAATTTCATTTCCCACTTCAAACCACTTGAAATTGTGTCATTCATTATTATATATTGTTTCCTTGAAAATCCTTTGGAAAGCTCATATCTTCCTCTAACTTAAGTGCTGTAGAAACTGATCTTCTCTTCTGCCAGGTAGATGCCTTCTTCCCTCTGTTCCAAATGTCTTTAGATTTGCCAGTAATTCTGGACTTTACTTTTATACTTCCCATGCATTCTTAGTGTCCATCGCATTTTCTAAGATTTCATGTCCCTTTATGTCATCTGCCTTGGTACTTTTGGAAAGAAAAACCTTCAGTGTTAAATTGAAGTGTTATGTAACTAAAGTACCATATACAGCAGCAGCAAATGTCAATAAAGAAAACATTTAAATAGTAGAATTTCAGGAACACAAAATAAAAATAATATGTATTTGCACATCTTAATTGCTGATAAGCATAGCAGAAATGATTCCAGGAAATATCCATGATTTTAAAGGGCCCCACCTACTTCTGAATCTTATGGAATCAGGCCTGAACGCAGAGAATGTTGCTGCTTCCTTGAAACTCAGAAATGCCAATGTCCAAAACGCCTATTGTGAAAACAATTATTTTTAAAATCCTTTTAAAACTATTATTCTTTATGCTTTTCTTGTAATATGTAGTTTTTTCCCAGTCTTTCCTAACCTCCTCTCTTAATATTGAAGCACAATTGGGATACTGAATCACACTCCAGTATGGCAGTGATTGCTGTGTATGCCGTGTTAATTGAGTTGGGAGACATTCCTTACCAGATGGATATGGATTTTTGTGAATGTATAATGGCCCTTTAAGAAGCTTAAGAGAAAAGTATGAAACCTTTTACAAGCAACATTCCAAAGCAGGACTGCCAAAAGCAAGTGCACATAAATAGCTCTGATAATTAGAGCTGTATTCCTGCACTCAATCCTGCAACAGAGCAGGGCTGCTGACCACACACCATGGCTGGATTAGCCACCTGGTCTGGGCTGGTACTCAAGTTGCCCTCATCTTCCACCAAATACCAGAAACTTGGGGTTGTCCTCTCGGCCAGAGCTTCAGCATCTGTCAGTCACCCAACACAATTTCCCACTTTCTGCACACGAGTGTTTTTTGTAGATCCTGCACCTGTTTTAAAAGCAGCTGCAGGTTGGTGCAAAGACCTGGCCCCATCAGGTACACATCTTCTCCAGGCATGGCAAGTCTGGTCCGCAAATCAGTGAAAGGAGGAAGGTTACATTAAATCCATCAGAACAGAGGTAGCTTGAGAGACAGACACCTGAATTTTGCATTCTTCTATGTTGCAATGGCAGTTTTGATGAGACTCTGGTGAAGAGCCGTCTACATAATACTATTCATTATCTATTTTCTTTATCTACATTTTAAAAAACATGTGTATCGCATATGTTTCTCATTGTTAACTATGACCTTTGTTTATTTATAGTTTTAAAACCTCTGACTACTGCCAGACACTATTAAAAATAAACATTTTAATTGTTTTCATGTTTTATCCACCCCTCCCCTTTCCACCCAAATCTGACAGGATGAAACATTGTTTTTACTTGGATATAGCTGCTTCTGCTGCAACAAGAAAGGGGACTAGAAGGAAGTTGTATACATATTATCAGAATAGTTATATATTCAACAGTCTGGAAACAAAGCGAGTGCAATCTCCCAGCCCTCTTCAAGATAAATCTCCCCATTCCCAGGCTCTGCCTTCAGCTGAGGGTGCAGAGATGAGAACTGAACTGCTCTTCTGCCTTTAGCTCAGCCAAACTTAGCTCTTTCTTCCCAGCAACAGAGCCACAATGCGAGAGGCCATCTTCATTTCCCATGTAAACAAGTAGCTGGACTGCTCAGTGAAAGGTGGGGGTTTGTTTCCACAGGCATATGAAAAGCCTTCTGCATTGAAAATTAATTGCTTTAACAACTTTAAGCTTTTTGAATTTGTTTGCCTTTTGCCATTTGTGTTTTTGTTTGTTTGGGTTTGGGATTTTTTTGCACAGGTTAAGCCTTTCATCACAGACCCAGTGCAAAGGGTCACAAAATACCAGAGAAGGGTTAAAACACAACTTTTTCCAGTCTTTCTGATCAGCTAGCTTTTGTGCTCCATTACACAGATCAAACTTTTCTGTTTTGGGGGTACAAAGTCATGTTCAGGGAACCTTCTTGGCACCACGGATTTTACTGCACAGAGTCCATCACTTTGTGAACAGCGTTGAGGAGCCTGAATTTCTTAGGCAAGATGTTGGGAAAAAGGATAGAGACACACTGATTAAAGGTGCTTCCCACCCTCCTGCACTGCAGTACTATCTGCAATTCTAGGTGTACATACCAGAAGAAGTTAAGTTCTTTTTATGATACCTGATCTACCTCTTTTTCTGGAGTGTTCTACTTTCTCAGTGAACAGCAGCAACCAATGTTTGAGAGAGACTGATTCAAGAACTGATTCGGCTGAATCAGTTTCCTAGTTTGAAAAGAGAATGTGTGACACACTTTCCCTTTATTCCAGCTGTCCTTGTTTGAAATTAAATCTCCTTAGGCAAAACCATTCTTAGTAGGTGTGCCTGGCACAAGGGACCCCAAACAGAGTTGGTTGCAGTTTTTGCCAAGCAGGATAGGAGCAACATCACATAAGTAACATGCTCAGAAACTAAAAACAAATGACACTAAAGAACTCTCTCATCTTTTGGAGAAAAGAAAAAAAATACTTGAAAAAAGACAAAGGATGTAGGTAACCCTCATCCTCCATTCCTGTGAGTGTTCTCAGCTCTTCCTTCTCTTGCCTTTCATTGTCATGATGAGGTAAAATATCTCCATAGTTAAAAGTACCAGGTGAAGGAAAAACAGACATACAACTGAGATATTTAGGGACAGCCTGTCAGATGGTGAATCAGTACAGTTCTGATAAAAAGAGGCTACTAAAATGCATCTTCTCTGTAAAGATTAATCTTATTCTTCGCAGACAAACAGGTCATAAAAATATTCTCAGCCCTTGGAAAAAAGACAATGATTAGTGAGTGTATGTGTCTGTCTGGGGCAGTGGAGGTGTCCAAAGAAGTGGTGAATGGAAGCTTTTGCATTGTTCTGGTGTGTGTTTGGGAAACAGGGAGGGAACAGTTAAAAACACAGGGATTACATGTTCTTTCTTTGCCCAGTTTTTGTTTGGTTAGGATGATTACTGTTCTGTGAACACAAATTCCTTGTGAATATATTAATTTATTTCTTTTTCTGCTCTCTGTGTTAGGTGCCTTCATTCAACAGGCTGCAAGTGATCCCTGCTCTGTCTCCAGCTGTATCCTGAGGTGAAATCAACCTTCCTTACAGGTAGGAAACTCAAAGTCCACAGCCTAAATGAGAGGTCTGTGCTTCAGAGGTGTGTTTCTCCATCTTGTCTCAACAGGTGCCACTGTACCTCCTGCTGTTTGGCCAAATTACCAGCAGGAGCCTCATTCCCTCCAGGCACAGCAGTTTCCCTGTGCTGATGCACCCAGAGACGTGTCCATGCTGACTGAAAAGCCACAGTCACACCTCAACGGGAAGAGTGACGGAAAATCTGACAGCAGAAATTTCCAGCCTGTGGTAACCTCAGCTCCACTGTGCTTGGGAACTGCTGCTGTGCTGAGGTAACAGAAAAGCTTTTGATTTCCAGAGAAACTGTAAAAAACGGGCATCTTCATCTGCTGATGCCACTGTTCACACTCCCTGTCCCAAATGCACTGAATGGATGTTCTGGACCATGTACAGCTGGTGAACCAGCAAGGCTCAATGCAGCCTTCTGATTCCCTGTTCACAGAGGAGTAAAGCTCTGCTTTTATCTCCTGACTATATCATCATAATTTACAATCTCAATTCATAACCCAGAATTACTACTGAGTATTTAAATCACCCAGGCAAATAAAATATTTCTAAGTTATGGTATAATTTAAATTAGTGACAGTATTTCCACTGATCTTGCATAGCCAGGCTTTCACCCACTAAATTTTGCCAAAATTAATAATCAGCCATAACAAGTAATCACTTATTAGTAATCATGGACTTCACTGATGTCCTGACAACATGGTCTTCTACATAAGAGAAACTCTAAGAATTTCCTGAATTGTGTCCAAAATAGAAATAAAATACAGATAGCCATTCAGAAAAATAGATATCCAAATTTGATATGGATTTTTGGTGGTGGAAATCTACTGCAGTCTTTACTAAGATCATCTTAATTACTACCATTTCTATATAATCTGCATCTTGTCTCCATGAGAATTTGCTTAGCTCATAACTGCAAATGTAGTTTTTATCAATTGGAAAAAAATATCTTTAGCCTGAGGATGCTGAAGTAAATGGATTAAACTTCTAGAGATTTCCATCTTCTTCTCATTCTTATGATTCCTGTTCTGACCATTCCAACATTTCCCTGCAGGAATCAGGAACCTGATATTCAAGCAGCTCCACACAAGTTGATGATACTGCTCCTCCTTGAAACCACACATTTCCAGTAACTTTGGTGCAAGTTTGTAGCAAACTGGGTTGAGAGATTAAGCAGATGTTATAGAAGTAAACCTCAGAGGAAAACAAAAATAAACAAAGACAGACAAACAAACAAACAAACATTGGAGGGGGCGGGTGGGGGGGAGGAAAAAAGCCCATACAAAAAAAACCACAAAAACCTGAAAGCTTAAACCAAAATTAGACTATTGTAAAGATACTTCATTGTGCTTTATTGAACAAGCAAATGCTATTTCAGGTCATTCTATCAAAAAAAATATTGAGTTACATTAAATATGATATATTCTGGAAAATTTATCAAGTGGAAGAGGAAAAAAAGAGGCTCAAAAATTGTTCAACTATAAAATAAGATTTCTCTTTTAAATCAAAATCTGAAATTCTTGTGATGCTTCCATTGAAGTTAGAATTATACAAATGAAGTAAACAATTAGATGCCCAGACTCCATTTTTGTATGTTTGGGGAGGGACCTAATATTTGTCAGCAGCCTCAGAAAATAACATTGGATGTTTAATACTTCAATTCTCATTAGTTGCAAATAAATCAATTCATTTTGAACAGCTCTGACTCTCCTTGTAAACAGCTTAAAAGCTACACATACTGATTTTTAGAGGCAGGGTAAAAGTTCTCCCACTTTATTTATAGAGGTGGAGAGAGACAAGGATATCCTTTGGACTACTGCAGCTCAAAACTCAGAAAGAGTTTCCTGCTTCCAACTGTGTCACTAGGAAACAGGAAAATCAAAAAAGAATATTTGCCAAAAAATATTCCTCTAGTTTGTATATATTATATCAAACTGCTCTTACTACTGGCCATGAGAAAAAAAGCTTAACATTTATTCTTTCTTGACTTTAGGCTATTTATTATCATAGATTTACACTTCTGAAATCATAGTTAACAGCAGAATTCCTCTGTGTTTGAGGCACATTTATAGTCTAGGAATAGCTATTGCCAGAGGAAATAAGCAAGAGGGTCAGGGGACAAGCAAATTAAAAACAAACCCAAAATAACACAAGGATGTACTGCTTTGGTAAATATAAACTTATTTTCAATGTTGTTTTTGTAAAAAGGATGTCTATATTGGATCAATAATAATGTATTTATTGAAGCTTACAGGAACTCATGAGGTATTTATTTTCATGTGAAACAAAGCCCTGAAATCTGTGAAGGTGACAAGGAGAGTTAATAATGCATTCCCCACCCCCCAATGTGTGTTAATCCTGATTAATCCCAATTTTAATGATATTTTACAGCCTGAATTTTTTAAGTTGTTACCACAACACACAGAAAATCCTTAGCATGGCTGCCAAATTGATCTAATCCCTCACTTTAAGTAAAACAAAAGAATAGTAGTAGTCAATGTTTTCTTTTCCTACAGGAAAATAAGTCCTAGCTATCTTTTTCTGAAGATGCACAGCTGTATTAAGGCTCATCAGAAGGGTCACCCACTTGCTTGTTTCTTCAGCATGGGCTGTGCATGTGGTGTCAGATGGTTTTCAGAAACCTTCTCATGATGTCATTCCAAAGGCTACCAGAGTATAAATGCTCATGGATGTTGGTGAACTCCATCCATACACATGGAAAGACAGGTCTTGTGAAGAGTTGTGGAGATGTGCAGTATTCTTAAACAAAATAAAAACCAAACAAATAAATACAACTACCCCTCACAAAACCAACAGCAAATCACGAATGAACCCTCCCCACAATACAACACAAACTATAAAAAAATCAGTATTATCATTTGCAGGAAGTCAGATGCCAGGAAAAAATAAATTAAGAAAACATTGCTCAGCTGAGGCCTGATCTGCAAACTTCATAGAATGTTTGAAAAAGTCATAATACAGGAACATGTCAGTCAGGAGAGCAGCTTTCTCACAGTCTCAGTTTTAGAAACAAGTGCACTGCCACTGTAAGGGTGTCAGATAAACTCACCTCGGCTGGAAGTGCTCGATTGAGCCACGATATTACAGCTTTTCTGCATTCTTCACCTTGTCCTCTGTAAAGGTCTAACCTTTCACTTTTCAAACAAATCTTCAAAAGCATATTACTGCCATCAATATTGGGACCAAATTTCACCCAATGGGTTGATTTCCTGTCCAGCCTTTCAGTCTGCTACAGTAAAGTGTGATCTAAAATAAGTCAAGTGATCCAAACTTCTTTGAATGGAGTAAGTAAACAGTGCTTCCTTATCAGGCCATGCTGGATAGAAAACAGTTCTGTTTGACATTTATAATTATTGGATACTTAAGTAAACTAAAGGTTGGCTGTGAATGCTGATCATGAATAAGTTCAAATATTGTCATAGCTGATAAAACTTTTAGATGGTTGTATGCCTAAGTTCTGCTACAATAACAGCTGACCTTAAATAATCATACATTTTTTAATAATCTCTTCATCTCATGTCCGTTTCCCTCCAAGTACAGCCCAAGTACTTGTATATTTCAGAGAATGGTTTAAGCATTAGGAATGTGTTTTGAAGCCAATTTTCTTGGGTTTATTTTCATTCTAAAAATACCCAAAAAGAAACTATCACTTTTAAAGGGGGCAACTTCAATGTATGATTTCTCCTCTTGTACAATAGGCATTCCAACTGAAGTACTGAAAATCAAGACAGTGGTGATTTTCCTGATATACCAATAGCCTGAGAAATGTCTTCAAAGAAAGGCAGGGACTGGGCTGGCAAAGGTCTGTGTTGGGCACCCTGTGCTTCAGCAAAGTTGCACTGAAATGCAGAGCTTAAAACAGCACAAGGTTGTCCTCCTAGGTTGTTTCAGCCTATTTCCCAACATGAAACGCAACATTCAGCATATGCAAGGATTTGCCTTAAGTCTGCCAAGAGACTTTTAGAATTTAATAAACTTCTACAGAAGTTCATAGGTGGATTAAAGAGTAAAATTTAAAATTAATCTGGTGCTTAATTTAAAACTAAGTGAAATAAAATGGGAGGAATAAGCTAAATAACTCGCATATTTTTCCTCAGTGCTCTTGAAGTAGTTACAAAAGTGAGACCAGAACCATTAAGGACAGTAATTAAGCGTTTCTCTTCCCTTTTATGTTTTCTGTGATCATTTGATAGACAGGGTCCATAGAAAAATCCGATTCCCTTTAATCTACATAACCTGAACAACCAGGTTTTATCTTAACTCATGTGGTTTTAATAAATTTGGGTAGATGTTATTTTAAAATAGTGGCCTTGTGTACAACATGTATATACCAAAAACATGCTTACAGCTGCATAATGGAGGCTTTGCTGTCAATTACCAAAATTCTGCAGGCTGATTATGCAAGCTGGAGACATCTGATGCTCTTGTTTGTAAGAATTTCTTCACAGGATTACCCAGGAACAGCTCAGAGAGGCCCAAACAGCCCTGGTACATTTAAGATTGAGGCAGCAACTGTGTGAAGTCTCTATCTGTGTAATGTCCCAAGGCAGCCTGGTGTTCTGCTGGTTACCAGAAATCTCTTTTAGAGGGGGGTAGAAAAAGCCCCTACATTATGGGAGCCAGAGAAGCAAATGGAAGTCAGTGTTCACAGGGCCCTCAATGGGAATTAAAATAAATGCTCCTTGTCATTCCACTTACAACAAGGATTTAGAGTCTGGAAGTAAATCAGCAAGAAAAGCTTGTCCCTTGCCTATCTTTTTACTTATTTACTCCTTCTCACCAAAATGAATGATTTCTGAGTATCTAAATTGGTCTGAAGAAAGAAAATATTTATAATACATGGGGTGTTTATAATAAAAGAGGATTAGTGAATATTTAAACATATAAATCACAAATGCACTGTAACTATGACACACATGGTCTCCCTTACTAGTATCCAGAGACTTCATCAGTGCTGTGACAGGTAGGATAAGAAAGATTCCTGCTGTCCCCAACCCATTTATTTACTAATGCAAACAACATTAGACAACTCTGCTGGTAAATAGCTTCATAAGCTCATTAGATACACAGAGATCATCTTTTTCAATTAGGTTACATTAAAAAGAGTTATTTTGGAAGATCCAAATTTTCCACCTTTTCTTTTTCTTTCAATAGAGTAACTTTTAAAGAAACTCAAATCAAGATTATTTGAAAACTAGCAAGACCCAAATCTAGCCATTTGTAATTTCAGTTCACATTACCCTTCACTATTATATCTACTAGCACTAGGCTTCCTTGAATTTGTGCAGGATGTGAAAAGAGAAGGCTTTGTGGTACCAGCTGAAAGTAGTTTACTGTTAGTGCAAGAAAATAAATCTTATACCAAAAGAAATTTAGCACTGGAGTTTATGCAGTTGTAGAATCACTGGGAAATCCAAAATAGCCAAACTAAGCTGTTTTCTCCAACTTGGCCCCTAATTTTCCATATCACTCAGAGGATGTAAATGTTATTGTATCACACCTCTGACCATCCTCCAGGCCAGACTATTAACACTGACACATAAAACATCATAAACCCAGGAATTATAAAACTCTGTAAATTCACTAGCTTCTAAGAAGCAATACTATATTATTATTATTATTATTATTATTAACAATATTATTATTAACAATATTATTAGTCTCTATTATATTATTATATATGATATTACTGATGATATAATATATTTAGGATGTTATGATGAAAATTCTTCACCAAGAAACAACTGGTCAATTTAGATATGCGAACTTCTACACTAAACCCTTCTCAAAATAGGTTAAGGGAGTTAAATAAATGATGAAAAATAAAATTGCTTTGCTTTGTTAATTCTTTGTAGAAATTACTTTGGCGGATACACATTCAGATGTTTTATAGATAAATGTATTAAAGGACTTCAACAGGACTTGAAAGAGCTGCAACATATCCCAGGCTTGCCAGGAAACCTTGCCACAGAGCCTTCTGTATCTATTACTCAGTTCTCTTAGAGATCAAATTCCTATTAGTCACTTTGAAATCTACTAGGAAAAATATATAAAATAGTTAATTCTATTACATACTTCATGATTTTAATGCTAATCCTTCTTTCGGTTTGCATATAAAGTTCTCATTGATCTCAGCAGCAGCGGGATCAAGGCTTCTGGTAACAATTATGGAAAGCTAAGGATTTTTTCTGACATCCAGGTAAAAAAGTTTCCAGAACAGTTGACGTAGGCCAGATGGAAATTTGTCAATGGTTCTTTCTACAGGAGTTGTGAGACTGAAGCTAGTAGATGGAGCAGGGGGGTGGATTTGTTTTGGTGGTGGTTTGTTTTCTTTTTAAACACATTGCTCTATTGGTGTAGAAGATTCACAGTTTTACTTCCACCTAACCAGTGTCCACCACCTGTAGAGATAGCAACTACTTAACCTACTCTCCTTCAGCGTTCTGAAAACTAATATTTTGTATGTTGTCTGCCAGCTGAGCCAAACATTTTAAAATGTATCAAGTAATTTCAAAAGCAGGCAGTGATACTTTATTCTATCCTTGGTAATTGTTTGCAAGCCTTGTACAAACTACAGCTTGTACTGCAAAAAACGGCAACACATGACTTAATTTTGATCCAGCATTTGCATAACACTCCAGTGAAAATCCCACCTTCCTTATTGACAATGTCTGCCTGGAGCACAACTTCTTTCTGTGCTGTAGCACAATTGGTCTATCCTATCAATAGCACAATTGGTCTATCCTGCTTCTCAGTGACAAACCCCACAACTTTCCAAGAATTAAAGCCAACTTCTAAATTAGTTTGGTTTTCCTTTGGTTAAGCGGTAGAAGGACAAAACTTGAAGATGCAGATGTAAAGTATCTGAAAAATTAATACAGACTAGAATTAAATTATTGGAGCTGTTTGACTCCTAGGATGTGCAGGTATCTCCTGACAGTCATTGGTGGCACTACAGAAGTGGTTAAAGCCCTTGGAATTGTCAGTAACAGTTTCATAACAAAGACACAGGTGGGAAAAGCAGGATGGGAAAGAGAAATCATTCAAACATTCAAACTACTTTCTGCTCATTCCAGCAGCTCTGCCTGCTCATGACCCATACATCTTTAAAATGTCTTGTTTAAATATCCTCTAATTTATTTTAAAAAAAAGAGTTGTCAGCTGGCCACAGACCACACATTCCAGAACTGAAGTAGAAAGGAATGTGAATGGGTGGGTGGGGGAGAGGAAGGAAATCAGATTTAGTATTGAAAACAAGACTAAACTGAGAAGCATCGATGTGCTCTCAAGCAGTTGCAGTGTGCAGGACTATTTTTGTTTAGAGTACCTCACGTTCAGAAAAGTAAGTGGTGAACAGCCAGTTATTCATTTACACACACACTGACACACTCTAACACACACACACAGAGCATTGTAGGTTCAGCTGTTATCTTAGCTGCCATCATTTCTTCTGCTCAAGAAATGTAAGCAGATGTCAGCATTTTCTGTCCACAGTGAATGTAACTGCTGTGGAGTTACTGTTCAGAACACTGCATATCTCTTCTGCCATCGGTACATTAAAGCAAAATCTAGCAAGTGTTACATAAAAATTTTCCAGTAGTGGCTGAATGCATATTAGGTGCTGTTAAATGTCAGTTGGCAATATAGTGTGCATTCTACTGCATGAGCTATCACTGGAGGCAATGCCTTTCACCATCAATCTAAAAATGGTTGTGGTGATAAGATAAAGCTAATACTTACACGTGTAGGTCTGGATACAGGGCTTCCTTTTATTTACATGGGGAAACAAATGGTCTCAGCACACATGTATATATTTCAGAAAAGCAAAAATAAAATCTCTTTTCCAGTCCTTGCAGTGAGGCTGGGTATATTCTCATCAAGAAATGACCCTACAGATCACATTCCAGTGAAATCACATTGATTTTTAATTCAGTAAAAGAGGAAGTGCTTGTCTTTCAGAATGCAGATATTTCTTGAGACATAGACTGGACTGCATTAGTTATCCAGGGACGTATGGAAAATGAAATGTCCTTTAAAGTGTGTATTAAGTACCACAGAGAGCATGTAATTGTAATGACTCACAGCTATTACTGGTGATAACTCCACAGTGCCATTAGATGAAGAAAAAAAGTTGATAATGTTCTAGCATATCTTGAGAGAATGAACATGCATATGTTCAGATTGCTGTTACTATTACCGTAACTATCACTCTAGGGCAGAGTAGCCATAACCATTTTGTGTTCATCATTGTACAAAACACACAGAAAATTCCTTAACAAAATAGTAACAATCTTAGGTAGAAAAAAAAGCATCAAGAAAAAATTTAAAGGCAGTGAAGCAGGAAGACATAAAGTACAGGGACGACAAGACAACTCAGCACTGCAAGGTGTTTGTTTCAGGACATCACCAGCATAATTATTTTCAAGTACCTATTTTTTTTAAGACAAGAGACAAGCAGCAAATGACTTGTCACCTATTGTACTTTAGGGAACAAATGGAGATGCATTTGCCTCTTGTGAGAACTCCTCCGGAAATTGCAAAAGTTTCTTGTCACCAGTGTTGAAGATTATCCTGAGGATAATCAAGGGGAAAAGATCCAATTTCATGAGAACAGATTAAAAGATTTAGATTTTTGTTTTGTCTAAGAAATGTTGGGAGGTTATAATTGCTGTTATAAATATATTGTGGGTAAATGCTTGAGGAGAGGGGAGAGTTTTACAAAACTAGACAATGCTGGTGTAGAAAGAAATAGTTGCAACATTGATGTGCAGTCTCTAGCCATGAGTGAAGAAAAATTCTGGAATACTTCCCAAAAACTTCCCAAAAGAAGTTTTATTGGAGCCTAAACTAATTCTTTTTAAGATTGCATTAAATCCATTTTATATAACTGACTTCTATAGCAGTTTAGTTGCCTACACATAATAATCCAAAGTACCTTCCCTTCACTTTCTGTGGTTTGTTTATTGGTCCAGTTTTAGTCGGCTGAGGTTGGGTGAAATGGAGGTCCTAATCTCTTTTTCTTATGTATACAGAATTTTATCATCATAGGAACAGTAGGAAAACTATATTGTAATTAGACACAAGCAGGCATCAGCCACTAAAATCAGTGTGGCTCCATGGGAAATAAATATCTGCTTACATGGATTAAAATGTCATTCAGGATTACAGATTACAGTCTCCAACATGTTTATAGGGGAAAAAAATGCTTACAATATATCCTGCACTTCCATGGAATAACTGAGGCTAATGTTAGGATTCCACGGACAGTAATTCATCATTTTTCCTCATGAATGAACGGGTTATATATGATTAATGAAGCTTACAGATGACCCTCAATCCACGTTACATAAGACAAGGTCCCAGTGATTGACAAAATCAATCATTTATCTTGTGCTTCATTACTGCTAATAGGTTTATAGCCACATTCAAAAGATATGAAGCCATAAGGGATAAATTTTCATCTTGATATAATGGTTTAATAATTTAAAAACAAATATTTACCCTTGCCCCTCAAGTAGGAAAGTTTATTGTTTAGCACATTTGTTAGTGTTTTTTCTCTGTTATGTAGTTTTTATACCTCAGCTTTTACACTTTCCCCTAACTTTTTAGGAGCCTATGAGGAATGAAATTTCAGGAATTATGATGTCTAGCATGAAAATTTTATTTTAAACAAATTCTAAAAAAAAAAAACCATAAATTAAAAAATTTTGTTACCCAAGTTGCTTTTTCTTTTTCTTCTGATTTTATGAATAGCTGTCGGTACCTAATAAACAAAGCTGCAGAAAGTACTAAAATAAATCTTACTTCATGTTTCCAGCAGTGCAGAAGTAATCCTGTACCTTTTAATCACTTGAAATAAGATTTTCATGATTATTCCATCAGAACATGAATGACTGAGATTAAAAAACTCTTATTTAGATAGAATAAGAGTTTTTTATATATAAGAGATTATTTAGATCAAAATTAATTACTTGTGTTCAGAAGGTGGTTGTATTTTGTTCTGTGGTTTTGGTTTGGTTTGAGTCTGTGTTCTATTAATGATCAGATAGAGAAGTACATTTCTTGCTCTTACCAAGATTCACTCACCAAGAACCCTGACTCATTTGTGCTAAGGCACTAGGAGTTTTTCTTGTGACTGTAGGAGAAAAAGAAAGTGGCTACAAAGAAAAAAAAAAACTAATAAAAAAAGGATGCATGGAGTGGAAGAGGATATTTTGAAGAACACATCAGTTGATTCATTGATGGTGTTTACTGGTTAATGTTCATTTCTGCAAAGGAGGCTGGCTCCCTGCATCACTCGCTGACTTAAATGGTTTCATTATTTTGACATTTATGACACTGTGGTGTTCAAAAGGCATATTCTGATGCTGAACTCTCAGCTCCACATAATGACAGTGACCCAAATGGCATCAGAGCTGACAGCTTATCCTCTTGTCCCATGTGTTACAAGGCTTCTGTGAGTGGATTTTTGAGTTGATAAGCCAAGCTGTCTTTTACGATTTTTACGATTACTAATTCTTCCTTATTTTACTGTTGATTCATGTCTGAAATTTATCCATGTGTTCCTCTACCAGACTGAATCAACTTCTAAAGAAAAGTGATTCCAGTTTCTGAGATGTGCACAAAAACATCCAAACTTTTAGTTTAATACTCTCTTAGATATTTTTGACATGTTTTGGATTAATTCTGTTACAGATTATGACCAAGATAATTCGTTAAGTCCAGAGGATGACCTTTAAATTAAACATTGGGTAGTACATCTTAGGGAAGCCACTCTGAGGGTGCCCTCTGTTAACAGAGATGTTTTATTCCTGGGTAGATTGTTAGTCACTTTTCCATTTGGATGTTTACTTTTCAGATTGAAATTCAAAAGAGGAAGTTTGAGAGCATGGCTCAGCCTGAGTAATAAACTGAACACAAAATGGATGTTTCCTTCCTCTGAGTTTTGGATTTAAAAGGCACAGCATATGATTGATGGAATTATTGACCAAGTACAGTAGCTAAAAAAATTTTAAAACCCCAAACTTGGCTTTTAAGTTTCTGTTACTTCAGTATTTTTCTATAGAATGCCAATTTTTCGTATGTAGTTTTATTATGAATCTCTTTGTCCAGAACCTATGACTTGATTGATGTGCCCATGACATCTGTTGCTATTCTACATCTGAGAGAGGTCTCTGTACCAGCTCTCCAGCTGCTTGTCATGCTACTAAACATAGTTGAATGTAATGCAGAGAAAGCAAAAAGGAGGAAAAATAAGAGTTAAGTCATATATGAAGAAACATTCTTGGAAGATTTCTGAAATTATGCAATATTCTCAAGGACATGGTGTCTTGATGTCCAGGAAGTGGGTTTTTTACCCCCCTTTGGTGTATAAAGTTTATTACTTTAATGCTATGCTGTGCTTTGCTGACTTTTTTTTTAAACTCAGTGAGAAACTTCTATTGAGATTCTCACCATTAGCAAGTGAGAGGGTGGAGGGGTGTTGATAGCAAAGAGGCTTGCAGAGGCCACTTGTGTCTCCTGATAAACAGCCTCCAATCAGCTCCAGGAGCCTTTTCTAGCAGTAATGTCCATGTGAAACATGTAACAACAGAGATAAGGAATTTTGAGCACTAACACCAGTGTGTTGAGCAAAAAATAAAAAAAAAAAAAAAGTGAGTTCTCAAGAAAGAAATAGTAAAAGCACTTGACAGAGTAAAGAATTTACTGATTAGTCTTATAAATTATCCACAATCCTTTTCATGTTACCAGGGAAGTGACAGCTGGAAAATGAACTTAGGTGTTGCTTTCTGTCAGAGTGTGAAAGAAATGCTTGCCTTGAACACAGCACAGCCCTGGTACCTGCAGGATCCCATTAGATACAGCAAAGCTCTCCCTATATACACATACCCTGGATACCCTTTGTGTTTGGAAACTGCCAGTTTTTAAGAGAAAAATCAATCTCCATAAATCAACAAAGCAATTAGATGCAGCAAGGGGTAAAATTAATTTTAATGAATTTGAATCATCACTGATTTGCAAAATATCAGGGCTCTTACAGTCCCACCTAAAATGCTGTCAGAAAAGGCTACACATCACAAAGGGCAAAAGCCATTTTACATTTACTGAGGAAACTCTCAAATAGCAGAGACTGTGGATGCCCTTCTGTGCATGAAAATAAGTCTGAAGACTGGATGTCATATAGGAGAATGCCAAAATAGCCATACAGCAAAAAAATGTTTTGCAAGAGCTGCAAGTTGTGGTTTAACTGTTGTATAATTGTATGGAATTTTGTTTGAGAACTTGGTCTCTGGTGTCCTGTGAATACATGAGAGTCTGCTCAGACCAGTGCCTAGTCCTGATCTGAACAGTGATGTCTGAAATTGTGGGCTCTGACAGTGCTGGGATAAGGCTGAGTTAGATACTGGGATCATAAAATTAAATAGGGAAACACATGTTAAAATATCATGATCTTGGACTACACTTATTGTTGACTCATAATCACTAGTTTGATTAGTTCTGATTACTCTAGGACTTAAAAGATGGAGTGAATCAAGAACACAATAACTGATACAGAGCAAGAAATGGTCTTTTGCCTATTATAGTCTTCAATACTCTTGAAAAAAAAAGTATATATGAGTTTTGCCCCTAATCAACACAGATTAGGTTTCTGTTATTGAGCTAAAATGTAATACATCTCAGCACATACCTACTCTGCATATTCTGGAGGTCTTGCAAGGTGATATGAGAAACTTGCATCTATAAGTTAAACATCCACCTTTTCATTTTTCAGGGAACTATGGCACAGCTGTAGCAATTAAAAAAAAAAAAAAAAAAAAAAAAAAAAAAAAAAAAAAAAAAGCCACTTCCTCAGAGATAGGAAGAACTGAGAAAAAGTAAATTGTCAGGTAAGATGCTGTCTCTAGTACCTATCCCTCACTGGGGAACTTTGCAATTCCTTTTTTCACTTAACAATAAGTTACAAGGCTCATTTGGTTGTTAGGACACAAATGCAGCTTTCTGCCTGGATGTCCAAGATGCCTTCATTTCCCTACTGAGACTTTAGTTGATGTCTTCTTTTCTCAGTTCTTTCTCTTTTGAAATCAATTTTTTAGCATCAAAAGGTAGCATAATGCACTCATAGGAAATTACAGTATTTTATGAATCATTAAATGAGAATGGCAGAGATGGAGATTTATTAACTGAGACACAATTGCCTCTAATAGTAAATATTTATGACTACACTAAGTGGCAACAAGATGAAGGAAAAAGAATTCCAATAACCTTCTGTCCATTCTTGCAAGCAGAGGTACCAGCCCAGCCTCAGTCTGTGTGTCCTTCCTGAGTGCAGGCATGGAGATAAGTAATCCTTTAGCACAAGCAGATCCAATGCCTTCAAAAATGGGCCACAAAAAAGGGGTCACATTAACATCTTTTATGAGTCTTAAAACCAGGTCATGCATAAGTCATTGTATATGAAATCTTGTTACCAGATATCAGAGGAGAGGAAGGTGGCAAAGCATGATGTTTATGTGGGATTCAGCAGTAAAGAGAGATCTTTCCAAAATACCTGCTAAGTTTGATACTTCCAAACAGCTCCTTAAGTGATATTTTCTCTGTTGCCTTTTAAAGTTGATTGATGACATACAAATCTGAGCTTACATTCTGATTAAGCATCAGAGCAGACTATACACCAGGCAATTTGTGTAACTTATTTAATAATACAAACTCACCCAGACTGCAAATGGAGAAGAGGGTAAGACTATAGGATTCAGAAACTTCTGGGTAATACAAGATTTTGAAAGCCAAACTTTAGGTATGCAGAATTTTAATAGTTTTTCTGCCAGCCAGTAACGAAAAAGTGTTTGTTCTTTTTTAATGCTCTGTAATGTGAACTGTCTGAACTACCCTTAGTTGTGTGAATTATACTGCCTAAGTGATTTGAGCACTTTTGGGTCTTAGCCAAAGGTGTTTAGTCTGTCTAACCTGCAAATACCAGAATGCAGCCCAGAAGATCAGACAATGAACAAGGATGAGGTTAAAGGACCATGTATATTCCCAAAAGCATCTTGATTTTACCAGGATTTTTTGTCAGCAGTAGACTTAGTGCACCCCATCTTTCTTAGGACTTTCTGTCCTTTAATCTTACACTTCCTGCCCTTTCCCATAATTCTGGCTTGCCTTTTCATTTCTGCTTCTGCATCAACCTCTCCAATGTCCACCATCTCTCTGGGAGCACCCCAGCTCTCTGCATCCTCTTGATTCCTATCTCCTCAAGAGGCAGTTTATGCTGCAGATGTTTCTGAGTCATCATACAGATTTTTGCCTCATTGGTGTGTGTCAGAAAGAACAGAATGGTGCTGAGCCTTGTACTATATTCTTTTCCAATGTGGAGATACTTATTCAAGCATCCTTTTAATGCAGGGACTATCCAGTTTTCACAAAACTCACAGAAACTTCTTTATGTCTGAACATTTTCTTTTTACCTTAAACACGTTTGAAATCAGGCAATGCATTGCAAAATTTTTTAGAAAAACAGACTGAAGGAATACATAAGGCATCATCCTACCCAGAACAAAACTGAAAAAAAATGGAAGAAAGATTTCAATTCCCTCTCCCTGTAACAGCTCTCCTGGGGTGAGTTGCAAGTAGTCAGAACCAGGGATACTCTTTGGAAACTCATTTGTTCCATCCATCACTAGTGAATGAAGTTTCTGAACTCCATTCTGGAACTGAAGGAGAGAAGGAATGCTAAACTAGGAGTGTTTTCAATCACCCACGAATATCTTCAAATTGAGAGAGCTCAGTTTATTGGCACCAGGATGATAAATAAGCATATATTGTTTGAAAGTGGTGTCCATGATGGATAAGCAGTTCAGTGAGACTAATAAACATTTCATATTGTCATTTAGAGTTAAGTGTGACAGATGTAGATGGGACTAATGCTAGTTTTCACTCTAAGTTATGATTAATTAGATAGACAACCTATTGGTGTAGTAGTACTGGTACCTGCATAATAAATGGTTGTTTTTCAGGCCTCTTGCTTAAGCTTTTGGCTTAGAAAAACTACCAATAACTTCAGTAACAGTGTAAAGGAAGAACTGAATAAAGTACAAAGAAGATGTAGGTTTCTCTTCTCCTACTCACTGAGGGTCTTAATCTGTAGGAAAGGGGTACCCAAGAAATGAAGTATGTTCTTGTTTCTCCTGAATCTATGAAAACCCTTCTCTGTGATGTCTGCATATTTTAAAGAGGAAGAGCAAGAGCCAGAAAGAAGCAGATAGGTTTGCTGCAAATCCTGGGGAGGAAAAAAGATGTTTAATAATGTATAAAGATCTGTTAGTTCCCCAGTGGTTTAATCTCTGAATACAGATTTCTCTGGAGGCTCCTTGGTAGGTACCTCAGCTAGACTTTGCAATACAGCCCCATCCACCTCAATGCCAAACAAGGACGGTGTGAGGAGTTGAGAAAAGGAAATTGGGAAACTTCATGTATCCCTGCATTGTTTCTCATGTCTGGAGATAAAAGACTTTTTTGTCTCTCCATGTGTAGATTATTCCAATGTAGGAAAGATCAAAATTATTTTTCTGTCAGTCACTATATTAACTATGTTCAGGATTTTTTGTTAAGTTATAACTCGATTTAATAAAAGTTTTGAAAGTGCTTATTTCAGCAAAAGTATTGGATCCCCCCTCTGATAGAATAGCAGCATTTAATGCCTCTACATGCTGAGCAGTAGTCAATGTTTAATCATGTACTAAGCCAGTAAATACTGTTAAATTCCCTTACATTTACTATTTTATATATGCTTGATTGAAATGTCCCGTGTTCTAAAATAGAAATCATTAGTGAATCTGTTAGCTCCTCTGACCTTAATAATGTGTAACCAGAATTAATTATCACATTGAAGTATTTGCTTTAACTTGTCATTAAGTGATTATTGCAGAGCAAGAATGCAGAATCTCAGTGAATTAATCAGTGACCTATATTTTCTGGTGCTTCTGCTTAAATTTAGTCTTGGTCAGAATGACGGAAGATCTGTCCAATTGCATCCTTGTTAAATGTTCTCAACTGAACAAGTCTGGTTCCTGTCACCCAGTGAATAAAGGAGTGCATTCTTCACAATGCTGTCACACATGGATTGTTATATTGATGGGAACTTTTAATTCATTCAGCTGTGTCCACACCAGAGTCTCCCCAAAGTCTGTGTAGGAAGCAGGACACTGCTGTCTGCAAGCAATGAGAGCAACGCCGCTGACTGTGCTGGAAGCAAGTTTGAAACATAAATTATTAATCTACTTTTACCTTAGAGCCCTCAGCAATGGGAAAGATGTTTTTCTTCAAACCCGTTTGAATACTGTGATAGACACCAGTAATTCAGCAGTTTAAAATCAATGTGCTGCAGCAATTTACTTGTACCATGATGTATGCCCAGGAGGATGGAAAAAGTGATAACCTCATGGTAAATGGCAGATTCTGACAATAAACAAAAGTGTTACGGTTATTTTGAAAAAGAACTTTTTCCTCACCCTACCTAAGTAATTTTTAAATAAAAAACACTGCACTAGTATGACATTAATACTATGTAAATATATTTCCCTCCAGCAGAAAATGAAAAGACCATCTTCGATAGTGAGATACATTTTGAATAGTGAAGTATAACATTTAAGATTAAATAACCATTTATTTGGATCCATGTTGTGTTTGAAAAAGAAAAAGGATGTGGGAAGAATTAAACAGGTTGTGACAGGCTATGGAAAGTGTGGACTACACATCAAGATGAGCAATTCTAAAACAAATACGTACTGCTGGCTGTTTGACCAATACACTGCAGAGTCACTGAAAAAGATAGGGCAAAAACATAGGGGTTTTTTAAATACAGATGATAGATGCAAGGATCGAGGATAAAATGGACAGGCTGAGGTTGAAGTGGAAAAATTGAAGGTCAGGTTTAGAGGAGCAAAAAAAGTTTTTCTTTTTTTCTTGTTGCTTTTTATTCTTTTACTTATTGATCTTGAAATGAGAAAATATATTATTTGAGACCCATCTGGCAAAGTGGGGCAAGATCATTTTTTCTAAGAGGATTACTAACCTAATGAGCAAGGCTTTGAACTTTAGGGTTTGATTTCATTTTGCAACACCAGTACACATATGCCCACAATGTGGGAGACAAACAGAAGTTGGAAATCTGTGTATGGCTGCATAGCTCAGGATTTCTGGAAGCAGAGGGATACAGTACTGTGATGGAAAGACACAGGACTTATATCTAAAAACTTAAGCAAAATGAAATTAGGAGTCAGTCAGGGAACTGGCAGACAAGACCTGGGAGGGTACCCAGAAGGGCAAAGAGGCCAGGAGGTCTGGTTGATCTTGAGGACAACCTCTTTAGAGCAGAACAGAGTATCCTGACAGGCAGGAAGCCAAGGGTATCTGGTAAGGGAGATGAGGAACTCCTGAAAGGGCTCCAGCACAACAGGAACATACAGGAGGCAAACATGGAGACAGACTACCCAGGAGAAGCACAGAAATATATCCTGGGCATGCAGGGCCAGAACCAGGCATGCCAAACATCCACTGGGATCAAAACTGGTGAGGAGTGTGGAGGGCAGCAAGGAAGACACAGTCATTGGAACAAGAGGAAGGCTAAGGAAAACGGGGTTGCTTTGTCCTAGGGACAAAGGATACAGCAAAACCTGAACTGCTCAGTACCTTCTTTGTCTCAGTCTTCACTGCCAAGGTTTTCTCTTGGACCTTCCAGCCCTAACTGGCTTGCAGCAGAGTTCCTACAGAAAATAAAAGTGGAGTTGTGGATCACTTGAGCCTACTGAACAGAACACAAGTCTGTGAAGCTGGTAGGACACATCCAAGACACAGAATGACTTTCTGTCATCTTTGGCAGCTTGTGACAGTCAGGGAGATCCCTGGTGATGGGATAAAGGAAGATGTCACTCACATTCAAGAAGAGTGAGAAAGGGAATCCAGGAAACTACAGGTTTGCTGTTCATGCTGCTAAGCAAAAAGTCACTTTAAAGTTTAATCAAACCATCTTTGCTTTTTAGGAGTTAAAATTAAATCAGTGTTTTCTTTCATAAACTACATGTGAGAAAACCCTGTCACCAACTGAATTCTGCCTTCAAAGTCTCAGTAGAAACATTTCAATATTCTGCGCATTAACACAGAATTAATTCTCATCTCCTGTGTTCATAGACAACAGCCAAATATTTGTGCATCTTGCATACTGGAACACAGACTAATTACACAAAACAGACATCTTTTCCTGCAGATAGTGAAAAAAGCCTTTGAGTGAAACAGAGTGCAGAATGAGGAAAGAAGTTTGTCTCCTCAGAGCATACAGTTTACATACTATATATATTTTTTCCTTTTACCCCTCTTTAGAATAGAAATAGGTAATAGAAAACAGTAGGTCTGTTTTCTATTTTGCTACATACTTGTCTGGTTTGTTGAAACAGCTGTATCTTCCCAACACAGTATGAGTGAAAATCACAAATAATATTTATACAGCAATTTTTAACTACTGTACAAAGAGAAATAATCTCCCTCTTAATTGTCTCTTTCTTTCTATACGTACATTCATTATTTTTAAAGTGGTGATGACACTCTGAAAGCCCACAGAGTGAAAATGTACATCTTCTATAATTAATTGTGTGAAGCGTCTTACTTGCAATGATTTTTCTTGCACTTAAAAGTATAAAAAGCTTTTTTTTTTTTGCTTTATAACAAAGTACTTAGTACCATCATTTTTGCTAATCTGGGCATATCTTCCACTAACTTGAGTGCCTGGAACACAAGAGCAGCTGAGATGGGTCAAAACTCTCAAGAGCCACCAAGCACTCAGTCTTGTCTTTAGTCATGGTCACTGCAGATACTTTGGAAATGGCGACACTTGAGAGTTATTATTCTTGCAATACATACTCCCAACCTTCTATGGTTTAGAGATTTCCTGAGTTTGAGGTTGCATCACTGTAATTGTGCTTTATAGCTTTAGTGCATTTTCTTTCATCACTGTATTAATTACCTTATGAACCCATTAAAGAATTTGCAATTACTAAGTGCAGCAATCATGAGTCTCAAAGTAAAATTACCTGTTATGAGAAACAGTCTCTTTTGTCCATTTTGGTTCTTCTGCCAGACAATTTTATCAGGCCTCCCTGAAGGTCAGTATTTATTACTACTTGTCATTTTCTTCTCAAAGCAGTCCTATGGACACTGCAATCTCTTAGCTCCTTGCACATAAAACTCCTGTATTCAGAACTTCCTCAAACTCCTTTTTTTATAACCACCAATGCAAAAATATTAATTTAGCTCTTTTTCTCTCATACTTATTTATTTTTTGTCCACATGAGATGCCTGCATTCATTAATCCATGCCATCCTTCCCACATCTCCAGCAGATGTGCTGCCTTGTCACCATTCCCAGCTGGGTCATGTAGTACTGCAATTATACTTTTTGTCTGTTGGTATGGAATTTCAGTCCACAGGGATGATGCATAACTGATGGACAAATTTTAAAGACATTCCACTTTTGTTACTTCATATAATATGCACACATCACTGACATGATCCATTGCTATTATGGTAATACTTCCATGCCTACAGTATTTCACACAGATGACAGAGGCCTACTAATCAAAATAACATCTATTCTAAGGATGAAAACCCACTGTAAATCTATTTGCACATTTCCTGTTAACATCAGTAAATTATGCAAAGAAGTAATTATTTTATGGCCTTTGATATAGAAACAGACATAATTGCTTTCCAAGAGTAATTTAAAGCTTCTCTCTAATGCCAAAGTAATACAGGGTCTCACTTGGTAGTGTGGGACAGTAGTTTGCTTTTTGCAGCCTCTGGTATAGAAGGAAATATTTTATATAGGTTGAAAGGGACAGCACAAGTTAATGAAAGGGAAAACAAGGGAAAAAAACTGTGGAGTTCATCAAGAAATTCTAAACAGATAGACCTGATGTCTGTTTCAGAAAGGCCCTGAGCTGCAATCAGCTAGAGATTCTTAGAGGGAAATATCCTTGTCTGACATTGTTTTCCAGGCCTCTGCTTTCCCTGGGCAGTGTGAGACAGCTATGGAGCTTTGATCTGACCTAATGCAACTGCTGCCATGTCCTTTGGATTTAATGACAACTTGAAAATAAGTCCAACCAGTTTCTAAAACACATACAGTTTTACAAAATATGACTGCAAATCCTGCTAGCAGGTATCATCTGAAGTGTGTTTTTGTGGGACTCTAAGTGGTGGCTATAGTTCCTTAGAGTTTGCAAATACATGTGATTTACTTGCAGATTTTTGTATATTTCCATCCCAGGGTTGCTTCCACAGACTTCCATTGTCCTCTAACTTCTTCTAGGAATATGATGCTTTCACAGTTGTAGAAAAAGAATTTACTGTTGGGCTAATGCCAGATGGAGCTTGGAAAGTCCTGAGACTTAAACATCTGCTCTTTTAAAGTAAAATTGGATATATTTTCAGCTTAATGAGCTGAAAGACAGATTTGTGATAGATTTGTATATCTATCACAATATGAAAATTGAGAGTGTATCTGATGAGCAGGTGCTGGAACTCAGTGTTTTTGATTCCAAATCCTCATCAGAATAGAGGGAAAATAATAAGATTGAAAGATACCTGAGAGAGAGGATGAAGGAACTCAAACCTGTTACCTTACTCTAAAATTATAACTGAGAATATCAAAGGGTTACATAAATATAAATTTAATCTCACAAAAACTAATGAACATGATTGTAGCTGTTCTGCAGATGGGTGGAAGGCTTGTGCTGTGAATGGGATGTGTGTTAAAAATCCCAGCTGTTGCTTCTGTATTTCACATGAGACTATAAAAGCTTATAAAAAACTAAGTCTGTTTTAGCTTCAGTGGGTATGTATATTTACTTTTCCTAACCAAAGGGTTATGTGACAGTTCAGTGCTCATTTTATGGAAACCTGTAGCTGTAGCAGAAGAAAGAATTCTAAAATGATTTTCACAGAGGAAAGTAACTTATTACAGTTTAATTAATTTAGGTCCTCAGCTTATGAGTAAAGAAAAGGATTGGATTCAAGAAGGGATGTGTAATGTCTCTTTATGATATCTGATATATCACTTGTGTATACATCTATTTATTTGTGTAAACATTCATTCATTCGATTCAGAATTTCTTTAGACAAACATATGGCTCATCATATGTACTTGCAGTTCTGTGCTTGACTTAATGAATTCACACAGATTCAATTCTCTCTTTGAGCAAATAACTTGTGATGTTTCTAAGGAATGGCACATCTGCACTGGAGATCTGAAAATCACATAAAAGAACACAATTTTGCACCATGAGTGCAGCTGAGGGACATGGTCCAAAACCTGATGAAAGTGTTAGCCATTGAAATATATCCTTATAAGCTTTCTTTTGTGGCTTCCTTTTTCCATTCAGTTGACATTTCTGTTACCTGATGGAGAAAGGTACAGTCTTTCCCAAATACTTTAAGCAACTACAGTGTAAACATAATATTCTTTGTAGCTGCTTGTCTGCAGCACACAAGTGCCAGCTACAAAATAAGTTTAATTTAGCTGACAAGAATCCACTCCAGACCACTGTAGCACATTTAAACAAAGCAGTTTTAAAACACAGAGAACAAAACATACCTCTGTTTAGTGCCCCATACATACATTTTGAATTATTTTGATACGTAGGAAGAAATTTCTCAGTTGCACTGGAAAATTTTACTTTAAATAAACACCAAAAAACCCCAACAGTGCTGCCCCACAAATACTTCACTTGATATTTTAGACATGTATAAGAAAATTCAGGGGTTCATGTGTTGCTGTATAAAATATTACTGTTCTGTTTGTGTTATGCTGCCTGGTTTGTGACTGATCCATGGAAGACACAGCCATACAGAGTTCTCAGAGACACCGGTACCCATGGATGTCATGGAGCTACTCAACAAAACAATGAGAAAGTGACATCAACTTTCTGCTAAATTGATGTTACATAATGTGTTAAAAAGGAGACAACTGTAGATTCATTTAATAAATTATCTCTTTATAGGACTCTCTCTGCTTTATTGCTGTGATGCTCCCACTGTGTGCTTTGCTCTCTGTGTGCCCTGCTTGCACTCCCTTGCATCCCAGGCTAGGAAGGGAGTCCAGTTCAGAGCACCTTCCAGTCCAGCCTTGAATGTTTCCAAGGATGGGGCATCCACCACCTCTCTGGGAAACCTGGGTCAGTGTTTCACCATCCTTCTCATAAAAAAAAATTTCTTCCTTTTATCTAGTCTGGATCTACCCTCTTTTAGTTCAAAGCCATTATAGTTTGTCCTATTTCAACAGGCCCTACTAAAAATTCTGTCCCCATCTTTCTTATAAATCTCTTTTAGTTATTGGAAGAAAATATCTAGATATTAACTAGGAAGAAAGTTTTAATATAAAGCTTCACTCTTCTCCCTTCATACAACTCAGTACATTGAAGCTCCGATTTTAATCTTCTCCGAAGAAGAAAAGCCAGAAAAGGAACTGCTCTGGGCTGCAGGATAAAAATTGCTCCCAGGAAGGAAGGAGAGAGCAGATACAGGTTGGAACATTTCTTTTGCATCTGCTTCTGTAGTACAAATAAACATAAACAGAAAAAATAACAACAAGAGGAAGTAAAACCAAAATGAAAAAAACTCTTACAAATTTTTCTTCCCCTGGGGAGGCACTGAGTGTACAAACAACATAAGACAGAAATGGGCATGCTGGATTTTTCATAGTCCCCCCCCCATTGTGGCTCAGAATGGATTTTCTTAAGTTATGATCCCAAGCATGATATAGGAAACCGGACAGAAAATAACAGAGGATAAACAGTTTCCTGCCTGTATAACTGCATTTCACTGCCAATTTTGTACCGGATGGTTATACACAGATGCTGCAAGAATTTGGCCCCAAAACCAGGTTTTTTGCCAGTTATAACAACTGAAGAATTAGATCAACTTCTGTACTGTGCCATAAAATGAACAATGACAGTTGTAATACTGTATCTTACAGATTCTTCCATGTGTTCATTATTTTTTGAGCAATGAATGTAAATATTAAAATGCTGTGATATTTTTAAACTTGGCTTTAGAATACTGGAGTGGCTCTGTGGGAAAATAATTTGTCCCTGGCTGTGTAACAATCACTTTCCACCAGTCAAAGCTCTGGCTACAATCTGTTTCTAATTAATCAGGAAGACAAGACAGGGTGAGTCTTGTACTGAGACAATATCATACATAGTGGACTGACTGTAAACCATGCCAGATGAAGATGTGCTTAGTGCACTAAGAGGAACAATCTAATTATCAGTTAAGTGCTTCAGTCTTAAATTCTTCTGAAAAAACAATGCACATTGAAATATAGGAAATAATCTGGATACAGTGAAATCACATAGTATAAAACAGTGATGCCTAGGCCAAACCAGAATACTTAGAATTCTAACATAAAATTTCTAATTCTTCCAGAGGCCCTGCAGAGTACAAGAAATTCAAAAATGTTGACACTCTAACACATTTTTCAAAGCTAGATGTTTGACAATTCACCTTCAATAACTCTTGGAGCCGACAAGAGTGAAAACAATTTTTTACAGTGTATGGAGTAAAATATATAATGCTTCAAAATATAATGAAAATAAAGAATTTTTTAAAACAATAGTTTGTGAAAAGTCACTTCTATTTTTTAGCCAGCGGCAGTTTTTAGTTGCTGAAGAGAACTCCCTCTTGCAAGCCTTACTGACACAGATGGTTCATCTAAAGTAAGGAGAAGCATTCATCTACCAGCTATGTGCAGGGGCAGATCATAAGAGAGAAAAATGGTTTACTTTAGAAAATGGGAGTAATGGAAAGTCTGTCCATGTTCACTTTCATTTTGCTCTTTTTCCTTTTATTTCTGATGTAAGGAGCATTGTAGTGAGTGCTGTGTGTCATTGCTCTTTAGGATGCTGGAAATAGAATAGGAATTGTTCCAGCAACAGAGCTTAGAAATTATAGTGAGTGTGTTTGTGAAAGAGGAGTTATGTCTGTTTATTATTCTGTCTTGTTTTGAAGAAGAACAGGGCTGTCCTATAATCTTTTAAACTCTTTTCAAGCTCTTTCCAGAAAAGTATTTCTGATTTTCTTGTAAATATGAAGTCCAGGGGACTGTTTCTGTACTTAAAACAAAATAATGGTCTGTTATTTCTAGATGGAGAAAGTAGTGAAATGACCTGGAGGCTTGTTTAATTTCTGCCCATGCTATAACTCAGTAGTGTCAGACAAAGCGATATTCCGAGTGCAGAGGTTTAGCTGGACGGTTGATATTGCATTGCAGATTAAAATCACAGATGACAGGAAGACCTACAGGTTGCTCTGTGTACCAGCAACAGTCAGAGACTTCAGCTGACTTCTACATATGAAGCAGTTCATGTGAGTGGGTGGGCTTTGTGGGCAGAAACTCTCCCAGGACTGAGATCGCACTTGATAATCCAGCTCCGGATATAAAAATGTTAGCCATTGGAAACTTAATCCAGCAAGGGACTTTTAATTTTCTCTGTAGCCTTCTATCTGTGAACCATATATCTTTTTTTCTCCCATCCCTCACGGTCATATTCCTTATCAGCATAATGCACAAAACAGATTTGTTTTGCAAGATTTCCCATAATTGACATGAGCAAATGAACAATAAATATCTCAATTAGACTACTCAAATCTGTTTTAAGTTTTGGTATGCATTAACTTCCCATTTTGCTGCACTCTGACCAGAATTAGTCTCTATTTTCTTTGGGGATAGGAATTTTTGTGGAAATCCCCATTGCATTGACTGTAAGGATAGTTTTATGCTGTGGGATTTTACTACTTGCCCCTCAACCTGTAGCGCAAGGTACCCAGACTGCATTAGACCTATAAACGTGTGAAAAATAGTAATAGTAATTCTGAGGGAAAAGGTACTTGTATCTGAACAAGGCAAGTAAAACCATAATAAAGTCTGCTGAGGCTGAACTAAATAACATGAGTCATTTCTCAGCAGGGACTCTGTGATTACACTGAGCATAGGGATGCTCAGGCCAAGAAAGCTCCTTGAAAATACCTGGGCTCAGAACTCTTGCAAGACAAACCTTTACTGAATATATCATGAGTTAAAAAAATAACAAGACGAAACACCACCATCAAGCAATGCAAACCAAGAAAGCAGAGAGGTCTTCTTTCCACCCACGTTAACTATATTCCTGTGTAAGCTAATTTGTGGAAATTATAGTTACCAAATGCTGGGTAAATTTGTCCCAGATTTATAGATTTAAAGTCACATCTCGGCATTAAAACAAATTTATACAAGCCCTTGAAATTAACCTTATCTTTAAAATTTATCAGTGGTATACTTAAAAACAAAGTGGTTCTGTAAATTCATTAGACTGTACTGGTATGAGTGCTTCTATGTATGATAATCTGTTGTTTATGTAAATAGAAAAGAGATTTCATGGCTTATTTTTACTCTGTCCTTTAAAGCAGAGATAAAAGGAACCATTTTAGGGATTCTGAATTAACTTACTGAAGCCCAAGGACATCCTGTGATGTGCTATCATAATATTTTGTGAAAATGGAAAAACCTATAGAAGATTGTGGTGTCTTCTCAATAAAGTTTCTGAGCAAAGATGCTAGGGATCCAGTAACGCAAAAAGATAAGAACAGGTCTGCAGTTATTTTGTAATGATTCATCATGAGCATTATAAGCTAAAATCTCACTTTTCAGTGTGAACCAGTTGTACCTGCTCTTAAAGACCACAAACACCCAAAGGCCAGACACAAACTGGTCTTTAAGCACACTGCAAATAGTATTTTTGGTCTGCATCTTGTTTCCATCTGAAAGAGTGCAGCTAAAGGAGAAGTGACATAGTACCTTGAGTCCTTCTTACGTTCACACAACAGTGAATTACTTGAAGACTGAACTTTGAGCTAGGTTTCTTCAAGCCTTTAGAAGCAGTGATCTTGTATTTCTCACAGAGCACCCATTGTTGACTCCTTTGCAGGAAAGTTGAACAGTAATGCCATGTGAAAACCCACAGACCAATGCAGTAATAATGTCCCATTAAACTAAATGACATCACAAACTTGATTAAAATCCACACCACCTAAAGCCATCAAGATTCTGATCATTTAGGAAAACCACAAGTTAGTAAATTCTGCTGAACTTTCACATTCTTATTTTTGATTATGGCAAGTTATTAAAACAAATATTTTGGGAGTCTCTGAATTGTTTCATGAGGACCATGTATCTATGAAACATGTTATAGTTAGATGCTCATGCCTAATTGCAGAAGAGAAAATGTGTTAAACCTATGGATATGCAGACTCTGGAAGGAGTGCCTTAACTCACCTTTTGACGCAAGGCTACCTGGATTTTCCAATCCACCAGCAAACGTCACTGCATTATTGCTCATCCTTTGCAAGTTCCAAAGGCTAATCCAAGGAATTAATATGAAACTTTGCCTTAATGATATTTCTGCCAGTCTAAGCAGATCCAAGAAATGGAAAATTTCGTATATTTCAAGCTCAAGCAGGCAGGAATACACATTTCCTCTAGGTGCTCAGTTATAAAGCTTTTGTTTTATATTCAGTTATACATGCAGAATTGCCCAAATGCTACTTCTCAGTGTCTATCAAAGTTGAAGAAATGCCTCACAGGTTTGATTTCCTCAGTGAGTTAATTAGCATTTGGAGACTAACAGACATTTAGCAGTGGAACACAGTATTGAGATAAAAAACCAGCTATTTCTTTTGGCACAGGGGAAAAGAATGACAGAACCTGAGTACATAAGAATGGTAAGTAGTATTTCAACCCCTACTAATAAAATTGGGTAAGAGATAGACAACAGAAGAGTTTAAGAACCAGTGGGATGTGTAGCACTCACTCTCAATGTCAACAGATTTGTGTGCCACAATTAAAAAGTGATAAACCAAGATCTATGAAGCTTTCTGTTGAGAATATTTCACATTCAGTGGTGCATTTGGGGAATAAATTCCGAGCAAGCCATGCATGGGAGTCTTCAGGGCACGCAGAATGATTTACAGTATGGCTGTCCTCATGGCAGTCTCTGCACATGGGCAAAAAGTGCTAAGCCCGTCTTCCTTCATCATGTTTAGATGCAATTAGTAAGTAATCTTCACACGCCTAGTCCTGTTTTACAAACCTAGTTACTATGTAAATAGATTTTAGCTCAGGAAACTGTTTTGCTATTCTCACTCCTGATTGCCATCATTTGTAACTCAATAAGCAAATCATAAGTAGTGGAAAAAAATATCTCCCTCTATACTGAAGGATGTTCAAATTTATCTTCCCAAATCACTGTTATCCATCTGGAAAATAAGTAAATTCTGATCAGTTCATCAGATATATTTAGTAACATCCGTTTGTTGTAGACGTTTCAGATCTTAAGAAGTTTAGGCAGGAGTTTGCTCATTCACATCAACACACTCCTTCCACATTGGTTAATATGCCTGGATGCTTGGGAGTCTGACAAAACTTCAATTGAAGTCAAACAAAAATTTTTCATTACCTCCATTGGAAAATTAATCAGGTACTTGGTCTGCAAATAACATGGATCTAGACATAATCAGTCATATTTTTCTTCAAATTGCTATTTACCTTATCTTGTGACTAACTTTTAAATTACTTGAGAAACAATATTTGAAAAGGTTGTGATATAATAAGTCAGACTATTGACATTTTTCTGGAATATTATTGAGTTCAGTGGTTTTCAATTAAGAGTATGATCTATACTAGCTCAGTAAATACACTGAATCACATACGTTAGGAGATTATTTAGGTAGAATGCAGTGAACACCTCATAGAAAGGGTCCTCTTAACACCAAAATGGGGAGCAAAGATTTAAGAGCCTGTCTTAGGACACACCAAATACATACACACAAACAAATAAGAACAGTGATGTAGATCAGTGATCCAAACTCTTCCTTAAGCAGATATTACTGCAAATCTACCCTTTCTCCTCCTCAGCTCCTTATGTAACTTGCCAGGCACTTTACTATTTCCCCCCCACCCAAAAAAACACCAGACAACTCTTGCATGCACTAACACAACAAAAAAAATTAAATTCTAATGTTTAATAGCTCATTGGTATTTGGAAACTTCATTCAGGAAGCATTGGTGGAACAATGTCCTGAGCCACGAATGGCACAGGAGGGCTGGAGGGAAAAGGAATGGACATCTGAGGTTTACTACAACAAATCTCTTCTCCACACATCCTTCATTGGCAAAAGGACACCAAACAGCCCTGCCAATACAATCCTTACCCACCCTGCAGTGCCAGCCTGAGCTCAGGTTCAAGGGACAACTGATAAACCATCTTGAGAAACAAGAAATACCCAAAAAAGAAAAAAAAGTCGTTCTTGAGTATAATGCAAAACAATACTACTTTCTTTCCCGAGAAGAGCAAAATTTAATATAAATTAAATTTATACTGAATTGTCAGTGTAAATGTAAGAAAACCTTGCATAGCAAAGAATACACCACTACTCGTCCCTATCAGAGCTGTTTGCAGTCTGGGCACCAGCACAGAGAGAGGCAGAGGTGGCATTCTTGGGAAACATCTGTCCTAGGTGTCTGGGCTTGTTGCTAGTGCAGCCCTCTCCCTGACCAATTAGTCAGCTGCAGTGTAACATGCACCCATCTCCAAACTGGAACCTACCAAAAGGATCAATTCCATACAATCCATAGTCTTTTGTTGTTGATAGGGATTTATTAATGCTTTAATTCTGTCAAATCATTAACAACAAAAAATATTAAACCATCATGCATTCCGAGTCAATATTGAAATTCAGAGAAAAATATCACCTGCTCCTGCCGCTTGTCATTTGGAAAAAATAACACACAATCCACTAGCCAAGCAGCATAACCAAAATTATAAATCAGTAAGACTGAAATCCCCACAGCATCATGTTTCTGTCAGCCTTTCCCCAAGAGTTAGAGTTGTGAGATGTGTTCCAGAGAAATAACACAAAATGCTGCAACACAAATAAACAAAATACAGTTATTCCACCTAAAGGCTCAAATACGCTTTTCTTCTTTCTAAAGTACTGCTCATATGTGTGTGTGTATGTATATACACATATATACAAACACACATACACACATGTATATGTATATTGGCTCAATACTTCTTAAGTATTTTCATTTTGTGTTATCCCCCTCCTTCTTTGCTTTATCCAGCTAGGCAAAGGTTCAAGGAGAGAAAGGGAGTATGCAATTCAATCACAGACCACAGGTATCATTGCAATATCATTCCATAGGCCTTTTCTCAAATGTTAGCTAGAAGGTTTCAGGTCCTGCTTCAAACCTGATTATAGAATTTCTTTCCCTTGATAAAAATAAAATTGTAAAAAAAAATTCTAATGGTTCATTTTCCAAAGCATCCAACTCACATGTAACTTTTATATCAGGGTTGAAGAAAGGGAGAGGAAGGAACTGTAGATTGGTAGCCAATACACAAATGAAAGGATAAACCTTTTTGCCGTTTGTACAAAGATTAAGTATAGCTCAATAATCTTAACTCTGTAGTGAAATAGTGATAACAGCTAAATGGCTTCTTTTCAAACTCTTTAAATTTTAACTCTGTACTTACAGAGGCCCTATCAGTATTAGATACTGGTTTTGCTAGCAAACTACATCAGCAAGGTAGCACTTTACTTCATTCACCAGGCAATAGACTCAGGCTCAGTTCTCTCAATGGAAGGATTTCAGGAGAAATATTTGCATGTGGACAGAAAGTACATTTTAAACTTGCATTACTGTTCATCTTCAAATAAAGCATCTAAGCACAGGAATCAGCCTACAATCCTCTACTTAGACAAAATTCCCCGAAGTGCATCACATAAAGGATTTTAAGTCTTTGGAAAGTCAGTGTTAGAGATACAGTCCTTAAACAGATCTCAAATGTGAAAGAAGGACAGATGTACTGTTAAATACAGGACTGTTGGAAAGTTTTATAGACAAAATAACTTACTGATGAAGAGATCCCCAAAACAACCCCATGAATAGTTGAAATCTCTGTGTCAGTGTAGGGCAAGATTTTGCAAACCTTCATTCAGTCACTTATTCCTTATCCTCCAGCTGTGATAATTCTGAAAAGGACTGAATTCACATGGTACTGAATAGCTCTCTGTCCTATAGAAATGTCTGTGGGTTATCTGAAGCAATACAATTACAGTCATTGCAATGAGGAAATAACTTTGTGGTTCTTTATACATAAATGAACTTTAACTGTAAAACATTGGTTGCATTTTTTGTTGTCATTGGAGAAAAGAAAGTCAACTTTTACAAATGCTTGTTTTAAATCCAGACCCAACTGCTGCTGGGTTTAGTTTCATTTTCCCTAATTTAAAAAATATGAGATGAATCCCTACAGACTTTACCAACAAGAGGTAAAGGGTGCAGTATCAGTCCTATATCCTTTGCTTTAGTTTTATTGCAGAAATCCATCCTGATTATTTTCTTTAACATATATGATAGTCTGAAGTCTATTCTTTGATTTCTGTATTTTTCTTGCTTACATTTTCCTCAGAGGTCCAAAATTGCCCTGGTAAGTCCTCCTGTTGGTTAGGCAAAGAAGCAGGAGACATTTTAGCTGTTGTGTTGATACCCCACCTGCAGTAAAGTGATGATCACTCAGAAGCAGGTGATTAAAAATTTGTCAAAATCTAGAATCCAGGAAATAAATACACTAGCAGTCATTTTTTAAATGCCAAATCAGTGGAGGCAAGTTGTCTTAGCCACAGCTTTCAGAGCCTTTATGAATTGTAAAAATATTTAGCAGTAAACAATAAAAGCTATTCAAAAAATTCAGGAGGTTAAATTATTAGATTAATAAGAATTGCCAACAAATAAACATCTACATTCTACCTGTAATCAAGCCAGGTTTTCAGGGACAACCAAAATAAGAATACAAACAACAACAAAAAAAGACTATTCAAAAATATGCACAGCCATAGCACTTTACAGCTTGTTGCTCCCTCAGATAGTGGAGCTAGAGGAGCAACTATTCACAGTTCATTTCCTAGCTCTGAAAGTGCTGGCAAAGTTAAAGACAAACCAAGGCAGAAAGATTGAATATAAATTCTTTGTTGTGACCTAAAAAAACAACTCATTGCTCCTTGATATTTTCAGTAGTGGAATAATTCAGGTCACTCTTTGTAGGCTGAGGCATCAAACAGAGAAAATGTTAAGATAACTTCTTGGTAAAAGTAGTCATCTCTTTCCACTGAAGCAGAAAAAGTAGAGTTTTTTGGAACATTTTATTTAAATTTGTCTTAAAAACAAGGTAGTTTTTTATTGCAAAATAGTTTGCATATAATTGTTTTATGTATTATATACTCATGTTTGTTAGCCCTACACATCCAAAAAGCTGTGATTTAGAGCTCATAAGGATAAACGGTCTGCTTTTGATTAACAGGTTTTTTTACTAAGAAATATTTCAAATCTAAGCAGTTATCTTCACCAGACAACTTCTTGCATGTCTTTGTGCCTGCACTTGCCCTGACAATAAAGGTCATCATAGAGACAAAGAAATGAGAACTAAAATATATCCCAAAATCCAGTGCTTCTCCATTTTCTGTAGTCCAGAAGAGCAGGATGCCCAAAGTCCTACTCAAAATCTCCTCTCTTAATTTAAGAGAAATAGGTAAGTGCTGACAATAGTTCGGTTTATTCGATCACTTTTTTGTGAAATGTTAATAAAAGAGGAGTTTCCAGCTGTAAAAGACACTAACAGATCTGGGACTGTCACTAAAGTCTCAGAAAATCTCAAGCCAGTGCTCTGTGACACTACTGTGCTCCTTATGCTGATTTGTCAGTGGGAAGTAAAATCTATTGAAAATCAAACCTTTAGACTCCTCTTTTGTTCAGATTACACCTCAACAAATGCAAAGGCAATCATACAAGGAAACTGTGGTGTTCTGGGATGGGATTGTCTATCCCCTTTCTTACTACAGTAACCCCATTTTGGGTAGAAAGTTCTCTTGGAAATAGGTGAAATAGACTGATACTTTCCAAAATGTCATTTTATGGGGCTCTCATTTACACTTCTTCCAGTTTCCCTCCAGGCATTTAGAAAGTGAGTAATTGTTGCTAACATCATTCTTTCCCTCAGCCAAATCTGACTGAATCTGCCAGGCAGCAAAGGAAGCAGCATGTTACCAGCTCTCAGGTCATGCTACTCACACATTTGTATCTGCAATACTTGCTAGATCTTAAGGGCAAAACTCTGTTCTCCTGTCTGCAATGCAGTGTTTTAGCTGCAGTGCAGATCATTTATATCTATGCTCCCTGTCCAAGTCTCAGGGAGGTCAGCTGTGATTTTGTGAACATCTCTCTGCAATTTCTTTCCACATTTTAGTGTCCCTTTCACAATCAGTGTGATTAGAGGGTGTGTGGGGCCTGTCTGTCTGTGCTGGCTTGTTGCTGACCTGATGGCTCTGTCCCTGCTTTTTCCTTACACTCATTGCTGACCCTCCAGACACTCTCCCAGCCTAAGCAGCTGCGAGGGTGACCTGTGGGCTCTGACTTCACTTCTTCAGCATGTTCTGGATATCAAATAATTCATTCTCTGATAGGCCTTTGGTTCCCACTTTCTAACTAAACCATTTGAGGCCAGAAATGAGCTTCTCTCCTGACAGCTGGGACAGTGCTGCACAGCTACAGGGTTCCTTAATTTTTTACCTGTCAGATTGAGGAGTGCAGGGACAGCAGGGACCTGGATGGAAATCGTTAGAATAGCAGTGACAGCTTGCCTCTTTGTGCTTTCAGATAAACTTTACATGAGAAAACTGATCTTTTTTGTGTTTTTTTCTAACTTCGATTTCTTCCCTTTCTTCTGTAGGAAAATGGAAGTGTAAACCTATGTCTACAATGGTGGAAGACAGGTTTTCCTTAATCAGAGTCCTAGCAAACTTCAGCCATTTTCCCCCAAATGTAGACAGACGTGGTGAGGCAGGGATGCTGTTTTTTCCTCTGCTCACTTTCTTAATCTTTTTCCAAAAGGCCACTGATGAGGACTGATGAGGAGCCCCTCTCTGCACATGGACTTGCAGGAGCTCTGTTTATTACTTGGTTTGACCTGACCATTGATGCACATGATTGAAAAGCAGTGTCTAAAGTGCAGAAGAAATCTATTAATAAAATCATGCCTTTTTAAGATTTATTTGTACAGATTTATAGACATATATGGATACATGTCCACAGGCACATTAGACATAGATAAATACACGTACACAGGCACAAAGGGTGAGAATCCTTTTGGAATCCATTTCAGTCACTGCTGTTCAATACAAGAAGCACCACTCTGCCCCTCCAGGCAGTTTTGGTATGTGCCTATAAAGGATGGCTACACAATACTTTATTTAAGTACCAGTATTGCTAGAAAAAGTACAAAAGTGGGGAATGAGAGTCAGAGAGGTTTCTTCCATGAGCAGGCTGGACCAGAGCTAAATGCTGCATTGCACCAACTAAAAGACAGTGCCTTCCTTCTGCCTGAATTTACCCTGTGCTTCACCAATTCAGACAAGGAAAGAGTGTCTGCAAACATCAAGGATTATAGCCATCACTTATTCTTGTGTCCAAGTGCTGTGTGCACAGCACAGTTTCATCACCTTAAAAGACTGGTGATCCAAAAAATGGAAAAACTGCACCCATATATCAACTAACTTTTAAAAGGCTTATTTTTATCCATGACATCAGCACTGCTTTAATAAAACTTAACAAATGTCAGGTATTTTCTGATGTATCATGCTCCCTGAGCTGAAATCTGTGATCAAATGCTTTACTAAAAATCTCATTGGCAGCACTAAGTTTTTATTAAACTCTTCTCTAAAGATCATCTAATCAATTTTTTGTGAATACTTAGATGTGTGGGATGTTTCAATCATTGGAAATCGATCACTGAACACATGCATTATTGTTTCTTTTTCATGCCAGGTTAAAAATGCAACTGATACTGGAATGAATTGCTATTTTTAAAGTTTTCCACAGCACTTAGTCATGGGTGCTAGGAAATCAGTCCCTGTAAATGCTAATCTCAACAGAATATGACTGCATGAGAACACAAACATAACATATAAAATAGTGGGAGCCCAGACACAAAGCTCATTGTGAAATGACTTCAGCTAATATTACAGAAGGCTTTCTAAAGCATATGGAAAAATCTGGAATCAAAAACTTGAGCCTTTATTTTGCACATGGTGCAGTAAGAAGAGTGATGTATCTAGTGAAAAATCCCAGAAAATATATTACAAAGAGACCTTTTATTAATCTCAACAAAGAGAGAAGAAAATTCTGCAGAATTCCACCAAAATGTTAATAACAAAACTAAAAGAACATGAGCTGAGAGCACCCTCTTCTGATCATTATTTTGTTCTTCAAGTTCTAGGTAAAGTATCTTCTGCATATGTTGTAAAATTCCAGTGACCTACACAAATACATAATCTGCTTGGGAGATGAATACAAGAAATTTGTTTTAGCTACAAATTAATATTTTCACTTTAGCTGTTCTATTTTTTTTATTGTGCAAGAATGAAGCCAGTCCTTCCAGTAACTCTTTCCCCTTTCTATGTTCCAATTTGATTTCCACAAGGTCACCCAGGGCCAGAGGTGCAAAGGAGAGGCTGATGTTTTGTTTAATTTGTGCCACTGAGAGAGATTTAAATTCAGGGGAAAAAAATACATCTGAATCTAAAAGAGTGTGTTTCCAAAGATTTATAAAGATAAAACAAGAAGCAGGGTATGGGGGGAGAGTCAGGGGAAGAGGAATATTGGGAGTATAGATACAAATATTTTTATTTTTATTTATATAATATAAATATTTTTCTATAACCATACCAGCATTGTTTTTACTGTATTATCACAGAGACCAAGATGGAGATACAAATTTTAAATCCCACTGTAATTAATAGGGAAAAAACCAAAATAGAGCAGTGCCTCTGACCTTGTACCTCACTTTCAGTCTCTGAGAAGAGAAGTAACTCATGAATATTAGAGCTAATGAAGCTTGATTTTCTCCAGATTTTTGGTTCAGTGTTGATTGACTCTCATGTCTGGAAGATGTAAATTGTGACTGAAGTTTGTTCTGCATTTGAGACATTTTGATGTGCCCTCTTCATGTATATTCTCTGGGATTTAAAAAGACTCCAGCTCATGCTGTAATGTTTTTCTCAGTGGGCACCTCTTAGATGTCTCTCTGACCTGGACATCTATTTACATAAATCTTGTAGGAACATCCTGTCTCTGAGATTTCTGTCTATTTATCATATTTCATAAAAATACAGCAATAGTTCAAAAAAATTAGATAGCATGGGCTAGTGGGCAGATATATATTGAAACATCTAACTTCTAATTAATTCTCTGAAGATTTTTAATAGAGAGCTCTTGACTGGCAGAGGTGTGGAGAGTGGTTCCCCTTGGTGTAGGGAGTGAATCAAATCAGAGTGAAACCCAAAGAGGCAAAGGGAGTGATCAGCCATGCCAAGCCTCCCGCAGTGCAGATGAGGCATTTTGGGAAAAGTGATCCCATCTCTCAGCAGGAGAGGCTGATGGACCAGCATCACACAGATTGGAAACCAATAGAAAGGAAATTGGAAGATACAGGCACAATCCTATTACATGATAAGGAAACAGGAGTGGATAGAGACAGCACAGAGATAGGAGGGTCATGAACACTAACAGAGCAATTTGGATCTGAGAAAGTGGATGCACTATTAACCAGATGCACTCAGCCTCACTGGATTGCCAGATGAGGCTTGTCCTTGTCAAAATACAATAAATTGGCCTCTTCAGCTTTCTCCACATTTAAGGTTCTGGCATGAACCACTTTAGACAAACATAGATTGATGGCTGAAGCATACACAGGAATGACACAGGACCAGGATGATGCTGAAATATCATTAAAATTGATGATTTTGGCTTGTTCGTCTGTCATCTTTAGTACAGCATGGCAGTGCATCTGGAGACCTGACATTACCACAGAACAATGAGGAGCCTTCTGGGAAGGGAAATGCTGGAGCTGGAAGAAAGGCATATGCAGAGATGCAAAATATCCAGGAACAGCTTTTGATCCTGCTGGTAAAGAGCTGTGTTGTAATTCCAGGTGTCTGACAGGAATGAAATCCAGCCCAGGCCATTGTGTGCACTTGCTTACAGAAAGAGTAACCAACAGCTGGGCTGTGGAAACAAAGGGTCAGGCACTGTCCAAGTCTCCTTAAAAGCTAATGTGTGACAACCCAAGGCAAATGCAACTTTGAGTTATTGGCCCAGAAGTGGTAATTTAGAAACTGGGAATTTAGGCTATTAGCGTAGAATTAGAGGAACTGGCTCTTCTTCCTTTTGGCTTTTTACAGAATCATAGAACAGCTTCTTATGAAGGAGGCCTTAAAGATGATAAAATATTCAGTTGGAGCTGCACAGTAGGAATGATCAACCAAAGAAAATCATCACCACTACCCAGCAGCAATAATGTGCTGGTAAGGACAGTGACAGAATGAGGAATTTGCATTTTCGAGTCTGGCCATTTGTAACACCTGAAATAAAAACAGTAGAATGTATAAGAATTTGTGTGTCTGAAATGGTGCAGGGTCAGCCATGTAGTTGGCATCCCTAAGGGGTCCTGTATGGAAATTATGGAAGTCTCCAGAGTTATCAGCTCTTATTATCAGGCTTCACAAAATGTGGACCAGCACTACATGAAAAGGTTGTTCAGTAGAATTAAAATTATCCTGGGGCATAGGAAGCCTCAGACTTCAAAGTTTCTACTTATTTGCACATCATACTTTCTTCTAATGAAAAAAATTACAAGGCTCTTAGAATCTTTCATTATGAAAGGACCTCAAAAAGTAATGATACTTGAGCACAATACTTATACAAAGATGATAAAGGGGGAAAGATAAAATAATGCTCAATATTTTATCTTCCTGGTAAAGAAGCAGAGAGCAAGGTTGGATTTATATTTACTTAGTTAAACAATTTCTTCAGATTTAATCTGCTATATTATTATTTTTAGGTCAACACTGTCAGTTCTATTCTCCAAAATGCACTTAAGGGTTATCAAGGTAAGCAAGGATTGGATTGGATCCCTGCAGCCAACTCATATATTGAGCATAAAGTAGAAGCTTTTCCTATAGATCTTATCTTCACAAGCATGGAAAATACCACCAAAAAAAAAAAGAAAAATCCACAAAAATGACAGTTGAATTCATTAGATATCATCCAAAATATATTGCTGTGAATGGAAAACACTTTGATTAGGACTGACTTAGCAACATGCACAGGGTAGTCCAGCATATGAGTCTGATGGATCAGCATTCAAATGCATATAATGAACAGATGGTTCCTGTAGAAGAGTAAAATGCAATGTTCTTGGTCACCTTGTACTGGCACTCATTCAAAGCAGGTGCTCAATAAACCAAGACTGGAAGTGGACCAAAATGAACTGGCTTCTAACAAAACTGGGACATAGAAAAGGAAGAGACAATCCCTTCTCCCTTTTCCAAGAACATATGAGTCCATGAATGCCAGTTTTGCCCATGGCGACCAATCTCACATATTTGTTACTGTTTCTGAAATGCAACATCAATAACTTTAACATGAGGACATGGACCACTGACAAGCTGAGCATGTCAATATGTAATTCAGGTTTGAACTCCATTTTATATGCTCATGTTAATTTTTTTCTAATTTTGTCAGCTTGTTCTGTGTCCACAGTGGCCAAGCCCCAACTAGAACCAGAGCTGCTACTCTGAATCCATTATTGATCAGATTTTAAAGAAGAAAGATTAAATTCTTTGCCTTTAGGAGAAATCAAATCAACCTGGCACCAAACCCTTCCACTGTCTAGGTTTCAAAATTACCTGCTACAACAAGGAAAGCAACAGTAGTGGAGATGTTTGTGTGTTTTTATAGATTAGGTTATCCAGTGGTTAAATTTGGATTAAACTTCAGAGCAGAATTTCAAAATTAATCAGGGTCATGGTTTATGCACACATGTGATGGTGCTAAAATCTTCTGGGGTTTCTTGTCTTCTGAAGTTTTGCCTGTGCTTGATCTGGAATAGGAAAATAGGGTCCATTCCAATTTGGAAAAGAACCCAGAACCCAAATTATATGAGTAAACTCATATCATGAGACTTAAATGCCCCAAAATACCCTCTTATCCTTCTCTTTCTGAGGCTGGAAAGTTCGACAGTCAGATGGGACTGGGGGAGAAAGATGTCTCCAGATGGAAAAGTATGAAAGGCTGAATTTGGCAACATTATTAAAGTGGACCTCTGGTTTTAATTATAAAGTTACAGAACAAGTGATGGCAAATCCATTACAGAGTTCGAAATTTTGTCCAGTTTAGCTGCTTTAAGCAATATTGAGACCCAGAACTCTACAAGGAGAATCCACTCCAGTTTTCAGCTCTCAGGCTGAGATGGCTTGTTCTTGCAATGTTAATCCTGCTAATCCACACAGAAGACTGTCACAGCTCATCTTCCCACCTTTTCAACCAGCTCTCTTTCAAGGGAAATTTTCTTGATAGAAACTGGCTTTTAAAATTATCTTGATCTTTGTGACAACTGTTAGCAGTATGCCAGTGAGTTACCTGGGAACATTTATTTAGGATTCATAAATCTTATATGGAAACAGTTATAAATCATATAGGGAAACAGTTAATAGAGCCAGTATTCTGCCTGCCTTGAAATATTGAGGTGCTGTAATACTTTGATTTGAAACATTATAATCTGAAGGAGAAAACCTTGACAAAAGGATAGAAAATCCATGCTTAAACCACAAGGTATTGCAGTCATGAAGTTACTTTGTGGATTGGCAGAATATGTTCTGTTTCAGTGGCTAAAATGGTGGAAAACAGCAATCAGGGTTTGAGAAGCCTGAACTTCAGTGTGAAAAACAGTCCACCTGACAATGCCATCCTGCCTGACCTTAATTAATCTGTCACTACAAACATGACCTAGTTACCACAGTACAAATGTCAGCTTGTAACAGCCTTTCCCTGGAGCCCTCCTTAACCAGCGTTTGCCATTTACGTCTGCTCGTTCAGTGATGAAGAGCAGTTAATGAGCTCCATCTACTGCTGCACGGAGTGAATTGTACCAGCAGCGCCATCCCCAGCCCCTCCTCGGGCTGCCCTGGGAGAGCAGCTCCAGGCGCTCTGCTGCACCACTGGCAAGGGCTCTCACCACAACATTCACCTCTTTGTATTTCTTGTTCTGTTTTTCTGTCAGCAGCTTTACTGGACGTGCGTTTTCTTTAATCTATAATTTTTTAGGTAATTTCATTTTGAATTACAGGGTGAAAACATGGAGCATTTTTTTTTCATTTTCTTTTTCTTTTTTTTTTTTTTTAAATATATTTTCCCATGCAAAAAGGCATAACTGTTCTCTTAAAATAATTAGCACCAAAAAAAAGAAGAAGAGGCTTACAAACCAGGAAAGTTTATTTAAGTTACTCTTACATTCTTAATAAACAAGGCCACTGTGCTGAAAATGGGTACTCAAATTAACAGATGGATGCCCTTCTCTTATGCTTTCCACATGTGTTGACTAGAGTATTCAGATAAGATATTATGATATATTTAGTTGTTCATGTCTTAAAAGGAATTATCTGATAGTGACTCAAAATGCCTTCTTAGTTTAGGAGAGGTTTAATGAATACCTGTTCTAAAATATCACCTTCCTTGTATTTCCCTCTTGTTTTAGGTGAAATATTTCAAATACTCTCAAAGCTTCACTATTGGCATCACAGTAAGCAGGCTGCAGGAGATACTTACCTCAAGCATAGTTGAATCAGAAAAACACCAGGTAATTGATGAAGAGGAAAGGTAGCAAGGATTAATACCTTCATATGTCTAAAATCTAAAAAAAATAATAAAATATTATAGCTGATTAAATATCTCAGCATAGGATTTTATTTTCATAATACTTTTCCATTAAGAAAGAAAACAGTAGCAAAGAACTTGCTAAGGTCAGAGGTGTTTTTCTAGTCTGCACAATGCTTAAACACCTGTGTGATGGCTCCTGAAGCAATTAAAAGACCAGGCTTGAAGACATCCCACAAAGGAAGGAAAGTCATTCCTCAGGCTGGCTGCTGCCTTTGGATCCATGGAAAGCAGAGCATGTCCTGCCACCAGCAAGGCAAACTCCATGAGGATGCATCATCAGCTCCTGTTGTAACTCCCTTCACCTGCCTCAGCTCCCTCATTGTACAGCTGCCTCAGGTGGTCTCAAAATACAGCATTTCTGAATTGTGAGTCTGAGAAGGTCTCTGATTGGAAAACATTAAAATCAAAGTAAGAAATTCAACTATCAACTAGAAAATGGTTGCCAAAAGTTGGAGGTCTTTTCATCAGATATTAAACCAAAATAATTTTCATTTCCTCAGCCTCAACCTTGGCCCTTGGTCTTACCAGTGAATGAGACTTCCCCCTCTCTAATTTTCCTCTGATTTGTAGCATTCAGTGAACAGTTTGTGAATGCTCCTTACTTAGGGGAGCCTTTCTAACGAACTCCAAGGGATTTGGGAGTTTCCAGGGACAGATACTATGAACAGGATAATTCAAATTATCTTCATTCTTCATACACCGCACTGGAAATCCATTGGGAACAACAAATTCACATCAAACCAAGTTTTATTTTTTGAAATTAGCAATTAATGTAGAATTATGCAAAGCAAAATAATAAATAATCTGGCTGTGCAGTCAATTCTTTCATGAAAACATGGGAGACTTCAGTGTACAACACTACTTACAATTAGCACATCAGTGGGAAAACAGACCCTGTTTTCAGCTAGTGCATTGTAAATAAAGATGCTCAGACTTTCAACAGCTTTTAAAAATTATATTTAAGGTGAACTGACTCCAAATTAATTGGAAGCTACAAAACTCTAAATGCTTACTTTATGCTTGCAGTAAATGTTAATCCCAAATTTAGTGTTAACATGTCAGGTAGCTGTTTGAAAAGATTCAGGAACAATACAAACTTCAAATTAAAAAAACAAGTAAAAAGATTTAATATTTGTTTTCTGTGAATTTTATGGGAGTAAGAATTGGAAAGAGATCTGAGAGTCCAATTTTACACTTCCAAGAAAAAACGTCATACAGTCTGTTCCTGAATAAAGAGTTTAAGGTTAAATATTCAGTAGCAGAATGTTAAATAGAATAATAGATTTATTTTTCTTTTGGTTGCTCATTAACACTGGCAGCCTTAGTTTGATTTCTTGAATGTATTTACTTTCATATGAAAGTCAGAATAGCCACCAGGTACCAAGAGACACCAGACTGTTCTTGAAGTTGCATTGCCTCAATAATCTTGCAAAAGACATTACAAATAACAGCAGAGAAAAAAAATTCAGTAGTCAACCTTTAGAAACTAAAAATACTGAGGGGATTTTAGTGACCTAATAATTGCCTACCAGTGTGCAATGATTTTTATGGATTCTGATGGTGTTTTTCACAGGCAGCACCCTGGTGATAAGGTGTGTCCAAGACTCTCCATGTTAGGGGAGCTTCTTAATGCATTTGCATGTGTGCAGTGAGTCTGATCATCAGAAATGCCAAGATACACAGTGCATAAAAGCACATGCACACATTTATACCTATATATTATGGTCAGGAAAAATGTGTTATAATAAGCACTTTAAACTTCCATGCTTGCAGTGTAGGAGACAGACTTCTAGTATCTGTCAGTGAAGTAACTTGGAAAGACTGTTATGGTTTTTCATTACCTGTAACCATTCTCTCATGTGGGTCATCATTTTATCTGTCTAAAACTTCTCCTATTTTATCAAGAGCTATCACATATACAGGGTTTTATTTTCTATTCAAGAAGTTTTTCAACTTTATGTGAATTTTTTTGAACTGCATGTAGTTCAAGAGGATTTACTAAGCTGAAAATTGAGCACATCAAATTTTTCCTCTGCATAGTAGCTACCCAGGCAGTTATGACTGAGCAGGGTACAGAGCATAAACGTCAGGATAAATTGCCATTTTCCATTAAGGATTGGTGAACAACTAAATCCTCACTCAGGGAAATACATCTCTCTGGATGTAAGGCTTTTGGCTCCAGTCCATTTCTGTAGTCTGCCCTGCACTTACTGAGAAAAGCCATTGATGATTATGGGAGTTCTGTCTAAAGATGTAGAGGGGTCTTAACACATATTTGTGACCTTACAGAGATGAGCAAAGATTGTTTGGTTTGTGTTGGTAGATCATGTCTTCAAAACTATTTCTTGCTACGTAGCAAAACCACTTTGATCTCCAATTAAACACTTCCTTATACAATCTAGAAAATGTATGCATTATTGATAAAACTAGAAAGAATTAAATACAGAAACAGAAAAGGAAAAAAACATTTCATTTTATTTTTACATTTATTCAATGGAGTTCAGAAACTAGTATAACTCTTATTTTACAAAGTTGAGCATTAAATATTAAAAAAAGGACTTACTGGTCTCTGATAAATAGTGTCATATGGGACATGCATGCTAATACAAAACCAGTTTTGGGTGACAGACATTTAAAAGCAGAAAAGTGAGTTAACAAAATTTTCAGACACACTTGAAAAGGTGGCAAGTCATTTTATATCCCTTTATGTAAATATAGCTTCTCCATTTTCCCACAACTTCCCCTCCCATGTCCACTTTCTAAACTTTAAATTAATATTACAAAACAAAATATTTAGAAGTACAAATAATACACCCAATAAAGTACATTAATTATGATGAATGACAATGGGAAAGAGAATCTGGCGTAGTTGTCTATGTGGTAAGGATTTTTAACATGGAAGCAATCAAAGATACAGAAAAGTCTTTTCATTACCGACATTGCTGAACTACACACACTGTGTTGACTCCTCTCCCTTTCTCTGTCAGTGCTGGTTTGTTTGCTTTTGTTTGAATCGGTCTTGTTCATATTGTCAGGGGCGCTGCAGCTGTTTGTCACTGCTGCCAGGACTCCATTCTTCTCTTCCTCCTCCTCATCATCATCAATAATCTGATAGGGAACAAACCAGCAGGTACTTTAGTGAGTGTTTTATCCTCTGTTTAGAGCTGCAGCAAATGGGATTTGTCTCATGACTCCTCCTCTGTCTCAGTCCTCGACTTCAAGGACAAGCACTTAAATGCACCAGGCAGCTCCTTTCAGCTCTCAAAGCCTCCATTTAGGGGGAAAATATTGAATTAAGCAACGCCATACGGCAAAAACTTTTGAAGAACTCAAAAGTAAACCTAGATTTGTTCAAATATGGACAAGGAACTTTACTTAAGATAGCAACAAATCCCTGAAATCCACAACAATAAACTGCCTTCTTCTCAGGGCAAATACTGGCAAAGGTATTTGGCCCAGAAAGTGTGAAGGCAAAGCCCCAGCCTGGAGATGGAGAAGGTGGGGGAGCTGCCAGACCAGCCAGCTGAGCTGGTTGCACTCCAGGATACGAGACACTCTTGTTGTGTGCAACTGGCTACTTCATTCTGGTGCTTTGTGATAAAAATCAAGTTACTTTAAAAATAAATAGGGACAAGCCCCACCCACAGCTGATTTAATACTAAATAGCTTGTGATGCTTTCTGTCAAGTCCTGAAACCCATGCTTTAAGTTCAAAGTTATGCTAGTGTTAAGAATATTTTAATGTGCTTCACTGCAGTAAGACAGTCTTTGGAGAGTGTTGTATAAGCCTTCTGGTGGGTTTTGTTTCTTTGATTAGAAATGGCTCAGAGCCATAAAGTTCATGTATGAAATTTTCACCCTTTGAAGTCAGTGGGTTTTCTGTTACTGACTCAGAGGACACAAGATTAGACATCAGCTGCAGCTTCAGCTCTAAAATTTCCTTGGAATTTCTAGGGTATTTAGTTTGGCTTGGGATATTGCAGAGACACCAGCAGAAACAAGCTACGAAGTCTGGCTCCAATTTTGTATCTAAACTAAACCTTATTATCTATACTTTGAGGAGGGGTCTTTTTAATTCAGGTAGGCACACATATAATTTTAATTTTCTCCTGATACTTTTATTACCTCCCAAATCAGTAGGTGGCATAAATATAAGACAAGTCTAAAAAAATTATTTGTGAAGTGTCGAATGCAGAATCTCTTCCTTCTGACCACCTTGCTTTTTTTTCCTTTTGGATCATGAGAAGAAACAATTTACACAAGGACAAACTTTTGAAAGGTTAAGATGTACATCCCCATGTGCAGCCAGACAAAAAGCTCATTTAGGTATATCCCAGCTATTAAAGTCAAAGAAAGCTCATTAATCCACCTAAGTGGTCTCCATGCCAGTACAGAATTGCTCCTCTGCCCAGGGTGCATGTGTACAGCACGAGCCTTGAGTCTTCTTCATCTAAAATTACTGACACCCTTGAAAACTAAAGTGGAGTCCGGACAATGTCCTCAAACTGCTGTGAATGAGTGAAGCAGAACAAATGGTGGTAGAAAAGGAATTATTACAGCTTTCCTCTTCCAGTTTAAAAAAAAAAAAAAAAAAAAAAAAAAAAAAAAAAAAAAAAAAAAAGATATTTTATTTGAGAGATAAAAGTAGCTCAATGTATCATCCTAAAAATACACAATATCACCCCAAAAGCCTTGGTCATCCTCCACCTGGCCTCCCACACCTCTGTGTGAAAGGTTGGGATAAAAATCTACTTATAAAGCATTTGAGGATCAATCCATAAAACTCCAGTCTGAACCTTAAATAATACCCAGGGCAGTACTAAAATTCAAACCTTGAGTTTTTACTTGAGGCCTGACTCTGTTATAAATATCTTTCTCTTCTGCTTCAAAAAGTTCAGGCAGCTGAGGGGAGTGCTGGGGATGGCAGAGGAGCCTTTGTCAGCAGTGCCTGGCACTTGAAATGAGGCACCGGAGCAACAGCCTAATGAATGCACTCAGCACTTCAAAAGTTAATAAAATAAAGGAACCTGACAGAAGAGTCCTGACTTTTCTCCCCTGCTTTCATTTTTCATTACAACATCTGTACTTCAAAATCATCAGGATTTGGGGCATTGCTCAGTTTAAGAGTCTATTTTTCTCTCAGGTAGGGCTGGCTACAAGTTGTTCGGAATTAGTTTTATTTCAGAGCATGAAAGGACATTGTGTACGTGCCACTTTTCCTTTCTCACAACTGCATGTGAGCAATTCCCAGGAGGCTGATGTGTTATTAGGCTGTTCTTGACTCCTTTCAGCTCCCCAAGGGGCGGCTGTTACTAAAGCAGAAAATACCATAAGCAGTACATATGTACAGGACTCTATTTGCAGTGTAACAAGGCAGGGCTCTTGCAAAACAGAGGAGAGTTTACAGCAAAAGTGCTGTATCACAGTTTGGAAAGGAGAGGGCTAGGATAGAAGAGAACCATATCTGCTAACTTATTAAAAAGTGCAGTCTTGTAGAGTGGGATTATCAAGGGACTTTTCCAGATTGTTATGGAGAACTGAGCATGATGAAAGACTGAGCTGGTTTACATTATATCAAGAAAATAAATTGTGTTGTGGGTGTTCAGGTGTGGCTCCAATTTTAAATGTCATACTAGGTTTTTTCATGGATGCCAGCTGTCAGTGAGGAAATGGCTGGCACTTAGAAGGGCTCTGTTTAGTTACCAAATAGATACCAACCAGGAAAGATGCTGTACATCACCCAAAAAGCACTGTCTATGACACCTGCCACTGTGGCTGCTGTTTACACTAAGTGAAGTGTTTGCTGACATCCAAGACCCAACAAAATTGAGGAAAGTTGTCACTTTCACTGGATAATAAAACTTCTCAAGCTTAAAAATATTTCAACCAAGAGTGTTGCATGCCTGGAGCTTATGTGACACTCATAAAGACTGCATGAGGCTTGCACAGAAATACCACAGAGGCTGAACATCACACTTAGAAAATTATTTTCAGTTTTCAAACTGTTCTCCATTCTGCCTTAAAGTTGGAGGTTTAGGTAAAAGAGCGGAAAACCAAGAAATATTTCTGTGCTTTGTAAGAGGGCACAATTAACGCCTTTGTACAAAAGAGAAGACACTCAGGAGAGGCATCAGAGGATGCCTTTTAAGCAGCCTGTTGTTCTGGAGCTGATGTGAATGGCACATTCTGCCTGACCTTCCCTGCAGCAGGTGGTTCCTCTGCTTTTGCCATTAGCTTTGAAGGTGTCTCTGTGGGTCCTGGTTCACACGATGTGAAACATTGCCAGAGCATGAATATGATGAGCTCTTTCACCAGTTTGTGTTCTAAGCTGAAGCTCTCAGGGGCTTCAGAGGAGTTTGATACGCCAGTGCCCAACTTCTTTAAAGAGCAAAGCAGGAAACAAGTGAGTACAACTAATTCCTATACAAGAGAGAGGGTGAATTTCCATTTCACCTTCTACATTTATTTACATAATTCTGAGTGCAAATTTTCTATCAGCTCACATATGGGAATAACAAACTGGAACGTGAGATTTCCAATTAACCTGTGTCCACAAGAGAATACGATAATGAGGACAACACATTTACAGTGACGATACTCACACATAAATTGCTAAGTACCTGCTAGACAGTGACATGAGATTTTAGCTGGTATTTTTGCCCTTGTGATGTGTTTGTTTTTACAACAAGGAATGAGAAATACAAGTCAGGTGTGCTCTCCATGATACCCTGCTCAGTGAACGGTGGTTGCCCTTGGCTACAATAGGGAAAGGACATGACAAGCATTTTCCTTATTCTACAGAGTCACAAGCTGATCTAGGACCAAATTGTTCCTTCTCTTATATCCCTATCTTCGTGTGGGCAAGAACTGCATTTGGCTTGCCTGCTTACTCCTGATGCCCAGCAGAAGGCAGGAAACATGCCTGAAGTGAAACACTATTTCTTTTGGTCATTAAGTTCATCATAAAACTTTCCTTTCTCATTTTACAGCTGTACCTCCATGTACTTCCATGCACATTTTTGAAGTCTACAAGTTCCCATGTCCACCCCATTTGCGAGCATGAGTACCTGCTCCAGATGAAAGGGAATCTGACAGAGACAGGTGAAGGCAAGGGCAGTATAAGTGCCCTTCACAGATCCAAAGATGCTTAATCATCCAAGCACTGAAACACTTTACTTTCTCACCCAAACCCCCAAGGAGCATTTTTTGATTCCCCTACACTATAAGCAAAATGACAACCACTTACTTCACAAGATGGATATGCTCACAGGGAATTGTCACTGATGTTACCTAGCCAACAAAAATTACTTACAGGCTTTCCACTCAAATCCTCATTCGAAATGAGTGTTTGCCCATTTGCAGATAATCCCCTGATAGACCAAACAACAGCTTTTAGCATATTCTTGTGCATTTACAGGACCTATCTTTCATCCAAACAGCCAAAATCTCATATTAATTGATGAGCTATCTTGACATAACCCCACACACACACACATATTGCTCAATCTTCAAAAGGTTTTGAAGCTCCTCCACTTGAGCTCAATATCCTGTTTCTTCAGTATATTGAGGAGCTTTGCTTAGGCATTTGTGATGCTCTGTTCTAATTTGGCTTAAACAGTTAACAATCTATCTTCTTCTGAACATTCATCCCTTCAGCACTCAACCAAACTTCTTTCTGCCTTTTTCTTTTTCTTCCTGTTATTCTCATTTTCCATGTTTTAGTTTTTTATATTAATCCAGAAATTTCATAAGCTGCTTAGAATTTTCTTTTTTATCATGCATATTAGGTTCAGTTCCATAATTAAAAGCTGCAAGACAATCATCTTTCAGCTTCCTTGTGATTTTTTTTTCCTTGCTTATGAAAGCACTGCTATACACTGGAGATGGAAGATGTGACAAAACTTCTTCATGAACCTGTCCTCATTATTTCACCAACCACCAGACTCAAAAATACCTATGTTGATGTAATCCATTTTTAAAGTGTATTTCACAGTATTTCAAAGTTGTGAGAAACTCTGTTGAGCCACAAGAACCACTGTTATAATAATAATGCAGAAGGGAAAATGGATCCCAGTCTGAGTTCAGGTGCAGCTGTTGAAAGAGAAGGTGAGAGCAGAAGGCTACAGGGACCTGATACACCCAGCACATGAAGACATCTGCCAAGAGACTGATTAATGTTCCATGCTGTGCAGGTTTCATAAATTGAATGGGATAAACTCTTTTTTTTTTTTTTTTCATATTGCAGTAGGACCAAGTCACCAAGCTCAGCCTGATTTTTGAACTATGAGTAAATGCTATTGCCTGGGAGACAAGAAGTGCTTGTGATTTTTATGAGACATCCAGAACATTGATAAATGGCCATAAAGACTGTACAAAAGAGAGAAGGAAGAGTGCTTCAGTTTGTTTAGTCTCTTCCAAAAAAGCTCCAGGTATACAAATATTTTCTCTTTTTCTCAAGATTATTATGTTTCCCTGTCCTAATTCTAAAAAAGAAACTACCTTAAATACAGTTACCATTTGTGCTAAGAGAATTCATTCTTTTTAGCAGGTGTAATTTAAACCCAGTTTTTAGGACAACAACCAAATAAATAAAATACCTTTGGAAGTTCCTTTGAGCTGAGCTGGTGCAGGGTGCAGAAATGAGTCACAGCATACTCTAACAGTGCTCCAAAGATGAAGCTGAAGCAGATACCAAGGTACACATCGATTGCCTTAATAAAGCAATTAGCATTTGGGAGTGAAGTCCTGGCTCCCATCATCAGTGTTGTCATCGTAAGAACTGTGGTGACACCTGTGGAATGGAAAAATATATGTTCCAGTATAACTCAGATGGCACTGAGAGCCTCTACTGCAAGGGCCCTACTGCAGGAGAGCTCTCCCTGGACCTGAAACTCCTAGGATGCCATGTTTGAGAAAGAAGACTTTAAAATTAACTTGTGACTCCTAAGTTAAATACTTAAAAACAGTAACAGAAAATGTTAACAAAGCTGAGAAGACTAGAAATTAAAATGAGAGAGATTTTGGTGTCATGGAATGCATATTTATGATTAACACATTAATATTGCAAATCTATGCAAAAGGTCTCTTTAAAATATTCAGGTATCATTTTGCTCAGTGTAGTTGCCCACTGGCCTCATTCAATGTGAAATCCTTTATTCCCTGTTCTGCAGGAGTGTTTTTTTCCATCCCACCTGCAGCCTGATCAAACCTGATTTGCATTCTTTCCCTTTCAGAATATCCTTTATTTGAAATTAATTATATTTAATCTCTTATAATTCTCTTGTTATTCATGTGTTAATTAGTATGTATCATTAGACCTCACAAAAGCCTCACAATTGTCTGTGCATGCCATGTATTTGAATATGCTTAAATTATTTCCAAAATGACAGTTTTTTACTTTGCTTTCAGCGGCCTCCCTGCCTGTAAGTCTCCTTCCTGAAGTTGCCAAAGGCATTTTTCTTAGTTAAAGGATAATAAGGCTTTTAAGGGGAATCCACATGATGTGCTGAGTATGGCAAACCCAAAAAGTAATTCCATAAAGCTCAGAAGTGTTTGCAGCTTCAGGAAATAGATGCCAAGTATATACAATAAAGAAGGCGTCTTAATGATCCACGTCTTGGTTTGGGTTGGTTTATCAGCTTCTCACCTATGCAGATTCTGGCTGGAACTGATGATTGGCTTATCCAAAACGATACCCAGGAGAGCACGACCAGGAGGATTGATGGTACATATGTCTCTAATATGAAATACAAGATGTTTCTCTTGAGTTCAAAGTGAAACACAAGTTTTGGGTAACGTCCTGTGGAAGGAGCAAAAAAACATTGTGAAGGTGCAATTCATGAAAAGATCTTTGAAATAACAACCTCTTTTACTTTGGTCCACTAAAGTTAACAAACAAGTTTGCAAAAATTAAACATGGCACTTAAACATTCAGATTGGAGACTCTGAACTGAAGGAAACAGTCAAATATGTAGCATTCTGCCACCATATCCAGAGTTTTATTAAAGACGCCTTGAATTGGAAATTAAATGAGGATTAGTGAAGAAAGAAATAAATCCATCAATGCATGAAGAGGACGTTTCATTATATAACACAAGGCAAGGAAATTTGAAATCACATATGGATTTAGCTGTCACTGTTCATAACAATGAACGAGCTATTATATGAACTAGAGTAGTAAGGATTGTCACTTCATGAAGGTGGCACAGGTTCTTATTTTTAACTATTTCACATATCCAGTTTAGTTTTCTTTTCATTTACTCAAGATGTGGATTGAGGGTACCTGCTCTCAAATTGCTGACCTGCCTCTTATACTCCACTTAAACCCAAACAGTATCTTTGCATCCTCACAATCTATTTTTCCTCTGTGTTAGTGCATTAGAGTGTTTGTCTTGCTCTGAGCAGTGCCACTGTTGTGGCATAAATTACTTGCTTCTAAGTGAGTGATTTCCAGAAGATGAACTTTTGGGATCACAGAGTCAAATACAGAACTGTGCTTCATGAGGGGACAGAACACTCAAAAGCAAAGCCTGAATTTCGTATCCAGCTCACTAACTGAGCAAAATCTGGCTATGTTGAAGCACACGATCTGAAATTGTTACCAGTTGAATGCATCACGGGAAAACAAAATCTTGCTTTTTAAATAGGCAGAAAAGACTTCTTTTTCTGAAGTTCCAGGTTACAAATTAAGTGTTTCTAAGTTTTTACAAAATCATTTTAACACCGTTTGCATGTCTGTGGAATATCAGTGAGAGACTAATGCTTTGTAGTCAGAAAGCTTTGGCTTCTGCTATTTTAATACAAAACCTATTGCAGCTTCCAATGCTGCCTGCTGCGAGTCAGGACAGAACTACAGAACAATGAATTCACTTTAGCAACAACAATATAGGCACAGACAGGCTATTTGTGCATCCCTCAGGTGTGCTGTGAGACACAAAGAAGAGCACTTTTAAAAGCTTGAAGTGCAAGCAGTGGATGCCAAGAAACGTCTTAGTGCTCCCAGATGAGAAAAAGGATGGTTAAATTTCCATTTTTAAAATCATTGTATATATTGCATCAAGAGAACAATAACAGGATTTTTAAAACAGAAAGAGTTGCAAGATTATGTAGTCTGAACCTAATCACAAGCCACTAAATTTCCTTAATTATCCCTTACTTTGAAGTAAATCATGATGGTTGGAACACAGCCCACCTTTCACACAGACATGAAAACGTAATCTGAGGATGTCTAGACACACAGCCTCCACCATTTCTCTCAGTAAATAATTCTGTTAGCTAAGAATGAATGCATAATTTGTAATATTAACTTGTTTTCAGTTTTCTGCCACATAGACCTTCTCTACTGAACTAAATAACCCTCTGGTAGTCGTTCTTTCTCCTTCCAAAGGTAAAAATACACTGCATTTAGTGTTCTTTGTAAATTCAGTATATTGAGATCCTCAAGTGTCCAACTGAAAGGAAGGGTACAAACATTACACTTAAACTATCTCCATGAGGCAAGAGGTACAAATCTGTTTTACACCATTATCATTTTTACGTGAAAAGAACATTACACCAGTGTACCTCTACCAAGGCTGTGATGTTTACCAATACAGTTCTTTCAATAAATGTCATTTTGCTCACTGAAACTGATTTTAAGTGTATGAAGACCAAAGTAAAGCCCTCAAAAGTCAGGGAGTGAAAAACTTACAAATGACTGTGTGACCTTACTTTCTCTGCCTGCACTCATCCGTGCCCTGAAATGAGTGCAGTGCTATGGAAAAGCACTGAGTCTGTACAACAAAAGGCTGCAGCACAAAGCACATTTAGGGAAAGAGAACCGGATACTCCACAAAAGCTGTTTGTGTTGTGCTTCTGTGCTGACCACAGGGAAGGATGTGTTGCCACGTGCCCCACAAAGGAGACTAAAGAGAGACCAGACCATCCTTCCTGCAGAGTGTCACGGGCACCTGGGATTTCCTGTGGTTCAGCCTTAGAAGAACTTGTTGTTAAGAAGGAAAACTCTCAGACAGCCAACAGAGCCACACAATAACACCCTCTCCTTGTTAGTGCCCTACAGCTGTATCTCTATTTACCTCATGATAAAAGTCAAGTGCACACATAGGAAGTTAGTTCAAAATATCAAATTTAAAAGCTACAGTTTGCAATTTCCAAGTTTAGACAAGTCTTTTGAATATTCTGGTGTTATTATTTTTTCGGATGCCAGAAATTTCTGAAGTAATGTGAACAAAGAGAAATAGAGATGTAACAGCTTATAGCTGAGTGGCTTTTGGGGGAACAAAAAAGAGGCATTTCTCTAACCTTAAGGCTTTCTTCTTGCCAGAATCCAAAGACATGGACATGATAATAATAGTGTCAGCATTTCTCTCAAGAGTTCAGAAGAGCTTTTATAATGGAAATTTTGAAGCAACCTATATATAGAATTCATGAGAGCTCCTCTCGTAATAAACTGAAGGAAGCAGTAGTTGAGAAAAAGTATTCAGTGCATACTTATCATGCTAAGGAAATGAGCAATGGGATAAAATGGAGATAGGGAAATATTGCAATCCCTTTTTCATCTACACCACACATGTACCGAAAGTTATCATCTTTTAAAAGAGCAGATTTGCTGCTCCTGTTGCGTGAGCTGCATATGAGAGAGTAATGCTGTATCTCATTGCCTTTGATTGGCATATCTGAGACCATGGTGCCATCAGCCAGATCAAAATTGAAACAGGTTCACAAAATCCTAGTCCTGACTTTATTAGAGTTAACTCAAGTACAGCCCAAGTTCGCTCCCAAAACTGTCAATTTTGCCACTTGCTTGAAAACAAAATACTTCCATTAAAAGGAAAATATGTTTTTTCTTTCAAGTTTCTGGCCAATGACAAATGCCACCTCAGTGTGAGACTGCTCTGATTTAAATTTATTAACATGACAGGAATAATTTCTGTGCAGATTCTAACTGCAGCAAAGGCACAGCATTTGCACTTACCAAAGTATTGAATTACTCTGTGTAACAGTTTCTCAGATGGACCTGAACTTAAATGACTGTCTATATATACACTCTAAACACACCACAAGGTGAGGTATTCTACTTAGGTGACCCCACATTAAGCTGAGCAATTTGGGCTTTATAGAATTTACGAGAGAGCAGAAGTACAGAAGTAGACAGTAGCTCTAACTTGTAGATGAAGAACAGACCCAAACATCAGATGACAGTCTCCATACCTACTTGAACCTTCTCTACTGCTAAGTACCCTAAAAAACAGAAGAAGTTCCAACTGACCACTGTTGTTAAAGTGGCATAAAAATTATACTTGCTCTTATAAAATTATACAGGCTCTTTCTCAGTAGCTGAGCAGACCTAGGTCTAGGTCTGAGTCAGATCTTTCTGAAGGCAACAAAAACTATTTAATGTCATTTTATAACATTTATATTGCCATTGAAGCTTGGCTTTTGGCTTTTAAAATTATATTCTAATTTATGTTTCTGATTATCAGACACTTTGTATAGACTTGCCACTGATGATTCTATCAACAATAACTATTGCTGCACTGCTTGACAAATACATAAACCTAAACAAACTTCATTTTCACCCAAGGTCATCCATTTTCTGATTATCCCATTTCTCTGTGACATCTGTCACCAGCTGATGGCAGAATGCTGCATTTTGATCTTTTCTGCAGCATCTCTGACCAGTGAATGGTCCCAGAAGAGGTAACTAAGGAAGAACTGATTCTCTATAAATACTGTCAGCAGTTCCTAATTTCCCCTCAGTGTTTTGGGATGGGACTGTCTTCCCCACAGCCACTTCCTGTGGACTTTCTGCTGAACTCTACTCCAGTAAAAGACTGCTCCACATCACTCTTTATGTAAGAAGCACTTTGGTGTCCTGCACAGGGGTGTGCAGCCAGGCACAAAGAGCATCCTTTTCTCTCTCATGAATTATTAATGCTAACCCCTTGGGTGTCTGCTAAAATGTGTGATGTACAACTCACACAAGCACGTCAGTGTAGTTCTACCAATGCATCATTTCCTTCTCATCTTGTATCTTTTAAGGGCAGAGGACAGGAGAGGTTAAAACAGATTTTACTGGTTTAACTATACACTGAAAATGTAGTTTTCAGTATGCAATTTTGTTACTGCTTGTTTACAATTAACATAGGCAGTGAGTAATCAGAATGTCCCCACTTTTCCATAATAAATATGTTGTGCAACTGAAATGCAAGTCTCTGACTGCTGCAGGATGCTAAGGGTGCCAATATAAATTGCTAATATGTTATTACAGCTTATTTGCCCCTCCCTCAGAGGTAAAAAAGTTTTCTGTGCTTCACAGTTTAGATCTTACAAACTACCCCTTTTCTTACTTGCTTTTCAGAGGTGAACTAAAGGAAATAAAAGTTCAGGCTGGGCATCTCAACATGTGTTTCATCTTCATGAAAATGCTTTCCAAAAAATAAGTTTGAAATCCAGATTTCCTAAGAATGAAACAAATCCTTTCATGTAGTGCACATGTGCACATATATTTATCCACGAATTTACCTAAAAATATATAAATATAATTCTGCCACTGAAAGTTTTCTAAGTGCTTGGGTGTATTTATGTCTATCCTATAAAGAACTTCAGAGGAGTTAATAAAAGAATGCCTCCTAATATCCTTGATATTCTTTCCACTCATTGCATTTCCATGTGGGTTTATATTACTGCAACTTTTTCAAAATTTCCAAAATTGTTTTCTTTCTAAACTATTCTACATTGCAGAAGTATCTCAGAAAAAACTCATGATGGAAAAGTTTGTTCACAAAGAGGGATGCTATGAGCTCAGATAAGTAAATTGAACATAACATGGTAACAGATAGATATGCATAGGTTTGTTTGAATCTTAGGTGAGGCTGACTGAAGACTCATCAAGTAAGATTATTACTGAATACAGCTCTGGGATTCTTTGTGAGCCCTGTATGGCAAAGAATATGTTCTCAGAAGTAGCAATTACAAAAAAAAATAACTGATAAAAGGAACAGGGGAAGTTATTCAGTGCACCATACCTCACAAGGAAAACTACTGACAAACCTAGAAAAACTTGATTATTAACTGAATAGTCTCCTGAACCTTGGGAGACTGCAGATGTGGCTGTAGGACAAAGCAAGGCAGTGCTTCTATTTAGAAAGAGACCATGACTGATGAACACACACTCTTATCCAAACTTTATATAATCTACATATAGTTTGTATACATTTTTATTTCAGGTCACTAATTACAAATGAGAGCAACTCCTCACTGGCTTAGCTGTGACATCCCCCCTGAGAAGCTGATAACATGCAGTGGCCAGGGGAGCACAGAGCTCCAGCACTGCACAGCCACAGAAGGGCTGATGGGCCTCTAGCCCAAGGAGGCTAAAGCAGGATTTGAGATAGACATCAAAACCCTGGCAGCAACTGCAGACGGGAAGAGCAGCCAGCTCCCTTTGCAGTCTTTTTAACAGAGCAAATATCTTGTCTTTGTGCATCAAGGAGCGGAGATTTAATTTATGCTTCTGTCTCTTTTTTCCTTCTGTTCTGCCAAAATAATAACGTTTGAAAATGACAATTTGTTGACTTGACATTTTCAGAGTGGGGACGTGCACTGAGAGCCCTGCCTGCCTGACATGTCTCTCCCTGCCTCCTGGGCTGAAGACTCAGCATCAGACTAGACCTGAGCAAGATGAACCTCTTCATTCCTGCTGCTGCCAAGGACTTGACAGGAGGGCTGAGCAGTGAGTGCAAGACTTATGGAAAGATGCTGGGAAAAAAAGCTATCAACAGGCAATTAGCATGAAGTTTTAAATTATGTTTTTGCATCTTTCTCCAACTAAAAATGGAAATTGAGATTAATTAGCTATCGCTTGCTGTGAAAATAGAAGCATTTATCAACACATAGGGTCTGTCCTGTGCCCAAAACTGTTCCCTAACATGATAACATACCATGAGTGTGTTAGGAGTGGAGTTAGCACGTCAAAGAACAGGATTAGAGATAAAAAATATCTCACAACTATTATAACCCAAGTAAAACAATGGAACTCAACAAGTATGAAGTCCTGCACTGAGATGGGAATAACGAGCCCTCAGAGCTCAGGGAATATATGGTTACAGGGCAAAAAAAAGTAGTCAGAGAACTAGGAGGAATCACTAGCTGAACAAAGTCAAAAATGCATGATAATTTTCTGCAAGAAAGGCAAGTATCAGCCTAGAATGGATGAAGAGGAACAGATTTCATGGAACACATTAAGCAAACCCTTCCATCCTCACAGGATATCTAATGGGAACCCAGTTTTGGTTGCTGCATATCAGCAAAGAAATGAGAATTCAATGGGAGTACAGTAGCAAAGACGGTATATCTAGAAAATTGCTTATATGAATTTAAAAAAGAGGAAAATTGTTGGTCTAAGAATAGATATATCAGTCTTGAAACAGTGAAAAAGCTGCTGAAAAATAGCAGCACATTTGTCTTCAATATCCACATAATGGGTTTGAAATGCAGCAAGGGAGATCAAGATTAGACATGAGGAAAATATGCCTGTAATAAACACCAGGAAAAAAATCATCTAGGGAGGCTGTGAGGCAGATGCTTTGGAGGTTTGTCTGACTTACTCCTAGAAACATCTGTCAGGAAGTCGGCTGCAGATATAGATGACCTTGCCTTGTGACATGAAAATAGATTAAATGAATTTTTAAAATGTATTTCAGCCTTATTTCTATGATTATTTATACAAAAAGCTACGCTGTAACAGTCCTTCATTGCTTTTATGTTTTTCCAGTAAGAAAAGCAAGCTTTTTATATTAGTATTTTTTACTCTGAGAATGCAGGTGGTGTTGGCTGGACAGCTAAAATAAAAACACAGCACCCACTGTTGCAGATAATATGGTCTGGGAGTCCAAGAGTTTATCAGTGTATGAAGAACGAGGATTATAGTTAAAGACATGTAGGAAATGGTTCTAACAATTAAATTACCTATGTCCAAAATGAGATTGTTCTGTACCAAAACAAAATCAACACCAAACCCCAGCCAGAAATCTAGCTAACATTATTCAAAGTGACTTACTATTATGTGATTACAGTAATGTGATTACTATTATGTGATACATGCTGTTCTACAAACAAGATTAATCCACAGTGTCCTTTTCTTAAATTTACTGAAGTTACTTATGCAGGAATTTTGCTGACTGCATTTTAAATTTGGCTCTGTCAGTGGCTGTACGTGAACTTGGGTTTTGCACTGCTGTACAATATTTCACTTGCACAGCAGCTGTACTGTCTGTTCAAGTTCACAGAGTATCAAACCCTGATTGCTTTTTTTGCTGTGTTAGGAAATATTGCACACAGCTCCTCTCTCATAACTCTAGCTTTAGCCCTTTGAATTGTAGTAGTTATAAATAGCTGTTATTTATAACATAATTGTTATTTATAAGCTACCATCGTATCTATTAATGGCACAGAGGAAATGCAAAGCATCATTTTTCATTTCAAAATTGATTACACAGCTCCATAATCTGGTTGCTTTTTTTCTTTTGATATGGCCTGCAGTAGGCACTACTTTCCAAAAAAAAACTGTAGAAAATAGCACCTAGTTCAGAATGACTCGATAGAAAATTAAGAGGATTAGGAGATTAAATTTTAAAAGTACTTCATAGCACTTGATAACATGGCTTTCTTGAGCAGAACTGGAACAAGCAGGTGTGAGAAATTTAAATCAAATTATTTTGCGTGTCTTAAATTGTATAATTAAAAAAACCCATGGCTTTTGACTTCATACATATGTTTCCTGCCAACACAAAGGGAGGAAGACAGCATCATTTACTGGAAGAAGAGTACAGTTCATCTGATCATGCCTCTTCAACTCTAATTGGAAGCTGATTTTAGTCTATGTAGTTAAACAACAAGCAAACCCAAAAACCAACCAACCAAAACAAACAAACAAACAAACAAAATGACCAAATTTTTTTTGTCTTTAAACTCCTGATTCTGTGATAGAATGGGATAGGAATTAACCAGTTTCCTCTTCCACTTTCCTGTATGGTGAACAGGTCCTAATAACCTTCTGGGCAGAACAGCAGTAAAGGATTATTCTTCTTTGATTGAACCTGATGCTGCTCACCCAGAAGCTGTAAAGAGGAAGAAGGCAAGCAGATGTCACTTATATAAGTAGCAAGAAATCTGTGATCCTAGAGCCTGCTGGTATGTATTTAATTTCTACTTTTACATCCATTTAGAGACCTTCAACTTTTTAGCCTGAATTAATACCTGAAATTAAGGCACAAGTTTCTCCGTGTTGTGTTATTAAAGCAGAAATACCCAATAGTGGAATGGAGAAACTCTATTTCTGTGATACAGAATTAGAAACACATCCTCTGGTGAAACTGCAGTTTTGAAGGATGTGTGTGTCTTGATTTAAAGATCACACCCTTGCGTGGGTGTGCTCACTTGAGCAGAAGAGAAACTGGGTACACAGTGAAGAGCAGCGATGAAGGACCTGAGAGTAACCCAAAGAAGAAAAAGGTTTGGCAGTCTTGAACTCTCTGAAATCTCTTTCAAAATCTCTGGAAAATAAACAAGAGCACGCTGTTCCCTGAGGTTAAGTCCTGCAGTTAGAGGAAACTTCCTACAGCACTTTCCTAAGCTCAGCAGACGAGCAGGTCTGTGGAAACGCTCCTGACCCTCCCCTGGGCAGAGGAACTTCAGGTCGAGCCATCTGCTCCCTGCTGCCCACCAGGCTGGGCAGAGGCTGCCACAGAAACAGAGCAACTCCTACAAGCAGTAGCCATGAAACTCAAATTCCTGCAACTGTGAAAGCACCCAGCATATTCTTGGAACTTCCACAGATGAATAGTCAAGCTTTTGACTTGTTTTATAAAGCCAGAATGGCTGATCTGAGCTGGGTACCCCAAGGTCCCTGGTCTGTCTCCAATTTAAGTGCCCAATTACATGCTCCTCTTCCTTCACAGGAGCTCTCCCTGATATTATATGGAAGGAGCAGTAGATTCTTGTTTTTAATTCTTTAGAATATGTGTGGCCTCCAAGAAAAACCTTGGTCTTTACATTAGCTTGGTCTCTGCTTGTAACTTGAAAAATATTTATGGCTTCAAAAATGTAATTATTAGAACATGAAAACTCTCATCCTCACAGAAAGCAATGTGCTCAGTTCCTTAACATTCTATTTCTGAAGCCATAGTTCAAACCGCATCTAGAAGGTGTTATAAGGGTGATTTTACCTGTCTCATATACAGCTTCAGTTACAGAGGTAAAGTGGTCTTCTACTGTGTACTGTGCCAGCTGGAGTGTGTCCAAACCTCGAACTGAATCATTTCCTCTGGTCCAGTAAAACGTGACATCATTGATGTTATATCCCCCTGTAGTGAGACACAAACCAACAACAGTGTTTATTTAAGACAAAAATTAATTTGTGTTGAGCACACTTATGGTTCAGCTGTCTCTTGTTTCTTTGCCTTAAAGTACAATTAGACATAAACAATGATGATCTTTGGCAAATTTTAATGCCTGTTCATGAAAAAATTTCCAATAACATGCAAAGTCTTGTAAGTTAAAAGCTGACGGTTTTGGAGGTGGTCTTTTTATATCTTCTATTTCAGTATAAATGACAAACTAATAAAATAGATTAATACCACCTGGTATTCTAAAGGCAAAAGCTGCTAGGCTCTAAGAAAATAGAGCTTTTATGAATTACTGCACTTGCCAGCATTCTGACCACACATGAAACGTGCTGTGTGTTGTATCCCAAGATGCTGTTTCTCAGTGCAGTGTGTTTCTCCTCATTCCCACAGAGATGAAGGGATGAGGAGAGCAGCAGAGCTGCTGCTCACTGGTGCTGTGCTCCAACCTGAGCTTGAATCATCACTTGAGACAAGGGTTTTAGCTAAGGAGCTCAGATACTTGCCAAGGACACCAGCTTAGAAGCTGATGTTTCTGCAGGCTCAACAGCATGGCATCTTCAGGGGCCCCAGGGGGTTCCCTCTTAACCTTCAAGTATTAATTAGGAGCTGGATGAATCATCTATCAAAAGGCAACTGTGTTTTGCACACACTTGTCAGTGTGCAGCACAATCATAGCTAAAATACCTCTGTAGCTTTTCCCCATTATATAAAAGGCAGCCACTTTACAGACTGGTGTATATGATTAATTCAAGATTATGTTAATGCAATTTACATGTTAACAGGGAGCATTTGAACATCTTTTTTCTTTAGCTTACTTAGATCAATCATTCTTGTATTTGACAGATTTATATTGTACGAGTTAATAGCTCAGCTTAGGGAACAGAAACATGAGCTGATGATTATTTTTAGACTTCAGTCAACTGTAAGTAAATTACAGTGAGACAATAATGCAATACAATGCACAAGGGTATATGCTGCAAAAAGAAAAAAGCTCTAGAATCTCAGAAAAAAGAGATGTATTAAAACAAACAAACAAAAAAAGTGCCTTTTAATATTTTTAAGTTATCGGGGTTTTTTATTGCAATGGCAAAACAGAACTGATTTCTCCAGCTATCTCATGAAGGAAAAATAGGAGTTCATAAATTTTATTCTAGGGAAAAACTGGGCTGGTTATCTATTAAATTACAATTTCACCTGAAAATTCTTTTACTGGTCATTCTTTAAATATAAATTTTGTTTTCATTATCACTGGCAGTTATATGAAAAGGTATCATGGGCTGGAATTTCTGTTCACATTATCACATTTATAGCAATTAAAGCCAGAACAATTTTGTGTCAAAAGACTAAGCCAAAAGCATATGCATCCAAGTTATGTTTCCAATTCCCTAAAACCACATGCTGGGAAATTTCCCAGATTTGTGAGATGTCAAATAGAAGTAACACTTTCTATAAACAAATGGTTGCATTGTCCTTAGCCAAAACAAGGAGGCTCATAGAAGCAGTTTTTATGCATGATTCCGGCCATGGATTCATTTTACTTCCTTTCAGTTTAAATGAACTGCAGACATTTAAATAAAGTTTAAAGAACTAGAGAGTGCAACAGTAAATTCCTTTTTGTTTTTATAAGATATTCAGCCTTCCAAGTTGTGTGAGACAAGTGAAGTTCTTGGTGCCCACATGAATAATAATTAGCATATCTTGAAACAGAGGTTATTTTGCTTTTGTTCCAAAATATTCTCTTTAGTGGAACAATCAGTAGGTTTGGGTGATCCCTCCTATGAAAATTCTTTGAGTATAATAATTCCAAAACTCTTAAGAAGAATTTTTATTGAGAGCCTTCCCAGTAGTCAGTAAAGTTAAATAGTACAGTGCTCCCTCTGTGCAAAATTGTTCTTTATTCAAGGGATTAATATTTTACTAATTATAAAACATTTCAAAAGTTTATAGAGACAAAATCCTTAAGACCATGTTATTTGGCTTTTACAAGTAATCTCTATTCTCTTTATGTGACACTGAGGTTTTTATCCTAGCTAATTCCTCAAGCCCAGAATGTCTCATTCCTGCACATTGTTGATAGAGTATGAGCTGCTAATGTCAACAGGGTTAACTACAGGAATAGTAAATTTGGGATTAAACATTCATAATGCCTAATACAAATTAGTTTCTTTACCTTTCTGTTGCTAATTTTAATTTCCACTGATTGTCAAGCACAAGTTAAGTGCCTTCACATGGCTCTTCACTGAATAAATAGTAAAGGACAAGTTTAAAAAGAAATAAAATTCCAGAGATGGGCCCAAGATATGAATATGTATTTGGACTGGGGGTCTGTGTGAGGGAAATGTGAAGACAAACCCTTCAGCCCAGCAAGGATGAATGTGGTGCTCCCTCCCACATGGCAGAGAGCAGGAACCCCTCTGGCAGCACCAACCAAGACAGGAACCTTCCATTTCCCCAAATGCCACAGCATCCCTTATCAACACAGACTCAGAGTGGCAAGTCTCTGTTTCCTAACATATGCCAGCATTACCATCTAAAGTGCTGCAATAAGAGAGGGAAAAAAAAACAATAGGCATGTTTACCAAAATGTGTTTTGCTATGTAGAAAGTACAAGTCAATTAAAGTTACTAACTAGCAACAGCAGAAAAGTGTGTTGGAAAGGTCACTGGGGATGCTTTATTGTGTAAAGACATTACCTCATCATGTCATATCATGACATATTTGTCTTTATATTAATAATCACTTAATAAAAGCCTCTTTGTTTCGGCTCAAATATTTGCTATAGATTTTACTTTTTTTTTTTATAAGCATCAATATTTGTGCAGATACGTGTGTATGTCTGCAGTCCCAATTCTCAAACCCAGGTAATGATCTTGGCAAGCAGTATGCCAGGAGCATGATGACATTATTCATCTATAAATTAACACAGCTTATCACTTGGGGAAACAAACCCCATTTCCAGCCTACCCAGAAGAAAGGACTGCAGTGCATTAATGGAAAAAGGCCACAGCCCAAGGCACACTCTTTCCTTTTTGTGTTTGTTGCTTCTATCTGTTTTCCTCAAAACTAAACACTAATGTAATGGGAGCATTTGTTGTGACATGACTGGGTTTTCCCCTTGGACAGGAGACACTTGTGTGCTGTTGAAAAAGCAGATGGAATCAATCTGAAAAATGCTTGGTTTTAATTATATGGGGAATTTTCCTTTTTATTTTTTTTAATCCTGTCAAATAAATTGTAAATTCCTGTGGGATACATATTTCCTTCTGGAACTAGAGAAAATACTAAAAGACTCATTAGGAAGTGCTGTTGATTTAAATCCATAAACATTCATTACCAATGTGCTCTTCCAAAGAAAAATAAAGACAAATCCCAATTCCAATTTGAATCACTGTTTGTTAAACAGATCCCATAAAACTTATTCTATAGGGATGCCTGTGTGAAGAAGGTTTTGGGTTCACTTCCTTTGTGTCTCTGTCTAAAATGAAAGTTCATGGTAATCTAATTGGTCATTAACAAGAGATGAACAACAGACAGACATTTCTGAAAAGATACAGAATAAAACTTGACAAGTACTGAAAAGCCTTTCAAAAAGATTTTAAGCATGTATTGACACATATTTTAGTTTATATGCTATATTTTTTATTTTCATCTTACAAAACTGGTTATTCTTCTACGTTATCACATGCAAAAAATATTTTTCTAGAGTCTTGTCATATGAATAATAGCAAACGTTTAACTACAAAAGTGCATGTTTGTGTGTTTGCAAAGTAACCATATCTACAAAGTATTAGAGAACCTATTTCAAAGAAAATATGAGGATATTGATTGATTAAACGAAAAAAAAAAAAAATAGTTACTCTTGTCCATCAATTGATGACATTTTTTACCAGGGCACTGAAACAGAGACAATTAAATAAATCAGAGCAAGACCTGAAAACAGTAAATTATTTAATATGAACTATAGGCTTTATAAATAAGCCTTATTCTGATTTCTTTCTTTCCTAAAGGAATTGTATCTCGGGGGGAAATTACAAACTCTCTGAAAGGGAAAAAGAAATTCTCTCATCTGTGCTAGAAAATGCCTGCTCACAGAACTCCCTCTGAAGACCAAGACAGTAACTGCAGGATGCACTGCAAAGCCAAACCTGTGAGAATCTCCCAGGATTTTGCTCAATCATTAATTAGCACTGCAGCATCCCAATATTGCCATGATATTTTCAGTGATGCCAGGTGCACATATGGGCACACATCTCTGCACACAGATACTACTGTAATTCAACAGGGACTGGCCACATAATGTCCCTGCCCTTCTATGAAAATTGCAGCCACATTGGTAATATCAAGCAGAGAAAGATCACAGACATTTTTCTAACTGTATAAAATAAAAAGGATTAAGTGTCTTACAGCTCTCCAGTTGCAAAGTACATGTCTGCTTATCCATTGGATATTTAGTCAGATCCATGCTGCAGGAAACAGTTGTGGTGATCCTTGGGGGGGAAAAATAGTTTTCTAAGTATTAATGGGACAAAATTAATCCTCAGTAAAAATAAAAAAGCCACATATCCTTCTTGAAATAATATTTTCAGCCTAATATATATTGTGAGGGAAAAAAATCTTTTACTTACAGTGTCTAAGCAGTAAGTAAACCAGTCTAACCATTCAGGAGCAATACAATCCCACATGGAAACCACTGCAGAACAGCTGAGTTCAGTGACAGTTTAAAAAGACCACCCTTTGCTCCCATCTCACATACAGTGCACATTTTTCTTCATTATTTGCGGTATATTTTAAGATTTTGTTATATTTCTCAAACCTTTTACAAAGGGTAATTCATAATAAATCATGCGAGTCAATCATCACAGTTTGTTTTCCCCTGTGATGGTTTCATTGCAAACTGGAATGGCAACATGCAATTCCTGTGTTCAGTCTGCATGAAAGTAAAAGGGTCCATTTAGGGAAGAAGATCTATTATTAAATTTAAGAATTGATTCATATTGATCAAGAATATTACATATTCATAAAACTACAAGACCCTACTTTTACAAACAGACCCATTTTCTTAAGCAGAATCTGGAAATTTAAAAGGCAAGTAGATGCAATCATAAATGCTGATATATGGTATTTACATACCTTATAGCATACAAGACTGTTCCATTGGGGTATATCCTTATGAGACGATTCTCAACAGTGACATCATGAAGAAAGGACTTTTTTGAATCAACTATAAAGGTGTCTGGTACCCAAAGCATTTCCACGAGTCGACCATCTAAGCTCAAACTCTTATTACCATCAAAACAAAGTCTCTCATCCGTCCATCGCTGCCTTAGAAATATGGTAGCTGTGTAATCCTGAAAGAGAAAAAACAAAATTATCATACAAAGGCAGCCTGTGTTGTATTCTCTTTTACAGAACTATATAGAAACAGCTGCTGGGCACAAAACTGTGATTCTCCATGTCCCTGGCATGCCAAGAGCAGCTGTACTGAATCTTGTTCTGCCAAATTTTCCAGTACTTGATGTGTGGTTGCTAGATTTTGTTCTTATGGTCATTTACAGTAAAAGCTGATGGCCTAAGTTTGGGGCCATAAATCAGCTGAAGTCATCGGAGCTTTGTAAGCAGATAATCTGGCTCTGTAAACCTTTAAGTTTTAGAATGATTTATGTAAGTGGTTCCAAATCTCATTTTGTTCACATAAGCTAATAAATGAAGAATTTTTTAATAACACACTGGAAAAAGTTGAATAAATTCAGATAGACAAAAGAAGTTAGTGAAACAGGAAAGGAATCTTTTAGCACAATTTCTCCTTTTAACATCACAAAGGAAACAGTGGTACCAAATTTATCAAGACCTTGAACATAGCACTCAGTCCAATTCTCCTTCAATTTAGATATGCCTTGCAGTCCTGCATTAAGACCACACTATTTCTTAACACTTTAAAAACAACTTTTGATTTTATGGTGTGTTTTTATCAATATGATAAATACATCTGAAGTTCTGACCTTATTTTCGCTTTCCAAATAGTTACTAATAATTACTAATTACTAATACAGTAATAATTAATAGCTCATTAATTATTTTTTCTTTTTATTTCTGTGTACCAACGGAGGATCTTTAAGTAGAAAAGTACATTCCATTTCATAGTTTGTTCAGAAACAAATTATACAAATTAAATTAAACACAGCTGGAATAAATTAATGTGTGACAGCAACAATAGAAGGGAAAAACAGCCTGAGTTCAGCTGTGTCTAATCATAGGGAAAGAGTGGCTTCAAAGGCACATGAATATATCTTTATTTTTCTGAAATGCATAAAGATTTAGACTTTTCAGCTGGAAAATAAGTACAGATCCACATGTTTCTCATTAAGATTAATACTCAGTAGCAGATTTCTGTTTGTATCTGTGAGAGGTGGGATTCACAGCTGCATTTCTATGCTTATTTAGAGTGTTATAAACACTGTGTAGAGAAAAAGAAAATTCCATCTCCTAACCCACATTGACTTCACAAGGAGACAAGCCCAAAGCCATATTGCCAGCAGCTGTAAGCACAAGACATCAGCTTATCAACAAGCAAAAAAAGACTGCAAAAACTACAATACCATATTAATTTCTGATATTGTATCAATGCTTGCAATATCCATACTCATTCCAATTGACACAGGACCATCTGCAAAGAAAAACAGAAAGTCAGAATGTAGCTCATAATTCTTTAATATTCAATGTTCACGAGAACTGTCTACAAAATCTTTCTATTTCTTTTCCTAAATGTTTAGAAGCTACTTTAAATATTCCTCAAACACAGATTATGCAAAAATTCTCACATTCTTAACCAAAAAGTCATACTTCTCAGATAAAACTATTTCAGTTTTCAGAAACAGGCTTTATTTCTTAAATACTTCCTGGTTTATATATATATATATATATATATATTTTTTTTTTTTTTTCCCCAGGAAAAAAAAGTGCTGGGGAAAATGTTACGCAATAAGGTGTGGAAGGCACAATCCCCATGGTACCTCACACTCTTCTGCTCTGAGGTGCAGAGCAGTAGAAAGAATTCTTCCAGTTGCAACATCTGGTCCATCAGTTGTGGGTGAAGTAGGAAGTTTTAGCTGGCAATGTCACATGGTTAATATCCAGATGGCATAACTGAGTGACTTTTATTTACTGTCCACTTAAGAATTTATGGTATATATTGTATCATTGAGATTTAATATCTTGTCTTTGACTGCTAGCAGGAAACTTGTGGTTTAAATACTTGCATTTATAAAGCAAAACTTGTCATAGGCTGAAGGCTTATTCAGTGTCATTAAACCTCTTACCTAAGTAGTTGTTATTGTGGTGTCAGTATGCTCAGATTCCCCTTTCCTTCTGAATGTGCCTTTCACACTGTTGGAAGGAAGATCACCAGCTGTGCATTTTAAAATGCAGAATTTGTGCGGAGCTTTGATGGAAACGTGACATTATTCCTGGTTGAATATGTGCAGAATAATTAACAGAGTGCTTGTACAAGAAAATTAATATTAAATCACTGCAACTTTCCAAGCAGTTGAGAAGAAGAGAACATAGGACCGAGAAATGTAGAAATACTTTTGGTAAGATCTCTGTAGCTGGTAGTGCCCTATCTCACAGGCACACAGCTGAAAGCCCTTCTTGGCTCCTTGCAATACGTTTTGTAGAAATCTCCTCTACGGCCCCAAATCACATCCAGAGGAACATGGAGTCCAACTACACCCCCCTGAGTAACACTAAAGAAAAAAAGTTACTTATATGTCGTTACTAAAGAAAAAATGTTACTTATATGTCATTCTAAGACATATAAGTTCATTAGTATTTTTATTTTTTCCAATTTATTTTCTATTCCTAATGCATGTGTTAAAATCATTATACATTTGTCACTCCTGAAAAAAATCTGTAAGTCCTTTGTTCTGGACTCATTGAAAGTTTAAATATAAAACTCCAGCTTAAAACAGGACTGCAGGTTTGAAGCATGCCCTGCTGGTAAAATGGTGTTTATTATATACTATTAAATTATACACTGGGTTTAGAAACTATTGTTCATATATTGAAAAAATACTTTGGAGGCTAACTTTGGAACAAAACTGACAGAAAAACTCTCAGATCATTGACAGGTTGTTCTTCTGTTTCTTTCCATTCTTTTCATGTCTTGATACTCCATGAATAAATTTCTTTTTTCTCCCTCCAGGTTTAAAAGCTCAACCCCTAGGAAACTTATCCTACCTGTGGTGGCACAATTAATACTTATATTCACCACTGTACTACATCATTATTGCAGATACAATATCACCAGCCTCAAAAGATATGTCAGACCCTCAAAAACCATTGAATTTTAAAATAACGTGATTTATAATCCATACTCTGATTTTTTAAGTGTCTTCCTAGATATTCCCACATGTGACTGTTACAGAGCATATTATTGCCAACATAATCATTTGGGGAGAACCCCATCCAGCAAGGCACATGCTTAATGATGGACCATCCCAAGGACAGGACAATGCAGTGTTTAGATGATTATGCAGCAATCATGGCTGGGAATAATCAGACTCCTCCTATTATATCATGATTTATCAATAGCAGCAACACCTGATCCTTGCCTAGTAAGGTGATACAGATCAGGGAAAATGTTCATTAGCAGCACTTCAGTATCATCAGTGCTAGGCTGTTGCATATGAGGGGAAAAGCTGACTTTCCAGGAAGATTACTAAAATTAGGCAGGGGTCAATTTCTCTGGAATCAGACAAACAAGACTTTATAGATCCTTTTATTCTTTCCTGTTGAAGTATTTTTCAAAATATTACTGAGTAACACAACAGCACTGCAATGTTGGGTGACTCCCAAGCACCACAAGATGACTAGCTCAGCTTAAGATGTACTTCAAGCTCAAACTGACTGAACACAGACCTGTCGAGTGCCAAGGAGTGGCAGCACAGTCAGGACAAACCATCCTGCTCCACCCACTCCGACAGATCTCACTGCCCAAGTGCACCCAGCCTGTCCAGCCCAGCACCCACAAAAACTCAGCAGAAAATTACATACAACAAATTACGTTACAGCAACGTGCTGTATGGGAGGAGTTGTGCAGGAAAACAACAGTTATGGAAAGGATCTTTATTAACACAATACAAGATGCTGAGAACAGCTTTGCTCCAGCAGTTAATCAAATCAGGACAACATTAATAGTTTAACTAAATGCTGATGCCTTTAACTAAATGCTGATTTCCTTTCTGCATGTGAGGATAAATGTTTATTTAGCAAGGCACCATAACTTGTAAAGTATTAATAACAAAATGAGTCTGCTCATAATTATTCACCAGGGTTTCCTCTGAACTTCCTCTGAAAGGTCTCCTGTTGACAGTGTCAAAAACTGGGCAGCAAACCAGATGAAGCAGTCAGTTCCTACATTTCCATATGTTTGGCAGAAGTTGTACATATAACGACAGCATCAGAAGAAATCTACGGATCTTCAGAAGAAAACTGAAGTCAGTCTCTCCTGCATTATTGAAGGGAATCTTCAAAGCATGGAAGAGAATCACCAAAGGGAGTGCCTTGTTACAGCAGTGGCTGTGCAGCCTAAGCAACACACGTTTTAATTTTACTGCATGTTATGTACACTGTTCCTCTATGTCCTTTATAGATATTCATAGTGATGCCAAATGGGAAAGCAGCCAGAAGAGTGGCAGATAGCACACCTAAAAATTAAGTCTGGATCACTGCAATGATCCCAGTTTATAGTAGCAAAATAACCACCACTGTGACACATGTGTGCCTAATACTGCAATGGATCAGCACTATCAGTAACTTCCAGTGCTGAGCTGTTGGCACGAGCCCTTTTGCATTTAGTTTAAGAAAACTCAAAATAATTCTGACATTCAGAAAGGCCTCAAAAGGAATGGCTTTTTTGGAAGAATGTCTTATCTTTTCACCAATACTGGATAAAATATTGCTAGTAAACAGAGAATTAGAAGGAAAATTATCACTAGAATAACTCATTATAGCTTCCTAAAAACCTTGTTTTGTCTCTCTCATTGCCAGCTTTGCTTTGGAGTATTACAGAATTCTTATATAATGAGATATATTATGCTTGGATTTTTTCAGTGCATTTAACTTCCCACCACAAGACATCTTTCTTGACAAATAGTTACATGAAGAAAGCAGACAGGTTAAGACAGGCCTTCTGACAGATCTCAACTGTAATTCTTGATTTGAAGGCACCAGAAGACAGACCCATTTCTAGCACGAATCGGTTTCAATCCTATCTGTTTGAATCAATAACTTTTAGAGATTGATGCTGCTTTGGTGGTCCAGTCTGTGGACAAGACAAAAATTGGTGGGAATCGAATTAACAACATCTTGTTAAATCATTTGTCAAAACCCCCGTATTTCCATTCAGCCAAATGCAAGCAATTAATGTGGGGACAAATAAGACAGGCAGCACATATAGGATAGGAAAACATCTTGGCAAGCAGTGCCTTTGAGAAGGATTTAGAGGCTGTCACAGATAATCACTTTAACATGCTCTTTCCATCTTTGGCAGCAGCATTACTGCAATGGGAAATAATGCACAGAATTAAGTTATCTTGCAATCTATTCTGTATTGGCAAGACTGTTATGACTGTAACAAGATTTGTTTTCCACATTTAAATAAATTGTGCAAACAGAAGATACAGTTTAGTTGAGAGAAAGAGAAATACTCCAAAAGACAACAAAATCTGGAAGCTTAGCATCAAATCTTGTAACATAAAAATCAAGGACCGTTATTTACTCAGCTCCTCAAAGAGAAGGCAGAAAGGTGACTTGTCCAATGTCAGAAAATGCGTGTAAGTAGTTAGTTGTGCACTAACTAGCACTTTGTTTGGCAAAGCAAAGTAAGATCCCAGTTTATGGACGCTGGAGACAACAGGAAACTGCAAATAAATTGATCTTTTTGCTAACTGAACATAACCACCATTCATAATTTAGAGTCTCTGGAGCTAAGCCTTTGGAGGGTTGGAGAGGCAGGGGAGAACCCAAAAGCCAAAACCCAAACTGTCCTGCATGCAGGAATCTGGGTTTGGTGGCAATAAGATGCTCACAGTGTCTCAGTTCACTGGGAAAAGAAGGAAAATCTCCATTACCATGCATGTGCTGAAGTTTACATATTCTGGGCTTTTTGCTTTTCCGTAAAGGATTAGATACTGGCTAGCTTGGACTTAAACTAGTCTTTAGATGATGGTTCTCTGGCATTTCTTTCTCATGTACTCTGTGAGTTTGCCTCACGAAACCAAAGGTGCTAGACACAGCTAACATTCTGATATGTTTTTCTCTTTTATACACTTCTTAAGACTAAAATGCCTTCATCCAATTAAATTTATATAACTTAATATAAACACCATTTGAGGGGGAAAAAATCACGATAACAGGTCTTAGACAGAAGGTTGGGCTGAAAAATTTTATTTGCTTTAATTTAAAACTTAAGTCTATGAAATGTATTACTCATTATGAAGCTAAGGAAAATAATCTTTTAAATGTGATTTAGAATAACTTATTTAAGCATGACACTTTTCTGTACCACTTGAAAGCAGCTTCCATATTCAAATATACTTAGCTGTGACCTTTTCCTAGTCTCTCTCTTTTTAATTAGAACACTTAAATTATCACATTCAATCACAGAACAAAATCTATTTGTATAAAACTATTTACAAGATTTTATGCATCCTTTAACAGCCCTATGAACCTGATCCAAGGCTCACTGAAGTCTGCAGGAATTGCTCATTAATTTAGAGAGTTTGGCACAGCACATAAAGTTATAAAATTGATCTGCATGGCTCCAGCAGAAAACCTGAGGTGGAAATCAACTTGTACTGCTGACATAAAGTGTCAGGGTAATGTAGGACATTTAAGGGAAATAAGTGTTGATTTTTAAATCCCTTATGCCAGCTTTTCTCTAGAAGTATTCCATATATATCTGTAAGGGTAGGATAGATGTTATTACATTGAGGAGTAGTATCTACAAAAATTAGTATAGGACTATTTCATATTCCAGTCCAAATAATGGCTGAAATCATTCCAGATTAAGGTTCTGGGGGTTTTTTTAATTCTTTATTGCACCTATCTGCTGAATTTATGAAGACTTGCTTTATGAACCAGCTCAAAGAGGGACATTAAAGTGCCATAGATAAGGAAAGAGAACATTCTTAATAGCAACATTCAGATGAGGGCAGAGCTAAATAACCAGTCCAGCTGAGATTCCTCTGTGCTAACAGTGTCTAAAGTACCCTCACAATTTGGCAACTGGTACATGCCACCCACCATGGACAAACATAAAACATTCAGCCAGTTTTACTTCTCTGCAGACCTCTGACATACTGAGGCTGGGTTCAACTAATCCAACTTTGGGCACCAGATTTAGGTGCTTAGAGATAGGAAGGACAGTTTGTATTACACGTAAATAGTAACGTTTGGTCAGCCAGGGTCTGGAGGGGGGACCTGTGCTGGGGGAGATGACCAAAGGAAAGTGAGATAAATCCAGAATTAAAATCTAGAAAAGCAGTAGATTCAATCCATGCAAGGAGAGGAGAAGACAGTTTTTATTTTGTTATGCAGTCATTGGACTCAAATGAAAAAGATTTTCATAGTCCCCTTGTTAATGACACTACATGAGTTGGGGTTTGTGGTTGGGACATTTCCAATCATCTGCCAGCCCTAGCACAAAGACCAAACACAAATTAATAAGCAAATGGAGGGCTTATTCAAATAAAAGTTTATGAGCTGCCATAAATTTTACTTGACTAGTAAATATTTCTAATTTTTCTGGCTTTAGGAGCAAGGAACTGTCATTTATGAACACTTGTTTATTCCTAACTTTCTTTTCAGGATTAAAACCCCATTTTGTTAAATATTAAGGAGTTCAGTGTGACACATTTTGCAAGAGTATGATTGTATCTTGGCAGTAATCATCACTTCAAAAATTGCCATTTCCTGCCTGAAGAAAATTTTCAAGGACAAGTAACCTTGAAATTACTTTAAATTAGGTTATTCTAAATTTTAAGCTCACTGTTGGCCCTCTCACACTTGATAAAAATCACATTTCAGAGTTCCATTATGACTCAGTAACATTAAGCTTAAAGCACTGTAGATGCCAACAAATAATACCATCTAGTTTTATGACAGATTTCTTCATGCATATTTATGAGTGTCCATCTAACTGAGCTAATAAGCAGAAATACACGTATTTTTGAAAGCAAAGGAATCTTGGCCAAAACTAAAGAAAAGGAAGCCAAGTGTCTTAAAAAGCATATTTAGCATATTTTGGGGAGATATTTCTGTGTATCAAAATACACATACCAGGCTCCCCCCTTTATACAAATTGTCTCATTCATGACAGTAAACATAGGTTGTCAGGTGAATATCCATCCTTTTCTGTTCATATTTCTAGAAATATAAGTTTCTTTCTCAGAGTATATCATCACTGATAGGTTGCACAAGACTGTGCAGGCTTTTAGAGCAGCCAATGATCTCTACCAGAATACTCCAGTTATGTTTTTAATGTCCATTTTTCATTAGCCTACTTGAGTCTAATCAGCTGTTTGACCTTCAGACCCATCTCTAATTGGTCTGCTTCTCACTATTAACATGAAAATATCACCCCAAAGAAACTAAGGATTTGGGGGGAGTGGGGCACAAGAAGTCACAGAAGAGGTATCAATGACTAATTGCTACTCTGGCTTCATCATCTCTCTGTCAGCTGTGCTGCAGCCATTGATGTTACTGTGAGCAAAGCCAGTTACCAAGAACAGACACAAGGTACAGCAGCTGCAGGCAAAAAACCACCATATGAATCAAGAAAGCATTACATGGAACAAAGCTAGCATAGCTGTGGTCACATAGATGAATACATTCCACAGGTTTGTTAAGCTGAGGATTTAGGTGGTTTGCTAGCTCTGTTTCTGAGAAGAACAATAGCTTCTCCTGGGCCTGACCCTCATGCAAAGTCTATCCCACCGTGCCAGTAACAGAGAGGGGTCAGGACTAGGCTGATACCACTCCCCAGCCCACGCACACACTCCCCTATAACAAGGGAAAGTGATCCCAAATGATCTTACAAAAAGCTAGAGGTTCAAAAATCAGGAAGCATTGGCTGAGTCATCCTAACTCAAATTATTCCTACAAAGAAAGTAATTTCTCACAAAACCACCAACCCTGCACTTGGTGCAGGGTGTGATCTCATTCCTTCAGCACTGGAGCTACTTAAGATCCATCAAAGATTCCTGAGGCAGTGTTTGCATGCCTGAGCTGCAGTGAGCATATGCAGCTGTCTGGAGGTGCAAGACTGGCTTTGTGTGGCACAGACTCTGTCCCTGAGCTCCTCTGGGATTTCTAGGCACACCCAGAGAGGCCTTAGCATCCCCCTCAATAAAACAGCCAGACAAAAAAATAACTGTAGCCTTGCTACAATGCAACAGCTGAGGGGAAAAGATGGAGAAGAGAAAAGGGAGATTTGTAACTCAAATATGCTTTATGGTAGGTCTTAATTGCTATTATAGGATTTTGAAATCAGACTCTGTTGTCTACCCCAGCACACTCGTCATGGCAGTGTCAACATATCTCTAGTAGTAACAGGAGGTAATGAATAAAATATATTAATGGCCACTGAACAGCTATTTTACATTATGAATCATCTCCAATGAGGAAAGGTTAGTTTATTTATTAAAGTTACACTTATTTTGCTGAAAATCTCCTTAGAGCATTAAATATTTTACAGCAGTTTTATCATCAGCTGAGATAATTACAATAAAAACAAACTGATGAAATAGTTTTCCCATTTTTCTTCAACCTAAAATACAGGTATATCACAAAATTATTATAAATGGAAACAGCAGATGATGTGGAGTATCCATATTGAACCAGGTATTTGGATGGCAAGAGGAAACAGTATGGTTTTAGCAACTTATTAGTCAATCATTTTTTAAGCAGGATATAAAGGGATATAAAATATTTCATTTGACATTCATACCTCTAACATATCAGAACATCTAGCTTAAGAACTATTGCCTAGCATTCACGCTACAAGTTTATTTTCTGACAGACACATGGTGCTGAGCTTCTTTTCATCGTTCAGAATTATTTTCCTCTTCAGTGTTCTGCACTTTCTCCAGGACAAGCTCCTCATGCCACTTCACAACTCCTCAGTATTTTTATACATGCAACAGCATGACTCAAACAAGGAAGATGGCTTTCACTGAGATTTCAGGTGTCTGACTGCACTGCAGGGCAGTAAATCAGCCTTGATGCAGTAGACTATGTGGGTCTTCCAATCCGAGACCATTGGCTTCTGATGCAGGGAACTGAGATTTTTAATTCATTTTCCGTTTTCATTTCCCCCCACACTTTTCAGTAAATCTGTTCAGTGACCTTTAAGACCTGAGGCAAGAATCATTTATTAAATAATTCTCTTGCAATCTTATAGTTGAGGCACATAGTACTTTGCATAGTAACAAGATTTGCCTGTGCTGTTTTAAACAGCTTGATATATAAAGCTTTCAAACCTTTAATCAAAGCTTTTTATAGTTATTATTTAGGAAATTAGAGGAAATTATGCTTTTAAATAGGTAAGATGTTACAGCTTATTTCATGAAGACACACATACAATGATAGTCAAATGTTCTAACAGTGTGGAAGTTTAGCTTGCAAATACTTGGAATATACAAGATTCACCTTGGGCTACAAAAGCTATTAAACTCTTATCTTATTATATCACAGAACATGTATAATCAGATCAGTACCTGTCAGATATCAGAGGGAAAAAAGTAAAGAAAAAAAACTCATTAGCTTTCACTGCTGAATTTTAGACACCACCTTCTGTTATGACTCAGTATTATTGAAAAAGCTTTTCTACTTACTATCAAAAAATGGTCGTAGATACTTGTTGTACCCTTTTATTATTTTCTGTATTGTTGGAGGTAGAATTTCACTTTTTCCCTCAGCTTCAGGAATTTGCATTGACCTAAAAGGAATTGAAAATGAGGATCTTTTAAAAGCACATAGTAAAAAAAAAATTACAAAAAATATCAGATTTCATAATCTATATCAGAATCTATCTTTTAGAGGAAAAAAATATATCTCTTTTATACCTTAAAGTTTATTGTTTCTTTTCATACCTTAAAGTCTAAGTCCATTTCGTTTTATAGCTTAAAGTCTATTATTTCTTACCACTCCATCTGAGAAAAAAATCTTCTTTAATACTTTGTCTGTAAACAGGGCATTATGGTTATAATCTAGGAATGTGGAAGGGATGCTGATTGTTTATTTCAGCATTTAAAATTAAGCTTCTTTTTACATAACACATACATGATATTTAGGTCTCGGAAACAGAAACCAACCTCAGCGACTGGAGCATAAAAACACCCTTAAAATCTTGCTTTCACAACACAATTTTTAAACAGGTTACAGAAATAATCCTGTAGAGTAAAATCAGTGAAGCATAATGAGAATTCAAGTACTTCCTTTGTTCAGAAACAGCTACAAATACGATCCATAGAAGTTATATGTAAATAATTGCAAACCCTTTCTGCCTAACCCCAAAGGTGAGCACACCAAGACCGTGAGCAGGATGTGCTCTTCAGAAATTAAAGCACAGATGGCAGCAACTACTTGTTCCCAATGGTTTGAGAAAGGTGGGGTATGAATTATGAAGGTGAGAAGCAAATAATTAATTGACTTAGTGAGCCCAGCTGGCAGAGGCATTTTCTGCTGATGGAGAGTAGACACCTATATACACACCAGGAGAAGGGTCTGTAGCTTTTAATCCTTGCTCTGGGAATTACTGGCTCCTAAAAGTGATCAACTCTCCTACAGCAGATGCAAGAGCTGTACCTGTGGTGATTTGCTCCTAGGGAGAATCTAAGTATAAACCATTAGGCAAAGGGCTACCAGTGTTTTGTGGTCTTTTCTTATAGTGCTAAATCCTCACTGAATTTCTTAGTCTCAGTTCTTGCTGGAGCTGCTCCTGAAAACTCTGCTTTCTCTTCTGCATTATATTTCTGGGTCTCTTGTAGCTTTCCAAAACTTGATATTTTGATGTTAATTTTGCTGTTTCTGAGAAAGCTTGAGCTTTTGTCAGGACACCAAGACTTTCATCCACTAGAAATAATCCAATATCTTAGACTGGCAAAGCTTAAATGCTAAGATGTTGTCACTGAATGCACGTGGCCAAATCCCACTGTGGTTTTAAGTGTGAAAAGCTGCTATTGCTGTATAATTTTTATTCACTAGACCCTATTGAGACGGTAGTAGCTCTTTTTCATTAGCTGCATTGTAACACAAATATCTTAGCTATTTGAATGATCTTATTTTTTTCCTTTATTTTTTCCCCATTTTTTATTTCTGTATTGCCAAAGAATGATGTTGTTACTTAAGTATACCCTTGAGTAATATCAGCATTGAAATAAGGAAAGTTTCTTCTGTAAGTTTTTCCTAAAGAAAAAAACAGTCATGTTGAGTTGGGATGTGAATATAAATAAGAAGGCCGGTTTTATGTTGCATAGAAGTGTTAAAATTGGAAATGCATTTGAATGTAATTAATTTCTTAAATACTGTTCTTCAAATAGATATCTCTCCTTTTGTAATTTACATTTAAATTTTAGCTAAGTGTTCAATGAGCTGCATGAGTTTAATTTCACAGCTTTAGTGAGTTGTTCTTGAATAAGTTTTGCACGTTGTGAAATTTTAAAGGAAAACTTGTTTCTTTTCTGCTGCAAGGGTATATCATTGTTCTGCCAATCAGTATGGAACTGCAGAGTGGTCTGGTTCATTATCATTAACTCTTATTTTCTAAAATATATATTTAAAACTTTTATGGAAATCCTTCCCTTAAATGACCTGTGGTAATTCATAATCTTCCCCATTAACACATGATGTGCAGCCTCATATCTCTGGTCTTTTGAGTTTTATGGTTAAGTAAGCCTGGGAAAGCTGTTGTGCTGTAATTGAGGCTGTGAATTAATGAGGCAAGGTCCCCTGTGTGCTGTTTGACCACAAAGCCTTGAAGAAGTCCTACCATAGCAAACCAACAAGTGAGAGGAACCTGAGACCTCCTAAGTGTGAGTGTGTGATGTCATGAGCCTGCTGACTTTGGGGAATACTCAGAGGCAGATTTGCGAGGTGAAAGTTAAGGAACCTACAGAGGTTCTGTGCTTTCAGTAGTTTGGGGTTTCCATGTTTTAAGGGCTGATGCCCTGTTGCCTTTAAAGGGCTCTTTGATGCCCATTCCCAGCCCAGCCACAGTGAGCTCACAGCTGCCCACAGAAGCAAAGGATAAAGTAAAAGTCGAGCCTCATTCCACTTATGCATCTTCTCATCAGTGCATCTAAGCTTCTCTTTTAACCAGTATTGTTGTTATATTTAAGTATATGCTTTGTAGTTAAGGGAAGCTGTTACAGTTCCTCCATTTTTTTAATGGATGTGAAGTACCTTGGCATGCATCTCAGTATGGAATTGCCTTGCAACAGGTGATCCAGCAACTGAGGAGTGAACAGGCTTTTACAGAAAAAAACTGAGTATATAATTATTTTTCGGCTGAGAATATATATCTGTTCTGGGCTGCCAATGCATAATAAATGCTTTAACTCATCAGGTTCAATGCCCTCTGGTTGCTTTTGTAAAAGCTGGATTATAATTCTTTATTTTCCTAAGTTGCTCTTATAGCTCAAAAACTGAGAATTTTTATGGGTTTGGCTAAACTTGAAAGGTACAACAACTTCTTGTTATTTAAGGTACTTTCAAGTTAGTGTCTTAACAGAATGGGATAACTCGAAGGGAAAAAAAGAACATTTGCCCTAAACAATAGTATATATCATTTATTTAAACAAAAGTACAGTCTAGACATATGTATGAGAATATTTTTTCTGGCTATTTTTTTGTCAGAAGTTATGTAACATGGAAGAAACAGAAACACCTTAGAACTGCAAGAAGATAAACAAAATGCCAGATACAGTCTGAATGAGCTTTTGAAACACTCCCCCCAGGAAAACAAGAATAAAAAAAGCTTTTTTTCAGGCAATTCACTGACAGGCGAAAGGCTTACAGATGCAAATAAACTTAATATTTCTGGGTTTACACTTGTGCTCAATGATATGGGGGTTTATATGGTCTTTGCAGATAAACTGTAGCAAAATCTACTACATCACTGTTTAATGCTTCACTTTGAAACAGACAGTACTGTCCCCTTTTTTCTGTTAAATGAGGTGAGATGAGGTTGAAACTGTAGCATCATGTTGCCAGATACAAGAACAAACAGTAAAGTACCATAAATGTCCTTAAACTCAGGCAAAAAAAAAGAAAATAAAAGAACATTTCATAGAATTTTCTGTCCCTGATTCCATAAACCCAGGCTAGCATTCTTTATGTTAAAACACCCTATCAGAAGCAAATTGGAACCCTTCTTCAGACCAAATAGCATACATTTACTTAAGCTGATTCCTGATAATGATAAATTTGCCTCAATGTTTTCATTACTACTCTAAAAAAAATTTCTGGGAAAGTTATCATCCAGATAACTCCCCAGATACAGATTTTAATACTAAAAAGGGGGCCATGATGTGATTGTAGTGTAATTTAATGTTAAGTGAAGTGAAGATGTGCCTTTCAGGCAAGCAGAGAGAGAAAGGAAAAAACAACCCCATACCATTACTGATTGTGAATTATTCAGTAGAAGAAACTCTCTTCACATGTTAGGCAGAACTTTTCCAAGTGGAATATCTAAGGGACCATTTGGCAAAAAATCATGGCCCTTGCTTTGGGTGCATCTCAGCCCTTGGATTTTGCTTAGAAATATTTCTCTGTTTCAGTGTCAAGCAGGATAGTTTTTGTTTTAAACAGCACTTTCACAAAGCCTCCTGATCTCTGCACTGGAAAAACACATTTTTGTACCCAAGCATCATCTTGTCTGTGAAATAACCAAGGGCCAGAGCTGCTTCTCCAGTCTGTGTCTGGATTTGGGTACATCAGACACATCAGCTCAATACTGTGCATTTGTATCCAGGCACTTCTACAGGTGCTGTGTGTGCCCTTAACCCCGTGGATGATACTCAGGAATGAACTGCCTGTGCTTCTGGACACTCACAGCCACTCACAGATAAAGCTGTAGGAGGATTCACAAAGTCTGTCTGATAATAATGAACTGTGTACCACGGACTGAGCTCCTGGGGGAATTTTGCCTCCTTGTTACTTAGATGCTTCTGAAATTGTTGTTCTCTTAGCAGTGTTATATTATGGCTCAGCCTTGAGTCATCCACTTATTACAGTGTGGCAAGTCACAGCTGATCAGGAAAGAAGGTGGAACTAGAGCAAGTGTGTGTTTTGGACAAAGATCTCTCTATAGGACTGGAGAGGGTGGGGGAGGTGGATGCTTTAAACTCACTTTCAAAGGACTGTTCCACCTGTTCCCACTACTAAGAGAAAGCTTTATCTAAATGAATGTTTGCACACCCACTTGAGTTAAAGCTCAGAGAGAATCTTATCCTAAGGAATTTACTGCAAGATGAAGTAGGTTAGGCAATTCTAGATAAAGAATTGGCTTTAAATATGTCAATTGAAAGTAGTGATGAGAGTGTTTAACCTGTCCACGCCTATATTTTATTAGAATTACTTAAAGAATACCTTTGCCCACTTTTATAGACAGACTATATTTTAAGTACTCCATTTCTATATTTTTTAGTCATGGCAGCTGTACTGTTAGAAGGGTTATGTGTAGCCAGAGGGGATCATTTTCACTTTCCAGCTTAACTCAACTCAGGTTTTCTAAAGACTTCACAGTTTCATAAAAGAGAATAAGAAAACAGTGTTTCAAATAGGTAATTCTTTTTAAGATACTCTCCTTTTAGATAATTTTACTATCTCAAGCTTGTTGTAAATCTAGGTGGGCTGTGTGCTTCTGTCCTTGGGCAAGGCACTATGCTCCAGGCAAGGACCAAGTGCCCGTCTGAATTTGTTAAGCATCTGATATCAAACTCATTCTGTAGCCCATAAGCCTTTATTTAGGGTTCATATGCTTCATAAATTCCATTCTTTCTCTCTCTCATCAACCTTTACAATTAAAAAAACCTTTTAAGCTGAGATTCATGAGGCTCAGTCCCAGGTTCTTTAATTTTTGTAAGGGGGAATATTCAAATGCTAAGAAGATTTTACTTTTTATCTGGTCAGATATGTTTCTAATTATAAGTAAGTTTATTATAAAACAACTGATATAATAACATATTGAAAAATAACATTTTTAGCAAATACTTCTTACCTATAGAGCAGCAATAGAAAAAGGGTTCTGAGACTGCAGAACCTAAGACTGCACATTGTCACAAGTTCTTTCAGAAGTTCTTGTAGCTCCTAAAAAGCAAAAGGTGCAGAGGTCACATTTTACAGCACATATGCATTTCTAATACATGAATTTCCAAAGGTTTTAAACCCTAAAGATGATGTGTCTTGAATAGCTTCTTCTAATGTATTAGCAAACACCTACATCAATTTAAAAAAACTTGAAAGAAGAGGTGGCATCAGGATTAATTTAACTAACCAACAGAAGCTGCATTCTGGGATACTACAGCTCATTTATTTTTGCCTCTGTCATTTTAATATTAAGTAATTGCTGCGAAAAATAATGTAATCCTGTGCAGAAGAATTGCAAACACTGAGCTTTGTCTCTGCTATTCATGCTTGTGAGTGAGTGAATCTCTGGCATATCAGTTCTTAAGGGACTACACATGACCCCATCTTAGAACACAGAGCAGCCCCTCTGGTACAGGCATAGCATCAATGCCACTGATACGTTAATTTTGGTAGTCTTTTTGTTAATAAGAAAAAAAATGAATTTTAGGCTTCTACCCCTAGCTATTTAAAAAAACCCCTTCGTATATATATCATATATAACCATCCACATTCATGAGAATGTTTGGCTGAGGCAAGATGTCTTTTCTGAATGGGATTTCTTGGCTTTTGTCAGTATCATTCACATCCATAATGGTTATTTTAAGAAATCTGTCAGCTCTGTAATCCATTTCTGGATGAAAAGAGTATCAATCCGTAGTGTAATGCAGTCATGCAACAGATCTGAAATGCACAGACTGTGCACACTTCTGCTGTATTTCACCAGAGTACATAAAGCTTATTTGTAAGACTTGCTTCAAAACCCTAAAAAAAACCTACACCTCAGGAATGCCACCTACCCAGAATCTGCAAGACAATTGTTATATGTTAATAAATATAGATGAAGTATCTGTTTAGGATGGGACAATCAAACATAGTATTTTCAGTGTCCAAAATGAGTTTTCCGGGAGTGTTTTGCATTTTAATTTCCCATTAAATTGCAAATAGTAAAGGATTTGAAGTTTCACAGCCTGAAACTTTGTTTCCCTGTTCTTTAGTGACCAATGTAAACTGCCAGCAAGCTTTTTAAAAGCCAAAGTAATTTTTCTTTCAGTCTATGGTTCTAGCAAGAGCAAAACTAGTGGTATTTACCTAAATTAATGCAATGTGAATGGGATATGACTTTTATGTAACAGTGAAGTGACAAAATAACTTGTTAATGTCTCCAAAGAAAAAGGAAAGCCATTTCAATGGCTTTTTAAACAAGCAAACATTCTCAGCATCTAGGCTACTTTAAGCATACACCAGCCTGGTAAATATTAATGCCAAAATAAATCATACACTCCTCCTGACTTCCACAGAAAATCATGCATGAGACATTAAGAGAGCTGGTAATAGGAAAAAGCAGCACAAATGAGCAGATGGTGTTGTCAGAACATTGCTCTCTCCATGCTGATTCTGTAACACTCCTGGTGCAGATCGTGGGATCTCTTTTGCGTATCTCATTTTGGGGTTGGATGCTTTCTACATTCATTATCTCACAGGAAAATATGCTAAAAATAAAAAGCCTCTTACTGACTTTATAAGTACTTCATAAAGCTGCTTTTATATTTAGCTTTTGAATTGCTACTATGAGCTCCTAATATGACTGAAGATCCTTTATAAACGGATTAAGAAAACCTATGGATATTTCTGTACTTGTTTGGGTTTAGTTTTTACAGTACTGAAAATGAAAAGGAGTGGGCTTATTACTGATTTCTTTCTAAAGCAACTGGTTTACCTTCAGTTCTTCACCAACATCCAAGGTAGCAATTTTATGGGAGGATGGGGTGGAGAATTTTGGTCTTTAACACATTAAAGGTCAAATCCATCCCATGGTACATGGATTACTTTTGTACGCTCAGGAAAAGAGAGCACAGAAGTAATAGAAGGGAGAAGATCTCTTACTTCTGTATAAGAAACACTAATGAAGAGATCTAATTGCCATGTCAACTGGCTTGTCCTCACTACAAAGGCACACTGCATGCCAGCCAAGGAATAGAACTGGGTAACTTCTGGAGTCTTAAGCTGTTTCACAGATAATACTTAAGCTGGATGTATAAATCTCTGCTGCACGTGTGTACATGCTCGCGTGCACGCACACGTTTTCTCTGCTGCCCCTTTTTTATGGGGCTTACTGAGCTGGTTTGTTCTGCTGAAAAGCCTGCCTCTTGACATGTTTGCACATCTGGACCTTTCCTGTCACGCATTTCTTTGTCAAATACTACACATTCGCAGCAAGATTCTTTCCTGCGTGTGTGTACCTATGGAACTACTGGTATTTAAAACAAGTTCAGCATAATATTTTCCTCCCTCCCTAGAAAAATAAGCATAACCTGTTTTCTGTATAGAATATTGAGTCCATTTGGTTTAACTAGACAGACTGCATGCTGTCCAGATTATTGCACATATACTGACACATCTTGTTCTAAACATTCAATGGAGGTGAAGGTAACAAAGCTGCCCCAGATTCTCATATGATGAGACAACAACACTTTCCTACTTTTATCCAGATCAGATTAGGACTGTAAAATGTCATCCAATGTTTAGACATTTCTCATGGGAATTCAGTTATTTATTATCTTCAGCAGGACAGGAAAAGTGAATTATGCAAGTTTCACACACCTTTGAGGCTGAAATGGGGTGAGGCAGAGCTCTGGCAAGAGGTAGTAGCAATATCTGAAGATTTCACTGGAAGTGAATTTTATGTGAATGAATTAAAGGATAAGATGCCTGTTATGCTGAAGTGCCTTCTGCACAAGCGGATGCATGGGAAAGACTAGAAATTATTAGATAATACACTTTGTCATATGGTAGTGGCCATATGCCTGAATTCCCATGGCTGCTACTGCAGGCATCTAAAACTGTGTGTAGAATTATCTTAAAATAAAAAGCAGATGGCAGGTTTTAGAATATTAACTGAATTAGCATTACAGTTGCATTTTACTTCCACATCCAAACTGTTGAATGACAATGCCTTTAAGGGCTTGACTGAAAGGCAGAGAGAAACTCAAGAGAGATTGACTCAGAGTGCCAGAGAAGTAGAGCTGCCTCCCCTGCTCTGGATTCTCTGCTTGCATTGTCTGCTAGAACTGCAAAGTAACCAGTGAGGTTATCTGTTCTTGATTTCATCCTCTGTTGATTAGATCAAAATTAACCAGCTGGAGGGGAAATGATGGAAAGCTGGAAAGGAAATGGGTATATGGAAGGCAGTCACAAGGTAAGATTTTGAAGTGGAGGGGATATACCCCTTGGGTCAGTTGGGGTGAGCTGTCCCAGCTGAGTCCCCCCCACCCAGTTTCTTTTGAACACCAACCTCCTCACTGGTGGGGTGGTATGAGAAGCACGAAAGGCCTTGACCCTGTGCAAGCTTTGCTCAGCAGTAACTAAAACATCCCTGAAATATCAACGCTTTTGTTCACAGCACAAATCCAAAACACAGCCCTGTTGTAGCCACTGTGAAGAAAATTTACTCTACTTCAGCCAAAACCACCACCAGCTTGGAAAAGTCAACTGCATACAACAGATTGACAGTAGACATTGACAAAGCATTTTGTGGAATAAAGTGCCCTGATGTCTGTCTTTGGGTTAATCTGGATGCTTGTCTGTAATGGCTGTAGTTTCATGGTACTTCCTAACACTCCCTGAAAGAGAAAGCAATGCAAAATCTTCACACATTCAAATATTTTTTTCATGTTAGGATTAATACTGCAGAGACTGCAGCTTGAGTGAAAAGTATCAAGAAGGGGGATTTTTAAATGCGGCAAATTAAAAAGAAGGAATAAAACCCAGTGGCAGCAAAACTCCAGGTCTAACGGGGGAATTGATTGATGAAAGTGGACAAATGCATGTGTCTGCATCCTATTACAAGGGCCACCCTCTTATTTGGCTGACAACTGGCTTTTGGCACACCAGCCAGCTTGTTTCTAAACCCTAGGCATTTCTGATCTTGCCTAGCATGGGCAAAACCATGCAAGTCTCCTTGGGCAAGTAATCCAAGTCAGATGTACTTGGCCCATAGAAAGTAGCTGTCTTGTCATGTTTCACAAGCAGACAGGCAGTACAGGGGCCATCTGGTGTGACAGTGTTATGTCAGCAATTGAAGAGCTCTAGGTCTCTACTGCTGCTATATCTGGCAATAGCTCAAAGTGAAACTCTGGGTTCCAGTTATGTGATTGTCTTCTGATCAATATACTTGTCACGTGTGCCAGGTAAGAGAAGCGTCATTATTCTCAATGAAAAACTTGGGATGTTGCTCAAGTATGAAAACATCTTCTCAAGTTCTGTACTCTGAGATGTTTTTGCCAAAGATATTTTTCAGCAACAGAAGCTCATACTGTTAAATAAATAGGATGAATTTAAGATTCACCAGAAATGAAAACTGCTTCCCTTGTATAGCAAAATGAGTTGTAATTGAAACTTCATGATTAGAAATTGTTTATATATGTATAGGCATTACATGACAGTCTTTAAAATTATCCCAAATAAATCAGTATGACAAATATGTTTTGGGGTTTTTTTAAATGACCATAGCACGATTTCAGACTACATAAGCAACAATTCAGTGATTTACTTCAATGTCACAAATAACGTGCAAGTTTATATGTAAAATCACTGTCCTCAAAATACACTGGAAGGTCAGAAACAAAGTTAAACAAACCTACTGCTGCAACCTTAAAGTATTTTTTTAGTATCAGCACTTCTAGCCACTAGTAGGGACTAGCAGTATGCCACTAATACTTACATAATTAAGTGTATGAGAGACATTTGGTGCCCTGGATTGAGGTCTTTATTTCTCACCAAGTTCCCTGTATTATCAATTTCATGAACATCAAAGCCTTAGAGTAAGTTACATAACCTATGATAGGATTATTTTATATGTTTATCTGCTGTTGTTTTCACTCTGTGCATTTTAAATACAGTGCATATTGTGGATTAGCTGGGAAATAACTGGTAAGGATGCTGTTAGCATTATACTGTTTTTCTGGAAAATTAATTTCAGATTTATAAAAACTGAGTGCTTAGGATGACAATACAATTCTAAGAGCTACCTTGATGGAGCAAGTGCCAGCTGTCCTCCTCCCAACCAGCATAACACTGAACTGAAAGGTTTCAGCAATGTACAGAAATGGATGTAGTAATAAACATTCATGGAATAAATTTTAAGAAATTAACATGTTCATGTTACTGCTTAAAGTAGTGCTCATCACAAGCTCTGCTTATATCTACTGAGAAATCACAGAAAATGTGCCTCACAGGCTATTATCTAGTTTAAAAAACCAGAGAACTAAGTAACTTATCTCCACCTTGTTCCTAAATTTCCTATTTTACATAGCTGACACTCAAAAGTCTGGCTCAAAAGTCTATTAGTGGTGTTTGAGTCACAGCTGATAATTACTGCCACTTGTAATTACCCAAAGAAATCAGAGGTTTATGGAGTTATTAATGGTTGGGTTTATGTGCATACTGACAATTTTTTGCTCTGTGCATCTCAGTTCTGCTACCTGGGCAGCTGTACCTCTACATAAGTCTGCAAATGTTTGAGTCCTCTTGTACCAAAATCCAGATCTCAAATCTGAGAACTTTACTAGCTTTTTAAAGTTTGTCAATACCTTAAAGGTCCTCCCACACCCAACCCCACAGACAAGTGGGGATTACCTTCTGCCACACCAGTTTTACAGTCAAGAATTCACATGTGGCTTCAACAGGCCCAAGAGGCTCAGTTTCTGTGCAATTTAAAGAATAAATTTTTTTGAGTTGGGTCAGAGAGGTAGGTAACCTTCAGAGGCTGGAACTGATGGATGAAACCTCAAAGGCACCTTTGGAAAGGTCTTGGCTGTGCAGGAAGGTGCAAACAGCTGCAGTGTGGCAAACACTGATGGCTTGGGTAGTCTCCCATTGACCATCTGTGACCTGACAGCACTTCAGGTCACCAGGTTTTTAAAAGGCACAAGTGTGAGCTGAAGGCAAATACAGAGCTCCTGCAGCACCAAAACATTCACTACTTGCACAGACCAGGATAACATGATTTAATCGCCTACAGCAAACTGGAGACAGTTTTGTTTGGGCACTATCAGCCTAGATATGATTGAGATAAATAGTTGAAAGTCCGGAAAGTTGGACAGGATATGCTGGTTCAGATTAAGAAAATAACAACTTGATTTGGAAAGACAAATGAAATCCTGTCTTTGTTGTGCCAGTTTAAATTACTGTTCCTTATGAAAGTCAGCAAATCTAGAATCTTCCAGCCTTTAACCTGGGGCCGAGTCTCCCCGCATAGACCATGATGACTGTGAGCTTTGCTCATCATTCTCACTTTGTAGAAACTATCCAGGACCTCCAGCCTCCCTCCAGCCTGGGAGAATGAGGGTTGTCTCACTCTGTCACTGAACACACGTTTGAGACCATGAGGGAAAAACAAGGGCCCTGCAGGAGCGGATTAGGGTCAGTCATATCCATCTTCTCTCCTCACTGAATGTTGTGCAACGTGCCTTTGAAATTTATGACAGAGAACAGCCCCTTGGTCTGCAATTAATTTCATTTTCAGTTGCAAATTCTTGTTAGTTTGAGGGCAAAGGGGAAGAAGGAAGGGGATATACCCCAGCTATGCCCCTCATTTTCCGTCCAAGTTACGAATTTGAATCATAGACTTTTCTGGGTTTGATTATTGTTATGCATATCCGAAACCTTCCAGAGGAAACTTTATTTTTCTAAGTCACCAAATTTCTACTTCTGAGTTTGAGTCCAAGGTCTTGGACTCAAATTTTTTAGTGTATTGTTAGGTGTCCTGTAACCAGGTGATTTACAAAGTAACCATTCTGAGCACTGCAACAGGATGAAAGACTGGGAAGGAGAAAATCAGTTTTCAGAGCAGTTTTGGGTTTTTTAAAATCTGTGAAGATTTTCTATTCAAAATTAACTGGTACAAATTAATAAAATTAAAATTACTCAGTAGAATTACATATTTTTGCAAATAACCACAGGATATATTGTTTTTAATTGTACAATCATACAAAAATGTGAATGTTGTCCAAGTTGAATGTCCTGAGCTCAGCTGTAAGCCTTTGTACCTGCTAAGGTTGAAGTCAGAGGAGTTACTCCAACTGAGATGAGGAGCTGAGCTCAAAGTAATCAGGAATTTGGTCTAAGAGGAAATTGCATGAGGGGCTTTGAAAGCAAGAGGCATTTTTCTAATAAAATATATGTATTTCAGATCTTTTTCCACAGTTACCACATCGCAAGATTAGTTAAATCTGTGTGCCTGTTGCAGGATCTTCCTTTTCCTTCAGCACAAATTGTTCTAGCTTTATTCTATGACAGGTCATTAGAATTACCTGGAGTGTTCATGATGGAGAGCAAACTTTAAGAATCCTGTTTATAAAGTTCGAATAGCCATTGACTGTGTATATAGGATTTTTTTTATATATAATTAGAAAAAAAGAGCCTCCTAGAGGAATAAAATGCTTTCATTAAATTCAAATATTCCCTCTCTTCATTACTCAGTGCTCAATAACAGGTTTAATCAATGTGATCTGCTTTAAATTTTGTACACCTTTTTAAGCACTAGTGCATTGTTTATCTATGCATTCATTTGAGGGGAGATGCAGGTTTGATGAGGAACTGGGGGGTGAGGAGGGTGGGAAATGGGAGACGGCTCCTACATTATCCTTCCTGGAGAAGTTTCTCCACGTGCCACTCACTGTTTTTAAAAACAAGGTTTTGCAGCTTGGGGGAGACATTCCCATCTTCGATTTGACTCGTTAACTGAAATTTGAGTTATTCCGAGTTATTTAAATCCAGCAGCAGAATGATACCTCAAAGAGGAAATACTATTTTAATTTTTTTTAAAAGCGATTTAGAAGACAACAGAGCGGAGGGGGAGGGATGCGGGGGAGGGATGCGCAGGGAGGGAGCGGTGCCCGAGGCCGGCGCGCCTTACCTGGACCGCGGCGGGCGGAGAGGCAGCTCCGCTCAGCCCGGCAGCCGCCGAGCTCTGCGCCCACAGCCGGGGATGGAGCCCGCCCACGGCCCGGCGGGGGCGGCACACGCCAGGGATGCTCCCCTGTTGATGCTCGCTCAAACCCCCGCAGGAACCTCTAAGCGTTGCCCCTTCCCTGCCACTCCTCCTTTGTAATCTCGCTTACACCCCTTTTCAGTTTCAAGTGCATTCGGGGGAAAGGATGCCCGACAGAGAAGTGGAGAGGGATGGCTGAGAGACAAAAGTCGGGGCAACACTTCCCATGGCTTATTTTTCTGTCATACCTCCGTTACAGAGCTGGCATGAAACTTCCTGCTGATTGCCTCGGTTTTTCTTCTTGCGATTGTCACATCCCAGCTACCCCGGCTAGAAACTTCCACCTTTGTTCTCTATTTGATGTGGAAATGTTGTGGGTGTCTTTGAGTAGCATCGTTCAAGTCTTTCCAGAAGTGAAAAGTGTCCGTTTTGCAGATGTTGCTTTGCTGTCTGACCTCTCACTTCAGGAGCTGTTGGCAGTTTTTGGAGAGACGAAAGTAGCACTTTCTCTGGGGAAACACCCTTCCATAAAATTAAAGATTAAGGAAACCACGTAGGGACTGTGATTACCAACAGAGGTTGCATTAGGAAAAAACATTTCAGACAGAATTTAACATCTGCTGTCAGAAATCATTTCCTGTGACTTCAATATTGTGGATGAGGAGGATACACAGAAACACACCAAATCCTTCCTGATGCAGTCACCAGTAGTAAAATACAGTGCTCCTGGTGCAAGGTGTGAAGCAGGGGAAAGAAGATGATTTTGACTATTTCAGTTTCAAATACTGTTGCTGTTTTTTGGGATTAGTGTTGATAACTTTTGAGGAAGGCAAAGGCTGAGAGGTAGCAATCCTGTATCCTCTAACAGTAAAAATGCTCAGGTTTTTCTTCCTAGAACATGCTAGTCTCAGTTCACGTCAGAAGGAAGCATATGTTGTTTGCTTTTCCACAGAATTAGAGAACAGTTTTGGTTGGAAAAAACCTTTAAAGGTCATCAAGGCCAACCCACTGCCCTGGGCAGCGACATCATCTGCTGTATCAGGCTGCTCAGAGCCCCGTCCATCCTGGCCTTGAGCACTTCCAAAGATGAGGCATCCTGGGCTTCTCTGGGCAACCTGTGCCAGTGTTTTACCAACGCCACGAAAATGCGATCTTTATCAAGTCTCAATCTACCCTCTCTTAGTTTAAAACCTTTACCACTTGTCCTTTTTCTTAACTTTGTCTAAAAGCTATGTACAGACATGTTGCCCTAAGAGGCTGTTTGGTATCACATATCTGCTGTGACTATGCTGGAAACTTCCCCCAGGTCACAGAACATGGGAAGATCTGAGGCTCACACTAGGAGAGGGAAAACACATCTCTACATTGCAAAAAATGGAGCAGATTTTTCTACTGTTGTTTGCCTTTCTATTGTTATTGCTGAAGCTCTTATTTGTTACAGTGTCTGTAGGAGGGAGAAATTAAGGAAATGTAAAAACCATTCTTTCCTGCACATGTTGAATATTGATCCAATTATAAGTCAAGGTTATGTGCTGAGTATGCCTGCTCTGGGATAGTTCCCCCCATATCTCATTTGAACAATCTGCCTAACTGCATAAAATATGAAGTGTTTATCTTCCATTCGTCGGTCAAGCAGAAGGAAGCTGGAAACCCAGTGGAAAAAAAATCCTTGGCTGTTTCTATTGCAGAACAGCTGGAAGTGGGAGAATCAGCAAGTTTGGTCTCATGTGGCCTTTCGTAGCATCAGAACTGAGAAAACAGCTTTAAAGTCAATTCTGTAAGCAACTGGCACAGAAACAATGCTGATTGTTATTCCCAATAGAACTCCAAGCACAGGTTCAGCTAATGCACAATATCAGAAATCCTCAAATTTCTATGGATCTCTTTCTATTTACTTCTTAAAAACCTTTTTTCAAGTTCCCACCAACTGCATAATTTAATCAGAATGAAAATATTCTGCTTGAAAACACAAAGCATCAATGCGATGTTGCCCGTTTCAGTTCACAGTGCCCAGCTGAAGAATGCTAAAGTCTCACTTTAAGACATTATTTTTCTAAGACAGCTGTGATGCATTTGAAAGTCTGGGGCACAGCATATTTTCTTCACACCAGAGCCCTTGAGCAGCAGTGGTCACTGGGATTTCAGACCATCTGAAGCAACACCTGGGTTGTGACTGCTCGAGACAAGCAAGTAAATGACAACACTCAACATTAATTGCTGCAGCCTTTAATGTTAAGTCTGTCAGCAAAACCTGTTAACAAAGAACTAAAACTTATGCTGCTTTATTGTAAAGCTTATACTGGTCCTTCAGAGTGCCTACAGTTCTCTGTTTGTTAATTTTCTGCTGTGGCTCTTGCAGCCTTAGCAAGGGGTGTGCGAGTTCAGGAGCAGCTGGCTGGTACGAGTCTCTCCCCGTGCACAAACCTACCCTGTCACCTCCAAAGTCAGCTCCTGGAAGCCCTTGTCCCCTTTGTGCTCCCTGCAGCAGCAGGACCTCTGAGACACCAAACCCACGTCCTGCCCTCAAGCTACTCCCAGAAGGAGACGGCTCAATCATTAACCCAAAGCTTGAGTCTTTCAATAGAGCCATTCATCAGCTGGGGAAATCAGCTGACTCCATCCTCAGGCTGGTAGAGAGTAATGAAATTGTTTTAGAGAACAGCTTGCAGAAAATACTCCTTGAACACAAAAATCTAGATGCCCACAGTAAGAAAGGATTTAACTCCTCTGTGCACTTAGTCCTCTGCATCTGTACTGGAGCCCATGTTGGGTAAGTTGGGTTTTTTAGTAGATTTTCCTTACATTTTGTAACCTCAGAAGGCGGTTGTAACATTTGCAGCACTGATTAAATAACATTATATTCTGTAATGGCTTTCAGCAACTGCAATGCCAAAAGTAAGAGAAAATACATTGAGCTTTTGGTATTCCAGGGATTCCTGGAGGTATGTTAAATTCTGATCAGCAGTCTGGGTGTGAGATTTTTTTGGTGCTTGAATTGCTTGTCCAATAACACATAACCTTTACAAATAAGCCAACCTTAGTGTCACCACTTCAGTATTATATTGATACATAAAAAGATGTGCATCATGAATCAAAATGTCACCATTTTTAACTTAATTACATTCATACTTACTGGATATTATTTTGGACATATTAAAATAATTGGAAATGCTTGGAATGCTAATCAAATGAGTATGGAATAAATGCAGTATTGAGTGAGGACCTGAAAATTAGACCAAATAATATAATATGCATCTAAGCAAAAGGCAAAGAAAGAGTGAGAAAATACCCACTAATCTATTGTATTGATTTACTTTTTCCCCATTTTAATGAGGTATCAGCTAATGCTAATGTTTAGGACTTTTAAAATCCACTACTAGTACAGTATTGATTTGAAATTACTATAACAATTCTATTTCATTAATCTGTGTCCCAGAGGATGTAGATGAAAGAATGAAACTAACACCATGAAATGACTTCCACCTTTAGAATTCTTTAGGAAATAAGGTTTTCTGATTACTATAAATCATGTGAAGCAGAGGATGAATCAATTAGCATTCTTATACTTTCTAATAGAAATGTTTTTCCATGAAAGTCTACATTATTATACTGAATGAATATTTGCACTTTAAATTATTATAATAATTTTCAGCGACCTGGGGGCTACATACTCTGCAGCTCCTACAGATTATTTGAGTGGAAAATAATGAGCATATAAAATGCTTCAAATTTAAGGTTCATGCCTTTTCTTTCTGCATCTTGTTGCCCAGTCACACAAAATAAACCCTTTAAACATTACCTGTATCAGGAGTCACACATAAAACATAATCAATTTTTATTAAGTATTTGATGTTTTTCTTTTGTTTTAGACCCATCTTGGACTGAAATTTTTTCACCTCGTGATTAGCCTTTACTTGTCAAGTTCCTTTCTTATTTCACTACTTGCTTTTTTCAGTGAAGCAACTGAAGCTTAATGAATTCTTTTAATATTCACCTGACATCTTGTATGATTAGTCACACCAAAATCAAAGCATATTCTTGTTGAAATTGGGGTCTCCTACCCTGTCAGCCTGAGCACTCTGCCTCTGTTACCTCGAGAATGGTGTTGCATTAACCTGAACTTCTCCAGCTCAGACTGTGCCCAAGGCACTGCTCAGCTTTACTCTTGCCATGGGGTGACAAAGCACTTCAGGATGAAACCTCTCTGGAGGCAAGGCACCTTCACCTGAAACTGTTTCTTTAGTGGTTGTTTTGATAAGCACATATTTTTGGTTGTACCACTTGTCAGTTTATTTTTAACAGCAGGGCTGCATTTGTCAGAGCTTTGTTAGCTCTTGCTACGCTATTGAATATGTCCAGGTGCTGCCTTTAATGAAGCACTTTTGTTCCCATTATGCCTGCAATAATGTCAATACTCAAGAATTAGATTAAATGAATGAGAGAGCTAAGATGAAGACAGTGGATCTGATTATCTCGGGTAATTGATTTTCTTTGCATGATGCAGTCAATGTCTGAAAGGCCAGGTGGATTAACTGTGAAGAACAGGCAGGCTTGTCTAGTCCTGCACCATATACAATTTTCCAGTTTATTTTCAGTAGGACTGTGGAAATGTGAAAGCCTATGGTTGGGATGTCTCCTGGAGTTTTAAAGGAACTTATTTTGATAGGATTTGGATTTGGGTTTTTTACTCACCTGGAATGTTTACTTTTCACCATATTCAACTATCAATAAAAAAAGCCTTCCAAAAGTGAGCTGCTGAGACACCAAGAAACAGTTTGCACAATGCCCCTTGCCACAGGGAGCTGTACAGACTTTAATGATGAGTTGTGAGAGTATCACATGTGGGTATTACATGGACTAAGAAAAATACAGTGGGTAGAGTTAGCAAACCCAGCTTTAAGCAGGACCCAAAAAAGCTGTGAGGCACCAAGCTCCCTCTAACTGCCCAGCCAAACAAATTTGAGTTGCTGTTGTGTAGTCCTAGAGATAATGAAATGCTGGGAGAAGACTGACTTGTTTTCCTCAAAGAGAAGCTGGCATGGTGACTGTACCCTTCCCATATTTCCTCATGAGAGAAGTTGTTCTTGGAAAAGTGCCACTTTCTCCTGTCCATGTTCAGTTTGCCTGAAGGTGCCACCAGAGTTCATTAATGTAATGATTATCTTTTCATCATCAACTCTGCAATATATTAATTCTTCAGTATATCACAGTTTTTTTCCCTAAGCCCTACCCACTGTGTGATCTGAGCAAGACTAAAATAATTGATGATACAATGCTAAAACTCTGCTTTGATAGAAAAGATGACTTTTCCAGCCCAAATGGGATTGTATTGTGCTGGGAATGTGTACCACATGGCTACGTCTGTTTATGGGTTAGTTTGTTCTATATCAATATATTACGAAACCAAAGCTTTCTAAAACAAACACGTCTATTTTGTGTGTAAAAGGAAATAATTTATTTTGCGTCTTCCTTGAATTTTAAATACTACATTCTTTACACAAAAGTTTCTGCTATTAAAGTACTCTTAACCGTTTTCAAAGCTTACTGAAGAAATTAGGAAGAAAATCTGTGTCTGTGCACTACCCCACAATTTGACTCCTACTTGTACTATATGTGGGCCTCAGTAGTAGCAGTGATATTGTTAAAGCTTACCAGCTACTTCTAAACTAAAAGAAAAATGACAATAAAAAAATATGGGTCAATATTATTTTGAAATTTTAAATTTAGGTGCAAGCATGGAGAAAATATTTCTAATAAGCACTTGTCAGGCTTTCACTTACTGTAAAATCATGCAAGGAGAATAATAGCAAGGGATAACAGTCTCTTACATGCCACTTAAATTAAGATGTCTTAAATTTGACCAATTAAAATGTAATATCCACTTCTGCCTTATAAATATACTGTGTATGTACATCATTATGTAGAAATATTAACCCATAAGTATTTACACCATAATCTGGTGAAATTAAAATTTCTACAAACTCATTCTATGTATATGATGACAATGTTAATTTTTTTGTTTGGAAATACCTCTTTGTGAGGCTGTCATATTTGGAGGAAAAATTTACAGAAAGAAAAGGATTTTTTCTCTGAGTGACTACACACTCACTACAAGCTAGGCAGCCTTTTCTGGGATTATTACCAGGAGGAAATCAGAAGTATCTGGGTGAAATTAGTGGTGTGAATGTTCTAGTGGCTGCCTCAGCAGTTCTTTGGAGGACACAAGCAATCTACTCAGCATTAAATGCCTCCTGTAGTTTGCAATAAGCAGGGGATGTAGTCCAGGCAGGGTTGGAGAAACACAGCAGTGGCAAAAATCTGATCCCTATAAAGAAATGGGTATCCTGATGTTCTGGCCCTCCTCAGCTGACTTTTGTGTAATGGGTGGAGGTCCCGTGTCTCAATCCCTGTGATTTTGACTTTAGAATTGCAGATTACAGGGCTAATTGGCAAGAGAATGAAATAAATACAGGATACTGAACTAGGTTTCCAGGCCTAAGTTTAAATAGCCCTGTCCTAAAAACTTCAAAAGAGGCCAAGAAAGCTATCATACCTTAACATATCTGCAACGTGGGTCATGAAAAAGATTTTCTCATGTTCCTATTGAAGTCAGAACTAAAATTCTAATCTATGCAAGACCAGGCCTTATTTTACAGAAAAACTGTTATCTACATTATTCTGGGGGCAAAAATGTTTTAAATTGCAAAAAGACCATGTAAAAAGTGCATGGTAATGCTCAAATCATTTTTCATTTTCCTCAGGAATGCATGGGGAGTTATTTGAATCCAAAAGATAAAATCATGCTCATTTATTAAACTAGAAGGAAAAAAAAAAAATCCAAGAACAGAGGATGCCAAAGGCAGTTCAGGAAGGTATAGATATACATGACATGAAAATCTCCTAGCAAAAGTTAATGCAAGTCAACATCAACAGTGGTCTTAAATGCCACATTGATTCAAAATCACACAGTAATCGATGAAATGGGAATGGATTATCTTCAATGTCTCTTTTAATGAACTCAGCAAAGAGTTTTGTTCAAATGGTCCTTAGGATGTGAAGTTCTGAGGCTCAGAGCCTCTTGAACCTACTGGTTTTTAAAGTGTGTATGTGTGTATTTAGAGTAGTCCAAATGCTATCTGTTCTTATTTTATTTTTGTTGTTGCTCTTATAGTACTGATGCTGCCCTACATTATTCTCTTCTCTTCTTTAAACGTATTTATACTGAAGTCTCAAAATTTATGTTAGAAATTATCCTTTAATACTTGAAGTTATGCAATTATTGGTCTTTTGGCCTAATTTGTGTTTCTTTATGATCAAACAGAGTAGTAAAGTTGTATATAGTAATTTTAAAAATTAATTATTAGGACAGAGGAATGCTATGGCCCTGCATTGAAGGAAAAGCCTGGAAATCCAATGTTGTTGGGCAAAATGTACCCTTGGCTCTGGGCTGACAGTAAACATCTGGAAAATAACAATTGTGTCTAATATTTTACTTAGGAGGAACAGGATTGTGAGAAAACAGTTTCTTTATTGGGCCCATGGCTGTAAACTCTGCTGTCTAAAAAGATGTCTGGGCTGATGCTTTTTCATGTGTCTGAAGTATCATCAATTTTCAACTATTTAAGGGCCAAAGAATGTTCAGGATTCTGCCTTTCTTCTGGAGCAAAGGTAGCTTATCTCATTTATGCTAAAACCCATGCTCTCTTTCTATGTTTGTTTGCATGAAAATTTGGTTAATTCAATATATTTGAGAATAATTATCAAACCTGAGCCAAATAAAGGAATGCCCTAATGCCTCAAGAAAAAATAGGTGGGAGCTAATAGATATCAGCAAATAGACAACTTTATTTACTTAAACAAGTAGATTGGAAACAAACTCAAGGCTGCAGGAATAGTGATTTCAATTTCAACAGTGAAATAGCAGTTAAGGTTTTGTCAGCTCTGTAATGGCAGTATGATTGCACAAGGTCTAGAATTAAGTGTGATAACTTTGATAGGAATGTGCTGGCATCTTTGAAGAAGCTTTAGGGTTATCTCTGAAGAAAAAGAACTTTTCAGGAATTTTATTAAAAATGCAAACAAAGAGGAAGTTATCACTCTTTGTACAGCTAGAATTTAAGAGAAGAGTAGCTTTTTGAATTTTAGGAAAACAGTTCTGCAATAGATGTTCTATCATTTAGCTATTAAAATCTCTATCAACTAAAAAAATTAGTAGCTTTGAGCCTAGAGAATTGAAATTTTGAGGAGTTGGATATAGAACACTGTCTACTTTCTGTAAATAAATATTATTTAATCTAGTTCATCTACTGCCATCACATGAAATAGCAAGCTATAAGAAAAACTCCACTAAGAGTATATTAATATATTTTCGGGTTAGAGTATAACACCAGCATGAAATTATAGGGGGGTTGGCCCAAGCTGCAACTCTAGTTTACTCTATTCTGCCCTTTTTCTTACTGGCTGAAAGCAAATTAAAATTTCTTTGATCCTCCTCTTTCGGAAGGAGGTTTGTGCCGAGGCCGGTACTTTGTTCCTGCAGAGGGTGGCAGTGTGGTACCATCCTCAAACTCCGGGATCCGCTCTGCTGCTCCAGCCGCCTCCTGGCTTTGGAGGGCAAACGTGCATCGCCCTGCCCTGGCCCAGCCCGGGGCTCTCTCTGCTTACAGACCCAGGGTGTAAGAAGGCCTGATGCAGGTGAGGTGCATGCAGCAGTACCTCTAAATCACCATATATATATCTATATATCTATATCTATATCCAGATATAGATACAGATATAGATCACCATATATAGATAGATATATCTCACCAGATATATATATATCAGCATATATATCACCATATATATATAAAAATCACCATATATATATATATATATATATATATATATATATATAAGGTTTTTAATGAAAGTGTGGCCAAGACAGGTTGTGTGAGTATTTTCGTTATCAGGGACGGTCATTCCAGCCCCAGAAAAAGATCAGCTGCGTTATTTTTTAACAAAGGTGCCTTTGCTGTGCAGCTGGTGGAGAGAAGGTTTTGCTGACTGCTGTGAGCAGCTGGAGGTCAGTGTGCTGGCACAGGTCCCCCACTCTGGGCATGGGCACAGCTCCTACAAACCACCACAGCTCCACTTCCAGTGGCTGATTCACCTGCAGCAGTGGGACAGATGACAAGTTACTGAAGCAGAGGTGTTTAATACCTACGGGTTGATGTTGAAAATATGCAGAGCAGCATAAAGCTTGAGTCTTTCCCCACGGTATTGAATGCTGATGTGACAGTGTTAGAGATGTAATGCTTGCTTCAAGCAACAGCTTTATGTAGCTACAACTATCTCCTTGTTTTTAGATATCTCTTACCTAATCAGATCTCAGTATTGCATAAACAATCCTGCTTGTTTAAATGTTGATGAGTGTTCAGGTAGTTCAGAGTGATTTCTATCTTTATAAACACTAGAAGAAACTCTGGCTTCATTATGCCGTACAAGCAGCTAACATGTTGCTAAAACTTTAACTTGGGTTAATTAACTTTTTTTTTTTCATTCTTTCTGCCCATAATAATGAAAAGATTGCCTAAGCTATGAGGAAAACTAATCCTGCTATTTAGATTTTAGTGTTATGTGAAATGAAACTACTCATTACAGAGACTCCACCACAAAATTAGCTTTGTTTCAGAGTAATTTATTTCCGTGATAACATTTCTGTGATGTAATAAAATTGTGCTCTTTTCTAATATATCCTTGTGAGACTTCATATGGAATGAAAAAGTGCATTTACACTGGTTTATTTTGAAAATAATTTGAGATAATTGGTAATATTGGGAATAGGGAAAATAGAATAATTAACATGAGTAGGGAAAATATGACACAGTGAGTATTCAGGGGTTTGTACAGGTCACTATCTTCAGTGATCTAATATAAGTGAAAATTCAAGTGTTTTTATAAACCTCACATTGTTTAAACTAATGTACTGGTGAAATAATTTTTTTAAGACAAGTATCACCTCTCTGGTTGGCTAGGTTTAACCTACATCAAGTGATGTACTTCAGAGCAGGTTATTGGAGTGAACTAGACTGAAGCAGTAGCAGACACAGAGTGTTTCCAGAGCTCCTACAGGACCAGCTTTAACTCAGAAAATGCATATTCAGGGGCAGGAGATTGATGTCCTCCCTGATGCTGCTGTGGTGACCAGCATGGAGGAAAGTCTGCTGCTTTGCCATGGGACTTACAGCAGGAGCTCATCAGATAATGTGTGATGGACACATCAAAGCACCTGGGGAATATTTACATGGGACAGTTGTTTTGGAAGCAGGCAATGGCACAAACTAAGACAGACAATGTCTGGATAGATCTCTCCATGCACTTCTGACCATTTTCACTTGCTGGGGGAGAGTGTGCAGCCTGCAGGGCAGCCCTCAGCCCAGAAGGGTTTTGCAGCGTGGAGATTCCCAAGGACATGGGCCAAACTGCTCCTCCTGGGATACTTAAGCTCTGCCAAGTCTGAGATATGGCCACACTGCAGTGAAACAGTGAACTGGCACTGCCTGAGCCCAAATCTGGCTGACCAAGGCTGAGGTCTGCCTGGAGGGCTGTATGGGTGAGGGACACAGTGCTGGCACTGCAGGGGCCACATGGACCTTGCTGTCTTCACTGGCACAGCTCGCAACACTGCACTGCAGAGTCACAGTCCTTGTCCCTCAGTGTCCCCCATAGGTCATTTAAATTCTAATGGGACATTTGTTTCTTTCCAATCAACTGCAAAAATGCTACTCATATATCACAGTGTTCCACTGCACCAAATGGGCAAGGCCTTTTCTTGTATTTATTTATCTTTTCTACAGAGAAAATAAAAAAGGCCTGTATATGCCCTGAATTAGAAGACTAAAGAAAGAGAGAAAAAAAAAAAAAAAAAAGAAAAGAAAAAGCTTAAATCTGGTTTGTTGGGAGGGTTTTTTGCTACAGCTAAAAATCTTGATTACAGCAGGGATTTTTCATTTTGCTTTTATTTTGTTCTATTTTACACAAATTATCTCTTAATGAATCTCACAGCTTCTAAATGTTTGTTTCAGCAGTAATCTGGGCACAGCTGCCTAGTCTCCCCAGTGGCTGTGGCAGCACAGTTGATGCAGTCAGTGACCTAGCACGGTGGCACTCACAGAGGTGGCTGGGCTGCCATTTGGTTTGAGTTTCCAATTCCAGCCTGAATGACCAGTACTATTGTATTCTTGTGCTGAATTTTGGCTGAAGTTCTAAATTGCTCTTTTTTTAAATTGCATTTGAGGGCATTAAGGTCAGGGGAGCAGTGCCTGAGGGATGGCTTTGACTAGTTGGCATCAGGATTTGGTGTTGCGTGACTTTTGTTCATTACCTTACCCTTGCCCTTTTTTTTTGTAGTCATATAAGTTTCTTAGATTGTAAGGTAGACTTACAGATTTCCTTATTACGAGGGTAAATGAGGGAAAGACTCAAGGAAGATGATTTATTCAAGAGTAGCTTGGCTGATGGATTTATGAGCATGCTGAAGGTACAGAGGATGACCTGGAAAGGGGTAATAAAATGACATCAAGAAGGTAAAGGAATAGTGAGCAGAACTGGAGTTCTGTGAGTCTGGAGAGGTGATTACTAATTACTGGTGAGGGCACTTGTCCTCCCTCCCTACAAATTAATGATAAGGTTAAGTTGCCTTTATTAAATCAAACTTAAGGGATGGACCATAACCATCCAACCTCCATTAGAAAGATGAAAACTACCTGGAAAAGTCCTGGTGGAGTTATCATTTATTGGGAGACTTGTACAGATGTAGGTTTAAACAAATAATTTTAATGTAAGTACTGCATTTGTACATATTCCTGTACCTCAGAGTGTAAGCTGGATATGGAATCAACCTGTGGAACTTTTGGATTCACACCTTGGAATGGAAAAAAAGGAAGAGAAAAAAACAGGAAAAAGATCAACAGCTGCAATTGTCTTCAAAGAATTAATTACTAGTGAGGATAGGAACAATATTCTGCAGCTTAAATTAGTGCAGTTATTAAAATGCTCTCAAATACTCTAAAAACTAAAGATTTTATGTATCATCTTTCTGCAAGTGACAAGTCAAAGCAATGTTTGTTGTAAATCTTGTTATATTAGAAATGCAGGCAAACAACATTTTCATAAATGGGTGCACTGTGCAGTAGATCTTCAGCTTGTCATAGATGTCCATTACTGTTACCATTATTATGTTCCAAAAATAAGTATATCAAATATCTGCAGGACGTTTGCTAGGTCTCTGTTATTGGCAGTCATTCAGAGCAGTGATGACAGACTACTACATGAATTATGGAACCCTAGTACACAGTATATGCTGTCAAATTTAACTTACTCTTATAGACTACATCTGGTAATAATTTAAAGGAATGTTACTACAGTTTTGGGGGTTTTTTCTAAAGTAAAACAAGTCTTTGTGCTTTGCACTTAGTTTAGCAGCATTTTATTCAGAATTTCTTAGGCATAAAAGCACAGCAATGGTAAGAAATGGAAGACACCAAATCCCCTCCAGGAAAAAGAAACAGATTAAAAACTGGTGAAAAAGTCTGATGTAAAAATACAAAATGAGGAAATATTTTTATAAGAAAAGGAGAAATGAGAGGAGAACACTTAAAGAGAGAAACCGATAGATGGGGGAGGGGTGCAAAGGAAAGTGAAACACTAAAAAAATCAAAGAAAAAAATCTTGCTGTGGCAGGAGCTGAAAGATGGGAATGGGAACTATGCAAAAAAAAATACTAACAGCCTGGGGTTGGGAGTGTTTGTGTTTGTACATGCTCATGTAGCCCACCCAGGCCCCCACCCCCTCCTGAAATTCCAGGAGCTTGAATTTTAAGCAAAAATTTACTCTGGGAAAATGCATTTTCCTATTTCATCCTGCTAGGCAGGCCTGTGTCACAGCAGTAGGTAATGCTTTTTCCTGAATTCCACACTGTTCTTTGAAACAGAATATAAAAAAAAGAAATAGTAATAATGAAAAGCACTCTGAGCAAAAGAGAAGAAGAATAGACTGGGGCTAATCTGCCAGACTCAGAGGAAAAAAACATTTTTCCCTACCACAAAGAACTCTATTGTTCCCATGTGAAGTATTTAATTTTGCCTGCATTTAAACCAAGCTGTCTTAAATTCTGTTTTCTTACGATGGAGAAGCATGTGCCAGTTACTGCAGCAGTGCTGGGTGGCTCCAGGGAGGCGCAGACCTCTGTGATTTCCAGGGCTGTTCAATTTTTCTCAGCCTGCTTAAATTGATTTTTGGTAGAGGAGAGTGTGACCTGCCCTTTATGGCAGGGAAATCTCACCACCTGTTCAGCTTGTAAAAATTAGAGTTGCATCAGGGAAAGAAGCCTATGAGAAATCTGAGCACTATGGGAAATGTTGGGTATAATGACTGTTACCCACATATGTCCTTCTGGTAAATCTTTTTAATGAACCTTCAGCACATGCACTTTCATATAGGCTTTCTCACTGCTGACACTCAAATTTTCATTTGTTCTGAGCTAGGAAATTGTTGTGTGCATTCTTCATGTAGCTAACAAAAGTCAGGCAAGTATCACTATGCAGTGCATTTCTCTGGTAGGGTGTCAAGTCAGGGAGCGTCTCTTTCAATATTAGAAGAATTTCTCCTTTATTTAGCAGAAATGAGGATGCTATTAATATAAGCAAGCTGTTATTAACAGATAGTTACTCACACAGTACTTTCAATTATTCCCTCCTACAGGCACATTCACTCACACTCAGTTACCCAGTGAGGAGATGGAGAGGGTTGGCATGCTACTGTGTTTGCTTGGGCAGTTTGGCATGTTCCTAAGAGAAGAAATGAAAAGAGAAGCATGGGTGGCACTGTCACTACACAAACATTTTTAACAGGACCAAATAATGTGATTGTTGTTGGCATAGCACTCCTGCATAGCACTTCTGCCTGTGGCTACAGTCTGAGGACTTTTAAGTTATGAGGAGTATACAAAAAACCCATGGTACCCAGAGAAATTACTTCAGTTGTCTTCAACTTTAGGTCACCACTTGAAACTTCTGCTCTCTATATTGCAAATTATTTAAAGCAGTGAATGTTGTCTTGAAAGCAGGTGAAAAACTCTGCTTTTATTGAGCCAATCTCAGTTTCTAAGGATGCTGTGCTTAAAATTCTTGTACATCTTCACATGTCTGTTTAATTTCTTTGGTCATATGGAGTAAAAATTTGTGGGGAGAAAATTGTTCCAGAGTAATATAGTTTAAATGTACTGTAGTTCAGACCATAAGAGGATAAAACATCTGAAATCTCTAAAGTGTACTGACCTGGTATATTTTTACACTGTGTGGTATTGTTGCTTGGAGAAGTTCCTTGATGCTAAAAATAATCATTTCTAACAGTGTTTTCTATCTCCAAGGTTACTAAATCTTTTTAACCTGAACATAATTAGTATTATACCTACAAAATATATTTTTAGCCGGTTAGATTTTCTGTGATGTAATGTTCTAGTAGATGCAACTGAGTTAGAGGAAGTCTGCTCATTAGGAGAGAGAACAGTAGAAGTGAAATCAGTAGTTTCTACAGGCAGTTGTTCTTTCTCTGGCTTTTTGCATGGGTACAAAAATTTTACTTAATGACTCACAGGTCTTCAAAGGCCAGCAACCAGTTCAGAGAAAGAAACTCCGTGTAAACCCTTAAGAAATTTGAAATCTATATTAGGATGTTTGACATTTTCTAATGAGGTTGAAACTAGAGCTATTCATTGGGTTCACTTTTTTGTACTATTTTCTTGCTCCACTGTCTTTTAAGAAATAGACTGAAAATGAAAAAAGTTAATGGAACAGATGGGTGTCTTAGTTCAGATAATTTCAGAGGGCTAAAAACACTTTTCTTTTCTTTCTTTTATTTTTTTTTTCTGCATGCTGGATTTTAATGTCTAAGTAAGTCATGGATTGGTGACATGAACACCTGCTGAAAGCCTGTGATCCACACAACAGAACTGCTCTCCTAAAAGCCTCACAGCCATCCTGCAGGGCATTCCAATGAATATCTGCTCATAAATGACAGCCTTTGATTATCCATTCCTCACTGGGCCTTGCTGGGCACAGCAGGGCTGGAGCTCCAAGGGCTGAGCTGGGGAGCTCTGGCACAGAATCCTTCCCCAAGCCAAGCCAGGCTGGTCCAGCTCCCCCATCCCTCCCCACCTGAGTGTCAACCAAGGCTGTACACAACTCTTTGCTTCTTTAATGCAATTGCTGCCATACAATGAAATCTCTGCTGGAAATATCACCAGGAGAATCTCAGTGGGTGAATAAATCCTTATTCCAAGTGTGGCAAGCACACCTGGGAAAGGGTAGCACCTTACAAATAGGGTTTAGTCTGCAAATGAGAATGATTTCAGAGCCTGCTGACTTGTAACTGAGATAGTTAAGGTATCTCACTTGTGGTGAAAAAAAAAAACTAAAACCAAAAACAAGCCACTGTGCCAGAAAGTGTGCCGTGCAAAATCTTTGGAAATGTGACAGTTTCCTTGGAAAAGAAACTTCAGTGCAGGAATTCCTTAAAAAGACAGCCAAGAATATCTGTCTAGTCCTTCATGAATCTTTTCAGTTGGGAATATTTTTTCAGACCTAGATCTTTCCTTTATAGGAAAAGGTATCATAGGTATTCCTGTGAATACCTATTCATATCAATTGATTCCCTTCGTAACTTTCTTTTTTTCCAAGGTATTCTTGGGAGAAATATTGGCATGACACTTTCACACATACTAAAATAATGCTGGAAAAGACTACTGTAAATCTCCTACTGTAGGAAATGTCTTACTAAATGGAGAGTTAAGTTAATAGAATTTATTTTATTGATGCTGTCAGTCAGGTCAGAGATTTGAAGAGTTAATGATTTGGAATGAGAGAAACATGGATATTTAACTCAAGAAAAAAATGTCTTCAACTTGAAAAGGCTCAGCCATCTGATGATGCTGAGAGATGTAGAAAGGCTATTTCTAGAACCAAGACTGTTGGACAAGAATATACTTACACATTTAAGTAGGTGAAGACACTGCTGAGTTTATATGGGGAAAATACTGACAATACAAATGACAGTTTAAACTGGATGCCAAGTTGGAGATGTGTTCATGGGAAAAGTGGATGAAGGATGCTTCCTGCATGCTGAATGATTAAAGCACACATTTTGGTACACAGAACAGCTCAAGGAGAAAATATGCTTTGAAATGATCTGTGTATATTTAGTAAGGAGGCAGATCTGTGAGTACGACACAGTGTTGTAGTTAATAACTTGTAGTCAGTGGTGGAAAAAGGGAAAACCACTAAGGGAAATAGAAGGATTGAAAAGCCATTTACATCCTGTAGTCAATATATATGAATTTATGGATCTCAAACCAATCCTCCTTTACAAATACATGCACAAACACTGCATTTCACAAAGTAAGTCTCTCAATTTAGAATTAAGCATGGAGTTTGCCACAATTGGAACTGACTGATTTTTAAACTTTTTCCCAAAATTTTTAAATCAATGCAAAGACTAAAAAAATAAATAATTGTTTGCTTTAAACATATAGTTACTTTTTTTCAGCTAATTCAAAGAGAATTTAAATGGGATCAAGAAGACTTTATATAAAGCAAGAGTACTAAAATCTGTGGAAGTAATAAATATCAATCACCAGTGAATCTGAGACATATTATTTCCTAAAATTTGAGACTTCTTTGAAGTCTCTTTCTCAGCCTCTTGAAGTGCAAAATTAAAGAACAGGAAACCTCTCGGAGACTAAATAAAGATGACCACACTGAAATGCACATAAAGTGAAGTCATGTAAAACGTATATAGACCCACAGGGAGAAAAATCTGGCAGTGAGGATCCAAAAGCAAGTGTGAAAATATCCAAGAGCTGGCATCTCTATAGATAGTTCTCCCTGGTGCTCATGGACTTGCGTAAGCTCGGCACGGGCACATGGTGAAGTGAGGGGGGATGAAAAGGGGGTAGCAGGTTTTTACAGTTGTGGAGATTTTGATAAAGGGCAGTAAATAACCAATTTCATTATCTTCCAAAGCAAAGTTTACATCTGAGGCTTTCTTAGAAGGGAGAACATTTTATGCTTCTAGAACACAGGAAAGCAGGTGGGTGATTTATCATGGGTTTATTTATGGCTGTGGTTAACAAACAAGGGCAAATCAGACTGGGGGGGTTTAAGATCTCTCCCTTTTTGCCACTGTCTTCAGACAGTCCTTCTGGATGGACACAGCCAAATTCTTTTCTGCTATTAATTGAGTGACGTCTGATGGACAATGCATCAACATGCTGCTACTGGTTTCCTCTGTGGATGCTCACTTAATAAAGACCAAATCATTTAACAGAGGGTGAGTGGGTAGTCAAGCTGAATTCAGGCATTTGAAAAGCATTTATTTTAAAGTTATACTTTTTCATTTTACGTATGTATCCACGTTATGTTTCCTTTTTTTCTTTTGAAATACTGAGATTGAGTGACAACCTGGTCTAAATATGTACAGTTCTTTTTTTGGAAATATCTGGTTTGAGATGGTTTGTATATTTATTTTTGCCTTAGCTACCAAGGTGCTGCATGATAAATTCAGATTTAACAAAACAAAAATTAACTTTGGTCATAAAAACACTGAGATGAGCTGGTAATAAAATGGTCTCCCTTCTTCAGTCTTAAGGCAGCAGTTATTCAAGGCCCATATGCATGCTGCTAATTCACATTTTCTTATTTTCTGTCTTTAATTTACCAAGTTTGGGAGGTACCCTGCATGGTAGATGGGGCAACTGGCACTAACCATCTTCTCTTATTAATCCATGAAATAATTATCACTTATTGTTCTGATACTCCCTATTGGGTTTTTTTCTTGTTATATCCTCTTAGAACTTTGAGGATATTTTTTCTGTTTTCCGTCACTTTTTCTTTCTTCTACTGGAGTACCTTTTCATAAGCCTCAACTATTTCTTTTTATAGAGCTCCTTTCTCTTCTAGATATTGGTGGCCCCATAATATTAAATGTCAGACTAAAGGTGTTATTAGTTACTCCCAAGGGCTTCCTACCCTGGGAGCATTGGAATGCTGGAAATTTTTGCTTCAGTGAGCCATTATTAGGGATTGTCTGCTGTTCCTGCCAGATAAAATAGTAGGAAGATACACAGAGATGCAAACTGTAAGAATAAAAGATAAAAGGAATTGAAAATACCACTAGCACTTGTGTGTTTGCTGAAACCCAATAATAACAGCTATGCCTAGCTCTGTTTGCCGTTGCTTGGGAGGAAAAACAAGAGCTTTGTTGCCAGCAGGGGAGTACCCATGTCCTGGATAAATACAATGACTAACAATCTGAGCAGCAGATTTTTGGGGCAGGGTGTTGCTTATGATTGGGACTGTGAGAGTTTTGTTAAAATTACCCAGCAAAATGAAGACTCTGTAAATTTAGTTTATCATATTTACAGCTGACATGGGTAAAGTACCAAGGGCATGAAACGACCTGAGCAGAAGGAGCAACTAATGTTTTGTTAACCAGTTAATGAGCAGTACCATGTTCCTTTTCAGGACACACTTTTTTTTTTTTTTTTTTTTTACACTAAGTAGAGCATATAAAGACTAATTGTTTTTACTTTTGGTATATTAATGTGTGTTTTGTAAGCTTAAATAAAGTTAGTAATATAATCTTTAATGATATTATGAGATTCATATTGAAAGTATGTTGAACCTATAGAATAGGGCACTGCAAGCATGTTAAAGAATTTCACCTAATAGATAATTTGCTAAAGAATATGTAAGGTAGGTGGGCAGTTTCAGGTGTCAGAGAATGGGACTTCGGTACTGCTCCTTTCAAATCATGTGTCAGTGCCCATTATTCATACTGAAGCTGAGCATGGGAAGTTGTCGGCATGTTTTGATGAAGCTTTGTGATCTTTTTATCAGTAAGAGTGTTAACTTATTTCATTGTAAAAATACAATTTTTCTTCAATAGCTGAGACTGTATAGAAAAACCTAGCAGAATAACTAGAAAATTGATTCACCTCTACAAAGACACAGAACATTTTTTTGCCAGTTTCAATGAGCATCATTAATTCTGTGTTATTAGTTTTGTAGAGATCATACAAACACAGTTGAACAGTTGCTCTGCAAGTGTCATCTGAGCACTACTATCCCTGTATCACAAGAATAATAAACAGAGATAGGCAAGTCTCCATGCAGGGATCACACCACAACCTCAGTGTTTTTAGTACCAGGCTCTCACCAGCTGAGCTCATCTCAAGGTGTTGGAGGTGATACACAGGTTTTGGGTGACAATGCCTGTGAATAGTGGTATAAAGACAGAATAGGGACCTTCTCTGAAAGGACAATTACAAATATTTAAACCAAAACAAGGAAGTAAGATGATGGAAAGGAACTTAAATGTTTTTAATATATAGAGCATTTTGTAAGTTTAAGGCTAAAGAGCAATACTTGTCTGCAGCAAGATGAAGCTGAAGGTCATCTCATCTTTTTACCTAAATACCAAAAGCAGATTATTTTTCTTTTCCAATAATTACATTCTTAAAAAGTAATGTTCAGTGCACTCAAATACTGTATAGCTCATTCCTTGTTTGTCTATTTCCTCAGGAGTCATCCAAGAGGTTTGCTTTACACAAAGGAAGAGTTTGGGGAGTCTAAATTAAGCATTTGAACTTCAACTATTTAGAGGAACCCGGAGATGTGGGGAGGACTTGGCCTACTGTGTTGTGAAAACTGTCAAGTCTGAGGTGATTGCAATGTGGGATGAGTGGGCCAGGGAGCTGGAAGCTGAAAAAAAAAGAAAAAAAAAAAAGAAAAAAAAAAAAAAAAAAAAAAAAAAAAAAAAAAAAAAATTGGCACCAGGAATGGTTTTGGTTGTGTGTCTTTCCTTAATGCCTGGCCCCTCTTCTCTGCCTTTCCTTCCAGAAGGAAGTTGTCCTAATCTCTTGGATTACTGTCCACTTGCAGAGCATTCTGCTCCTTCTGGTCCCAGCAACTTCACATGTTCACTGTTTTTCTGGAGATCTTTGCCATTCATAGTGTTTCAGAGATGCTGGGGGTGGAGGCCTGTGTGCCTCTGCTGTCCCTTTTCCCAGGGCCGATGGCTGCTCAGTGTTGACACCAGCCAGCACACTGGGACTAAATGCCTGGGAAAGCCCAAGGACTGTTCAGCCTGTCCCTCACTCAATGTTTACACTTCTTGAAGCTGCCACTCCCCCCTGTTGCTTAAACACACAGAGTGATAAATTGTAATCTAAACACATACCCTCAGGCCTCTAAGCAAATACAGACTTCAATATTGTCGAGCTTGGTCATGGGATGGCCTGTTTTCATTTAAAATATTTCAGATTCTTTCATACCAATTCTTTCTGTGAGTTGTGCATCTAATGGGTTTGTTTTCATGTTCCTTGACTTTCTCTTCCTATGTATGCTCCTTTTACCCATCCCAAAGATGAGAGGTTCTGGCCCTGGATTCCAGCATTACCATCTCAATCCCATCTCCTGTATTCTGGAAATGGAACTAACGTGCTAGTGCTCAGTCTTGCTCCCTTCCGGAGTCCCAAAGTCAGCATACCTCATCTGGAAAGTAGCAAATTCTAGAGATCTAGGAAGTTGCATAATTTTAGCCACAAACCAATACACACAGCTTGTGTAATCTTAGAGCAAAATGACTGTAAATAAGTTCTTACTATGGCTAGGAAGAATATGGATATTTGAGATGCATTTTGTTCCTCCACATTTGCTCAGGATGCTCAGTTTTGTCCTGGGAGTAGAAAAGTGGCACTCTGGGTTTTTTACTATTCTTACCCCCTGCTCAAGACGTGTGGAAACTATATCATGAGTTCTTTGGTTTCCTCTTTTTTATTTGTGCTTCAAGCTTCCTCCTCTGCTGTCTGGAGCCTTATCTGAGCACAAATGCCGGCTCTTTTTTCCTCATTTTGTTTTCTTATGGAAATGACTGCGACACAGAATCTGCTGTTGCCTTCTGCTGGTTTGTGTATCGCAGGCAGAGGTTTGCCCGAAGGCAGGAGGATCAGCAGACAAAACCAAAGTGCTCTAGCAAATGTGTATCTGACCCTTTGTGGAAGGGGAACTCTGCATCTCACATCACACGAGGCTAAAACGGCCACTCTTCCCTTTAGGCTGTAACAGAGGATGGGGAAAGCATTTCATCACTGTCTCTTACACCTAAACTGAATGGCTGCAGAGCAGTGTGTAATGTCACCATCCCCTGATGTGTGTAATGTCACATCTTGCAGCTGTGGAATCCCACTCACAAGTGTATCAGTCCATCAGTTAAAGTAGATCATCCTCAACACAGAAATCTGTTCCCTCTGGCTCTGTGAATGACCTGGATATTTTTAGGTGTAGTAGACCATCACTGTACACAACAATTCTTCCCCACGGGGCCTTTATGTGCGAGGTAACAACTTCCTCTTGTGTGAAAACACTGCTGTGCGTTTCATGGTCACTGACCGATACTGTATCATCCTTCCCCACAGACGTTTCATGTGTCTCAGTTTGAAAGTGAACTTTCCTAAGGAAAAAAAATAAACAAAAACCTGTCACTGGCAGATTGGTGGTTTGTCAAGCTTATTGTGGTTTGTCAGACACATTTAAAGGACTTGAAATACACAGCTCTGGGCATCCTAAGAGGCGTTCAGCATGGTGTGAAATCATATCTATTTTTCTCTGAGGGGAGCTTGTACATATGTTCCACTTGGTAAATCTGGATTCCTCAGCTCACAGGTAAGCTCAGCTGACTGAGTTTATTGATTTTCTGTCTAGAGATAGTGAGTCTAACACAGCATTTGAAAAATCAGTCCTAAAGTCCAACTATCTTTAAAATATTTTAATACTACTGTTCAGTTGAGTTAATTTATTCAATGTGTGGCATTTTTGTATATATTTGGTTTATTTCCCATGATAGTACTCTACAAGCAAGTATTCTTTAGGGAAGTCAGTGTGTAAGCTGGTGCATAAGGACTCATACTTTTTCCAAGTTGTTTTGGTGGGGTTTTTTTAAGTATTTCTTACTGATATATCTGTGCAGTTGATATTTATTACAGTGAATAGTTTTAAATTTTCATTTCTTAACTAAGCATTGCATCAACTACACTCTGATTTTTTTAAAAAAAATTATGTTCAAGGTGACCAACAAAATTACTTCTGCCATGCTAAACCATCTAAATATGTTGCTGTCTTATCACTAGAAATAAGATCAGTCCTCTCTTGCACTTCCCAGGCCAATTTTTCTCATTAAGATGACAAACACTCAGTGTCAACCTTCATCTCATCCAACACTCCTCCTTGAGCTTTTGAACAAACACTGACAGTAATTCACAAAGAATCTAATCACTAAAACTTAAATTACCACAGAATCACTAGGTTGGAAGAGACCTTTAAGATCATCAACTCCAACTCATTCCCTAACACCTCAACTAAACCATGGCACTGATCGCCACATCCAGTCTTGTTTAAAGACATCCAGGGATGGTGACTCCACCACCTCCCTGGGCAGACAATTCCAGTACTTTACCACTCTTTCCATAAAAACCTTTTTCCTGATATCCAACCTATATTTCCCTTGGCACAGCTTAAGACTGCTGAATGTGATTTCTTTTCCCCCCCTAGAATAAATAAAATTGTAAACTAGACCTTTCTCTCTTTCTCAAACCCCACCTGACTACAACCACCTCTCAGGAAGTTGTAAAGAGTGATAAGGTCATGTAAATTGTTTTATTTCCTTAATCCCTATTTTCCTGTTCCCAGGAAGATTATAAATGGGAATGTTGTCTTACCAGTTGGAGTAATACAGGCCAGGTCAATGTTTGTTTGTGAAGGGGAAGGAACATCATTGTTTGTGATGGGCTGTAGTAGCAAAAGGGATTTGAAACCCCATGTCCAGAAGTCCTTGTCCAGGTCCTAGCATCAGGATCCTGCTTTTCCTGTCCCTCCTTGGGGCAAGAACTCTGGAAGCTGGTGGTGGGTGCAGAGCTGGATGGTGTGCAGCCACAGAGAGAAAGTAAAAGTGGCAGCTCTGAGAGGGGGATCAGCTTCTGGCACAGGCAGGGCAGAGCAGCTGTCTGCTGGTTCTGGTGGCCTGTGCTCCAGTGACTTTTCCCTTTGGGTAAGCAGCAGGGAAGATGCTGAGAAGCTGGTGCTCACTTCTCTGAAAAGGAAGTCAAAGAGCCAGGGTGGTTCACAACTTCCTTTGCAGGGGGAGGCTGACAGCTCTGTAAGAAGTGGCGTGGAGGCATTTGTGATTTCTGAAATGGGACCGAATGTCATAACCTATGGAGAAAAGTTGCTGAGACCCTCCAGCACTACCCTGTATTTCTTATTTGTGGTGAGTCAGGGATAAAAAGTGGTGGAGGGTAGGATCCCTTCAGGCCTTCCAGGCAGGAAGTCTAAAATTGGCTCTTTCATGAAGTTCCCAGGAGATGCAGTCAGAGGTGTGAGTTCATTCTATGGGACAGGTAGGCACAGGAAATGACTTTGCAGCAGTTATTGCAACTTCGTTTCCTTTCATGATCGGATGAGTTTTTCTCCTGTGGGCTGCACCTCATGTCTAGAAACAAGGAAGGTCATCTCTTCTCTGGACACTTCCTTTAGTGTACCTCACTGCTGTGGAGGGTATCTTCTCAGTCTCGTGTGACTTAAGAAAAAAACAAAGAAAAACCACCAAAAAACCCTACCTTAACGAAATACTTTCCCTCTGTAGGCACGATGCCCTTGTGCCCCCCGAGGCAGGGATGCGGTGCTGGTCCCCTCGGGTGGCCCCGGGCGGGCTCCGCTGCCCCGGCCCTGCGGGACCCCCCGGCCCCTGGAGAAGCCCCAGGGCTGGGAACGTGGCAGCTCCGAGGCGATCGGCGCTCTGAGAAAGAAAAAGCGGAGGTCAGCCTGCACATGGATTGAGTCATGTAGAGTTAAACAAACCCCTCCCACAGCTAAAGACCACTAAAGCGCCCGTTTTCATGAGCACCTCTCACTAAGGCAGCTCGGAGCCGGCAGAGGCTGAGAGAGGAAGGAGGGGGGAGCGCGGGAGGAGGGAGCGAGCACCGGCACTGATGGACGAGCCAAAGGGTAAGGACAGAAGCGAAGCGCCGCTCTCCCAGAGCAGCCCTCCCTCATCCCTGGCAGGGGCGCGGGGCTCGGCGGGGAGCCCCCGGGGTGGCGGCATCCCGCGGCCGGCTCTCGTGGCGGGGGGCTGTGCATATTCATGAGGAGCTCCTCCGGGATGTGCCAGTCAGGCGGGAGCTGCGGCTGCGGCATCCCCGGGCGGCGCGTCCCTCCCTCGGCGCCCGCGGAGCGCTGCCGGCGGTGGGCGAGGGCTCGGCGGCGGGGGCTCCCGGGGTGGGCGCAGCCTTGCCGCAGTCCGCCCCCGGCTGACATCATCTTCCAGCCCCTGGACTCCCGCTCGCTCCTGAGGGGACAACGCCGAGCCGTGCCCGGGGAGCCCGGGCGGGGGCCGCGGCTGCTCGGGGGGAGCCGGCGGTGGCCGCGGGCCGGCGGTCCCCGGGCGCTGCAGCGGGGCGGGAGGGAGCGGAGGCTCCGCGCCGGCGGCTGCCACAAGTTTGTCCGCGTCAGAGCGAGGGATCCCCTCCCCGCGGCGGGCAGGAGCCGGCGGCGTGTCCCGCCTGCCGCCCGCGCTGCCCTCGGCCCGGCGCCCCGCTCCAAGGGCGGGGAGGGCAGAGCCAAAACTCAGCCAAGTGCCGGCTGTTAGCAGATCTCGCTGGGAAACAATGGCTCTGGGGCTGGGTGCCAGGCGCTCTCGGTGCACAGGCTCGGAAGGGGAGGATTCCCCAGCCGGCAGCCTGGCAGCCCTCTGGCCTTACCCGCGGTCCTGAGGAGCGGGGCAGGACCCGGCAATAGCTGCAGATGCTCATCGCACCGTGATTTCTCTGCCAGATACATGTCTTGTACTTGGCTTTGCCTTTTATAATCAGCTGACACGGTGCACGTAGCAGCACCAGTCGCAACGTTTGGCAGAAACATTTCCTAGTTTAGTATCAGCTTTTTTTCTATCTGGGTGCCTTTACCCTGTGTTTACAGAGCCTTCTGCAACACGGCCCGTCTTTCCGCGCTGCTGGCAGCGCTGAGTGAGCTCTGTGCGGGCCTTTCAAACACACACCAGCAACTCGGACAAATACGCAAAAGAGGCAGTAAACAGGGAAAACATTTGGGCAGAGAGTTTCTTGCTCAGTACCAGGTGGAAGTCTCTCATTTATCATTGTTATGACAACGGGAAAACAAAATGTGATTTCTTTTTTCCCCCCAGAGTAAACAAAACGGTGAACCAGACCTTTCCAACGTTTTATCTTCATAGAATGTAATAAATGGCATTTGAGGGGAAGAAGCATTTTCTCGGTCTGACGTACATCAGAATTTAAAGCAAGGACTGGCAGAAGGAGAAGGTTAGCTCATTATTTTATGCAGTCATGAGTGAAGCTGGAAATATTTGGAGATAATTTGCCTTCGTTGAGGAGGGAGATAAGAATAGCTTTTGAAACCAGTCTTTTAAAAGTTTCATTCCAAAAATGAAATATAATGCTTGAACAGAGATGTCTTTTCTAGTGGGTGAGGAATCTCAGGGAAGAAACTTGGATAATGAGAACTGATTTAGGAAAAACGGCCAAGTAAGCCTTCTTTTAGAAAGTGGAATTTTAAAGAGACAGAAGGAAACTAAAGGAAACTGACTGTGCTCAAGCCAATTGCAGATGAGGCAGTGATGGTTCTATAATGGACAGACCCCAGAGCATGCAAGTCTTGCAAGACCTATAGAATATTGGTGCAATAAATAGCAAGGAATTGCATTTCATCTGTGTGGGAAAAGAAAGCCCCACACTGATTCTGACAATGCCTCTCGCAGTGTCTTTTCCAGAGGCAGCAGCCAATGGGCTCAGCACGGGGCAGCCTGGGACAGGTGGTGTCTGTCAGGTAGTAGGAAGGTTCCACCTTGAAATGAGGCAATAATGCACACCAAGGGCATGTCCTTTCATCAGAGAGGAACTACTGGGAATTGTTCCAGTAAGACACCTGTTTCCTGTGAGCCATGTCCACAGGGACTGTAATAAGTGCCTTTTGGAACACTCCAGTTTTAGAACACTTGTTTTTAATTATTGATACTGTCAGCTCTGCTTTGAAATTTGGATCAATATGCTAACATGGCCAAGAAGGAAATTCTGGTTGGGATGTTAAATAGCAACAGGTTATTTCATTGATCACAGAATATTTTCTTGGGCAGAAAGCATGACACAACCTAAAAAGTATGAGTTACTAGAAGATACATGGGTGTGCTTCAGTCTGGCAAGAGCATGACGCTGATCTCATGTAGACAGCACTGAAAAGAAATAAACCTTATAAAATTTATCCATGTTAACATAAAAGGTTCTCATGTAGTAACTCTGATTTGGAGGTCTCTATATACACAGAGATTAATTAATCCCTGTCTGATGACTGCTCTCTATAGATTGTTCCAGCATGGAACAGTAATAAAGCAAAATCTGACAGGGGAAAAAAAGGTAAAAAAAAAGGTGAATGGAAAAATCACAAATTTCAAGAAGATATATTGAGCAGCACATCAAAACCAAGAATGAAGATGACTTTGATTTGCTCATTCTGGCAGTGAAGGCAGCAAATAGAAGTGAAAACAAGCAAATGAAAAGGAAGTGGAGAAAGAGGAAGTAGAGAACTGATGGAAAACATAGACTCTGAACTGGGGAAGATTATTTAGAGAACGTAAAGATGTCAGGGGAAAATCTAAATTTATCAGGGTCAGGTATAATTCAAAGGAGGCATTTAGTATACCTTAGGAACAAAATAATGTGTATAGATCAATTGTAAGATCATTATGGAGATGGACAGGGCAAGATTTTAATCATGATGCAGGACAAAAACAGAAAAGCGTTGGTTAAATACTTTTCCAAATTTAGGGGGAGGGGAGGAAATGAATTCTGATATGAAGGAATATTTAATAGATGTTAATGGAAGTAGTTTATTTTGTAGATTAATATTTTGAGGTCAATAAAGTTTAACAACAATTTGAAATAAAATGTGCCTAATAGTTACTGAGAAGATCTATACACAATGATGTTCATTTTCAGCAAGCTGGAACACTGTGGATATCCCTGGCAATGGGAAGAATGCTATTGTTCACCCAATATCCCAGCACTATGATGGTGGGTGTTCTGGACAGCTGTTGCTAACTTAGTTTGACATCAGTTTTATAGAAATTACTGGATAGATCTCCTCAGTAACCAAGTTTTAATAGCTAGTTTGATTATATTCTTTTGGTTTTGTAGAGACTGAAACTTATCAAAGTAACCTTCAGAATAATATTGTAGAAGTGGGTACATTGTCAAAATGGAATGAATGCATTGAAAAGGAAATTACTCATCCCAGACAGAAGCAAACGTGAGTCCATGTGGCCCCCTCAAGTGATCAGATTGGTCTGCATCCTAGAATGGAGATAGTCCCACTTGCAAGAGTCTGCAGCAAGAACTTCAAGGAATATGTTTCTTTTGAGTTTAGAACTTGGCTGGAGAATGCACTTATAAGGAGTGGTGGGAAGTATTTCAAGTATTGGTAGATCTTTTAATCTGTCTTTGCTTTCTTGAAGGCCCTTTTGTTTACACAGTAAGTCAGCTGACTTAAAAAAAATAGATGTCACACAAGCCTGGGGTGATTCCCATTCGGGGGGAGGGGGGGGGGGGGGGGGAAAAGCCAGGCTGCATTTTGTCTTATGCATGTGGACACTCTTTGAAGTTCTAGGGAAAAAAAAAAAATTCTTAAAAGCTGAGTGGCTGTTGAAAAAATCTGGGCTGTAAGTTAAGGGACTCCTAAAGCCTGACTCTCCTGATAGTTAAGAACGACTACACAAAAGGGGAACTGGAAGAACTGAATTTCCCTGGCTGGTATTTGACAGCCATGGTCTGGATTATAGGTGCAGGACTGGAAAGGCACTGGTCCTTTATTTTCTAACTCATTTTTTTGCACTTGTTTTATTTTCCAGAGAAAAAAAAGTGGTTGAAGAAAAAGTGGTTGAAAAAAGTAAATATGAATACCTTCCATGTTTAAACTTCTTTACAATAGATGCACTTCTGATGTTGTTCTGATTGCAAAACTCTCCCTATGACTCTCTAGCAAAGAATGAACTCATGGATTAAGACCTGGATAACAATAGACTTCAAAAATAGTTATCAAAGGAAATAATCATGAAACAGCTGTGTTTTCAGAGGTATTCTGCAAGAGGCCTGATGGCATTAGACATTTCCAATAATGATCTAAAAAGCATAAAATCACTGCTAATTTGCAGATGGAGTTTGTCAATGCTAAGAGGACCAGTACAAATACCAATTAAGTCAGAGGAAAAAGTCTAAAGAAGCCAAGAGTGGTTGGAAAGATAAAGAGCAAATAAAAGGCTTTAAGCCAAGCTTGTAAAAGCACAGCTAATGTGACTTTGTGAGGAAAATTGGACATTCAAACACTGAATAGACCAGAAAGATTTCCAGACAATGTTGTTCAGAAAAAAATAAGTAGAGGTGTGTGTATGTATGTGCATGTCTATAAATATATATATATGTCTGGAACAGCCATAACTCAGAGGTTTTGGGTTCTTCATTAGCATGGAGGAAGAAGGTTGTCCTCTAGTCAACCTTATTGTGACCAGTGCAATCTATTTGCCCCTTGACTTGTAATTACCAGAAAGCATATAGAAAACCCCTGAGGAATTTCTAGAGGAGAAAGAATGAATTGAAGAGGCTGAACACCTGAAAAGCAAAGTGTTACAGAAGCTATAATAATTTATACTCATTTTGGTTTTACCTAAGTTGCATAACTGGAATAGTGTGGTGCGAAAGTATCATGCTTCCATTCCTTCTTTTCCTAAGACATCTTTCCACCTGTGGGTTTGAGAGCAGCTAGGAAATTAAACTTTTGGCTTAATACTCTCTGGGTAGGTATTTTATACCTCCTTACTAACCCAATGCCCAATAACAGTGTTGCACAGAGCTGGATGTGGTTGGAAGTCTGTTGAGACAGGAGCTGAGCTCTCAGCTTAGGAATCATCTAAGTGGTTAAGATGTGGTTAAAGACAGAATTGTTTAGGCTGAACTTTGGGATGAAGTAAGTGATACTGAAATTACTTTGAAAAGCCAAATCTTAAGGGATTAGCATTGCTTGAGGCTGACCAAATTTAAATTGTAAAACTTTAGATCATGTTCACAAGAGAATCACTCCAGTTGGTTTTCTGAAAGCTGAAAATGGGGATAAAACTCTATAATTATTATAGACTCTTATAAATTATAAAACTCTATTATTATTTTGTCATCTAGGTGTGAAAACTGCCTTTAACTTTCAACTCACTGGAAACCTCCTTTCCTGAGCAGAGCTGAAGGTTTATGACAGGCATTTCCATCAGTGTCTCTGAGTCACAGAGCTGTTAGAATGCTCACACGGAGAACAGCAGAGCCTAATAAATCTTGCTGCTGAAAGAGAAAAGGCACCTGTCCTAGTCTCTAGCCTTGTCCCTTTCATTCTATGATAACTTTCAGCTTGTCTAACTTGAAAGTCGACACTGGCCCAAATGAAAGAACAGAAGGAGGGTAAGGGTAAAAGTCATTTTCATGGAAGTTATTGGGAAGTGCAGGAGGAAAATCTTCACTGAAACACAAGGAGAGACACAAAGCAAGCCCTGTGCTCTGAAACACTGCATTAGCAGTACAAATTAAGAAATTACTTAAGGGGAAAAGTGTGAGAGACCAGATGGAAGAGAACAGAGTCGGTTAAGTGCACACTGAACAAATTCATCTGCTCACATCATCTCACACATTCACTGCCCCCAAATGTGGAAAATTCTGCAAAGATCTGTTTCCCAGCCTTCTCTTTGGGCTCCTTCTCCCTCTGTCCCTAGTGCTGCACTGGCACCACTCAGGGGTGATGCCAATAGTGTAATGGTCAGTGCTGTCACTGTTCTGTTGGTGCTTGGCCACCACCAGCAATGCCACAACTCTGCCTATTATGGTTCTTGTCTGAAACCTTTGGGGCCCATATTTGTCCATTCCAGCTTGGGAAAAGCTTTCAGTGAGGATCTGCAGAGCCACTTCACTGTCTTCCTTCACATTGCCTTTTAAATCCCCTTTGTGCTGTCAACACAGGGATGAAGTTTCTAGTATGAGGAGACATGCATCCATCAGCCTGACCTGTGCTGTTCTGTGCTCCCTTGTGACCTTCACCCAGCTGAATCCTACATCTCTTATGACCAAAAAGTAACCCTTGACTGATTTACAGGCTGAGACTTGCACCTTTGAGCAAACATTTTTATGTTGCTTAAGTAGAAGTTAAAGGCTCTTAGTTTGATTTGTTTCTGATCCTCCTGAGAGTCCTGGCCCTGAACACAAATCATGGCGAATGCCAGAGTGTTCTTGACAGAGAGGATTCAAAGAAAATGGGCCTATTTTTACAAAGGAATGAGATTTAGTCTGTGTTTTCATTTACTGTCTTCACCCTCTCAACCAAAGCTCAAACCATCCCTGGCCTTTGATCTCTGTGTGCTGACTAGAAAAGGTGAGTCAGCAGCTCAGGACTCAGAAACCACTTCAGCCTCTCAGCTGGCTCACAGCACTGCCACAATCTGCTTGTAGGGGCTCCTGAGACAGGGGAGAGACAGAAGAGGCTGTTTCTGCTGCTGTGGTTTCTAACCTTTACCAGAAGTCACACTGCAGCTGGGGGAGGCAGCAGCATCTCCACCTTCCTCTCTGGGCTTAGAAAGAAGGGGTGGACTCCTCCAAAAGTGAGGGATGGAGGGAATTTGGAGTCCCTTCAGTACAGCTGATGGATGGAAACATCCAGAGTGCATGGCAGAACCCAGGGAGCAGGAATGCAGTGGGAAGAAAAGGTGGAGCTGCTTTGTGGAGGGTGAGTTTGGTGATGGGAACAGGTAATGGAGTGGGATTTGTTCCTCTGCTGAAAACTGTCCCTCCCTGCTCTTTGGCAGAATGGGAGTGGGCAGCTCCTGCCAGGGAGAACATCTGCTCTTTGCCACAATCAGCCCCTAGCTGCTGGCTCCAGATTCTTTAGGGAAATGCACTGGAAATCTGCAATTTTGTCTTGAATTGGATGTGCCAAATAAGTTGATCTAAAGCTTTTAGATATTTAGTCTCACTTCACTGAAATCATATAGGAAGCTTACTGTTTGTCAGCTTTGTTTGAAACTGCAGTAAACATGAACACAGCGGAAACCAAAAAGAATTTAATTCTGGTAAATCGAGTGGTCAGGCTCTTGTTTACAGTATTTAGAAATACTGCTGTGACCAAAACCATGAAAGCTATACAGAAAAGAAGAAAAGAATTTTCCAGAAGGGTTCTTTAGAATTTATTCTGTCATTAACTAAAGAGAATTAGGACTGTATTTGAAAGGTGGAACTGTGGCATAAGACAGAGGCTAGTCCCTTTTTATGGCAGAGCAAACAGAGCAGTTAAGCAAACTGTGAAACTAAATCCCTGTACTTCATCTTAAAATAGTGGTTTACAATAGAACCTGGTCCCATGCTGTGAACTCCTTGTCAAAGACAGTAATTTCACAGTTGCTTTTTAGGTTACAAAGCATGTCTCAGCTACAGAGACTAGTAATTTCTCTACCAATTTAAGAATCTTCAGTCCTGTGGCCACTTGGCACCTAAGAATATTAACTGGATTCCATAGACCTTGCTGGGAATAGATGTCCTTCTGTAAATAGGGATCTGGAGAACTTCTTTTGTCTCTCTATTTCTCAGGAGACTGTAGCCATAAATTTATACATCTTGGGAACTTTTGGTGCGGTATAGCAGTTGGTCTTTAGTTTATTGGCATCTTTATAATGTAGTAATGAATTCTTTTAACTCTGCTGGTTTCTCCTTGCTTGATCCCTGAAGTTAGTCTGCAGGAAGGAGACACAGGGCATTCCTCTATGGGACTCTTATTCCTATGTTGCTCTTTCCCAGCATTTTCTTCTAACCTAAATGACATTTTCAATTTTTATTCCCTGTTTTTAAAGTTGTAGCAGAACTGAATAGAAATTGTATCATGAGTCATGTGTGTACTTTACTGGACCATTAATCTCCGAATTGTTAGTCTAGCAGAACATCAGAGAATATATCAAAATGATGGAGGATGAATTTAAGAGTAGCTGTAGCCAAAGCATGCTGCTCTTTCCCTGGACCTTGGAAATTCTGCCTCTCTGCAGGAGGGAGTCTGCTGCAACCTCTGGTCCATAAGAGATACCCAGACAAGTGGGTGAGGTGGTCCACAGGGCAGAGCATTGGGATGTCTGCTGCTCTCTTATGCTTTGTCATCACCTGGGGGAATAATGGTTCTGACCTCTGTAAACTCCTTGGCAATGTATGGGTGAAAAGCAGTGTGTCAGATTTAAGCATTATGAGTTGTTTTTAGGGAAAGGCTAAAAAGTAAGATGAGGCCTCCAGCATTACCTGTTTTGTATTAGTTTCCCATGTGATGTGGGCAGACAGAGCTGCTGAGAGCGGGAGTCAGCTGTGAAAGCCACAGAGCCAAGGGGAGCTTGGCAATACTGGGAAAGTAGTGAGAGAGTCCTGGCCTTGCTTGGTGTCTGTGTCCTGGGGGGAGGCTGAACTCATAAGAATGTGACATGAGAAAATGTGTGTGCAAAAAGCCTCCTTGTGGGTGCTGTGCTTCTGCTCTGGGATAACTGCAACTGTCCTGTCTGACAGGAGCTTTATGGGAGAAGCTGAAATTAATGCCAGCCTTGTCCTGCAACCCTGGATATAGGAACAATACCATGTCTCAGCTACACTGGTGACAATGTCTCACCCTGTACTGTCACAGGGAGCTGCTTGGCAGGTGACAGGCTGAAAACAGCCCCAGCTCTAACATTGTCAATGAGATCTTGGTTGTAAACTATTTAAAATCCTCTGTGGTGAGTCTGGTAGTGACACCCAGGGACAGGCTTCATTGCTGCTCTCCAGGATTTCAGCATCCTCTGACTTCCCAAAGACTGTCACTGCTGCTGTGCTCAGGAGTGCTGTGCCACAAGCTCTGAGCAGGAGACCTGCCTACATCTGAGCAGCAGAGCTGCATGGTTACCACAGCAGCCCTAAACCCTACTTCCTTTGCTAACCAGACCAAAGAGACCTTTTCCCCGCTGCAATGAGGGACTGTGAAAACGCATCATGCACAAGGTGGGCAGGCAGCTGGAGGAGCAGAAATACTACAGCTGGTCTGGAGGAAATGTGAATGGAAATATGTGCGTGTGAGAGAGAGAAAAAGCAACAGATCAAGGGGTAAAAGAATGGTCTGTATTGCTAACCAAGGATGTAACTGACTGCACTAAAACTGAGTGAGCGCTAAAAAATGTGTTTGCGACAAGTCTGGCTGCCTGTGCCCTGATAAGCCTCACATGGATGACTTGTCAGGAAAAGGCCTGGGTGCTGATAAAGCCACTGTGCAGACAAGTCTTTGGGGACTAAAACTGCTCAAATAACAGATGGATCACAGTAAACTCACAGCACATCCTCTGTGCAAGTTGTCCTTCTCTCCTGGCAAGCAGACAGATAGTGGGAGCTAAGGTACTCAGAATGAGGGGGGCAAAAAGGCACCGAGCAGCCACCTGTTCTAGATAAAAGGGATTTCCAGGAAAAAGGATCACCCTGTGGTAACCATTAACTCCCAAAGATGGCAAAAGACCTGCTCAAGAATTTGTAGCTTGTCACTGAAGAGGAACTCAAGAGGTGCAGTGAGAATTTGGCATTTGGCACTTGGTCTCACCTCACACAGGATCCTGCTGGAGCACCTTGATGAGCTTGGTGCCTGTGATTATGGGGGGAGTGAGCATGGGTGAGAAAATGGTACCAAAGCAATTTTTCAAAACGAACATTGTCTTCCTGTTTTGTAAGGTCATGCACTGTTGCTGCATTAATTTGCTGTATCATAGCTACATTAAAAACTTCTCCATTCTTAAACAAGGCATTCACATATTTTTTCATTTATAACTGGTAAGACCATCAGAGTTTAAGAAGCTTTTGTTTCAGTGTGATCAGTGTAGCAAAAATGTAGCCAGGCCTAAGTTGAGCTGTAAGAGGCTCTAAGGACAGAAAAATACTGGATAAAAATATCACACAAAACAGGAGGGCAAGAAAAGTTCTCAGATGCTTTCAGTGAGGGCAAGTGCAAAACTGAAAATGTTCCCAAGCACTTTGACTTCACCGTTCCCACCCAAAGTAAGTTGACTTCCCTCATGCCTGCGTAAAGGATGAGCAGGTCATGGCCCAGGAAGGAACCTACTGCTAAGAGTCATCTGAATAAGACTGCTGTGGGAGCCCAGCCAGTTTACGAATGGATTTAAGGCTAGGGTTCCCTCATCTTCTCTGAGGAGACAGCCCCAAGGAGTTACTGTACAGCTCCTATTTCTCCTTCATTTCCATATTTCACATCTCTTTAAGTGAGCTCCATCTCTTTGGGATCAAATCCTGCTTTCAATTAATGTTGTTGGCCTTATGAGCACCTGAAGTTTGAGTTATTTTTCTCTTGTTTGTCTTCTGAGTTTAATTGTTTCCTGTATAAGATAGTGGTTTCCATAGATACCTTGGACATCATTTATCTCTCCTTCCTGGACATACAGTTCCTCCCAATGAATTACACAACAATTTACCATATCTGCTTGAGGTCTTGGTTTCTTCATCCATATCACTGCTATACTGAGCATTTTAACACTTGTCCTAATGTGTCATCTTGATAAGCTGCCTTGTTCTCTTTACACAGCTTTCAATTCCACATGATGGAACTCTTGTCCAGTCAGTTTTAAATTCAAAAATGGTACATTGCATGTCTGGTTTAGGATTTTGTACTGATAATTGTTGGAAACTTTAGCTCAGCTTTTCTCTGCTATGGGTAACTGTTAAACAGAACAGTGTTTTGTTATTTTTGTTCCCCTCCCCCCCGCCCTTGAGAAATGTTATCAAAGAACAAAGTCTGGCAAAGTATTCAGGGTTGGTGTGCTCCTAAATGAGAGCTCAGATAGCAATGACGTTGTTCTTTCAGACAGCTCTAGCATGAGTTTTCTCTCTTTATCCTGTCTCCACCTTGTCCCAGAGGAAAGAGTTTGTCCTGGATTGCAGAGGTAGATGCTAATGAGAGTCACTGCTTGGTATTTAGTGGTGTGAAATTTAGGCACTATCAGTCTCCCCAAACCTTAACAGAAACAAAGAAAAATCAGGACATGGTGTAAGTTAGTGCTCTCTTGGGTGTATTTTGCTCTTATCAGGCTATTCAATGCACAAGTGGGGCTGTTCTGCTGATTCAGCATCACAAGAAATGATGCCAGGGCAGCTTCAGGCCACACTTAAGGAATTACAAAGGAGACCATTAGAGTCACAAGTTTTCTCTTTAGCTGATTTGTAAATGGATTCGTTTTCTTTCTTGCTCATTTGTCCCAGGGCTGTTAATAAATAACCTTTTCAGTGTCCCTGCTCCTGCAGGAGATGTGAGGAAAATGTGTGCTCATGTGAACTTGCTGCAAGCTCTGCAGCTGGACTGGAGATCCTGTGGCTGGAAGGTTGGCTCTGACTCGAGCTTGAGCCATCGAGCCATCAGTCCTCCCATCCCAAGCCAGAGGGAGAATGGTGCTGAAAGAGGCTGGGAAACACAGTGGCTCCAGGGAAGCAGCAGACCTGTGGCTCCTCTTCACATGGGCCCAGGGTTTCTGGAAAGAAAGGTGGGCTGCTGTGGCTGCCCCCCTGAACCCTTGTTGCCTTATCCAAAATGTTTCATGTTTGTATTTTGAAATATTTGAGGTGAGAATAGTGGGGAGAGGGAAGATTAATGGAGACAGGCAAATTGAACGCCAAACTATGGCTTGATTATAAATGAGTTCCTTTTCCTGCGCCTAATTCTTCTCTCAGGATTCACTGCACATCCCATTAATAAGTAATCTGAATTTTAGAGATTAATAGCATCCTGTGCCAGCCCATTCATCCAGAAAAACTTAAACTCCTTTGCTGTTTTGTTACATGCCAGCGTGAGGCTCCAGCCTTTTTAAAGTGCTCCTTTGACCGTGGAAATTTGGATTCATATTTATCTTATTACCTTTGTAACTTCCAAGAAGTATTTCTTCTCTTACGCTCAGGAACTTTGTCAAGGCTTGTGTCCTGCAATAGCCTTTGATCCCATCGTTCCTCACCATTGGTTGTCACTAAAAATACCACAGGGTAATTTGTTTCCTGCTATTTGAAATGGAAATTGTAGCAGCATGAGGAACAGAGAATTATATTCATGCCAAATACCATGAGCTGAATTCTCTTCATGCTTTGTGGGAATCCTAGTTATTGAAGCTGACCTCTGAGAAATCAGTATATTTTTCCACAAGGCCTAGATAGTGGATGTGCTCCTCAGCAAGAGAAAGAAACTATTCCAGCTGTTCCTTGTCCTGTGCTCTGCAATGAGGAATGGAGATCGCAGTGCTGACAACTGGAGGTAAAGGGGTGAGTTGGGACGTGTTTAAGCAGAGTGCTATCTTTTTTATTCATGCAGCTCTAGCCCTGGCCTGCTGAAAGGAGGCAGCAGGGCTGCTGCCCTGCCTGGATAGCAAGGGGTCTTTCCTTCATCTGCTAGGGTTAGTTGCAAAGGGAAGGTGCCTACAGCGTTCTCTGCTGCAATGGGTGCTATGCATGTTAAGGGAGGAAAAACTCACTGGATACCTTATAGGACTGAGAAATGCTCGTCTAAAACAGCAAATAGCTGTGCTGGAAATCACAGCACTGGAAATCATAGTATTAGGGGGTGGCACAACCTGGGTATAGGCATAATCCCAGGCACAGCTATGCACTGCAGCTTAGGCACTCACATGTGGGACTGCTGTGGAATGGGCATCACCCCCAGGGGCCTTGCCAGTGGCTCTGCTGATGGGGCACCAGCTTGGAACAGTGTTTGTGTGTCTGTGATCAGTCTCCAATGGTTTTTTGGTCCTGAATGGGAAGTGAAACTTCAGGAGAAATGCTGATTGCTTTTCTGTGCACAAATCATCAGGCAGCACAGGCAGCGGCTCCACTTGCTGACATGTGGCACTTTGGGCAGCTGTGCTGTTTATTTTGGAAAGCAGGGAAGTGAGCCCTTGAAAGCTGTGATGTTATTCAATATGCGAGGTGATCCCAGGAATCTACAGTTCAGAGAAAAACATCCTTGAGGTGTGGTGAGAGGCTTGATGGCCTCAACCCTTTCAAGGCAGGAAAGGTTCAGTGGAGAGGGCGTGCAGGAAAATTGGTGACTTTTGACACCACTGGGAGTCAAAGTGCTGGGTGCAGAGCAAGCTGTGGGTGACGGGGTGTTTGGATCTCTTTCCTCTGCAGTCAGTCCCCATCTGAACCTCCTGTGGGGCGTTGCAGCATTTACAAAGCTCAGGACTTTCTGTTCTTCAGGAAGTTTCTGAAACTTGCTGGCCCAACGTGGGTGTTGAAGGGGGGAGTGGTTGTTCTGGAGGCTATTTCCTCTCTTTTTTTCATGATAACTTGTGCATCCCCCTCATGTGTGGGTGGTTGTGGGACGCAGGAAAGGGTGGGCCGTGCTGGGTTGGTGATGTGACTCACACATCACCCATCTTCCAGTGTAAGCAGTGGTCCTGCTGGCCTCAGTAACAATAAGTAAATAGTTGTACACAATAGCTGCCTGGGGCTGAACTGGGAGCAAGAGACCAAAGCAACTGAAGGTCAGTGCCCGTTGCCAGCCAGGATGCTGGAGACAAAAAGGGCATGGCTCTCTGCATAGGGACAAGAAAAGCTGATATGATGGTGGATTTCAGTGAAAGACAAGGCAATTTCTCAGAACCAAGGGTGACCATCTCACAATTTGCTATACATTATTTCCAGCTCAAGAGAAATGTATGTTGACCCCAGTCTCAAGAGAAAAAGGGGAATTTCTATGAGAGTTTCAAATTATTATAAATGTCATGCACACTTATTCTGTGTCAACAATGTCTAGTGTCTCTTAAAAGAAGTAGCATCACAAAATAAAAATACTTGAGCTGAATCAGCAGAGTATTTAAAATGTGGAAATAGGAATGCTAATAAGAAGCAGCCCATTCTCTTCTTACTTCATTCCACAAAAGCCATAATCCAACTGCTGAAAGTTATGTTAATTTGAAAATAATAGAATCTCCTAAAGATGCATATTCAGAGGCAAAAAAAAAAAAAAAAAAAAAAAAAAAAAAAAAAAAAAAAACCTAGTGCAAATTTAAAGTTGGAAAGTGTAAAAGATGGTCAAAAGAAGCATAAGGAAAAAATCATGGCCGGACAGTTGAGAAGAGAAAGAAGAATGTAAGGATCTTGAGCACAAGTGGAAGCCTGGCAGCACCATTGGGTCATTGCACGTCTGTGCATTCAAACTGTCAATAATGACAAAGCTGAAAGGTGTCAGTGCTCAATGCATTTTTTTCCCAAAAAAAGACAAACAAATGCCTTCATATCATATAATAGTCAAGGATATTCAAGCAATAATTTAGCTGGTAAGCCGGGGAGGAGGGAAAGCCCTCCCTTGAGCTCACTGGATGTTTTCTGATGAAACTTGTGGTAATGGCAATAAATCTTCTACAGTTAAAATATAGCTTTGATGGCTAGTAGCAAATTAATACCAGAGGTTTCCTGAAAGGAAACTGATGTAACGGATAGCATTTCTGTCTTCTGATTTGAAAAACCTCTTTGATGTGAGAATCGTAAAGAAATGAGTATAAGTAAGATATGGGTTTAGAAGTCCAGTAAACAGCATAGAAATGTGAAAAATAACTCTCTAAAGGTCATTGTATCAGCAGCATCCTGCCACTTGCTGGTTGTATTTAAGAATATTGAGTATTTAGGTCTGACTGCTGGGATGCAAGTCAGAAAAATATCTCTGCTGAGAGATTATTTAATGAGAAGGCATTGGGAAGAGTTGGTGGGGCCATTGTATAACACCAGGGAGATGGGCTGTGAGGCCAAAGTGGGAGGGGGTATGAGTGCCTTGCAGAGAGCCAGGGAGGCTGAGCACCACCCCAGCTCTGTGCCATGGGAAGGTCTCTGACAGGGGAACCTGCTTGGTGCACAGGTGAATGGGGCACCTGTTGGTGTGGCAGCCTGGGCTAGAACCCCTGGACATCACCTCTCAGCAGTAACTCTGCACCACAGGGCCACAAAGCCCCTCTGTGCTGCGGGCAGCTGTGCAGCAGAGAGAAGGGCCTGTGTGCTGCCTACTCCTTTGTATCCATCCCTTGCTACTATTGCTCAGCTTTTGCTGCCCCCAGCACCCAGCAGCTCTCCAGGACTTCCACATGCTTTTCTTTTTTTCCCAGAAAAGAGGGCTCATTCAATGCATCTTGTGCAATTTCCCAGGGTTGTATCCCAGCCACAACACTAAGAGCAGCAAAAGGATGAGGTACTCCCACACCAGGCAGTGCTGCACACATGGACAGCACACAGCAGGGGGGTTGCTGTGGCTGAATTATGTCTAAACAAAACCTGGAGCTTTGTTGGGCGAAGGAGGGAGCATCTTTATACAAATGCAGCTGTATCCCACAGGGAGAGCATATGCACTGCATTGGCTTTGCTAACAGCGTGCCTTATGAGTGCATTGTCCCTTTTTTGCTGACTCCCCTCCTTCTGAACCAAGGAAACGGAACTGGGAGAAAATCCAGGAGCCACCCTCATCCTGAGGCAGGATTGGCTACACCAGCACTGGCAGATAGAAATGTCATTTGTCTGAAGACAACTAATGAGCCTTCTTTACTCTTCTTTTTTGCAAACTTAATTCCAGTTCCTTCAGTCTTTCCTCATAGGTCAAGCTTTTAGGCTTGTGATCTTTCTCATTCTCTTCTGGAGTTTCTCCAAGTGGTCTACATCTTTCCTGAAAGGCAGTGTCCAAAATTGGTCATAGAACCTCACAGGAGGATTTACCAGCTTTAGATGGAGGGAAAGCTTACTATAAATTGCTATAGCTGCAATAACATTTTCTCTGGAAAAGCTACTTTACAGATTGCTCACCACACTGTCTTTCAGTGATGGCTCTTGCCTAAATGTCATATTTGCTTTATTCCTTAAGTGAGTTAGATGTCTTCACCAGGCTCTCACCTATTTGTCAAATTTATTTTCAATTCCAGTCCCAGTCCTAAGTGTCGGTGTGCTTTGGTCTCAGTTTGGTGTTATCTCAGATACAGCCACACTCTTTATCTTCCAGCTGACTAATGCACAGGTATGTGTGCACATGGGACAGTTCAAGCTGCCAAGTTGTACAGCCTAAATTCATAGGAGTCTGTGGGTTTGAGACACATAGGGATGCATGATTTCAGTATCAAATGTCTCTACGAGACAGCATCCAAAAAACCCATTATACTGTTTGGATTATCAGTTTCACTGACACTTCAATGTTTGTACTTCAGCACTTACAAGTATTTCATCTGGGAAAATATAACCCAGTAAATGTGTATTTATTATTCTACATAGCGCTACAAGGAGGGGCAGAGATCACACCAATATTTAGGGCCACAGTCTTTGCCATATGAATAATTAAAGCTTGGAACAGAGTGTCCCACACTGTTCTGTGTAACAGTTGTAAAAAGTGATGTAAAATCCTGATCTGGAGCTTGAATTCCAATTTCAACATGCCAAGTGTCTTGTCCTGATATCTTGAAATAAAGCCCCTTAAACCAAAGCCATTGAGTTACCGTATATGTGCTTGTATGTAAATTCTAAGACAAACCTGAGCCTCTTGACAGCCTAAGAAAAGACTTTTCCAATATGCTGGCCTGAAACAGGTGGCTTACATTACTTTGCTGCAAAGGCTTCCTAGGTAACTTGGATACAAGCACGTTTAAATGAAAAAGGCAGATGAAGAATGAGTAATAAGTCAGTTGGGGACAGGGAAAATTTCATAAAAGGGTTGATAAATGAAGCAGTGTGGCTGTTATGAGTGTTTATGCACTCAGAGTTTTGGTTGTGGTGAATCTGAAGACAGGAGTGCCTTTTGCGTAATGTGCATCAAACCCTGAACCCTGCAAGTTCTGCAGCCTCACAGAGTAATCAGAACTTCGTGACTACTGAAATCACATTTTCACTCACCAGGAAGATGATGTCTGTGTCTCTCTCCAGGCTGAACAGCAGCACTGACTGCTCCCATGCCCTTTCCCCACAATCACTGCCAGCAGAACTCTACAGACACAAACCCCTGCAGTGAGAAAATGTGCACAGACTGCATTGCCAGAGCCCCTCTCTCCTGGGTGGGTTTGCTGAGATTGCATGAGAGGTTCTGGGTTGACTTAGCATAGCCTGTGATGGTGGGTGACCATGTTTCTGAGGTAGTGCAAGTGCCCACCTCACTTCATTTAGGCTGAGCTGTATCATCTCCTGTGGAATGGCAAGGCCAGTCTCCTTGCTGCTCTGGTCAGAATGCTCAAGAAAAATATAAGCAAATAATTCTACATGCAGAGACATGATGCTGACTCTTCAGGAGGACAGAAAATGCTGGAAAAGACAAAAATCCAGAAAGGATCATTTCTTACAAATTGACTGAGAGAATAAATTCTCTTAGGACTGGGCATTGCAGAAGTTGTGAGATAGAAGTGGAAGACAGGATGAGAGAATAGACAATGAATAAATTAGGGTTGAAAATGGGAACATTTCTGACCACATAGAGGAGTGCTGGAGGACAAAGATGGTGGAGACAGAGCTGTCTCTGTCAGTGTGACCCTTGTGCAGTGGAAGAGGGATGGCCTTGCAGTACAACCTCTTGTGACCCCTTCTGTAACAGACTGAGCATGAACATCCCAATGAAAGATCAAACATCAGCTTTATCTGTTGTGCGAAATCAGAGCTTACAAAAATATTTGTATTTATTAGATAGAGATGATGGGTCACAGTGAGATTGTCTGAACAAGCATGGCTTTGGTCTATGCACAGTATCTTTTCTGCTTGACATTCCTCACATCACCCTTTAAAGAAGCCTTATTCTCTGCTTACTGAATGTCTAAAAGCAGTTGGTTGCCTGATTATTTTTAACTTTTGTTACTTAGGGTTTTTTTGTGAGAAGGGAGTTGAGGGTGGGCAGCCTTGGCTGTGAGTGACATCTCCTGGCATGCAGAGGTGCCAATGACTTAGTGTAGTGTTGGCTGGAGGGGCCATTTCTGATTTGTTTTGAGCTCTGGAAGACACAAGAGTGGAATCTGCTTCCTTGCCTTCACACAGAGCTGCCTCCCGCGCTGGTGTGGTCCTTCCTGGTTATTCACAAAGAGCAACAGGGTTTCCACAGCAAAATTGCTGCAACCTGGAGTAACTGACAACATCTGCCCAGTTCTCTGTCTTGGAGACAGAAAGGATGTTCGATCTGGGGGTTTTTTGGGCCATCACTGGATGGAACCAGTGGTTGTCCCTACAAAAAAAACCAAAGAGACCAAAACTGGAAACAGACAGAGATGCCTGAGCAGCTGAGCTGTGCTCCAGCATCTGGAGAGTGCTCAGTGCCTGCACAGCCGGGCAGGGCTCCAGCAAAAAGCAGCTCTGAGCTCTGAGAGGAGAAAAGCAGCATCATTTCTATGCCTACTTATGGCCCTACAGGATGTTTTAGTCACTGCGCACAGTGAGCAGTATGAGAGGAGTAGAGATCTGTCTCTACTTGGATTCTGACTGGGCACAGGGACAGAAGATCGCGTCTGCTTAATCTTTAGCTGAGGAAAACTGCCAGTGGAAGGGAAACCCTGGGGCCTGGCAATTAGTCAAGTACTGCTCCACTTGGTGGACACTGGGGAGTGTTTGCATGGCATTCAGCAGCGTGAATGTGAAATTCAAAGGAACTGAAGAAAGCTGGAATAACTTAATTCTTTAAGTTCCCTGCAGAACCTGCAATTACACCTAGAGCTGATGGAGGTAACCAAGTGCACAGAAAAAGGAACTTATTGAAATACTTCACCTTTCTGAACAAACAGCAAGTGAATTTTAACTACGTTGAATTTAGGTAGATTTGCAGTGTTGTTTTTTGGTATGGTTTTTGTTTGGATATTTTAATATAAGTTTGTCTTTTTTAAACAGGTCTGTCAAGTACTCAGGTCTGTCTGTACATTTTGAGTGCTCTTTGGACAGTTTTTACTTTGTTACACTACCTTCTGGATTATGCTTATCACCTTGTACTTTTTCTTGTATGGAACATTTCAATAAAATGCTCCTTGGTAGCATTAGGGCTCACAGAGATGGATGGTCTGGTATGGGATACAGCAATGAAGTGACCTATCCACAAACCCCAGAGTCCTGAAAAGTGCTTATGATACTGAACTAAAATTCAGGCAAAAGTTATATTCAGGGTTAAGAAAATAATGGTTTTTTGGCAAAAAAATTACTAATCTCAGGGTACAGGTGGGATGCAGACAATTATCATTATGCCTCTGCCTTCAGACAAGGGATTTCTACCTCATAATTGGGATGGTCCATTACAGTGAGAACAATGTTCCTGCTTTGCTGCCAATGATGGCACTTTCAGAGTGTGGCTGCTGAAAAGATACAGCAGTCTGACAATACCCATCACGACAAGAAATCTGAAAATCTTAGAACTTGTGCAAAGCCACACACCCTTCATTCACAGCATACACATAACAACTTCGTTCAGGGTTGCCTCTAGGCAAGATCTCAGCATAAGGGTGGCAGTAATTATGTGAATGTGCTCTGCAGCTCTCAGCAGCAGTTTCAGTTTTCAGGCATGCTAACTTCATATCTCTACTGTGCAGATAATTTTACATTATAGCATCTGCTTTAATTCATTTTTCTACGGTTAAAATAATTTTAGTTCAACAGACATGCTCAATGAGCCAACTACATAACCTGAGCCAACTACTCTCTCCAACAAGAGGGAAGGTCTCCCAGCCGTCATGCTCTGTTTCTAATCACTTCAAGCCCCGAGTTCTGGGCTTTTTTGAGTAGAGTTGGATAAAATACATTCTTACTTCCTACTGTCTGGTATGTGCACTAGACTGTTTTTTTAAGCTGCATTCTTGGAGATATTGGCAAGCATGCTGAGCCTCTAACACGCACTCACAAAGTGAGAGCGCTACAAGCTTCCAAATTTCACAGTTAAGCTCAGCAGATTTACACGTGAGAGGGAGCCCAGAGCTCCAGGTCAGTGTTACATTCCCAATGGGCCTGTCTGCAGCATCTTCAAAGTGAGCTCTCTGGGCACTTTTAGGTTCCATTTTCTCTAAGAAGGTAAGAAGCTATTGCTTGCCTATAGTTAGAGATTTCCAGAGGTGTGTTGCTTCTTTTCACTTGGGCTAACTTCTGAGAATAACTTGAGGACTTAGGATCATTTGTAAGCTCAGGTAACACTATATATTCCAAAAGCTGGGACCACCTCTCACACAAAAACAGAGCACTTAGAAGCTGACTCTGGTCAGAACTTGAATGTTTTTAATATTTGCATGCATGATATGAAGTGCCAGGATGGATTTGGAGCATTGATCTGTGTCTGGAGGTCTGGAGACCTCTGGAACACAAGTCCTGGCATGCAGATGGCAGAGCAGGTTCAGTCGCCTTCTCAGAGTGTGACAACAGTTGATCTGATTGCCTGCACCGAGGTATTGTCGTCCTGAATGACCTGGAATGTATTTCTAAACATCTCCTGGACTGTTTGTGTTTAAGAATAGAAACTGTTTCCCATATGAGTCAGATGATCAGTGCTTTTGAGTATGGAGCATCACTGTTGATGGAAATGGATTTCATGTCATAGTGGGAACACATATATCCCCTGGAGCTATTTGTTTGTTCTAAGTGTTGAATTTACATCAAAGCTATAAATCTGGAAAATACACTGATACCCTTTTTAGACCTCCATGTAGTAAGATGGTATTTTATTAAACAGTTGCAAAACTGTCCAAGTTGTGAAATGAGGTTTTGACTGATACATGAAAAGCAGAAAAATGTGAAAGACAGCATAATGTAAGCCACTAGCAAGTGCAAGTATATGTATATTAGTTCTGAAAGCTCAATTTACATATTGGTTGTGAATGATTTGTATCAGCCATAAGTGGCCTTTTTTACAGAATTCTATTGCTAACCATGTATATTAAACCACAAAAAGCTTGATTTGTTAGATAAGTTATCCCAAATATGCCTGTAACATTTAAGGAATTAGAGTGGTAAAAGTCCTGAAAAGTGTGTGATTTATAATCATACTGTGCCAATTTTGCAGACACAGGCCATTCATAACCTGGTGGGCAAAGGCAGATACTTCATAGGGAAAAGGGACTACAGGAACATGCCAAAAGACATGCCTTTGGGGTGTGAGGAAAGATGGGCTACTGGGATACTAACATCCTTTTTCTGCTCTAGTCACAGGTACCAAACCAAAGATGTCCTCAACAAGAACAATTTTAGTCGTCCTGGGATTTCTCTCTACTTTGGCTGTAATTGCTTTAATTGCTGTAGCAGTGACCCAAAACCAGCCACTTCCGAAGAATATTAAGGTATTACAAGCTGGTTTCCTTAGAGGAAAACAAGCTGGGGGGGTTAGGTGTCCATAGTGCTCACAGACATGTCACTGCCCTTGCTGGCTCTGGATAACCTCTTTTTCTGGCTCCATGCACCTCAACATCTCATTTTACATCTTTGTGGTAAAAACAGTTAGAGCTTCACAGGGTTCTCTTAAGTAACCAGAACCAGCTTTGGAGTTTCTCTGCTCCTGTTTACTTTGACAGGAGTTTTGTACTGAAGCTCTACTGAGAAGAGCAATGACACACATTCCCATAGCTGCCAGACAGACAGGCTGTGTGTGTCTGGTCCCCTGTGTGTGGAGCCAGCACACACCAGGTCTGGTTTGGTGCCTCAGGTGTGATCTGGGCTCTGCTTTTCCCACAGTATGGGATCGTGCTGGATGCAGGATCATCCCACACCAACCTCTACGTGTACGAGTGGCCAGCAGAGAAGGAGAATGACACTGGGGTGGTGCAGCAGGTGGAGGTGTGTAAAGTTGAAGGTAAGAGGAGAAAAAGGAGCTGGGGAAGGGGTGTAGGATGAAGAAGAGATAATGTAATAAAAGGGTGAGGGAGGAGAAATCTAGAGGAAGAGGCCAATAGTAGAAACAGTGTTATTTTTATTACTGTTAATGTACATCTCACTGCTTCCCATGAGAAGCTGTATGTGCCTGACCTTCCTGGGGAGAAAAATGGATCCACTTTTTCCTTTGTTTTCAGGGTGCTTGGAATTAAATGCTTTTTGGACAGAACTACACCAAAGAATGTACTTAAATAAATAAAATGTCTGCATGCACTCTTGCTGAAGTGCTGATTAATGCAATGAGAAGGGAGAGCATGGTTTGCTCTTTTTCAAGGCTTCTGTGCAAGTAATGTACAGGGCTTGTGGCTCAAAGGTTGCTCAGTTTACACATGTCATGGTGCTTCTTTTATTCTATTTAAGTGCTGTGTAGATACTGTATGGTTTAGGAAGGCATAAATGAAGCCCAGGGATGCCCACAACAAGGAACAGCACAGACCACCATGGTCTCTGCATTCTGAGGTGTTGTCAGACCTGCCTGGGGTCTTTTCAGGCCTCTGCAGTGCAGGGGAGAGCCCTACTGTAATCAAGCTGCTGTGATAGCTGCTCAGTGCTGCAGCATCCCACATCACGAGCTGCACACTGAGCAACCAGCAAGCTGGAGCAAATGGGGCTTCCCTACAGCCATGCAGGCACTGGTCCTGGGGCAGTCCAGGGAACCAGGGGACACATGGCAGAGACAGACAATAATTTTTTTTTTTTTTCCTTGGGTTTCCTAGCTGCAAAACACCCAGTGTTGTAGTGTGAGTATAAAGTACACAAACAGATGACAGCATCTGCCCCCAGAGGAGCCAGCATAGAAGGGTCAGGGATTTTCAGGCACAAATCCAAGGTACACCCAGGCAGACTCAGAGAAAAGACTGCAGATGTTCAGGGCATGCTAAAAAAATGACTTGTCTCAGCCCTCAATGCTAGTGCATAGCCTGCTTTGCAGAGGAAGGGTGACAGATGCTGGGCACTGTGACCACTCACTAAGTGCATTGGGCTTAGTTGGTGCTCTAGGATTTCTAAAGCTCCTCAGGAATGGAGTGTTAGACTCTGATTCTGCTGCCTGTGACACAGTTTAACACACCTGCTCATGACACCATTCTGGGGTTATGTTTGGAGTCTGAACAATGAAGTGTCTTTACCTCTTGCAGGCCCTGGGATCTCAGGTTACTCCCATGCCACAGAGAAGGCAGGTCCCTCTCTGGCACAGTGCCTACAACAAGCAAAAGAGGTGATTCCCTCAGCACAGCACAAAGAGACACCTGTCTACCTCGGAGCAACTGCTGGCATGCGGCTCCTCAGGTACTGCAGGGCCTGTGCCCTTCTCCTGCAGCACTGCACCTGGGATGGCCATGGATGTGCAGTGGGGGGCTCTGGGAACAGTCCTTGGACACACTGCCAGACCACACTGTGCCCAGATACCTTCCTGTGCTGCTGACCTCCTTGAGCCCTGGGTCACGTGGACTTGTCTGTTGCTTCCCCACTCACTCCAATCCTCCATCATCTCCTGCATCCACATGCAGCACAGAGACACCAGGAGATCAGCAGTGCCCAAGGACACTGATTCCTGGACATCCCCACAATTAAGGGATGCTCAAAGATCCCCACAGTCTGGTATTAGGACTAATCCTGGGTTTTTGAGCCCAAACATGTTGCAACTTCCCACAGAAGGCCATCAAAGACTAAGGTAATTTTAAAATCCTATCCTCCTTTAATTACAATTTGTGATTTTCATGAGGGTGACCCAGACCTCTCCTGGCTAGGGCAGGGAACTGATCTTAGGTGTATATTGCCTGGGAAATCTTCCTGGGGATATCTTCTGGATTTCTTTTTTAATGGTGACAGTAAAGAGCAAGAGGAGTCTCCACAGTGCAGTTCCTATTAGGACACATGCTACAGAGCAAGAGCTCTGGTCTCTGCTCCAAGTATCTGCCACTCTCAGCTGCAGGGTCTGTAAGTGTCAGAGCTGGTGGCAGCTGTGACAGAGAGGACCATGTCCAGTTAGAGCTGAATGACTCATATGAATGACTGATCTCCTATCACTGACACTTGGTTGGTAGGGAGTTGCAGCCTGCCTACTCAGAATAAAGCACCTAGAGAGCTGTCAGCCAGAGTTACTTCATCCTTTCTTCCATTCATCCAGGCGGCAGAATGAAAGTGCAGCTGATGAAGTCTTGTCCTCAGTAGGAAACACACTACGCTCAGCTCCCTTCAACTTCCAGGGTGCCAGAATCATCTCTGGTGAGGAAGAAGGAGCCTATGGATGGATCACCATTAACTACCTTCTGGGCAATTTCAAGCAGGTAGTATATCTATAGCAAGTACAATTGAGTCATTGGCTTGCAGCACTTTATAAGTCCTGCCTTGCAAGAATGTGTCACAGCACTCTCTGTCTTCCCTTGTAAGCCATTTACCAAGGATCAGGAAGCTGCACACCTTGCCTCAGCAGTTGCTGTGAGTACATCCTGATACTTAGTGGGATCAGGATGCACCACTATAGTCAGGCTTCAAGCACTGAAATAAAACACCAGCATCTTCAATAATTTTGCTTGGGTACAGAATCCTTCTCACTTCCTGATCTAAAATATTTCTGTTTCTGAAAAGTTTGACTATGGTTCTTTCCTGTTGAGCATATAAATCTTCTGAGAGCTGAAACAGCAAGTGGACTGTTTTTCTCATAACAGTGGTATTAAATTTCATATTCTTTGCCCTCCTGCAAACACTTGGACATGATCCATCTTCTGTATTTATAAGCTTGCATTTTTCTTATGTCTTGTTCCAGCTCTCATCTCATGCCCCCTCCAGGACTTCCCATGTTTCCTGTATTCTGTGCTTCTGCTTCTCTCCTCATAGTTCTTTCTCTTTTTCATTTCTCCAAAATAAATCATCTCCATGCCCAATAGATCTGGTTTACTTTGACCTTTTTTTTTTTTTTTTTTTTTTTTCCCCAAGTCTGGCTGGAAAAAGCTTCTATACACCCTGAAATCCTTAAGTGAGACATCAGGAGCACTAGACCTTGGAGGAGCCTCCACACAGATTACCTTTGTATCAAAGCACGTCTCTGAGTCCCCAGAGAACCAGCTCTACTTCCGTCTCTATGGCAAGGATTACCAAGTGTACACACACAGCTTTCTCTGCTATGGGAAAGACCAGGCTCTGCAACAGAAACTGGCCAGAGACCTACAGGCAAGTACATCTACACCTGTAATTGAACAATCCTGGACACTCCCAGCTTTGGGATACTGGTGCTGTAAAAGTTGCTGCGTCCCAGCTCACCTCTTAGGCTGGATTAGGGAAATGTCATTGTTCTCCATACAGACTGGGCATCAAGTGCTGAAAGTACTTCCAAACGTGCTACCAATTAATTCTTGGGCATGGGATAGCAAGAGAACTCCATTCACCAGAAGTACTCAGGGGGGGGTAACATTTTACCATCTCTGAGAAACTCAAATCAACAGCACAGCTTCACAAACTGTGAGTTAAAATAATTTGCCCAGGGTCCTACAGGGAGGCTGGGCAGTACCCACATCTTCCCCTGCACAGCCAGTGCCTTATGCCATCCTTACCCTTTTGACCTGATGTGTGCACCTGGATATGATGTACTGTGACAAGTGCCACCCTTCCTTGTGGTTCTTTCCCAGGGTTATCCTAGAGCAAAGTGTAACAGCTTGGATTGATTTTTATTTTCAGACCGTGGAGAACAGCAGTCTCCCCGACCCATGTTTTCACAAGGGTTATGAGAGGACTATAAATATTAATGAATTCTTCAAAAATCCTTGCACATCAGACAAGAAGAAGCAATTACCTTTCAGCCAGCTGTACATAAAGGGAGAGGGGGACTATCAAAAGTGCCGAGAAAGCATCCAGAAACTCTTCAACAAAAGCAATTGTCGTTTCTCCAGTTGCTCCTTCAATGGGATATACCTACCTCCAGTACAAGGGGATTTTGGGGTGAGTCTTCACTCATTCTTCAACTCTCTATAATGCAGAATGTCAGAAGAGCAGAAATTCAGAGTAATGCTAAAGCGCATTCTTCATGACTGAGGCAGGAGATCATTTTCAAGATGGCTTTTGGGACATATAACTACAAAAGTAATGCTGCACTTGCTGTGAGGACAGACCTGTTAAGAGCTACCCCAGTAAATACTGGCTTACCAGTACTGCACTGTTCTCATTCTAACCCATCTCCTTGGGGTACTCTGTTTACTCACTTTTTAAACTGTCCTTCCTGATGTCCAGCACCAGAGGCAGGAGAGCTTGCTGCAGGCAGGAACACTGCTCCTGCAAACCTTGTCTCCTAAGGTTAGTGGTGGTACCAGATCTGAAATTCACTCAGCAGTGTCTGAGTCCTACTGAAACCAGTCAGCTCACCTATCTGCTTCCCAGACATGAGGAGACATTGCACGCTCTGAACACACATGTGTGACACCATGCTGACCATCAGTCCCAGGGCTGCAAGAGCTGTTCAGTGATTGTGAGCTTTTCCAGGGAACTGCTAATACAATTTTGCCCTGTTCCTGAGCTGCCTCCTACCTATCAGCTACTGGCCATGGTCAGAGATGGTGTTTCTGGACCTTGGATTATATGTTGGGGCTCTGTACAATCCTTTCAGACCAAAACCTCTGCTCTTTGTGGTGATATTGGTTGCACACTCATCTCACTCAGTTGCCAAAATGGGATCAGGGTTGTGATGGCAATCATTGTTCACTGTGTGCCACTGGCACATGTAAAGGAGAGAGCTCACAGAACTTCTTTAGGATATCACAATTCCTACATCCACCTCTCCTGCTCTTGTGTGTATGATGTTGCTTCTTGTATTTCTCTATAAAGAAACTAATTTTCTTTTTTGGCCTAGTCAGGTTAAAAGAATCTTTCTCCTTCAGGCTTTTTCTGCTTTCTATTTTGTGATGAACTTTTTGAACCTGACCAGTGAATCAAGCCCCCTCGCCCTGAACAAAGTGACCAGCACCATTGAGAGCTTCTGTGCCCGGCCTTGGCAAGAGGTGAGCTGTGCTTGTTGCAGTAGACTGGGGCAGCTGATACTTTTCTGTGGGATAAATGGCTGTGGTAATTTCCAGAGCAAGATGGGGAAGATCCCCCCAGCACTTGCTGTGGATGCTCAGGCACAAGCTGGAGCAGTGGGAAGGTATGCTTAACAGTCTGGTGATTGCCTCTTTCCCTAGGTGAAGACAGCATACCACCACATCAAAGAAAAGTACCTGAGTGAATATTGCTTCTCTGGAGCCTACATCCTCTCTCTCCTGGAAAACGGCTATGCGTTCACTGAAAATAACTGGCAAAAGATCCACTTCCTTGGAAAGGTGTGTTTTGTGGTGTGGAGGGCTCTACCACAGCAGTTCTCTGCAGCCTCTGCCACACAGCCTGGCCCTTTATCCCCAGTGCCACTGCTCAGCAATGCCATAGTCACCTCCCAGTGCTGACTCTGCTCTTCTGTTTCAGATTGGCAGCAGCGATGCAGGTTGGACCCTGGGCTACATGCTGAACCTGACCAACATGATCCCTGCAGAGGAGCCAGCCAGCCCCCCCCTCTCCCACGGCAGCTACGTGGGGCTGATGGTGCTGTGCTCCCTTGTGCTGGTGTCTGTGCTCCTGTTTGCCTGGCTTCTCTTCCACAAGCCCAAGTGCCTGCAGAAGGGGATTGTTTAGGAAGAACCTGAAGGGGAGAGGAGCCATGTCATCCTGGCTGCTCAGGGCTAGGAGACCCCAGCAGAGCAGGCTGTACTGCAGAGTCCCTCTCACTGAAGCTACTGACTGTACAACAAGGGCATTTGTTTCTTCTGAATCACACTTGCACTGACAGATGTTGGAACATCAGGCTCGCCACCTTCTCTGCCAAGGACAGACAAGCTCATGTCCCGTCCTTGAATGGGCTGTACTTTCATTCAATGAACTTTGCTGCTTGTTGGTTTCTGCCTTGTGCACAGCATTATAAAGAGAAAAGTGGCAGCAGTCTTTGGGAGCCAGTGCTCCTGCAAGGGTTATCTCAGGGTCACACATCCCACTGAGCTCTTGGGAGCCATCACACACAGGATGATCCTGCTCCTTCTCTGCTGAAGCTGTTCCCAAGAGCCCTTTCTGCACCAGCACACCTCTGCTCACCTCCCTGCGCCCTGAGCTCTCACAGACCTACAGCTCTTGCACCTGGTTGCCCCTGAAGGTGGGTCAGGCTCCCAAATGCCACTCCAGGAAAAGAAGGGATGAGGATGACGAAACTGATCATGCTTGTGGTTATCAGCCCTTATCTGGGCTCTGTCAGCTGTCAGCTCCTTTTGCAGGTGGCAAAATGCCTTTTTCCCATGTCTTCCTGATGATGTTGCTGGACCAAAGCTGGCTCACTGTTGCACTGAGCCATTCCCACGTCCCTAAGGTACATCAAGCCACAAGTTCCCAGCCAGGCATTGCTGCTTTTTGTAGGAAGAGCTTGTATTGGCCCAGGTTCCTTGGCCAGTAGTGATTGTTTATGCCTGCAGGGACTCTGGTGTGATCAGTCTTCCTTCAGGTACAGACCCACTGAAGAAATCCAGGGTCACTGTGCTGACAACACAGCAGCCTCCAATCTAGGGAAAGTGTTAACTGGCAGCAGTTAACCAGCATGGGTATGCACAGATTGAACCACTCTTTCCATCAGCAAAATTAGTGAAGGTTTGCCTTGCCTTTCCTCATAGCACAGGCTTATCCTATGGCCATAAGACCCAGGGCTTGTGAGTGCAGATACTGCAGCCCATCTTCTAGCACACAACCCAGACAATGCCACTGATTGAGTTTATGAATCACCTTCTTCCATTTTTCCATTTCTTGGTCCAAAAAAAAGAGAGGTAAGTCAGAAATCCATTTTTGTAAAAACACTCAGAAACCACTGGTGCCTGTCTACCTCCCACAAAATCTCAGAAATCTCTTCCTAATGACCTGTAAATGTAGAGGCAAAAAGAAAACAGATATTGTAAGGAGGAAGGCATAGCAAACGCACACCTGTTTCCCTGAGCAGAGGTGTAGGCAGTGTGGAGGGGGTCAGGATGTGCAACCCCAATAATACCTTCTCCTTTAGGCAAGCACAGACACAGAGCTCTCCCAGTCCATCCCTCTGCATAGTCCATGCTGGAAATCACCTAGTTATTTCTACTTCATGTCTGGAAGTAGAAGCCCTAAAATACTGAAGGACCTAAAGATAAGGAAAAAATCTACCCTGTCCTAAGATCTCTGGGCAGATCATTGTTCTTCCAAAAATCTGTCCCCTATTTTTGCTCTGAATTAGCTGGCTTCAGCTTCTGCTGGATCTTGTTCTGCCCATTTCCAAAAGACTGAGTAACTCTGCTATCAAAATCCCTTTTTCCTTGATGGTGCTTGCAAGTTGTCATTATATCATATTAAAGAGATTGATTTTCAATCTGCAAAGTGGTCTCTGCTGACCTTACTTGCAGCTCTCGACTCCACTTCTTTTAAAAGTTTTACATCTTCCTGAAATTTGGACACCAAAGTTTCCAGCAGGTAGTAGAGTCACTAATAGTGTATATATATGGTTTTGATCTATGCTCTAAGTTCCCCATTCATATATCTCTGGTCCAGGTCTGTTCACTTAACAGAAAGTTTTTAGGCAATTGGATTATTGCAACTTGGTCTTTTTTCCCGGTCATTGCATTTCAGAACAGCCTCTGTCTCATATCCTACATCACTGTCTCTCAATATGAGACATTTTTCCTTCTGTGTGGCTCCAGTGAAACACACATTATTCATAGAATATTGCCCCAAGCAGATTATCCAGTTCAATCTGCAAATGACCCCTCACCGGCTGTGAGTCCCTTGACCAGTTTTTGTTTATCTGCAAATACACTGTGATGTCAGAATTCAGCCAGGGATGCAGTCTTCTTTCTGTTGTTTGCAGCAAAGATAGGTAGATGAGAGACGAACAGCAGGTTTTGGCCATGGCTGGAAGGCATGCAGGAGAAATGTGTGACCAGAGCTCCATGTGCTGCTCATTTGCAACACACCCCATCACTTGCCACCTTCCTTGCATCCAGAGCCTCTGTAGCAGAGCAGATGCCCTGGAGAAGCTCCCCAGGTGAGCTGGAGCATCTGTCCTTCCCATGAACAGCATGGAAACCTGCAGAGTGGCAATTCCTCTCCTGAGACCTCCTGGGGGATCTGGCAGCTGCTCAGTTGTGTCCATGATGAGAACTGGCAGATCCATTAGGACATGTCAGAAATTGATGCAAAACTTTGCGCGAAAGTTGGTGTGGAAAGAAAGTTTGTGCCACTCTGCTTTTCTTGTCCCTGCTAAGGATTTATGTCAAAGGAAAATGTCAAATATCTGGGAGAAGAGCTTTTACAATGTTACAATGTATCTTCATTGCAAGTCCCCTAGTATTAATATTGTTAGCTCCAGATTCTGGAGCCAGGTGAGCAGCTGGCATCTTCACTTGCTCCTCCTGTCTTAATTATCTCACTTTTTGGTTTGAGTTTTGGGGGTTTTAGAGCTTTATATGTGACTTGAGTGCAACCTAAAGGGCCCAAACTAAAATAAATGCAAAATATGTTACAATATTTTTTAACCTTACGACTTCTAGACCCCATTTGTAAATCAATCTCTTCGGGATAAGAACTTCTAAGGTGACAACATGCCAGTTGAGCAGCCTGAGGCTCCAGGAATTGATTGACTGAAGGCATCGTGTCAGGGTGAGACCACTGCATGTCACTGCCTGGCAGTGAACATTCACAGAACGGCCTATGATTGTTTTCTCTCCATTTCTCCTGTTATTGCAGGACTTTATTCACGGAGGCTACGCAAAACCCTTGGTCAAAGAGTTCAAGTTTATGAACGTTCATTTCTTTGCTTCTGTGTTGCATCTGATCCAGCTGTATTCAACTCAAATGTGTGTTCCAGAGTCACCCAACATGTACATGAAGACCATTAATGATAGTGGAGGGAGTTTCCAAATATGCCAGTAATAATGTATAATTTCTTTTGTTAATACAGTTTATGTGCCTCACGGATAATTATCTGTGCCTTATTTCTAATTTGGTAGCTTCTGGCTTTAATTTGTAGACACTTCCTGCTTTACCATTTTGCTTTTTTTTCCTGGGTAAAGCATCTTTTAATATCACATGTTCCTGTCTATCACATATTTACTCACTGTTCAGCTCTGCTGCACTGCCAAGACTCCAGACCTTGGTCTCTACTGAAGAGGGAGCTCTCCTGGGCCCCTATGAAGCTGTGAGATGTGCTGCAGCAAGGTGAGCTGAGTATCTCTGGTTTGGGATCCAATGCTGAGTGGTCCATTTTTGGGGAGGTTCCTTACAGAGAGATTTGATAGCTTTGCAGGGTGCAAGAGCAGCCTGGTCTTGCTGGGACTGATGACCTCTGTGAGCTCTGCCATATTCAGCCAAGTGTCAAGGGTGGGGCAAAGCTATCAGAACTGGTCAGAAGGGAGTACCTGCACCACCTGCACCTCTTGCAGGAAAACTGTTCCCCACCACAAGCTCTTAGTACCTTTCACTCTCCTCCCTGATAAAGCTGCCTCTCCTCTGTGCACAGGCTACAGCTGATTTCTCCAGCCCTACAGCAAAGCACAGTGGGGCCTCCACTTGGAAAAAAGCTCTCAGAAGTGGGGCCATCACCTCTGTATGGAAAGGCTGATTTGAAGTCTTGGCACTGGCCGGGGCTTTCCAGTTTCTCCCAGAGCAGCTCTGGGCCGGATGTGTGCCCCTTCTTTCTCCACCCCAATTCTTCCCATGCTTTGTGCCAGGCAGGATGTGCAGGCTCTGCAGGGCTGCCAGCTTTGTTCAAGAGGGACTGGGGAGGGTACACGGAGGATAACAGTCTCTGCCACCCAGGCCATGTGTTTTCTTTCCATGGCCCAGCCCTGAAGAAATGGATCATTGTTTTGATGCACACACAAGTCTCTGTATGCTTATCATAATAAAGACTTCTGAACTGATGCCAGAAAAGTTTTCATGCTGTTTTCCAGAAGATGGGAGTTTGCCAGCAGTGGAATGGAGCTTCTGGCACTAAACATGGAAAAGTCCTGAGATGTGATTTCCTCTCTTGCCAGTTCCTTGATGGTCTCCTGGGTCAGCTCTGAAGTTCCTGATGGATGGGTAGCATCCCCTCCTGGCAGAGAAAGGCACTGTGGTTTTTCCCAGGCTCTGGGCACCTCACACAGGTTACCTCACTCCTGGGAAGGCTGCTAGTGCCCAAACCACATCTTTCTTTGCTTTAGCTTCATCCTGACTTCCTCAAAGCAGTTAGTTCTCCCAAGCTGTGAACTGGACAGAAGCAGTCCTCTGTTCTCATTTTCCCTCTCCTCCCCCAGGCAGCCCCACTGGCACCATGCTGGCACTGCAGCCCACCTTCCCAGACCCCAAAGAGGTGAAGGACAGTGGGCCTGTGCCCCTTGCTCACAGGGCTGTGTGTCTCTGTGTGCAGCCACAGCCAGAGCTCTGCCAAGGCAAACAAAGCTTGTCATAGTTGTTATTTTTCTCTTCAGCATGCACTCTCCACAGTTTGCTCATTCTTATAGCTATTTGCTTGAACTTTCCTCAAATTTTCCAATCTTCCTCTGTTAACAATATGGCCAGAACTAAACTGAACCCATCAGATGGAGTCTTTCCATTGCCAGTTCCAGCAGAATCAGCTTCTGGCTGTCTGTGCCCATCAAAATGCAACAGTGGGGGGACAGGGCTTGCATTCACATTCCTCTCACTCCCACCACAGTGGCACAGAGCATTCCTGCTCCCCTTCTTTCTCCCACTGCCTCAAGGTCTCTCCATTTTTGGAACATCTGGGTGGGGGTGGGGGAGTGTATGATCCATCCCAGATGTATTAGCTGTATTTTCCAAATGAAGTCTTTATTTATTTCCTTCACTGTTTCTAAGTTCTAACCTCTTCTATTGTTTGTTTCTGCTTTCCTCAGTGTTTTCAAACATGTCCAAATTTATTATGAGATTAAAGATCCATTAGGTTGTGGTTTTCCTAGAATGTGTAAAGGCCATGCTAGGTCAGATCAAACATTGGCACTGTCAGCTGTGTGGTGGGCGAAGATTTAGAGGGATAGATAGGAAAACATAATCGTTTTCTTCTACCCATCAGGGGCTTAGGAAATGTGTGATCAAATTATTGCTTCAAGATCTGGTAACTGTGGCTGCCCCTGTTCTCCATGAATTCATCTTATCCTCTTTTGCACTCATTTAACTTTCAGCTTTGAAGATGTAATTTCATGGTGTCTTTTATGCAAACCTATTTCCTTTTGTATGCTTCAAACCTGCTGTCTGATAACAGGCTGCCTCCAGCCCTGTGCTATGGATAACGCTGACTAACTCTCCAGACCTAGTGGTGTGTGAGATGTGTTCTCCACCCACATGAGATTTTGCCCATGGCTCCTTTTTAGGCTCTAATGCTCTGGCATTTCTTTTTTTACTGTTGTTTCTCACATCAGTGTTGCTTGCCTCGATAGGAAAGTGGAGCTTTCCTCATGTGTCCCTTGGCAGCAGTGCAACTCTAACTCTGCCACTGCTGTCCCAGGCTACTGAAAGCAGCCTAGGAAGGGAAAGGGGAGGGTGAAACTGCCCAAACTGGGGCTTGTGCTATTTTACTATAGCCCTGCCTAGCACTTCTGGCTGCCGAGTAACACTGGGTAGTGCTGGAAACCTGCCCATGACTCTTTCACATGGCCGCTGTTGCTGAAGCCTGGGGAAAGAACAGCTCCACAGGAACCCAGCAGCCCTGGGAGCAGGGATGTGAAGGAGGTGAAGGCATTTCCCACTGCAGTTGTGGGCTGCCAGCTTTGCAAAATACCACCAGACATGTCTTACTGTAGAGACAAGAACTGTCCTACCATACCCATGCTCACCCTGCCAAAGCTTCAGCTACTCTTCCTTGCCTTGGTTTCTGGCATGTGGTGGGAGAAGCTATCACCTCCAGCACTGGCTCTTGTTACCTGGCTACAGACAAGTGCAATGCCATTCCTGCTCCTGAATGTGTGCCTCTTTCAGACTGGCTGACAGGCAGGGATGCAGGGGGATGAAGCTTAACTAGAAGAAGGTATTAATATGGTTACTGCTATCTCTTTATACATATAATATTTTTCTTTTTCTGTTCATGTCTTCAAAAGGATATTTTTTAAAAAACAGGAGTTAAGAGGCAACTGTGCAGATGGGGCAGAAGACCAAGAAGGAAAGGGTCAAGGTAGAAAAGACCACTGTTATGGTGCTGGGGCAGAAGACTGTTGGATATGGGGTAGTCTGAGTAAGCCAGGTCATGAGCAGGCAATCCGTGTGCCTTGACCACCAACCAGCCTGTACTACTTGCATCAGAGGCTATCAACAGCAGCTAGAGGCTATAAACAGGGACTCCCTGGTTTTACACTGCTCTTCCTGGAAAACTGAGGTAGAAAGACAGCAGTCCAAGCAGATGTGAACAGGTAGGAAAGCGCTGGGAGAGAATGCTTTGCTGAGTTAAACAACTCTTGACACAGAAACTAGAGTAATGCAGCACAGATCCATGGCAAGGCTGAAGGGAAAGCAAATGTTTGGCATGGCACTGAGTATCCTGGGCAGCCCATTACTCATGGCCAGAGGAGCTGCTCTCTGTCACAGCCTGGATAGAGCAGAATACCATACTCATGTTATCAAAAAGAGCCTTTCTCTTGGCCTGTCCAGCTGCAATGGTAAATTTTTCAACTGTCTGTGCTCGTGTTTGGGCTCTGTGTCAGGGTTGTCCTAGTAAATACCTCTGTCAGAGCCAGCAGGCTGCTGGAGTTTCTGCAAGACTGCAAAGCAAGGCTGCCTCTGGCAGTGGTGAGGTGTCTGCTGCCCAGTGGAATAACTGTGGCAGAGGAGTGGCGAGGAACCAGATCCCTCCATACCCAGAAACAGTTTGCAACCCTTTGTCAGCAGACAGCAGGTCACTTTCATTTGTCTTTATTCAGTTAAGCAATGTCCTGGTGCCCAGTGCCTGACGGAGCTCTTTCTCGTGCCCGCTCCCAGAGCAGGGCGGGGTGATACCAGAGCTCTCCGTGATGGCCCCTGCTCAGCAGACAACTCCTGCATCCCATCGCACGCTGCTCTGCCCTCCCCCTGCACTGTCCCAGCTCGGCGGTTCGGGCAGCCAGCTGTGCGAAGGGGATGCAGTCAGTCCCTGCCTCTGTTTATTTATCCCGGGAGCAATGGGATCGCCGGGTGAGCAGGGCCGGGCAGAGGGGCCGGAACCCGCGGCGGTGCCTCCTCTGCTTCCCCAGGAGATGGGGCAGGAGCCGGGGCCGGGCTCCGGGAAGGAGCGGTGGGAGCCGCCCGCGCCGGGCAGGGCTGCGGGGATCATGCGGGCAGCGAGGCCGCCCCGGCGCTACCCCCATCCCCCTCGGCTCTTGCCCCACGAGAGGGCTGGTGACGGGCACCCCCCTCCCGGAGCCCCCCTCTCCTCTGCTCTCCTTTCCTTTCCCCCGCCCGCCGCTCCCCGTGCGCTTGGCAGCCCCGACGCCCTCCGCAGCCAGTTTTCCAGCCCTGCGCTTCTTCTGCGGTGACAGCCAGTGGCTGCGGGGGCCTGTTTGCTGTCCAGTTAATAAGTGAGCTGGAGCGGGGGGAAACTTCTCCGCCGGGGGAGAGCGGGCTCGCCGGGGGCCGGGGGGAGCATTCCTGCGCCGCGGGGCCCCGGCGCGCCCCGCTCCCGCCGCCCCCCGCCCGCAGGTGCAGGGGGCTGGCACTCGGCAGCTGGAAAGAGCTGGTTGGAGTTTGCACTTTAAGCTCCCGGCGGGGAGGGAGCCGGGGCTGGGAGCTGGTCCGGGCGCCCGGCGCCGCGGGAGGATGGCGCGGTGGCTGCGGCCCCTGGTGGGAGCCCTGCTCCTGCTCGAGGGCGCGGCCGCCCTCAGCTTCCTCCACCATCGCTACGAGGAGCTGGTGCAGGCCCTGTTCCGCGTGCAGAGCCAGTGCCCCTACGTCACCCGCATCTACAGCATCGGCCGCAGCGTCGAGGGCCGGCACCTCTACGTGCTGGAGTTCAGCGACTACCCGGGCATCCACGAGCCCCGTGAGTACGGCGGGACGGGCACGGCGCCTCGGAGAGGACGGGCTTCCTCGGCACAGTCCCTGCCACGCGGCGCTGTCGGGGCACGGGGGGCGGGTGTCTCCCTCTCCAGGCAGGACTCCTGGCAGTGCCGGCAGCGCAGGGACCCCGCAGCCAGCCCGGGGACGCGCTCGCCCAGCCCGCACACACGCACCGTGCCGTGCACCGTGTTTGCGTGGCTTCAGCGTCCCCGGCGCGTACTTTGGACGGAGCTCTGAGTTTTCAGCTGAAGCTAATGCGAGAAGGCAGGCGAGTCCATCCCAGCACCCCACCTGCACTAGCCGCGCTCTCCCTCCCTGAGTGTTGTTCAGGCAAGGAGAGGAGCAACCCGCCCTCTGCCCTGCGCTGCTGGGCAGTGACAGGAGAGAAAGCGTTCGGCCCTTCCTCCTCCCGACGGCAAACCCAGCAAGCGGGGAGGGCAGAGAGGGCGCTGGGCTTCCACAGCCCCCCCAGCCCCGGGGGCAGTGCAGCCTCAGTGACAGGCCGGTCTCGGGGATCTCCACCTGCTGCCACGTGGCCCTGTGGAAGCTTGGCAGCAATGGCCCTTGAGCTGCTGCCTGTGCGCCTTGGGGATGCTGCCGAGCCAGACCTTGCTGGCAGCCAGGTGTCCTGGGGGGGCTGAGGAGAGCAGCTGTGTCTCCAGGCTGGGGGGACTGCACACAGGGCTCCCTCGCATCCCTGTCTTGTGTCCCTGAGCTGCAGATAAGGACAGAGTTCTCCCTACTTTCTGCAGGATCTTTTGCCTTTTCAAGTCGTGGTTGATGTGGTTAAATGCTGGGGCTGGTAAGTGCGGGCAGCACAGTCATGTGGAAAACTGCCAGCAGGGCTGCAGGGGTGTGCAGAACCTGTGCCCCCCTCAGTGCAGCAGCCCCACAAACCCCACAGCACCCCATGCCTGGCAGCACTGAGCTGGGGGCATATGCTGCAGTCCTGTGGCCCACAGGATCATTTCCAGGGATGCCAGGAGGTGGGATGGGAGGTTTCCCACCTTGAATACCTCTGTGACAGCTCTGTTCAGCACTGGGAAACCTGCATGGCACTGAGGGCGTCTGGGGCTCCTCCACAGTGCATCAAGGGCTGATTCAAAGCACAAAATGAGCAAAGGGCACTGGCAGTGCACCACTGGATTTTAGACTTGCAGAACCACATGAAAGCAGCTGGAAGGGCTGTAGGAGATGACTCAGATCTCCTCTGCTCCAGGCAGGCAGCATGGACCTGTGACCCTACTTGTAGCACGGGCCACTGTCAGGCTGGCACGTTTAGCTTGTAGCATGAGGTATTTGGGAAACTGTGGATTTCCTTGAAAGACATGAAAAGTAATTCTGAAAAGCAAACTCAGAGTCAATGGGCTTACATGCAGTAATTAGAGCTTGTGTGTCCATATACATAAAGTTTAGGGGTTTGCATACTGAAAAGGGCTGACAAATCCTGCTGCAGACTCAAACAAAGCAGAGAATCCGTGCTGAAATCTTGTTTTTTTAAAGGCTGCACATATGCTCAGGATTTTTCTGTATCTTTAATAACTGGATTATCTAAGTAAATCAGTTCTCATGTCCCTGAAATCTAACAAGATCAAAATATGTTGCCCACCTCTGGTGTCTTGTGAGACACAGCAATCAAAGGACATGGAAAAGCAAAATCTTTAGCTAAAATTAGACTTTTTTTTTTTTTTTTTTTTTTTTTTTTTTTTTTTTTAATGCAGCAAAGGCGCATAGGCTTTTGCAAGCAGCAGCTCACAATCTGGGGATGTGATACCTTTTACCCCAGGGATCCTGATGGACATCATACCTGGCAGCAGGGCTGCACACTGTCACTGTGAGTCTGATCCCTGTGGTGGCCAGAAAGCTCACGGTGCAATGGGAATCTCAAGATCTGGCAAGCCAACATTTATAACAACACCCCTTTTTTTCCTGACTCTTTCATGTGACAGTCGGGCTCCCTTTTTAACTTAATTCCCCTGTTGTCTTTCATTCTACCAATGCTGGCTCCAGCCTGCAATGTGACATTTTATTTTCCCATAAGTAGCTGCTTTAAAAGCCTTCTGGGAAAGCACAACCTGTCCCTCACATGTCCTGCCTCTCCTTCAGCAAAGCACCAACTCCTGTTCCAGGCACTGTCTGCCTGTGGTCTCCAAGTCTGTATTTTGAGACCTTATTTTAGAAGTCAGTGGCAAGAGAACTTTTTGGTCATATTGGAGCTGCCTGAGGAACAGTTTGATCCATATTCAGCTCAGCTGCTGAGGGTTTCTCCAGGGTCTTTTCCCTTGAGGGTGGGGAGGGCCTTAACCTTGACCTTGGGGGCAGGTAAAGGGGAAGGAGAGATGCAGGGCCAGGAATGTGCCATGCTGGTGAGAGGCACTGAGAGCAAATATAGAAGAGCAGAGGTGAGAGAAACTGTCTGCCTCCTCCACTGCCATCTACCACAGAGCTGTGAGGCCCTGGAAGCCCAGGGCAATCCTGCCAGTGCTGTCTGGTCCTTTTGTGCTGCCTTTCACCAACCCAAGACCAAACCACCAGCAAATGCTCCTCCTGTGTGCCCCAGAGTCCCAAAGCAACCTGGAGGAGAGTCTGAGCTGCTCCCAGGGTGCTGTGGCAAAATGAAGTGGAGCCTGTATGAGAACTGTGCCACTCTCCCTCTCTGAGGTTTGCATTTTCCAAGAGAAAGGGTCATTTTATGCCATTTACCGGGTGTCCCTTGGGCTTGCCTGGGGCTCCCTGTGGTAGGCATTTGCTCTTCCTCCCTGTTCCAGCCCTGGCTGATGGCATCACTCTCTTGCTCTCTCCAGTGGAGCCAGAGTTCAAGTATGTTGGGAACATGCATGGAAATGAGGTGCTGGGCCGTGAGCTGCTGCTGCAGCTCTCTGAGTTCCTGTGCGAGGAGTACCGGCGGGGCAACGAGCGGATCACGCGCCTCATCCAGGACACGCGCATCCACATCATGCCCTCCATGAACCCCGACGGGTACGAAGTGGCTGCCAAGCAGGTACCAGGCAGTGATCACCTCCTCCAGACGGATAGGGGCAGAAAGCCCTTCAGATCCCTTTGGGATCCTCTTCACCCCAGCTAGGAGGAGGGGGAATACCCTTCCAAATTTGTCACCGTCAGGTGCTGTCGCTGCTTCTCACCTCCCTACCAAGGGTTCATGCTGTGTTTCCTGCCACAGGTGACCTTGGCAGCTGATGGAAAAGATTTCCTATACCTGTCTTACTCTCCTTAGAAGTTATTTGTCACAGGAGGGTCACTGCAAATCCCCTGCCCTAGACTGGGAAAGGGACAGTTGAATGCCACTGTCATAAGCAAGCAGGGACATGAGAGATGTAGGGGGAAATAAGCCCCCTAGTGCTTCCTCCCAAAAAATTCACCCATTTTTTTGTGTCGCTAGACTTCAGGGAGATATTTGTGAGTCTTTCAGCTAAAGCAAATTGTTTATTTGTCTTGTGGCTTACTCTGTCACCCTGGAAAATGAAGAAATTGTTATTGATTTTCCCTGTCAGTCTTTATTGTCCCGCCAGCAATAACACATGTTGTGACTCATAGGCACTGAAGTGCTTTTACAGTCTCTGCCTCTCTGATACCCAACCTGACTGCACCTAACCTGGACTCACCCCTGTGATGCACCTTTGCCCCACAGGGCCCAGACGGCAACGGGTATTTGACAGGGAGGAACAATGCCAATGGAGTGGACTTGAACCGCAACTTCCCTGACCTCAACACACTCATGTACTACAGCAGGGAAATCAGCGGGCCAAATCACCACATCCCACTGCCTGACAACTGGAAAAGCCAGGTACCAGTCTGGGATACCGTGAGGGCTACAGCATCCTCTTAGAGTGTCTCAGCATGCAAGCAAATACACTCTCCTTTGGCTTGCACAGTGCTTGTCTCCTTCTCTGAGCCTTCTGCCTGCAGAGAAATGATGCAATCCTGGTCCCATATCACATCTTGCACCTCTGCCTCTGACATCACAGCCACCTTGGGGGAGCAGGTTGCAATGCATAGGGCAGAGGAGGTGGCACATGCTGGCTTACACCTGTGCCTCAGGTTTTGGGGTTGTGCTGAGGGAGCTGCTTTGTGTATCAGGGCAGTTGGTGGAGAACAAAGGTAGCTGCAAGAGCTCCAGCAGACACATTGCAGGACAGGGTCTGACATGGCAAGTCACACCACAGCCTAGCATGGAGCAGCAGCTGGCACAGAGGTCTCTTCTCCCTGTCTCCTTCTCTCTTGTCCTTACAGGTGGAGCCAGAGACATTGGCTGTGATCCAGTGGATCAGCAGCTACAACTTTGTGCTCTCAGCCAATCTGCATGGTGGAGCAGTGGTGGCAAATTACCCCTATGACAAGTCCCAGGATCAGCGGTTCAGGAGCCACCGGCGCACGGTCAATACGCCCACGCCTGATGATAAGTTGTTTCAGAAGGTGAGCACGGCCACGTTGAGTGGGGACATTCCCTGGCAGGGTGCAGGGTGCAGAGTGAGAGCTGGATGGGAGCTCTGGTCACTGCGTCATGCAGGAGCTGAGCCAAGAAACATGTTGGAAATAATCATTACCAGACTACAGCATTTCTGCCAGCCGCTGGCTCAGGAGCCAGGTCAGGACAGTCCCATCCTGTGAGCCAATCCCACCATAGGGACAGGCCAGTCTTAACCCTCAGGGGCCTCCTCCTTGTCCATGCGGTGCTTGGGTTTCCCATAACCCAAATACCACTGGTATACTCAATAACAACCTGCTCTTCCAAAGCTGAAAGCTGCACCCAGCTTTGCCACACCGTCTTAGAATGCATAGGGTTTTTTCTCCTAGAGAGATGACTGGGGGCCTGCTGAGACCAGGATAAGGGATGTGGGTGCTCAGTAGGGGCTTATGGATGGGGAAGAACAAGAACTACAACAAACAGCAAGAGCTCTAGGAGCATAACCAGACACCAGGGAATGCACCAGTCCGTGCTGTTGATCCCGTTAGTGCTAGCTGAAGCTCGTGGTTTCTCTTCATTATCCCAGAAAACAATGCTTTCAGTCACTGCTTCCATTAGGAAATACCCAGCACAAGAAAGAAGTAAGTCTGCATCAGAACAGTTAATGAGAAAAATTACTCCAGGCTGGAGTTCAGCCTTCTCTGGAAGCAGAATCTGCAGAGGCTTGTCAGGCCCTCCTGGGATCACGGATGTGCTCAGGCCCAGATGTAAAGGAACTGCAGTCTGGGGCGTAGGCTAATGATACCCTCATGGACTCAGAAATGTGGAGAAGTAACTGTTTTCCTGCTGACAAAATATTACACTGGAATCTGAACCATAATACAAGGGTATAGAGTTTGCCTTAGAAAATGCAAATGCCAGTCTCTCTTACGCAAAGGGCTGGCTTTGGATGCAGCAGCCCAGTTTTAGCCCTGCCTTCATGTCTAAAAATAAACAGTAATCTTAATAAGGGCAACAAACAAATCATTGCTAGAACCAGAAGTTGCCCAAACTCTTTCCTAATCCAAATTCCCATGATACATATCTGATATTTGCCAGGACTGATAGTGGTTACTTTGCTTTGTATACCTTTTCCCCATTAGTGCCATTTGCTGTTTGGAGCCAAGTGTCCCTGCATAGGTCCAGTGCCCTCTGCTCCCCCTCTTCTCATCACGAGCAGGGCAGAAGCCACTTGTGCCATCAACAAGCTTCCAGCTTGCCAGATTATTGCTCTTCCTCCATCACCCTTATCTGCCTACATCTTGTGGAGGCTCTGGGCACCTTGTGTTGTATTTTGTGGCAGTAAAATGCAGAAACTCTCTCCTGTCTGACTTCCCTCCCATGTTCCTCAGCAAAGGAAGGAGCATGTTTTGTCCAGAGCCAGGCAGGTTCTCCAGCCATGCAGGGCTGGAGTGGTGACCACTGGCTGCTCTTCCTCTAGCTGGCCAAGACCTACTCATACGCCCACAGCTGGATGCACCGGGGCTGGAACTGTGGGGACTACTTTGCTGATGGCATCACAAATGGAGCATCCTGGTACTCACTCAGCAAAGGTAAGGGCTGGGCAGGTGAGCAATGCCCACAGCAAAAAGGTGAAGGGATAGACAAGAAACCTCAGGACAGGATGGGTTAGGGAAGGACTGTGGCAATAGGATTGTGCCTGTTACTAGACACCATTCTGGTGTTTGTATCTCAGACCAGGAAATGGCTTGGGAGTATTTGAAATGGCTTGGGAAAGAGCCACAGAAATAGCCAAGGTCTTCAGAGACCATCCTATGTTCTTCTAGACAAAACATTAATCTGTTAGTCTATTTGAAAATCCTACAGTGTAATTCCATCAAAACCCAAAACTGTGACCAAGCAGAAGGCAGCTGCTGGTCCCTGAAAAATCTTATCACAAAAGGCACAATGAGGAAACTGAAAAATCAACACAAAAGACTAGACAAAAGATTGAAGAGGAACTGGAAGAGATATATAGGCCCTTGTGGTACCCAACCTCCCTGGGCTTCTGAAGGCAGGTTGGTGAATGATCCAAGCTGAAAGAGAGAGTTGGCAGCTACAGGGAGAGGGCTGCATGGGTGGAGAAAGCTCTAGTTGCACTGTCATGCACAGAGGAGGCTGCGCCTGTGGTGCAGAGAAGAGTGAGACAGTTCTGGTCAAAGACAAGCCAGGATGACTGTGACATGGGAATAGGAAGGGAGCCATGCCCTGGCCATAGGCTATTCTTCTCTTCCAGGCATGCAGGACTTCAATTACCTCTACACCAACTGCTTTGAAATCACCCTGGAGCTAAGCTGCAATAAGTTTCCCCCCGAGGAGGACCTGGAGCGACAGTGGATGGCCAACAGGGAGGCCCTTGTTGCTTTCATTGAAGAGGTAAAGGGGCAGTCCTGAGACCTTCACCCTTCTCCTGCAGATCCCCATGGGCCCCAGTGGTAGGGGATCAGTAGGCACCAGGTGTGGAAGGGAGCTGGTTATGGAGCTGGTTATGGAAGGCTGCTCTTGTTGGTGGCTTTTGGGGAAGCTGTTGTGTCCTAGACTGGCTCTGGTGGGGACAACCAGGATCACCAAGGGTACAGGGAAAGGTAAGGTTGTCTCCAAAGCTCATCCCTGTTCAGCAATACCCTCTTGAGGAAAGGAGGGGCCTTGAACCATCAGTCTGTCTCCCTCCCTGCAGGTTCATCAGGGCATCAAAGGGATGGTGTCAGATGAGAACAACAACGGCATTGCAGGAGCAGTGATTTCTGTCCAGGGAATCAGCCATGACATCACCTCTGGTGGGTTGTCAATCCACTTACCTGTCTGAATGTGTGGGTGAAGTTAGCAGGCGAGGCTGTAATATGGGAGGCCATCGTGGTTTGCTTCCCAAAGACACTAGCTGGGAGAAATATGCCTTATCCTTATACTTATCCTTGACCAGGGTGGGCTTAGGAAAGCCTAGGAAAGGCAGAGACAAGAACTGGAATGCAAATCTTATTGTAAAGAACTTCGGAAACTCAGCTCCTATTTTATCTGGGAGGGACAATTGAGGGGATAACCTACTCAAGCCTGTAAGTATCTACAAAGAGCTGAAACAGAAGATTGCAAATAACAAGATGAAAAAGGAAAGAATAAGATTAAAGACTGAAAGTTCACACCAGACAAGTTTAGACTGAGAATGAAGTACCACTTCATCCAAGTTGTGGTTGTTTCTCCCTTGCTGGCCAATTTTAACCTCCTTTTCTTAAACACCCTCCTCCAAGCAGACCGAACATAACAGACTGCCTGCAGAAAACAGCTGATATTACAGTTCTTCAGAGGTCAGACCATGAAATCATTAAAGCTCCTCCTGGCTGTAGGTCTGTGAGTCAGTAACACTAATATTTGGCACTTACTATTCCAATCTGCATAGGAAAAGGGTCTGTGGAAAAAATCACAGAATCACAGAAGAGCTGGCTGCCAAGTGCCCTCTGAAGTCTCCTGTCCAGCTTGGAGCAAGATTGTCCCCAGGATTGGCTCTGATCAGCCACTGCTCCCTTCAGCCAATTCTCACTGACCCCAAGGATGGATATTTCAGAGCCTAACTGCTGTCCTGTGCCAGGGCTCTACCACATTTATGGTGAAGTTGCACTCCTAGATCCACCCTGAAGCAATTTGCAATACCCATCCAGTTATATAGATGGGATTATGCTCAGATTTCCAAAGTAATCCATAATGTGGTGTTACCTCACTGTTGGCTGTCTGCTGTCCCTAAGCACATCAGAGCACAGTCTGTCAAAGTGCTCCTGGGGCTTTCTTAAGCAGGGAATCAGGGAGCAGCTGAGCTAATGAGCAACTAAAACCTGCTAACCCAAACATGGCAAAGTTGTGTATGGCAGGAATTAGATTGTGTTATGCATAAGGAGTCAGACTGGAGCTGTGATTGTCCTTAGGTCTGCTGTCATCTGACTGGCGAGTGCTCAGCTTTGCAGCCTCTCTACACAGGCATGGCCAATGCTGCTGTACAGTCCCCTTTCATTTGGCTTTTACATGCAGACTGACCTCTCCTCCATGGCACTAATGAGGCATCAGTTGCAGTGTACCAGTGTGAATCCAGCCTTGAGGTAGCCAGCAGATTTGGGGAAAAAAAAAATCTGGGTTTTGAAGGCTACACTTCCTTGAGGAACTCAGCAAGAATTACTGGAATGTTTTTGCTTTGCTCCCTGAGCATCCTGAATGCTTTCTTTTCCTACCTTGTGTTCCAGGTGATATGGGGGATTATTTCCGGCTGCTGCTGCCTGGCACTTACACTGTCACAGCCTCTGCAGAGGGGTACCAGCCTCTGACAGTGACAACAACAGTGGGCCCAGCTGCACCTTCATTGGTGAGTCAGGCTGCATAGTCACAAGGGTTTCTCAAAATATCTTCACCCCAGGGAGAAAGAAATGTGCTGGGGGATGTCTAGTGAGCAGCAGAGAAAGGAGATAGGATGTAGAGCATTTCCAGTGGCTATAGGTTATCTGTTTTGGCAGACAAGGCTCCACACAGGTCACAGCAGAGAACAGTGAGGACAATGCCATGTGCCTTTTCAATTCCTTATTGAGGCCTTGCAGCTGCACTGGGCTGCCTTACCAGCTCCTGTGTCCTTCTGCCTCTTGGCCATGGGAGAGCTCCTTACTGACTGGAACTGCTGTTTTTCAGCTCTCCCTCCACCCTTTTCACTCTCCAGGATATGAAGTGGATTCAGTATCTGTTCCCTGAGGTTCAGTTATCCCCTCAGCTTTGTGGGTGTCAGCACTCTGCTATCATCTGCATTCTGCCTGGGACCGAATGTTATCAAACTCATAGCAAAAGGCTGAAGTCTGCCTTTCTTTTTGCTGAGAACACCAAAGACAAATGGGAACTGAATGCCAACAGAGAACAGCCAAGCACCTTCAGGAAATGAAATGCTCTTGACATTGGTGCACCTCCTACATTGCCTTTCTGAGGGCTGGCTGGACAACTAGAAATTGGTTGTAAAAACAGTGGGTGGTGATCCCTGCCCCTGCTGTCGCCTTGTGAACATGATGGAACCACAGATGCAGGCTCCTCAAAGGACTAGCAGGACCCCCTCCCTTGCCCCCATCTGCAGCATCCTGGCACATCATTTGCTTCACTGTATGTGCTCTGGTCAGGCTCTGCTGTAAATACACTGTGGTTGTTCTCCCACCTTCCATCACTTCATCCCACTCTGCCCAGCCTCTGAAGTCCTTCCAGAGCTGCCCTCTTCTCAGGATTAGAAACCTTCTAATTTTTGTGCTAAATTTATTTATGGTCAGTTCATGTCTATTTGTTCTTATGCCAAAGTTGTGCTTTAAATAGCTCCTTTTCTTCCCTGGTGTTTATTCCCTCGTGTATTTATAGGGAGCTGTCAAGCCCAGTCCTTTGTTTTGCTAGGTTAAGCACCCAGCTCTTTGGGTTTCCTTTTTAAAACAGATTTTCTTTTTATGGTGTTACTGTAGAAGACTGATTTGTTCCCTTATGGTCTGATTTTTGCATATCTCCTCTCACAGCAGCCCTCCTGTTCCCATTTCTGCAACACCCCCTGTACTCATTGTTCACCCCAAGAAGCCCATACAGCCCCATTCTAGTTTCACCTTTCTGTAAAGCCTCCCCATTCCCCATTTTTCTGATGCTGTTTTTTGCACACTCTTTGTCCCCTTCTCCCTCTTGTACCTGCTTGTGTGGCTGTAGTGGATGGAGGTTTCTTTCCAGGATTTTTTTTCCTGGATCCACTGGAAGCACTGGTTGCTGAAAGACTGATTAAACTAACAAGATGCAATTGAAAAGGAACTGTCTGTCCTAAACCATCCTGTGTATTAAATATTCACAGAGACGCAAAGCATTGCTATGTCTCTACTCTTTGGTGAGAAAAGGAGAATAAAGAACATAACTCAGTCCCTTGCCATTCACAGATCCTCTTCCAAACCATCCTAGACATTGCATTGCCACAGGAGCAACTCTGCATAAGAAACATAGTCCATTGTTGGTACATTTTCCACAGGAGGAAAAAAAAATTACAGCTGATTAAAGAACTGTGTTCCTTTAACAATGGCTGAGACCCCTTACTGTTTGACTTGGCCCCAGAGTCAACTTTGAAGACAAGTGGCAGAGGCAGGTCCCGCAGACCCCTGAGCCAGCAGAGCACACACACCATGTTAAATGCAGTTACCTTTGTTCTTTCTCCAGGTGCATTTCCAGCTCAAACAAGAAGTGGTGAGAAAGCCTGCGGAGCGTAAAGCCTCAGGCACACGTATGAACAACAAAGCCCTTCAGAAGAAAGTCGTGCCAAGAGCCACCCGCCGGGGGACCCAAAGATGAGGACAGCTCATTTGGCTGAGAGCTGGGGAAGCCGTTTACATGGGGCCTGGCTGATGACTCCAGCCAGTGAACTTTCCAACAGTCCAGCATGAAACAAGCCCAAATTATCAGGTTATTAAACAAGGAAGTATTTAATTCCTGAGCAAATTGTGAAGTTATTCATAACAAAGTGTGCCTGGGCTACAGTTCTCTGGGCAGTGTAGGCTTGCTGAAGGGTCTGCTCTATCCAACCTAAACTATTATTCTGAGCACAGAAGCAACTAGGTGAGATCTGACAACTGGTGATGAGTAGAAGTCCAAGCCAGGTTATTTGGATGTTTCTTTGAGACAAATACCCTGAACCTTGGTTCAGTATGCAGTAGGGAAGTGTGGATGCTTGATGCCAGCAGTGTGCTGTGTAGGTACAGCATAAGCTGTGCGAGCTGTAATTGGGTTAGGAGAGAAAGGATCCATAGTTTAGTGAGGTGGAGTACTAGAGTCTGAGGCTTAAAATGCTGCTTAGGCTGTGTGGGCAGGTTTGGAGTGGAAGCAAGAGTAGAAACAAAGCTGGTTATTTCCATGATAAAAATATCTTAAGCAGGCAAAACCTTTCCAGCATTCTTCATTGAAAATAACTCCAGAGGGGTAAACAGTACCACCTATATGCCCCAGTGATTTTCTTCCTTGGGTGGTTATCCCAGTCTCCACCATACAGCCATCAGTTATACTGTTTCTCTTCCTGTCTAAAGCTTGTCAAAAAAGTGTCCCCCAAACATTCCTTTGCTTCTCCTCTTTTGCAAACATCTCTTTCATTCTTGTGAGCAACATGTACCACCCAAGTGCAGAAGAATATTCTGCACTTCACCCCTCACCATCACGTTCTCCTCTGTCTCTGCTACAAGATGCTGGTGGCATTTTCAGCATTAGCAGCACACACACGCTCTTGTAGCTCTGCCTGCTAACAGAAGCTCTTTCTCTGTCATGCCTTTTCTTCTAAAGGCAGAGGAAGCTGTCCCTTGCAGGTTAATTATACAGGCTGTTGCAAAAAAGTGCCCGGAATGGTAATGCTCTTAACAGTGGCTGTGAGTGATTTTGGTCTGCAGAAACCAGTAGGAGCTGGAGACACTGGCCAGTTCAGCAGTCACAGCCAAAGCTGAATTCCAATTCTTTTTTTTTTTTTTTTTTTTTTTTTTTTTTTTTTTTTTTTTCTGAGGCAGAAGGAAATGAAAAAGGATGGCAAGGCTAAGATGCTCCAACTTCTGTGTGGTTTAACACCTCTTCCACTGGCCAAGCCCAGCAGCATCACTGCAGGTGCTGGACCCTCCTGTTGGAAGCCACATGTCAGTGCACATTCACCCAAGGGATTTCGTGGTGGACATGCAGGCAGGACGAGGGAGGGCACCCTGCATCCCACAGCCTGGCCACATGCAGCACTTAAAAGGGTCTGCTGTCACCAAGTGTCCGGCCATGTGCAGGAAGAAATTGCTGTCCCCATCTACAGCACTCTGCTGGCTGAGCTGATCACTGACTTCTAAGGATGTGTATGAAGCTGAGAGCAAGGAGAGCTCCCAAGGAGCAGCCTTTAGCTGGTTAATTCAGCTGGGTGGTCTCTGGACAGGGTGATGCTGAGAGCTGCCCATGCCACCTGCGTCCCAGCAGTGTCACAGGTCGTCTTGCTGAGCCTGCTGGCGGCAGGGTGCTCTCATGTTGCCCTCTTGTGGTCCTAGAAAATGTGGGACCGTCTCAATTCCACTTTCCAGAGCAGTCAGAGGAGAGATATTCCTTCCCTAGAACAGGACAACCAACCCAGGAGGGCATATCACTCACCCTCTCAGGCTGCTGTGGGGTTGGCAGTGCAGCAGAAAAATTAGAATCTCAGTCACAAGAGTTTTCCCCTACAAGAGGATTCCTGCAAGATACAACCTTTTAGAGGTCTCTCTCTCTGGGCTGGGATTTGTCCAGCTCATTCTCCTCCCAGCTCTTGAATATTTTTGTGTTGAACAATTTGGTAAAGCTCCATTTGGCCGTGGCTGAGGTCTCCACGTGAAAACATGGTTACAAAATGTTTCTGAGGCAGGATTTTTAAGCACACCCCTCCGAGGCTTGCCATGAGCTTTGCCCCCGGTGTTGCAAGAAGCATGGGCTAAAAAGGGCACAACCTTTGGCTGTAACATCTGCAGGACAGGGATTTCTTATGCTTTTGAGGCTTCAGTCAAGGCAAAAACAGTTGACAGGTTTGTGTCAGAAGACACAGCAATCTATCTTCCCCATCTTCTCTGGACCACTCATGATTTTGTAGACCTCTTCCCCCAGCCAATGTCCTGCTTCCAAGCTGAAGAGTTCCAGCCTACAGTTTATCACTGTACAGTCTGTTCCCATGCCTCTGAGCATCCTTATCACCTGCCTCCAAACCTTCTTCCATTCTCTATTACCCTTTCTGAGATGAAAGGACCAGAACTGTATGTAAACACTGGAAAAATATTTAAACAAAGTGAAGCCAGGCCCAGGAAAATGAATCAAGATTCTTATAAGCAAAACTGTGAGCATCTTGGGAGAACCAGGAGGGTAGACAGAAGCCTACATGCGATGCCTTCTCATTTCTGTATCTGGCACAGAAAAGGGAAAATACTAATAAGTGAACTCAAAGAACAATGAAGCAGCTTGGAGAGGGATGTCAGCAGAGGAGAGTTGGTCATGGCAGTGACCTGAAAGGCTGCAGGAGGGATTGGGATGATGAAAAACACTCAAAACCTTCTTTGGCAGGCAAGAACAACAGAAATTTTGAGTCAGAGGACATCTAGAGCCCTGTGGCAGGGGCTGGTGTCCAATCTTCTGCACCAGTAAACCGTCTACAAGCATCCACACCTGCAGAGAATAGAGTACCTGTGCAGCTTCAGGCCCCCTGCCCGCGGCATCGTGCCATGGCAGCAGTGTGGGTCCCCACCTCGGGAGAACAGACGGGAATCGGCACCAGGCTGTGCACCTTCCAACACGACTCTGAGAGCATTCCGCACACCCGCTCCTGCCTGGTGGCACGTCAAGCTGAGAGCTGTGTGGTTGCTATGGAGAAGTGTAGCTAAATGCACAAACAAGTGCCAAACAGTGGTAACTGCTCAGGGGGACTTAGAGACTCGGGGCTTTACAACGTGATGCTGAGGGATGGTATCCCTTGGGGCATGGAGGCTTTTTTTAGCCTGCCAGGAAATCCAGCGCGGGTCCTACTATAATTGGTGTGCCAGATCCGCCGTGATGCACAAACTGGCCCTCTCTGTCATGGATTTCTGCTAGGGAGCTATTTGTTTTTCTCCATCTTGACGCTTTGGCATGATCTTACAACGTATCTAAGCAGCCAAGGAGGCTGATAGCGGCAAAGCTGAGACTGCACCAGATGGACAGTGTAGACCCACTCGTCAGCTGCTGCCAAAGCCGACAAGGCAGAGATTCCCCCACGGCAGCAGCGGGGACGGGGAGCCCCGGCAGCGTGTGCGAGGCGGCGGCGCTCGGCGGGGAAGCAGAGGAGGGTTCGCACGGGCGGCTGCCCGCTGTGCTCCTCCCGGGTGCTCCGCCGGCAGCCTGGCCCGGTGCACGGCGCACGAGTGCCGAGCCCAGCCCGGAGGCTACGAGTGTCTGCCCGCCTGTCCCCGCTCGGGCACCGGCCGGCGCCGTGTCCCGCGGCGGTGGGAAATGTCCCTCACCCTGGGGCCGCGCAGGGCAAAGTCCCCACGTCAGCCGGGGGGCCCCGGGCTGCCCGGGCCGCGGGCCAGCCCCGCGGAGCAGCTCCGCCCTCCCAGCGGCACCACGCCGGGCCGGGCCGGGCCGGGCCGGGCGGAGGCGGCGGGGCGGGCGCTGGGGGCCGGGCCGGCCGGGGCCCGGGCGGGGCCGGGCGGGCGGAGGCGGGAGCGGGACCCCCAGGGCCGGAGCGGCCGCGGCGCCCGGAGCGGGCCGGGAGAAGGTAGGGACTCGCCGGAGCGGCCGGGGGGAACCGAGCGCTCCCCGCCCGCCGCTGCCCGGCCTGGCCGCTGCCCCGCCGGCCTCCCCCGGCCCGGCTCCCCCCGCCCCGCGGCCGCCCCGGCCTGCGCCTCCGCCGGGCCCCGCGCGGCCCAGCCCCCGCCCGGCCCCCGGCGCCTCCCGCACTCCGCACCGGCCCCGCTCGCCGCGGGCATGGGCTGCCCTGGCCCGGGGGCTGCCGTGTGCCGGGGGCTGCCCTGGGCCATGGGTGCCCCAGGCTGGGGCGCTGCGGGCTCGGGTGGGCGCGCTCCCCTCCTGCCGGCCGCGCCGGGGCAGCGTGTGGCCCTCCAGCCCCGCCGGGCGCTCGCTGTGCCCCGTCCCACAGCGCCCACGCTGCCCCGGCAGCACGTCGGGCACCTGTGGAGCGGCCCTGCGGTACAGCGGGAGCCGCCCCTCTGCTCCCCACGTTAGCATTGTAGTCTCTTTAGCCGTGTCTGTTCAGGCAGTGGTAACCCGGGGGGTGACCACCAGGCAGCTGGTGGTAGCTGGCGTTGCCTGGACGGCTCGTTGCAGAAGAGCACCTGGCCCTTTAGAAATTATGTGGCCGTCCCAGATAATTTCTGGTTTGGCACCGGGAGTCTGGAGTTGTTGCACCCGTGAGGGTGGCACAAGTTGTACACAGAGAGCAGAAGCTCAAGGCTGCAGCAATGTGCCTTTCCCGGGTGCTCTTCTGAGGGCATTCACTCGGTTCAAGGCAGCCTGAGAAGAGAAACTTAAACGAATTCCGTTTGTTTTCACTCTCACAAATACAAGTCCCTCTTGCAACACTGGCAGCCTGACCCCATTGCCTTGTACTTATCAGAGATGAACTGGAGGTGTCTCCTCCAGTGGCCCTGCCAGGGAATGAAGGCTTGGGTCACCCTCAGCATACTCAGAGAGGTGGCTGCTGTTCCTCTGCTGTCCCTTTTGCCGACCCTAAGTGGTACCTCAGTTGATCCTGTCCGTAATGCAATTTAGCCTTTGGGTTCAAACATCTCTGCTGCTGTTCCTGCTGTTTGAAATTCTCTCCCCACTTTTGGCCTTTCATATCTCATTCTCCTTGCCGTAGTACCTGGGAAGCCTCTAATTGTGTCATAAGCATTAACATGTGCTTTGAGGTTTGTCATGATTCCTTAACTGTCAGTTTCTTCTGAATAGGCTTTCTTTCCCCTTGCTTCTGCCATTCTCTCCTTTGCTTCCACTGAGATTTTCTCTCTTTGTCTGAAAGAGTTCATAGATAGAGAATTTGCAGTTTTGCAGATGCTTTGCCAAATACAGCTTCTGTACAAGACGTCACCATCATCCCCCTCATCTTGACTCACTCTGGCTGTGAGTCGTGCTGGGCAGTGTCTAAATGCATCCTGCCTCCATAGCACCGAGAATGCCCACGGCTCTTAGCTGGCCTCCACTTTCTGTTCGTGAGAGCCTCTGTTCTGTCAGGGCCAAAGGTTTCAGTTCTCTCTCCAACTGTTCTGCTTAAAATTAGCAGTGACGTTAAAAACTGATACGAATATACAACAGTTTTAAAGCAGTGTTGATAATGGGATGGGAGGAGCTGAGCAGTAGGGCAGAGGAAAGGAGTGATTCTCAGAGCTTTACAGGGCACCACCTGTGCCAGCTGCCATGGGAACCATGGCTGTGTGACCTCTTGGGGTTCTGAGTGCAGTTGAGGTGTCCCTGCAGTGCGTGACCTCAAATGGACTTTGTGACAGTGGTGATGTGAGCTTAGGTGGGACAGCCTGAGCTCTGCTTACCTTAGCACTTCACTGCCTTAACTGATAATATCTCCTCGACCTCCAGCAAAAGTATATTTCTAATAACATTGCTCAACCCCACCTCTGAGTGACACAGCTTTTACTTTGCCTTAGTTTTAGAACCTTTCTGTTGGGAGATAAAATTTACTGCTTCCTTCTCAGGAACGCCTAGGGACTCTGAAAGGAAGAAGTCCAAGTAGCAGCAGAGTCCCTCCTGGGGACTGAGGTTCTTTGGAGATGACAGTACAGAACAGGAATGGTGGCAAGCAAAGAACAAGTTTCCAAGTCAAATTCAAGTAATTTCCAGATTTCTGGACTTCCCACCCAGCAACCAAAGCATCATAATGGGCTTCTGTCCAAAAGTTATCTTGAAGAATATTGTTCAGAGTGCAAAATCAAGTGCTACAGTGTTAAGGAGTGTCCTTGCAGCCCCAGTTCAGCTTGTTTTGGATGTGTACTTAAGGTATAATGACCAATTTTATAATTGTAGGCTGCTTACGACCTGTAGCCCAGCCACAGGTACTGCACAGCAATGGTGATTCTGCCCTTGGGGTTCTGTCTGTTCCTTATTCTAAGTTGTATCATTTTAGCCTGTCTGCAAAACTGGGAGGAGACACAACCATGCACCTTGGGGTGGGAAAGGACAGGACTTTGTAACACAGTCTATAAGGCACATGCTGCCAGAGGATAGAGAATTTGGGAAACTCATCTCCCAAGCTGATGTTCTGGCCTTTGCATGCTTGGGACCCCACTGCCAGAGATTAAATATCCATCACAGTCATCTTGCTTACATGTTGTGGCAAGGTGTTCTGCTTTGCATTAAAAATTAATGCTGTGCTCTAGTTTCCAGATGACTTTCGTTTGCTTGCCGTCTGGCTCAGCACGAGCTCCTCTTGCTTCTTTGCCACGCCACTCTTAACCCACACAAACACCACCAGCTTGCCCTCAGGCATGTCCTGTAACAGAGCAGGTGAGAACACTGACAGCCAGAGGCCTGCTAGAGAGAAGTAGTGGTTTGAATGACTTGTTTGGTACATGGCAGAGCTCCTGTTCCACACAGGTGTGGTGGGAGGCCAGACCTTGCTTAAGCAGCCCTTTACTTGATAGTCCTGGTTCTTGAGGGGTTGGTGATCCAACCAAAAATTATTTTTTTTTGATATATCACATCACAGACAAAACAAAAGAAGCTATTTCTTTTTAGAGTGAGAAGATTGTTCTTCCTCCTGGAAGCCATATGATGTTAGGAGGTGGAGTGCAGAAGAGCTCTCATGTTTCCCACTGTGTGAAGCTCAGCTGGGGGATTCTTTAGGATCTGCTGAGACAAGCAGCATGTCCTAACAAGAAGCTGCAGTGATCAGCATTTCCCTGGTGGTAGAAGGCTCCTCTCCTCAGCACCATTAGCTGGGGGTTTTCCCTGCTTGCTGCGTTGTCCATTCTGTTGGGATTCATAGGATCAGCTCTGCATTTGCTGGAGCCACAGTCCCTGCATTGGCACCATCTCCAGCTGGGGCTCAGGCAGCCTGGCTCAACAGGGTATTGTTTATTCCACCCAGGAATGTGCAGGCGAGCAGAGACCTCGGGGAGCTTTACAGAGTAACATGTTCTGCTCTGAGCAGGGAGAGGGAGTGTGGGTGGCCACAGCTCTGAAGGCTGGCAGGAGAAGTCAGGGCGTGCTGGTGTGCAGATAATGTCCTATCCTGGAAGTGTGAATGAGGACTGTGCAGGCTGTGCAGATGCATTGGGGTATGGAGGAGGGAACAGGGCTGTGCAGATTTGGAGAACACAGGGAGGAGCAGAGGGAAAAGGTAGAAATGTCTTAGTATGTAGCTTCTGTTCTTGACACAATGGTGTGAGAAGCCAAGCATAACTGCTGGTTCGTCCCACTGTGTGCTGGGTACTGATCCTGCAGCCTAGAGCACAGCAAGGGCTGCAGTAGATCTCATCAAAGCCAGTCCCAGCAACTGGAGGGTGCACTGAACTGAGGGGTATTTCTGTCACTGGAGATGGATTGTGTTTTCAGTGAACAGACATTGAGCTATAATGAGTAGAAGGAGGTATGAAAAGACCTAGGTGAAATGCAAGGTGTTTATCAATTTTTAAAAAGATCACTGACAGCATTTGTTTAATACTTTAAATATTAATTTCTCTAATTATTTTTGTGACAAGCTTGTATTTTGTACATTTCTGGGAGTATGACCATTCCTGGTCTACTGCTCATGCAGGTTCTAAGGTTTTTAAAGAGATTAAGACATCTGCTGGACAAGAATCCACTTGTCCCTCTCGTGCAAATCCTGTGGAAGGATGCCTGTGCCTGTGGAAGCCCATACAGCATATTTTGGTCTGTTTGATGAAACGTTAGTTTTTCAGTTACAGTGCAGTGATACTGTCCACAGTCAGCTCTAACAGTGCTGCTTCTTGAGTGAGAAGCTGGAATGTATTATTTAGTGGAGAAACAAGTGGCAATAGCACTTGTTAAGTTTGGTTTCCTTGCTGCTTAATTTGTGGCATCCATCCGTTACTGTTTTTTATCTCATGGTCTGAGCAGTGCTTTGGGATAGGAGTGGATTAGCTCCCCTCAAACCCCTTAGGCCTCCCTTTTTACTGGGGTTGTTAATACTTCTTGTAATCAGCCTAAATGGCCTCTTCACATTGCTGCCTTATCTCTTAAGTGCTTAAAATCCTTGCTTCAGCATCTTTAGTAGTCCTGCCTCCATATAAGTGATGGTACTTCTAGCAAGTGCCTGACAATTACATTTGATGCAGGTGAGTCCATTATTTTGGGTTTTTTTAACCTGCGCAATTTCAGCTACAAAAAGAGGAGGGATAGAAGAAGTTGTCAGAGTCTATGTGTAAATGCCTTTTCTTGGCTGCTGTGACTTGGCCCAGTCTGTGCTGAAGATCTCAAAACAATATTGTAACAGAGTTAATAGCTATCATTTCATTCTGGTCCCTCCTTCCATCAGCCCACGCTGGACCAGACACACTCCAGAGCTAACAGCAAAATAGGATAAGCAGTCTTCCATGAAGGTAATGTTAGTGTGTGCTGAGCATGCATGCATACAGACTGGAGGGAGTGATTAATGCCCTGGGAATCCACTCTCTGCCTTGCTGCACAATGCTGTTGTGTCAGTCCCAGAGCCTGGCACCAGGCAGGCTGTGGTCGGGCGCCAGGAACACGTTACCTGGTTTGTGCGGGATCAGGCAGCGAGACAGAGCCTGTGTGTTCTCAGCAGGGCGAGTTCCTGCTGCTCCACAGCTTCATACTTGCACAGTGAGGCTCTCTTTGGATGCGGGTCTGCTGCTGGGTGGGGGCAGGAGTCCTGCGATCTGCAGTCCTGACCTCTGCCAGCCTGAAATCCCAGCGTTTACTCAGTTGTGGCAGAGCTCTCCCTCCTTCCCTCTGACAGGCAAGGATCACCCCATCCCTGAGGTGAGAGGTGCTTGGCCAGCTGTCAGAAGACGTGACTCACGAGGGATCACAGGCGGAGCCCTGCTCTCCCTGCAATCTGCTTTTCCTTCTGGAGCTTCTGCATGAGCTGTTGCTGAATGTTTGTTTTCACCAGATCTAGGGTGGATCCGGGAAAAGCTCGGGTCCACTATTAAGCCTGAAGAGTTGGACTCAGTAAGTTTCCAGTCTGGAATATGCTGGTAGGCTTCCTTCTCTAGGTGGGGGTTTGTAGAAAATATTGGCAGGCAGCACTGCAGGGAGTAAGACAAGGCCAAGGTCCTGGAAAACGTAATATTTTGTGTTCAATTCATGTCATCAAGCAAGCAAACTCCACAAGACAGATTCACTGCTTGTAAATACAGGGGCATGCTGTCTATACTGCAGTGGAGTCAGGGAATGATCTTCCTCTTCTTGGTACTGCTGAGGGAACATGAGCCTGTTGGGATTATTTTTTTGGCAGTTTCAGAAGTTGCGTCACGCTTTCTTACAAGCTGCCTCTCAGAGAATGCTTTAGACATGAATAGGTTAGTGATTTATTATAACTGTAATTAATAGATACGTGCTGGAACTATTGCAGACCTGCCTGTCCTTCTCTATATCCATCTCATTGGAAAATCTTGCACATTTTAATGATGAGTCCCTCGAGCTGCAGGTGTGTTAAAGAAAGTGACACTCCTGTTCTCATGGGTGAGATCAGTGGCTGGGCTGTATTCTCAGCACCAGTGACTGTAGCAAAGCCAGGGTTTGGGTCTGCAGCACACGTACTGTAATCCTTGCAATACTTGGCCCATTCTAACATTACACCTTTGACATAAGAAAAACAAGAAATCTCACTGTACCATCATGTGTTCCTGGGGAAACTACCCCAAGGCAGCAATTATGCCTACAATATGTTTTTCCTGCTTTGTCCAGTGCTGCTGTGAAGTTTGAATATTCAGAGTATGGCAGGGATTCCTAGGAGCCTGAGCTCAGCCTGTCTGGGGGATGGAAGGCAGCCGGGGTGCCTGCAAGGGGCTGCTGCTGCTGTGCCTGTTGCTGCTGCTCCTGTTCCCATGAGAACACGCAGCAGCATGCCCCAGCCACCCCACCTCAAACAGCACAAGGATCCTTACTTATCTTTAGTATTTTCAAGCTAATTGATGGCTCTTCCATCTTTTTCCCTGCTCCACATGGTCATGTTTTTAATACTGTTACTCCTTCTGCCTCAGTAGGTTTCTGCTATCCTGAACTGCAGCTCTTTGTGCTCCTGATTCACTCCAGTCCATTCATCTCTTTTTGGTAGCAGAGTGCTGTCTGCTGCTGGATATTGGGTTCTTTGTTTGTACAGCCAGCACAAAGCTGGTGACAAAGGGACAGCCTGTGTCCCAAGGAGCCCGCGTGCTATGGGGAAGGCAGTGAGAGCAATAGGAGTGACAGACAGACAGGATGGCAGAGGTGAGCGTGGCCAGGGGCACAGCGTGCTGGCTGCCACAGAGGAATGGCTGGGGGCGGGGAGAGACGTGATGAGGAAGCTGTTCCTGCTGAGTACAAACCCGCTTTGTTCCCAGGAGGTGAGTCGGACTGGATAAACAGAATGGTCCCGTCAGCAGAAAGCCTTTCCCTGGCTGGATCCCCCACTGGCACTCTCACTGGAGCTTGGCTGCACCTCGTTAGCAGGGACATATTTCTCCTCCCTGTGTTAGCTTCCTCTCTTCCTGACTCTCCGGGGCTCAGGTGGGCTGTGTGTGGCTGTACAGAGAAAGGTGCCCTTGGGAGGGCCGTGTGTTTGTGTCTTGTTGTGTTGTCGCTGCTCTGTCTGCCCTTAGCTGGGCAGGGGGTTTGACGAGCCGTGCTGAGATGGGACGGGAGTCACCGGCTGGGCGGCGCTTGGAGCCGGGCTGCTCACTGTGTGCTTGGAGCCGCTCTGGGAAGGGAGGAGAACGCGTCCCATGGCAGGGAAGCTGTGTCCAAACGGGCAGGGGCTGTGCTTGTAATGTGGGAGGAAAGCAGCCTGTGCCGAGGGGGCTGGTGGGGAGGACGTCCCGGCGTTGCAGAGGGCAGGGCTCGGGATGCACCGCGGAGAGGTGTTGGCAGTGCTGTCCTGTACCCTCACCACTGAGGTGAAGGTGAGGAATAGGCTTAAAGTTTCTGGTTGCCGTGGATGGATGAACCTTTCTGTTCCCCTCCTGAGGAATTCGGGAGAAGGCAAAGGAGCAGCTTAAGCTGTAGGACTGCTGCTGCTTTGGTGCACTGTATTTCCTTGACAATGGGGCTGAAAAGCAGAAATTATACAGAAGAGTGTCCTTCTCAGTCAAGAGCACAGTCACCTCCAGAGGAAGGGGGAATCCAGGACATAGGCCTTGACGAGGAGGTCTTTGCCTGCTTTCAAGTCTCCTGCCAGGAGGAATTTCAGGCTTGGCTCTCAGAGACTTAGACAGGGTCTGCACCCTCATCTCCATCTGACTTCTGCCAAGAGCCATGGTGAGGCCACCCAGGGGATGCCTGAGCCAGCTATCTAGAAGGCAGAAAGGATATTTCCAGTCATGTCTGAGAATGAGGATGGTGGCAGGAGCTTGCCTGAGTGGACTTTGTGCCTCTTCTATTGCTAGGCCAGAATTGTAGTGCTGGTTCAGCGTGCCATGAGTGGTGGCATGGGGAGGGGGATTTCTGTGCCCATCCTGCCAGAGAATGTGTGGTGGGACGTGCAATTGTGTAGTATTGGCTGCCCATCAGGCCCTGTCAGGCTGAGCCCTGCCCCACATGTCAGGGAAATGCTGAGCTTCCTCCCCTCCTCTTGCTTCCTTCCTGACGGGAATTCACTTCCAAATTTCTTGCTGCTTGTCTCCCTTCTTGCAACACAAACACATGATCCTGCAGAGATAACCAGAGGGGTGGGACAAGGCAGGTTAGACTATGGGGGCTGCATTGCTGCAGGATCTCCCCACATCTGCCTCTGTGCTCAGAAAAGGTTTTACTTCCTGAGCCTATGTGTGATAATTTCAGGTGTTTCTGGGTGCTGACAAACTTCTCGCTGTCTCAGCCTTAGGCGCTGACCTGCCTTCAGACCCTGCACGATGGAGGCTGGCTCCGTGGTGCGGGCAGTCTTTGATTTCTGTCCCAGCGTCTCTGAAGAGCTGCCCCTCTTCGTGGGAGATGTCATCGAGGTGTTGGCTGTGGTGGATGAGTTCTGGCTCTTCGGCAAGAAGGAAGGTGTCACAGGTAAGAACTGGAAATTCCTACACATGGGTCCATAGAGGTGCCAGCTTCTTCATGAGCACATCTTCCCTTGGTGGGGAAGGACCTGATTTGATTTACTAAATCTTTCATGGGACTTTGATTGTAACTGAGAGTGCAAGTTGCCACTGGTCTCCTGCCAGCTTTGTTTCAACTGTTCAGACAGCTTGTGTGTTGTTTTTTGAGAGAGGTTAGCGGAGAGTCAGTTCTCGAGGAGATAGGAGCTTCACAGTACTAGTTGTTCCTGTCTCAGTGGAGAGACTGCCCATTTCCTGGCTAGTTTATGTGCTGACCTGCTGTGGCAGTGGAAGAGGTGAAAGGAAACAGATGCACTGAGAGTGGAAATGCATCAACTCTGGAAACCAGTCCAAGTGACCTTGTTAGTGGAGATAGAAGAACAGTGACCAATAGTGCCCCCCAAGCCCTCTGACTCAGCCCCACTTCCTCCTTTCTGCTTCAAAGCATCTTCCTGCACAAATTGCCATCGATAACTAGGTGCCTGAAGTGGTGTGCAAGTCTCTTAAACTTTTAGAGGGGTGTAAGGAACCTCTGAAGCAGCAGAATGCCCTTAGTGAAACACTAAGTCTCATAGTCTCTGTTTAGGCAGCTCTTTCTCATCTTAATCCTGATGTTAAGAAGATGTGTGAGCTCTTGGGGAGATGAAAGCCAGGCCACTTCAAAGCATAAGCCTTGCTCTGTCTTCAGCATGAGGTGGGACTGATTTCATCCCTGGTTGTAGAGATGAGGCTGCTATTGTAGGAGTAGTCTGGTCTCTCCTAACAGCCACAAGCTGCCTACTGTCTGAAACAAAGGTGGACAGGAGCACTTCCCTCCTGTGCTCCATGTGACTGATAAGTGGCATTGAATGAGCATGTGCCTGTTGCTGCTGCTGAAATCACTGGGCAAGGATTATGTGTGCAGTTTTCAACAGAGTTTTATCTCCCAGCATAACTGGTGAGGTTGTTCAATAGGAGATGAAACTGTTAAGGAATAACAAACAGATGTGTGTCATAGCTCAAAGATAAACATGCTAAAGTCAAACTGAATGTTTTTAATGACCTTTAACTCAAAACCCAATTACATTCCTGCTTTCCTTTGGAACAGCTGTTGTAGTTTTCTGCCCAGCTCTCTAAGTTAAAGTTATAGGGAATTGAAAAAGCACTTTAGAATAGAAGCTGTGGAGGTGTTGCAGCCTAGTACTCATTACTCTGTGGAATAATTATTGTAACTCCGTGTACAGTAATTCTTTTCTTACAGCATTATGTTGTTTCCATGTACAGAGCCAGAAACTAAGATAAGGAAAAAGAGAGTTGGTTAAAACTGTGAAGGAAGCAGCCGAGTATAGCAAATTCCAAATTGCCTAAACACAGTGCAAAGTTCTGGGGTGTCTAAGATATGGTGTTTCCAGATTTTATTAGAAAACATTTTGTCATCCAGAGGCAATGCTGGATGTGATATTAGCCCATACGTCATCATATCCCCTTGCCTCAAATTATATAAGAAAGACATTTTTAGTGGCCTTTGCAGTGGGCTCTGCCATGTCCTGTGCTCTCAGGACTGAAATTAGTATCTGATGGGTATCATGTGGTGGCCAATAAATGTGCCATGGTGAAACAGGTACACAGAATGACAAAGTGGGGAAGGTCCCTGGAGTCCCAGCAGTGCTGAAGCTGTGACAGAGCCTGTGACTCACAGGTGTGGCCATCCTGAGTGTGGCAGCCTGAATTCAGTGCTGAGACTGCACAGGGACCAAGCCCTGTGGAGGAAGCAGCACCAGGTGGATATGCCCAGTCAGAAGACACTGGTCTCATGATCCAGCACTACTGGATCTCTTAGTCCTCACCGTGGGTCTGTGGGAAGGAATCAGTAAGGGCAGAGAAAAGCTAGTACGTCTGTTCCTGGAAGTTCCATGCTGATGGCACAGTCCCAGTAATGCACACAGCCTGTGGTTGCCTGAAGTGAGCCAAGGACTCAAAGCTTTTTGTTCTCTGTTAGCTCTTAAGTACTTAAAATCCCAGGAATTTCTGACTCCCAAACTCATTCTTCTTCCTCCAGGCTATTGAGGCACCCAGGGTAACTGGGTATTTTCCTTTAGCAAGATGAACAGATCCTGAAATCTGGAAGGAGGGTGGAGATGGGGGTGGATCACAGGAAAGACTCATTGCTGACAACTCGTTCTCCTTTTAGGGCAGTTTCCTAGCAGCTTTGTTGAACCTGTGGATATTCCCCCTTTGAAGCAGGGAGAAAAACTGTTTGTTTGTACCAATGACTTCACATCTCAAGAGCCAGGGAGCTTGTCATTGCAGAGAGGTAATCTCCATTCCCTTTCTTTGCTTTGCACCTCAAAAGCCTCACCTGTCCTTCCGGATGGATGAACCTAGTCACAGCATCCTGCCTAGAGTGACAGAAGAAAGAGGTGAATCTCCTAATTCCTCATGACATGGGTCATGTCAAATCCACCATGGTCCTCTAGGCTTCTGCCTAGGTTTCTCATGATCTGTCATTACTCATGAAACTCCAAAAATTGGCATCACCTGATCATAGTAAATTTAAAACCGCCTTTTAACTGGCCTCTAATCTCCAAATCTTAGACTTGCATTTGGAGGAGCAGCAAAGCTTTGATGTACCTGCACGGCTTTGCAGCCAAACTGTGTATTTTGGATGTACAAGAGGCTGTTGATATTTCATGCCTTAATTCCATCTTGTGCTTGTGTGCATCCCCAGCATGCACTGTGCTTTGACAGAGTGACAGGACTCACCCCCAGCCAGGAGGGAACACGGAGAGGCAGGAATAAGAGGTGGGAAGCAATTATGAGAGCAGTTTTGAACTGGTGTGTCTCATTCTCTGCAGGAGACTTGGTGATCCTGGGGGGGTCCCTGGCTTCCAGCTGGCTCCAGGGCCGAAGCAGCTGGGGTTCCAAGGGCTTTTTCCCCTCATCATGTGTGAGGGAGCTGTGCCTTTCAGTTCAGAGACGTCAGCTGTCCCAGAGCACTCTACTGGAGGTGCCTGCCTACTCACTGGGCCAAGCCCGGGCCCTGATGGACCTGTCTGCTCAGCTGGAGGAGGAACTGGACTTCAGGGAAGGGGATGTGATCAACATTGTTGGTGTCCCAGAGCCTGGCTGGTTTGAGGGTGAGCTCAGAGGATGCAGGGGCATCTTCCCAGAGGGTTTTGTGGAACTGCTTACTCCTCTGCGAGCACCAGGAACCTCAGTGGATGCAGAGCCCACAGGGACTTGTGACACCAATGGGACAGTAGAGATGCCCCCCAAAGATGACAAGGAGCCAGGGAGTACTTATGGTGTTGCCCTCTATCAGTTCCAAGCCCTGGAGTCCAAGGAACTGGATTTTGATGTGGGTGACAGAATTCGGATTGTAGGCATTCTGGAGGATGGCTGGCTGGAGGGGGAGCTGAGAGGAAAACGTGGCATCTTTCCACACAGATTTGTGAGGTTGGAAGCCTCTGAGGCTTGCAGGGAAAAGGTGAGTGCTGGGGATCTGCAAGGTGGAGGCAGCTGTGGATTGACCATCCATCAAGATCCAGAAAGGACTTGCTCTGAAGCTCCTCCTTTGCCAGGGAAAGATAGCAGGGAAAAGGAGGATGGCTTGGCTGCATACCCTGAGCCTGCCACCATTTTGTCTCACAAGGAAGGGAAGTCAGAGGGTCCTCTCGGCACTGACTTGAGACAGCACCAGCCCTTTCCCAGCACAGAGCACCAAGAGCCACATCCCAAAGGGGTGGTGGGCTCGGTCCCCTCTAACCACACCAAGACAGTCAATGGCGTTCTCCCCTCTGCTCAGCTGCCTCCCTCACAGGGCAACAGGCCTGGCCAAGCGGGTGAGCTGGAGCCTGGGGTGACCATTTCAGCCACCCCAGGAAACTCAGAAACTCAGTCCTTCCCTAAGGATGAAGGAGACAGCCCCACTGTGCCCTTGCAGACTCCCCACTTCCCCCAAGATTCTAGGAGCCAAGCAATTTCATCTCCTAATAGCTGGGCAGCATCTCAGGAGAGCCAGAGCAGCTCCCAGGACCTAGACAGTTGGATGGACAGTAAACTGGAGAAGTCCAAGCCCTGTTCCAGCTTAGGAACTGCCCAGGTGAGCCTGGACACACGGGCTGGGAGCTGGGGGGAGTGCTGCCCTCCTGCAGTGCAGGGGGACAGCTGCACGGACCTGGACTCCAAACTGACAGAACAGCTGGCCCAGTTTGAGAAGAGTCTGTCAAGTACTGGTGTGGAGCAGGACAAGGTCTCCCGTCACTTCTCTATCTTGGACTACAGCTCTGAGAAGGACATTGTCCGTGGGTCTCCTGAATCTGTGTCCCACTCCAGGCAGGCAGAGAGGAGAAGGGCCCTGAGGCCGCCCCCTCCTCGGCCCAGCAGCCTCGCCACAACTGCCATGCACGTGCAGGGTGGCCCAGTGCCCAAAGGCAGGTCTCTGTCCTTCTCAGTCAAACCCTCCCGGCCTGCGCCCCGGCCTCCCTCCAGCAACCAGCGGAGAAATGTGGCCCCTGCACAGCTCCAGCCCAGCACCCCAGAGCAGCGGGTGGAGGAGGGACGTGAGGACTTGACACAGGCAGGATCAACCTCCTCCAGTTCCATCCTGCTGACTAGAATTGGAGAGGTGGAGCGAGATCTGGAGGCGTACAGCAAGACCCGTGCTGAGCTAAGCCTGATGCTGGAGGAGCAGCAGGATGAGCTGGTGAGAGCAGAGACCATGGAAAACCTTGATTTCTGTGACTCCAACATTGAGACCCTCAGACTGGAGCTGCAGGAGTTGAGAGGTGAGTCTACAACAGCATGGGATGGGGAATGCTTCAAGAGCACAGGTGCCTCTGCTGTTTTACAGACACTGTTGAAGGCAGTCTTTTATACCCTTTAATTCTTGATTTAGATAATTTTGTAAGCACTATTGCAGTACAAATCATCATGATTTTGCCTTGGAGAATCATGGTGTCTTTCTCTGGATATCCCTTTGCCCTGGTCTTCACCACCCCCTTTTCCTTCCAACTTTCCAATCTCCTCTTCCAGCCCCACCATATATCCAGAGCCATCATCTCATCCACTCCCAGTATGTCCATGATGGAAAGCAAAAACACTGCTGCTGCAGTTCCAACCTCCCTGCCTCATCCCCTCTTATCTGTAGGGGAATAAGCAGCAACTTCAGGGTGGCTTTGCTGGTGGTCCTGCAGTTGAGATTTGAATTGACCTATGTGCTGTGACTGCCCTCAACCTGTCAGGGCACTGGGTTTCCTGTGGTTTCTGCTCTGGTGCTGATACAGACCAGTGGGGATTTGTTATAAATATGAGAAGGAGTGCACAGAAGGGGATTGAACTTGAGCTGGGAGTGGGATGTATTAATAGGCAAAAAGTAAAGCCTGCCCCTGTGCTCCTGCCATCCATGGAGTCCAGGACAAGAAAACAGCACTGTTCTGTTGGTAACAGCAACAAAGAGCTTACAATTGTGGCATATCTGTAGTTGAAAATGTGATTTGTGTTCTTGCACCCCAGAAAAAAATTATTCAGGAAAGAGGAATTTCCCATGATTATATCAGCACATTTGGTCTCTGAAAGCTGAAGATGCCATGTAAAGATCAGTGCTATTAATTAGGTTATACTTGATATTGCAGTAGACAAATGGAAAGATGGGATCACATACATCTTCTCCCACAGTCCCTTCCCAGACTTCTCCCAGGAGCTCTGACACTGCAGTTCTGTTACTGAAACCCACGATGTGCAGGAAATGTGGGCACTGCATGCGGGAGATGGAGTGAAATGCCAACTCCTGCCTGGGAGTTACTCACTCTGACTTCATTGCCTCCATCCTCCCACTGCTTAATCAGCGCTGGGGAGCCCAGACACTCTGCTGCACAATCATATTTGAGGCAGAGCACATGGCAATGAAGGCTGATATGGGTGCACCAGGAAAACAGGGTGACAAACAGCTTCCACATCAGTGGTGTGCAAAAGGGATGCTTGGAAGGAGGTCTAGAGGATTTGAAGGTAGATGAAATAACTTGAAGGTAGGAAGAGGAAAATCTAGGGTGAATCTCAAGGGAAGTTTTCTGATGAGATGGATCTTGCTGGGAAATGTCTCCTACTGTCACACTGCTTCCTGGCAGAGGACTGATCCTGTGGAACCTGTTGGTTCCTGGAACTGGAAGTTTTAGGCAAGAACAAATGCATTATCCTCAAGCTAGTATAATTTCAGTAGTCCTATGGGATTTTTCTCCAGTTCAAGAGACCTCTCTAGCCCTGTGATAAAGATGCGTCCTACCCAAGCTCTGCCATGTCCCTTCTGACATATCTGAGTGTGGCCAGAGAGCATGTCTTGCTAGCCCACCTCTAGTACAGCAGGCAGGACAGTAACTTGGTGTTCCATCAGCTCAGCAAAATGCGTTTGTGGCATGCCTGAGGCATGACCTCTGCCTTACCACTGTTAGGGGAACACGGAGACACTGGAGGCAGAAAAGTTCTCACTAAGCTTTGACCAGCAACCAAAGCGAGGCAGGCATAGTCTTACAGGGGAAATAGTTCATACTGGGGAATCCAGCCCCTCAGTGTATCTTTTGGGAAGCCAAAGGAAGAGTAGGAAATATGTGGTTTTCTACAGCAAATGTTTCAAATCATCAGATTGCTGGTGCATCTTGTGAGCACACTGGAGTTTCACTGATCACCAGGCTGGGGCAGAACTAGTGCTTTCCCTCCTGCAGTTGGAGAGTCCATTGGTTTTATTCTTGTCTTCTGCCAGCTGAGGGCATGGGCTCTGCGTTCCTAACAAGTGTTGCAAGAACCTGAGACATGGATGACATCCACTGACTCTAACACTCTCTGTCAAGGGCATGTTGTGGTTGTCTCTTGGTTGTTATAGGAGCTTTGTGTTTGGCATGGAAAATTGGGAATATGTTGTGCCCTGCGGTGGAGAGGCATTACTGGAGTGCGTATTTCTATAGCCTTCTGGAAACTTATTTTGTGTGTTGGCACCAGACTTCATAACCCAAGTAATCCCTTCAAGCCCGTTCGTGTCAGCAAGTGAGCCAGCTGTTCCCTCTGGAGCAGGGAACCATGCAGCTGTAACTGTATGGCATTGTGTAGGCACTGGTCTGTCTTGCTCCTCTCCTGATCTTCATGGGACTGTGGGTGAGGGCTGGGAAGAGGATGGGCTCAGCATCAGGGTTGATCCAGAGGCAGCCTGAGGGCCTCGGTTTGCTCCAGCAAGGTGTGGAGCAGAGCCCCAGCCTCTTCTAGACCACATTGTTTCTTCCATTCCATCAGGGCTGGGAAGAAGAAGATCTGATAAAAGATCTGGTGTCCCACCTCTGCTCTGTGGCTTCCTGCGGTCTCACACATGCTCTGTTTCCCTTCCCTGAGGACATTGGTCTCCGGGCAGGGCCTCTGCATGCTCCAGTGCCCTCCTCTTCCCTGCCTCAGAGCTGCCTGCGGAGAGGTTTTGGCAAAGCCGTGGAGCCGGTTTGGGCGGTGAAAGCCTGCGCAGCCTGGCTCGCCTCCTCGCTCGGGGCTGGTTACTGATTACTTTGGGCAGCAGGTGGAGGAGCCCAGGGCTGCCAGCGATTGGGCCCGTGCCTTTGCTGGCTGGTTTCAGGAAGCAGCACCTGCGTTTCACTTGGGACGGCAGAGCAGAGAAGCGGCGTCAGCCTGGGGTTGGGCTCAGGGAGCAGAGAGTGAGGGGAGTGGGCCCCTGCGCCACACCCTGCAGGACTATGTGCACCTCTCCTTAGAGGAAACACTGCATGGAGGATCTGAGCCGGGAACCGCGGCTCCTCAGCTGGGAATATGAGGACTGTTGTGCTGTACGGAGAGAGGACGTGGCTGGCTGCAACAACAGACCCAGGGCGACAAGGAGGCAGTACCCGGGCAGCCGAGGAGCAGACCGTGGCTGGGACAGTTCCAGGAGACAGGAGGACATCTCTGTGGACCAACAGAGTGGGAATGGAGACTGTGGAGGTTTTTGGAAGGGAGAGATGCAGTACATGGACTGCAGGAGAGCAGACAATGTTTGGGAAAGCAAAAGACAGGATATAGAGGACAGAAAATACAGGGCGTATGAGGGGGAGGGTGTTCAATACAGAAACTGCACTTCTGACATAAGAGGAGGGCGGAACAGAGAGGACAGAGTACCTGGGCAGTACAGGCGGAGAGGAAGGGAGTATGGAGAGGATAGAGGCCTTGGAGACTGTACGGAGGGGGGAGGGTGGTATCAGGATTACAGAGATCATAGAAACTACAGTGAGGATGGAAGACATTATAGGAAAAAGGAACTGTGGCACAGGCAAGAGAGGGACTCTGGGGAGTATAGGGAGAGGAGAAGGCAGTATAGAGAGGATGGAGGCAATCAAGTATATAGGGAAGGGGAAAAGTGGTATAGAGATGATGGAAGCCCTAGGGCATATAGAGAGCAGGAAAGGCCACGTGTAGGTATTAGGGACCAAGTAGACAAAGAAGACATTGAACGGCACAGGAGGCCCAAAGGCCAAGTCATGGACCACAGAAGTTCAGACAGAGGTTGTGAAGTTCCTGCATTTGCAGCCAGGTCCTGGGAGGATGGTAGTGTGAACCTGGGGTCAGGTACCTGCTACACACAGTTCGAGATGGGCATCGTTGACTCTGATGGCTGTGGGGAGCTGGAAGGAGAAGCCCCAGGACCTGGGATGCCAGCAAGGAGCAGCAGTGGAGTAGAGCACTCGAGGGTGCGCACGGGCCGGCCAGACTGGAGCCAGGTCTGGGAGCAGGAGGCCGAGGAAGCAAACAGGGTGGGCTCTGTGCTGCAGCGAAACAGCTTCTACAGACGGACGGCTCCCAGTGCCCTGCGGCACTCAGAGTTTGTGCAGACCGCGAAGAAAAAACAAGGTACACAGGGAAATGGTGGGCAATTCCCTTGGGTGTGCCTTCACCCCGCCCTGCCACCAGGGCAGCACTGGGAGTTGGTACACGTGGGTGGCCAGCGCAGACAGGCTCTCAGAGGAAGGCTCCTCCCTGGGACTAACTGAAATGAGCATCATGGTCATCACCCCTCCATGCAGCCTCTATAGGGGATTTTGCAGAGGCCCAGGTGGGAGGGAAGCACAGGTGGCACAGACTCAAGGCTGTCCTTTCTGTTGCTCCTGCATGTTTTAGGTACACCCTAAAACTTGTGGCCCTGGTTCATCTGCTCTCTCAGGGCCTTGAGGAGGTTCCTCATGAGGGAAAGGGTGAGATACTGGGCTTATTCCCACTGCCTGTTTATAAGCCATTATGAATAGATTCTGTGTGTAGGAACCAATTCCTGACCCTGAGCGTGACTATGGCAGCTGTTCACAGGCAGCACTAAGCAGGAAATAGAAGAAGCTGTTGTAGCACTCAGACATATGCAAAGAGCAAGTACTCAGAGTTGTGTAATTCACCTGGGCAGGATACCCAGGCACCTGCGTGTTGGGGGGCTGTCACCAATGGGAATCTTGCATTGTCACCCCTCAGTACTGCAGTGGTCCCTTGCCTGTGCTACAACAGTTGCATGCCCTGTGTCCTGGGTCCCCAAGCCACGCCCAGTCTCCAGTCCCATCAAATAGCACCCTGGAGCTGGAGAATTACCAAAGTGGGAGGTTTAGGCTGTCTTGGCATGGGTGAAATCATTCTGTTGACACTGTGGCTGTGTCAGAGTCAGCTGCAGACAGATTTGTGCAATTTGGCTTATTGCAAGAATATTTGGGGGGGAAGTGTTGTGAGGAGAAGTGGCAGCAAGGTGCTGGAGTCTGCACAGAGGGCCAGAAGGAGCCCTTCTTAATGGACATTGTTTTCAGGCTTCCATGTGTCTGAAAACCCATTTGTTCCTGTGCCTTTTCTGCCAGCCTCTGTCTCATGTAGCTGTGTGTGTGAACTGTCTGTGAAGTGGGATTGAAATGGAGAGGAAAACTGTGCAACAGCCAAAGTGATGGCAAAGCTGGAGGCAGTGACTACCTTTGGCTTATCATGAAATCTGTCCTCTGGAGATACTTGATTAAGTAGGCTCTGATGGCTGAATTTCTGCACTCTCACGCCACCCTATAAGGGTGGGACTTTGCTCAGCTGTGTCCCCAGGGTGAGGAAAGGGAGAGGCTTTGTGGTGCCAAGATGTCCAAAGGGCAGCAGGGGAGCCAGGAGGAGGCCAGGAACAAAGTGGGATGGGAAATGGTCCACAAAGCCTTAGGAGGCTGGAGCAATGCTGGCTTCTCCAGCTTTTGCAAGAGTTGAAGGGACAGACTGATCCCAAGTGAAATCCTATGCTCTTCAGGGTTATAGGATTCTTCCCTATTATGGCAGGCTCAGGGGCATGGGAGTAGCTGTGAGAGGTGCAGGGCAGGATGCCCTCATCATCAGCACCAGTGTCTCACAGCAGAACAGGAGAGATGAAAGCTCCAGGTATTTCAAACACTGTCTGTGCACCCTGTGGCCTCTTTCTGGCTGCAATTGTCTGTTACTTTCCTCCTCTTGCCTTGCTGGGGCACCGTGCTGGACCAGCAACAGCCCTCCTTGGCAGTGCTTTGCTGCTGTAGCTGCCTCAATGTAAGTTCCCACCAGCACCTGCCCAGAAGAGCTCCCAGTGTGCTTGGCAGCAGACACCCTCCTATGCAGCTGGCAGCAAAACATCAGCTCTGGTTCTTGCTCAATGTATGCTCCAGGCACCTTCTCTAATGCTGTTTACTTCTCTAACAGGTTCCTTCTCTATCCACTGAGTAACAGAATTTGGGACTTGAAAGCCCCAGCAGAGATCAGAGAATCACTGAATGTTTGGGTCGGAAGAGAACTAAAGGGGCACCTAGTTCCAATGCCCCTTCCATGGGCAGGGATGCTACACACTAGATCAGTGTGCCCAGGGCCCCATCCAGCCTGCCTTGAGTACTTCCAGGCCAGTAGAGATGATCTTTTCCGTTAGCAGGGTTATCACACTCCTTACAGATTTCTGTATGGTGTAACTGGGTGACAGCTCCTTGGTTAGAGCACCTCTTCTGGGGTAAGACTCAGATGTGGCTGCCTGACACATCAACAGGAGAAGCCACCTGGGATACTTTTACTGCTTAGTCACCATCATTCTTAAAGGTTTTGCATGCTAATGTGTTGCTTTTCAGCTCTGAACCTCAACCTTTTTCTCCTAAATTAGAGCTTTTTAGTTGATGGATATTCTTCTCAGGCAGGTACTGCAATTAAGTAATTTTTCAGTCTTCAATTCTTTGTAGTGAATGGAGTCTTAAAATACCCATGTCAAAGACTCATAGGAGGACCTTTAAGTGTTTATTCTTCCTGGTGCTCACTCATTTTTCAGTTCAGACTCTTTTAAAACAGTGGACTTCAGAGCTGGGTGAGGCATTCTGGGTGGGTGTCAGCACTTGTTTACCTTGCTGTGCTTCTGTGCCCTTATCCAAAACCCTCATGGTCCTCTGCAACATTCAGAGAACTCCTGTTGAATTTTGTCTGATCAAGCCAAAAAATTACTGCCCAGAATACTATCCTGCATGTGGCTGCATTTTTTGTTCCCATTAATACATTAATGTGTTTGTCTGCATTAAACCTTCTTGGTTTGAATAATTCCATCTTATCCAGGGTACCCTGGATCACTCAGTGACTCATACCTCATCTTTATTTGTGATCCTATTGAACTGATCTTCACTTCTCTACATGACAGCAGTGATTTTCCATTTATTTTATTATATGGGATTAACTAAATACAGTCTCTGGAGAACCTGATTAAAAATACCTTTTTTTCTGGATAGTCTCCACTCCACTGGCAGTGGATTTTCAAGGTCTTTCTTTTTCCCTTTCTTTTTTCCCTGGTGATTTTTGGTTTGGATGTTTGGTTGGTTGGTTGGTTGTTTTTCTTTTTAGAAAGGAATAAGCAGAAAATTTATTGTATAATTCTACCTTTTTTACCAGGTTTGCCAAAAATCATACTCTCTCTGCCTACTTGTGAGATTGCGTCATTGCAAGGTTTCCTTTGTCCTGCATGGAAATAAAGGTCCCTTATAAAGTAGCAATTTTTTCCTCATTTAAAAGATGAAAACTGAATTCTACCATTCCTGGATTTTTCTTGACGTCTTTCTTTTTCATTTTTCTGTGCTTCAGAGTTCCTGGTGTGTCTATTATCTATTATCTGGCTTTCTGTGTTCATCTATATTTGCTGTCTTTATTAAAGCACAGATGCGGGACTGATTTTTCGTCAGTACTGTTCCCTTCATGTTTTTTGAATTGTCTATTTAAAACATCCTCTTAAAGAACTTTCAGCTTTCATTGTTTTGTCCATGAGTGGTTTTGCTCACACTTTTGTTGATGCCCTGCCTCAGCTTTAGCAGCTTAGCTCTTTTACACCATCATATTACTTCAGTTATTTCTGTGTCAAGGGTTGGAATTATCCTCTGCTCACACCGAATGCCATGGGGCTGTCTGGGCAACCAGAAGCTGTTTGGGGCCAAGGTTGTGGTCTTATCTGGCACAGAGACATCCCAACCGAGCAGTCTCTGCATTAGACATGTTTGGGACACCAAGCCACTCCGATGGCCCTGGAGCAGCGTCCCTGTTCTGCCCCTGTTCAGTGTTGTATTCTGGTGTATTACCCATGTCTGGAGTAAGAGTTTTCACCCCAGCCAGATCCTGCTCCTGGCAGCGAGTTTAGCCTTTTGCTCAGATTAATTATTCCCTGCCCTAGTTTCATCGCCTCCCCTCTCATGGTCGGCAGTGGCTCCTCCCCTCCTGGCCTCCACATACTTCAAATATTTGCAGCTGGTTTGTTTTGTCCTGAGTCACTGCTTGACTGTGCTGAGCTGTGGGCCCGGGGCCGCGCTTGCCTGGCGGCTGTGTGCAGCTCCACCGGAGATTCCCGGGATTGTCCTGGCGCTGGTGAGCGGCACGTCCCTCTCCAGGTGGCCTTAGCGCCTGCCGGGCTGCGGGATGCTGCCAGGTGAGCCCTGAGGAGGAGCAGCTGGGGGGCGATGCAAACCTTTGGGTGAGCCCGGCAGCGTGGTGGACACGCATCCCATTGGATCTGGTCTTTGTGTGGGTCAGCTCTGCTCACAGAGTGGGGCAGGGAAAGCCTCTAATTGCATGTGTGCTCCCACTAGGGGGTTGGGTAATAACAACTCAGAGTTTTTGTTAATTAGAAGAAAGTTGATGACAGTGGCATTTCTCAGATGAGCAGGATGAGCCGTGTGATTGCAATAGCAAATCACAGTCTTCCCAGGAAGGGCAGAGGTAGGAGTGTGCTCCATCTTCACACCTCCTTGCCAGGGCTGGGCTGGGAGCTGGTGTTGGATCTCTCATGGATTCAGCAGGGGTACTAGCAAAGCTCAAAAGCAGGTGCTCCTGGGAGGCTGTCTCAGACCATCTAACTGAGGAGAAACAGGAGAATAGAATCTGAATCTCTGAAAATTGTGATTGAGAACGTTGTTTCTGGAAATGTATTTCTGATGCCTGTTTGGCAACTGTGTCATGGGTAAACATGAATTTGTCACTGGATTGGAATTTGGTGGCTTCATTAAAAATACGAGTCATATTCCTGCAGGCCAACAAAGCCCATTCAAGCTGTGGTGAACGTCTTAGATCTCCAAAGTTGATGGGCATGATGAATCAAATTGAAAGGTAACATTTAAATAGAAAATCTGTGGAGTAAAATGGAGATGTGTTTAAAAAATACTTTCTAGATGACCAAAATCCACAGCTGTGAAATTGGTGGGTTTAGTTAACTGCTTAATAAGCCTCATTTAGGGAGAGCTGCTATTAGGCATACAGGAATGTGTGGCAAACAGGAAAAAATAAATTCATTACAATTAACAGAGATAGTATGGAATATAAAAAGTGAGAGTTTTTAAATGCATCAGAAACAAACACTAAGTAATACATATTGGTCAGATATAAGAGCCAAATATTATAAATAAATTCTGTATTTGAATATTTTGAGCTGTAAGGGTTTGGAAAGAAGTAGAACAACTTTTGAGTTCATTGCTGGAGGAGCATCCTGGACTAGTGATAAACAAGAGTTCCAGGAGAATTGACTACAATGTTGCCCTGTTTCTGAAGGAATCTTGAAATTTTCAGAAAGAGCAAGAAGGCCAGAGAAGGGATTAATTTGTATGAATTTTCAAAATCATGCAAATACTGATACAGCATAAGTGGGTAGAACTGATGGCCAGCATTGTGCCAGGTCAACCAGGCTGAGCTGATGACTACTGTGGGCTTAAAATCTGTGCAGGGAAGGTTTTAATTTCCCTTCCATAGGCAGGGACTTGAGACTTGCCAAAGAAGGGTGTCATGGAGCTGGCAATCTCACAAGTGTGGGTTGAATCCTTGCCACAGGGTACTTTCTGTAAGGGCCTGACCTAGATTTACTTGCCTGGGGTTTGCTTGGTGGAGCGTGGGGAGCTGCTGCATTTGCCAGCAGCACTGGGCATCCCCAGCTCTGTTTTGGGGAGCTGGAGCCAAACACATAGTGTGACTGCAATTTAGCTATGGCTAAGGCTGGGAGCACAGCAGAGTTGTTTGGTGGTGCAGTAAACTCCCGAGGTGTCCTGTACAAAACTTAACGTGGTGGCATTTTGCCTGGGGCTAAATACGAAATCCTGATCTTTGACCAAAGCAAATGTAATCTTTTCCATTTGTCTTCCCAAATGCTGCTGTATGGGTCATTTAGGCTGTGATTTTGGCTTATCTTTATTTTCAAGATTCTTCCCAGCCCACCCCATACAGTAGTGTCATCTCACCCGCCCACCCCTTCTGGGCTTCACACACCTGTTTGCATTGCAAATTAACACCTTCCTGTTTCTTCCAGGCTGCCTTCCTGATTGAGCTTGCTCTCCTGCAAAACAAATGCCATGCCTTCTTTAAAATAACTCATTTGTTGTTACTTCATTAACTCTCTGAGCCACAAAGACCTCCTGACTGTATTATCTTAGTGTTTAGTTGTCCCTCCTGTATATTTTTCTGATCATATCCTGTTCAGGCTCTGAGTGCTGTGTCTGGGGATATCCCTGTGAGTGTTTGTGGAGGACCTTGCACAGCAGATCCTCCTCAGTCTGCTGCTGAGACTTTACAGATGCTGTGGAAATGAAAAGAGCAAAACCAGTTAAACCCAGCATCTGCTCTGAGGCCGTCCTTGTGGGTTCCTGCTGCATTGGAGTTGATAAATTTGGGCTTGCTGGAAAGCCAAGATGCCTCTGATGGAGTTAGTTTTAAGGATACTTGCCAGTAGGAATCAGTGAGGCCTTTTCTTCCCAGTGATTGCCTACTAAATGTCGTACCGGTTGTGTCACTGGATCCTCCTCCATGGAGCTGGTTGTTTTGCCTCTCCCTAGGCTAAATTTCAAGACAGGGCAGCAGAGATGCCAGTTTAGAGGGATGAGCATCTTCCCTCCCACACTGAAGGCATCTGTGTTTCAGCTGGGTTTCCCATTTGCCAGGCTGGCACGGGGAATGATTTGAAGTTGTTCTTTCTGCAGAGAGGCACAGTGGTTCGTCCTCAGCCCAGGTTGCTGTAAGAACTTGCTGTTTGGTGCTGATGCTCCTGGTTTCTGCCCTGGCTGCTCCGCAGTGGGAAGGGCTGAAAGGGTTTCAGATAATCACGGGCTGAGTCAGTGTCTCAGCTTGGGTGTCTTTTCTTTCTCGGGTTGTTTCAGTGTGAAGACCCCGGCCGGGGGAGCAGTGGACAGGCTGCTTAGGCTGAGGCAGCAGATTTCCCATGCTGTGTTTCATCCTGCCGTGCTGGGCACTGCCATCACCCTTACTGGGCACAGCTGGGGGCTGCTTGCAGCCTGCCCAGCCCCGGGGCAGAAGCGGCTGGGAGCATGGGGGTCTCTTGGGGCTGTGCACAGTCACTGCTGTGGTACCAGGATAAGTCCCAAGCCCTGCTGGGTGTCCCTGGGAATTAAGCAGGGCTGAGCCTTTGTTGTCTGGCGCTGTCATCGGAGAGGTCAGGGACGTGGAGATCTGGAAGTGCCTGTCCTGCAAAAACATTCCTAGAAACGTCTGAGCTGGGGCACGTCTGCAACTCTAAAACCATTCCGCTGGTGGAGGGCAGCTGGGGCTCCCTAGCAGACGGCGCATTTGTGCAATCAGCCTTTGACATGAAACGGGGTACCCGAGGCAGGCTGGCGCTGCAAGGGGCCTGTGCTCCCTGAAACGGGGCAGACCCAGGTGTTCCTGGCCTCAGAGGGTGACCAGGGAGGGCTCGGGGGGAGCGGTGTGGCCGTGGTTTCGGTCCGAGGGAACAGCCTTTAAACGCAGGCAGGTGGGGCAGAGAGCGGCGGGGCCCAGGAATCTGCGAGGGGATAAAATGTCTCAATGGAAGCGGGAGGGGGCTGGGCCGGGCCGGGGCCGCAGGTGGCACGGAAAACCAGGAGGAGAGGCGGCCGCGGGGGTCCGGACGGGGCCGAGGAGGGCGGCCTGCAGCCCCGGGCCCTGCGGGCGGGGCGGCCCTGCCCGGTCCTATGGCCGGGCTCCAGCTCCAGGCTTTGCCGGCGGCAGCACCGCTGCGGTGCCCGGGGTCCGCCGCGGCCATTGAGATGGAAATGCCCTGGGCCTGGAGAACGGGGACCCTGTTCCCAGCCTGAGGGAGGGGCCGTCGCCATTGCCTGGTGGGGGCTTCCCTCCCTGTCCGCAGCTTCCCGGAGCCGCGGAGCTGGATTGCGGGGTGGGAGAGGACCCAGGCCGGGGCCGGCAGCGGGGCAGACCCTGTGCCGCAGGTTTGTTGCCAGGGTTGTGTGCGAGGGTGGGCGGTGGAGCAGCCGGGTCTCCCTGCAGCCCTGGGGTGGCCCCTCTGGGAAGGCCCTTGGCCTCTCAGCAGGGCTGTTTCTCAATCTCATAGGTTACTTGAGTAGCAGTTCAGGTGCTCTTTGTCTCCTGTCCTTCCATCCTTGCTGGAGCATGCTGATGTCGCTTATCTGTCTTGCAGAGATGACTCTCCTGTCCTCCCAAACACCGTCTCTGGAGCCGTCCTCGGCCACCACTGAGAGTGCAGAGCAAAGGATGCTGGAGAAGAGGGCCAAGGTTATTGAGGAACTGCTTCAGACAGAGCGGGACTATATCAGAGACCTGGAGATGTGTGTGGAGAGGATCATGGTGCCCCTGCAGCAGGCACAGGTAGGAGCTGGGAAAGGAGGGGAAGCTGTGGTGTAGCACTGGTGGATTGGGGTGAGGAAACTGAGTCCATTTAGTTCTCAGAGCTGACTACGCAGCACAGGAACACATAGAGGAGATTAAAGCTATTCTGAGGGGCGGAGAGTGGTTCCCACAGCTCCCTGCACTTGTTGCATTAAGCCCATCTGCTTTGAGATTTGGCTGGACCCTCATCCTTGCTGAGAGCAAGAGACCTCGCAGCAAGTATCACAGATTGGTTTTTTTGGGGCAAGAAAAGTTTCTCTTCATTTGGTTGTAGGTTAAATTCATTGACAGGAGAAATAAGATATGGGGTCTTGGCATGGGGACAGATTGTGTGGGAGGAAAAAAACCAAGTGAGCAGAATCAGGGTTGGAATTTCTGGGAAAGAGAAGGACACTGTGGTAGGACACATGAGGAGTGAGAGTTTCAGTGCATTGAGGGCCGAGGGAATGTGTACAGGAATCACTGTGGTGAGAGGAGGTCACACCAGGTGCCTGCTGTGAAGCTGAGTACTGCTGGGTTGCAGGAGGGCAATGAATCTAACTGGGACGTGCTCCCCATCCAGGACATCTCTTTTCCTATTCACTAGATGCAGAACATAGACTTTGATGGCCTTTTTGGAAACATCCACATGGTAATTAGCTTCTCCAAGCAGCTGCTGTCCACCTTGGAGACTTCAGATGCCATCGGTATGAATTCTGCTGTTACCTATTCTCAGAAGACAGGGATGGGTGTTGCTAGTGGCAGGGCATAACAGTTTAAATGGTGGGAAAGGATCACTGGGACTGGGCTTTCTCCCTGCTGGTCCCCTTTGCCACTCATCAGTCCAACAGTGAATCCAAGGAGATCTGTGCTGCCCAGGGGGTCACTGTGCAGAGACACAGTACCTGTGGGGCCTTTTGCCCCAAAGTGCTGCCAGCTTGAGCCATTCATGCCTTGGACTGCCTGTGCCTTTGTTCTGTGGCTCCTGCAACCAATGTCTCCACTACTCCCCCGGGAGACCTGGATTGATGGAGCTCTCTGTGTTGGTGGGTGATGAGGACGGGTCCTGCATGCTGTGGTAGCACTGTCTTCTTGGCCTGTGTGTGTGGAACGGGGACTCTGGATGTCTTATCAAGAGACACACCAGTGTTTTTGGAGGCAGCTGGGGACCAGGAGACACTGAAGTCCTGCTTTGCTGCTGTTTGCAGGGCCAGTGTTCCTGGCACAGCGTGCAGAGCTGGAGAGTGTCTACAGAGTGTATTGCCAGAACCATGATGAGGCCATCGCACTGCTGGAAACCTATGAGAAGGATGAGAAGTTGCAGAAACTACTTTTGGACCTGCTGGATAGCCTCAGGTTTGAGCCTCTGGCTGTGGCAGCCACCAGGCTGGGATAGGGGGATCGGTTTCCAACATCCCTGCCCCTCTGTCAGCAGTGTTTAGACAGTTCAGGTGGTGACTGGAGAGGGTCTGACAGTGGCATTGCATAGTTGATCAGACTCTGGGTTCAAATGGCCCCCTGCTCCAATGCACACATACTGGGAAACCTGTAGACCCCCTTAAAATCTGCATAGAAGGCACCAATGTATAGAGAAGGTGGCATGTCCTGGACTGAGAGCTCCTGTTCCCCAAACCCTGAGCCACCATGGCTGCTGAGGAAGGAGCTGCTTTCCCTGGCTCAGTGAGTGCCAGGGCTCCAACTTGTGAAGGTAGCTGCCCTGGGAGTCAGCAGTGCTGATGGCTGCTCTGGGAGGACAGGGCTGTCCACTGCCTTGGCAGCCTCACTGGGAGGGCACAGACACTGGCTGTGGGATTGCACACCTGCCACCCCATTAACCTTAGCTTTTCTTTGCTTTTTGGCACTCTGTGGGCCGGCAGGAGCCTGTACAGTGAATGGTAAGTGGGTACTTCCTCTTAGTCTCTGCTTGCCTGTCTGTGTTGGTCTGACAATTCCCTTGTAATTAACCTTCTACCACAGGCTGGGTGCATGCTGAGGTGCTCTAACAGTGCCTTGTGGATACATGACTGAGAGGAGAAGGGTGTCTGTGGCATGACTGCAGCAAAGGCAGTGGGTGGGCTGCACAGAAAGGCAGCACAAGGGATGAGGTGAGGGGAGGTCTTGGGCAGGAAACAGGATTTGGGAGCCCTCAGCCCCAAGGAGCCAGGAAAGGCCTGCAGTGACTGATGTCCTACAGTTGGTCTGTCCTGCACTGGGGGACAGATCTGGGCAGTTGGTTGATGGAACAGCATCTGAAACAAGTGGTTCTCTGGCAAGTGTGAGGCTGTTCCTGTGTGGGATTTCATGGTGGGTCTGGTAATGAAGAGGATCCTGGCTGGGAAGTATCACCTGCTGTGAGTGAGGAAACCTGAGGTTGATCTGAGAGCACCAGGAGCTCAGGAGTGCAATGAATTTGACCATAAGGGTGGCTTGATTTAGGGAGTACAGTAGATTTAGAGGCATTGGAGTTCTGGGTCTGGTTGGCACTGGTTTCAGGAGGCAGAATGTGTGTGGCGGAGCTGGACTGACACCTGATGGATCTCCTTTGTCCTCACTTTCCAGGGGTTGCACAAACTACATTAACCTGGGCTCCTTCCTCATCAAGCCAGTGCAGAGGGTGATGCGGTACCCGCTGCTGCTGATGGAGCTTCTGAGTGCTACCCCTGAGGCTCACCCTGATAAGGCACCACTCACAGCTGCTGTCCTCGCAGTCAAAGAAATCAACGTCAACATCAACGAGTACAAGCGCCGCAAGGACCTGGGTGAGGAGCTGGGCAGTGCTGGGCACAGAGAGACAGAAGTGGGTGTGCTGAGGCTGCTGTCTGCTACTTGTGAGCCTTAGCTCACAGCCACAGTCATGGAGGAGTTCTCACTGCTCAAGGGAGTCTGGCCCTATCACCTTTGTAACAGCCCTTCAAGTAGCTGCTAGTCGTGAGAAGATCCCCCTCTGCTTCCTCGTGTCCAGCCCACCTGGCTCCCCCAGCTCTTCTTGTGGATCAGGAGCTCTGGTTCTCCCACATCTCTCACAGTCTTCAGGCACCAAAACTAGACACAGTACCCAAGTGTGGCCTCCCTGGGGCTGAACAAAGGGAGAAAATGACTCCCTTTGATACCTGCTGGCCACCCTCCCTGTTTTCCCTTGGAAGGCCTCAGTTTGTGCAAATCTTAGGCTTTAGTCTTTCCTCATAGCCCTGCTGCAGCTGAGGTGACATAGGCTTATAGGTCTGTAATGATAGCTTGTTTTGCTAAAGAAGCAATATTAGACACCTTCTGTATGTCCAGGGACTATTGTACACCATCTCTTATGTCATCTTGTGCTGGCACTATGCATAATCCTGTGGAAGAGCTTGAATGTTTTGTCTACAAACTGTAGGGCATCTCAAGAACCAAACATGTGGCACCATGCTGAATGGGATGGGAGGTTATGATACAATATTTTACAAGGGCGTGTAGTGATAGGACTGGATCATTCTCTTTAAACTGAGAGAATTTAAATTTATATTAAGTATAAGGAAAAAGTCTTTGCAGTGAGAGTGGTGAGGCACTGGATCAGGCTATCTGCAGGAGTTGTGAATGCCCCACCCATGGAAGTGTTCAAGACCACCTTGGATGGGGCTTTGAGCAACTTTGTCTTGTAGATGTCTCTGCCCATGGCAGAGGGGATAGAACTAGAAGATTTTTAGGTCACATCCAACCCAAGCCATTCTGTAGTGATATGTGGGGTCCTTGGAACTACAGAGGCTTGGGGAAGAGGAGAACTAACAAGGTGATTGTTGATGAGGCAGTGTAAGACATGGGTATTTGTGCTTAGAAGGGTTTTGATTTCTATATCAATCTCTTTAGTGCTGAAGTACAGAAAAGGTGATGAGGATAGCCTCATGGAGAAGATCTCCAAGCTCAACTTCCACTCTATCATCAAGAAATCCAACCGTGTGAGCAGCCACCTCAAGCATCTCACAGGCTTTGCACCCCAGGTACTGTGCATTAGGTGCACTTACACCCTGCAGTGCTTCTCCAGAGGTATCTGCTGTCCCTCCACACCCCTTCCCCCTGTGCAGCTCTGATCCAGGCCAGCAAGACAGAGTGAGCTTAGGGGATGAACCACCCATCTCTGCTGTCCTGCTTGTGGGCAGGCGGGCCCCACATTTTGCAGTCTGGGAGGTGCTGAGTCCTGCATCGCCTCCCTTGAAACACTTTCTCTCACAGCTGAAGGACGAAGCCTTTGAAGAGACAGAGAAAAACTTCCGGATGCAGGAACGTCTGATCAAGTCCTTCATCCGGGACCTTTCCCTCTACCTGCAGCATGTCCGGGTGAGCCAGTCTAGGTGTGATGCCAAGCCTGTGGGGCTCTCCAGGCACTGCCCCTCCTGTCTGCATGGTGTGTCCCTGCAGTGCCTCTGGCCACGGCTCCCGCCTCAGCTCTGATGGGGCTGGGTGGTGTGGGCTGCCATGGGAGCCCCTTCTGGGCAGCAGGCATGGCTCAGCTGTGTCTCCCTGGTGCAGGAGTCGGCTTGTATGAAGGCATTGGCAGCAGGGAGCATGTGGGACTTGTGCACAGAGAAGGGAAGTGGGGACTTGGACCAGTTCCAGAAAGTGAATCGTCTCATCAGTGACCAGCTCTTCTCCAGCTTTGTGAGTGAGGCTGTGCCCCTTTGAGGCCCACCCTGGGGGTCTGCTGCAGATGGGCGGGCCCTGGGAGGCTGCAGGGAGGGTAACCTGGGAGAGCTGTGAGTATTCCTGCTTAGCTCTGCCCTCCTGAGAGCTTTGATGCCTGGCAGTTTATGAATGTGCCTGTTAGATACACATTTTTTTAGCAGTATCTGAAATGCTACAGCTCTTTATGTGAGTGGTTCAGGTACTTTGCGTAGAGTTACCCATGCTGGCACAGTTATGTAAGATTATAGAACAATTGTTGTTGGAGGGGACCTCTGGAGCTCCAGTGGGTGCCACCAGGAGACAGTCACTATTCTGTCCTGGGGAGGTTGTGTGCTGGAGAGTGAGCTGCTGGCGTTCACAGTGGGAGAGAGCACCTTGTCTCCCCTTCTCACTGCACCTCTGCCCACCAGAAAGAGCGGACGGAGCGGCTGGTGAGCTCACCCCTGAGCCAGCTGCTGAGCATGTTTGCGGGGCCCCACAAGCTGGTGCAGAAACGCTTCGACAAACTCCTGGACTTCCACAACTGCACCGAGCGAGCAGAGAAGCTGAAGGACAAGCGAACGCTGGAGGAGCTGCAGTCAGCTCGCAACAACTACGAAGCCCTCAATGCTCAGCTGCTGGATGAGCTGCCCAAGTTCCTGCGCTTCGCCAAGGAGCTGTTCGCCAGCTGTGTGCGGGGCTATGCCGAGGCACACTGCGACTTCGTGCGCCTGGCCCTGGAGGAGCTCAGACCCCTGCTGTCGGTGGGTTCTCGCAGTGCAGGCAGCACCCTGGGCTCAGGGCGGCACTAACCTGTGCAGGGTTTGTCCCTGAGCCGTACTGGGACCTGTCACATCATGGGGGAAGCTGCTACTGCAGTTTCAGGCCACAGATGAGTTGTGGAGGGCTTCTGTGGGATAGTGTCAGGGCAGGGATTGCTGAGTTATGTTGCAATTGTATATAGAAGGGTCTTGAAGCAGTAGCAGGAGAGCGTTCACATGGGACAATCTCAGGTCACAAGTTTGAGGACCACTTAGAGCTGAGTCCAGACAGGACTGCAAATCTGGGCCTGATGGAAGTCACAGGCAGGACTCAGACCCCTGCCATGGTCTACGCTGTAGCTCTTGGCCACTTCTCCCAGCAGCTGTTTTATAACCAAGATCCCTGACTTTGCTCTGGTTCCAGTTGCTGAAGGCGTCTGGCAGGGAAGGGAACCTCATTGCCATCTTCCAGGATGAGCACAGTCGAGTCCTCCAGCAGCTCCAGGCCTTCACCTTCTTCCCAGAGTCCCAGGCAGCTCCCAAGAAGACCTTTGAAAGAAAAAGCATGGAACGGCAGTCTGCCCGGCGGCAGCCCCTCATTGGCTTGGTGAGTTCCCTCTGTCTGGTCAGGGCTTGCAGAGCCCAGGACAGGCACTCACACCTGCCTTGTTCCTCTGCAGCCAACCTACCTCCTGCAGTCAGATGACATCCGAGCTGCCCTCCTGGCCCGCTATCCCCCAGAGAGTCTCTTCCAGGCAGACCGCAATTTCAATGCTGCCCAAGACCTGGATGTGTCCCTGTTGGAAGGAGACATTGTGGGTGTCATCAAGAAGAAGGACCCCATGGGCAGCCAGAATCGCTGGCTCATAGATAATGGGGGTAGGTGGCTGTTCCCTGCCCTTGGTGCTTGCTGTGAGTCCCCTCCTCTGGTCTCCCTGTGCCCCAGTCTGAGCTGCCTTTCTCTCCCTCTCTGCAGTGACAAAAGGCTTTGTGTACAGCTCCTTTCTGAAGCCCTACAGCCCCCGCCGCAGCCAGTCGGACGTCTCTGTGGGCAGCCACTCTTCCAACGAGTCGGAGCACAGCAGCTCCTCTCCCCAAAGCAATGCCACGCTGACCTTCGGCCCCAGTGGGGCGGCCGTCACCTTCACTCAGAAACCCCTGCAGGACTCTGTCTCCCCAGCAGATGTGTACCAGTCCCCACAGCCCCCACTGGAGGTGGACTCCCCTTCTCTACCCCGGCTTGGCTCTGGTGACAGGACAGCCCCACTGGCTGGTACAGTGACATCCCAGCGCCACTACAGCCGCCCCGAGCTGAGCTGTAGCCCCAGCTCTCGCAACGGGCACTCCACCAAAGCACATCTCAGGCCCACGCCCTCAGTGGAGGACAGAGACTCAGGGCTGGAGAACAGCGAGTCAGAGGGCAACCAGGTGAGTCTTCAGCCACCCTCATGGGGCTGGGGATACCAAGGTCTAACTGCTTTGGTTGACTGGGGACTGAATCATCCTCCTCCCTGGCAGTGACCAAGAAGATATAGGGGGTGGGGTATGAGACATTTTCTTCCAATAACAGAGGTGCAGAGCCTGAACCAGGCTGCAAATGGGGGTGGGCAGAGGCCAGGATGGGGCCAGGGCTGTCACTGGGGAGAAGACAGAAGCCCACACATCCTATGCAGTGTGAGATTAAGGCTGTGTGGTATGTCTGTCTAACTGATGTTCTCCCCTTGTCTGGCAGGTCTACTATGCTCTCTACACCTTCAAAGGCCGAAACACCAATGAGCTGAGTGTGTCAGCTAACCAGAGACTCAGGATCCTGCAGTTTGAAGACATCACAGGCAATCAGGAGTGGTGGCTGGCCGAGGCCCATGGGAAGCAGGGCTATGTGCCCTCCAGTTACATCCGGAAGACGGAGTACACGTGAGGCAGCGGACAGAGCCTGAACCCCATGCCTTGTTCCTGCTGGGACTGCTAGGGTCTGGGTGGGGCTAGCCAGCCCTGCAGCCCCCACTGCTCACCCTTAAGGCTATGCCTCTCACAGCTGTTCCGTGCTCCTGGGCCCAAAACACTGGCTGCCATTCAGGGGAGGAAGAAAGTTGGGCTGGCCGGGTAGGTAGGAGCAGGCAGCTTGTGTGAGGGCAGGGGTGAGTTCACCTCTGAAGTGTGTTTAAGCCTCCTGTGTCCAGCCAGGAACAGGGGAGCAAAGCTTGGGGCTGTTGCCTGCCCAGAAGGGTAAGGCTTGACTCAGGCTGAGGAGCTGCTGTGGATTTAAATTGTGGAAGGCTAATGCTGAGTTACTGGAGATTGTCTTTAGTCAAGTAGTATTAAAAGCAACCCAGACTTTGTGAATATGCTCCCTGTACAGCAGGAGCCTGGTCTCACCTGTCTCTGCAGGACTCAGGGTGGGACATTTACACACTGCCTGGGGAAAGCAGCTCTAAGGTTTGCTGGGAGTATTTGAGCTCCAGGCCTGGGATGGGTATGGCCTCTGAAACCCTCACAACAAAGCCCCCAGGAGGTGCCTTCTCCCTGTGCTTGGTCTCCCAGCGGCTTGACCTTTCCAAGGTTTGCCACTGCCAGCAGCCATCAGGTTCTCATCTTTCAGATGAGCCAGAAGCCCAGAACACCATACCCTTGTCAGCGCAGTATTGGCTGTGCCCAGGACTCATCTTTGCACTGGCGTGCCCACCTGGCTGCTCTGGGCTGGGGCAGGGGAGAAGGCAAAGCACAAGCTGTCCTCCAGCCTAATTTTTGGTGTCTCTGACCAAAATTGCTTCACTTGTGCTTTCCTGCACAGCATTGGAGAGGGTGCTGACATTCTGGAGTGGCAGGACCATCCCTGGGAGGGCTGTGGTGCCTTTTGCTGGGGTGGTGTGTGATACTGCTGCTGCCATGTCCTGAAGGGAAGAGGTTCCCTTCATGGGGCAATGTTTGTATCCCCTGTATGGCCGTTCTGCAAATAAAGATTTGCCCTTGTGTATAGAAGGTGCCTTTGCAAGTATTGGGAAACCTGGGAGGAGTGTCTGGCAAGTGCTGCAGCCTTCATGCAGACCCTACAGGGCCAGGAAAAACATTTCCCTTTTGGTGGGGTCCGGCATTCTACTGCCTTGGTGTTTGTGCCAGCTCCAGCTCAGGCACGAGGAAACCCTCACAGAAACCTTTATTAAGAGGAAGTGGTTGCACTGCCCTCTTCCCCAAGCTGTGTGTTGCATGACTCTGGGGCTCCAGGGCAGTAGGGGCTCATGGGGTGAGTGTTTGCCCTGCTCTAAGTAGGCGCCTGCTCCCTGCATGAGGAGGTCTGGCCCAAGAACAAAGCGTCAAGGGTTTGTCAACAATAACCACCATAACTTTGTGTGTGCATGGCTGTACACAGATGTGTGCCTGCTGCTCTCCAGCTAGTCTCAGACACTAGCAGGTTTGCAGTCCAGAACCACAAGTGGTTGTGATAAGCTCAGGGAGGGGTCATTTATTTGCAATACAATCAAAGTGAGCAGTAGCCACAGGCAGGCCCGCAGCCCTTGTTTTGCTACAGAGTTGTGTTCTTACATGAGCAGAGCTGTGTCCCTCGATTTGGACTGCCCAGCTCTGTGTAACTTCTGTTGCCAGCTCTCCCCACCCAAGCACTAGCCAAGGCTTACTATATATGCCTTGACATCAGCCTTGTAGTTAGAAGACTACAAACAGTTACAAAAAGTAAATAAATTATAACATTCATTCTTAGATTAAACGGTAAATTTCATTCCATAATGCTAAAGTATCTCTAAGATAAATTCACTTTGCATGGTGAAGTACAAAAACTAAGACCACCCCCACTGGAGGTCATGATCTCCCTGCCTGGAAGATAGCTTTTCCCCTCTGTTCTGGAATAAATTATGCAGCTCCAGACCCTTGTGTGCACAGCAGGCCGGATGTGGTAGCAAGGTTAACAGCTTGCTCAAGTCCAGGTGCTCTGTCTCTGGACAACCAGAGAAGCCACTCTCTGCTTCCCCGCCGCAGAGAGGCCAATTCCCGGGCGGCTTGGCTGTGGGAGACAGCAGGAAGAGCTGTCTCACAGCCCAGCCCTGCAGCGCTCTGCCTACAGGGCGGTGTTTTCTGCTGCAGCGATACCGGCGTCTTTTGCCATCGCCGAGAAGACGCCTTCCTTCGTGAGCAGCTCTTCGGGGCTGTCGAACTCCACAATCTGCCCAGCATGCAGCACCATCACCCTGGCAGAAGGGAACAAGAACTCAACTCCCAGGATCCGAGTGGATAGCGCTGCTGGTGCCAGCGCTGCAGGCCCACTGACCCTCACTCCTCCTAAGTCAAGTGGTTCTCCTCTCAGCAGTGGTGAGGGCACAGCCCTCCTCTCTGTGTTATGGGTTACACACATGAAGTGTCAACAGCAAATGCCTCTATGGCCTGTTGTTGTAAAGAAGGATCCAAAAAAATTTCTCTCCACAAAGGCATCACTACTGCATGGGCTTCCCTACTATCCTTCTGCTCTCTTCACCACTGTATATTGCTGCCCCAGGCTCTGCATCCACCCCTGCCCCTCTTATTCCTGCTACTGTCCACCTCTCATCCCATGCTAGGAGTCCAGACCCCCATTCCCTTTGCCCTGCAGGATTGTCCCATGGTACCTGTTGCTGTCCATGATGGTGTGGAGGCGATGGGCAATAGTAAGGACAGTGCAGTCAGCAAACTCACTCCGGATTGTTGTCTGGATTAAATTATCAGTTTCCAGATCTACAGCTGCTGTTGCTTCATCCAGGACAAGGATCTTGGATTTGCGGAGAAGGGCCCGGGCCAGGCACACCAGCTGCCTCTGCCCAACACTGGGATGAGATGAAGAGCATGAATTACTAGACCGACACTAGGGGACCTTCTGCAAGCCTAATGCGTCTCACTGCTCTGACCCCAGCACTGTCCCTGGCCTTTCCCCACTGACCATCTGCCACCCTGAGCACCACATCCCTCAGCATCTTACTCTCTGGGCCACCACAGAAGGGTTGGCTCACACTAGCTCCCTAAGAGCCCTGACTCCTCAGCCATTTTCTTCCATCTTCACTTCCCAGAAGTTTCTGTGCATCATCCCAAGACACCCACTTTGCTGGAAGCTGCTGTTCCAGGCTTGTCCCTGGGATCTAGAGAAGGGAAGGGAGCTGGGCCTGCGTCTGCTCCTCTGCTCACCTCAAGTTCTCCCCTCCTTCGCTCACAAAATGCAGCAGCCCCTCGGGAAGGCCTTGCACATATGGCTTCAGGTGAGCCAGCTCCAGGGCCTTCCACACCTCCTCGTCTGAGTACTGGTCAAAGGGGTCCAGGTTCATCCGCAAGGTTCCAGTGAAGAGTACAGGGTCCTGCCAGGGACAGCACGGTGTTCAGCCCCACCACAGCCATTTAGGAGGGGCAGTGGCTCCTGGCCTTCAAGTGTGGCCACACCCTGCTCACACCACTGCCTGCAGCTGGCAAGGGATGTAGTGACAGCCTGCTCACAGGCCTTTGGCAAGTCCATGGCATCCAGGGACACACTGAGGCCATGCAGTGCCTGCAGGCACCATGCAGCCATGGGGTGTGGAAAGGTGGGGATCAGCTCACCTGGGGGATGATGGTGAGGCTGTTGCGCAGGTCGTGGAGGCCAATTGTTGCTATGTCCACATCGTCAATGACGATCTTCCCTCCAGCCGCCTCCAGTATCCGGAACAGGCAGTTGGTGAGGGAGGATTTTCCAGCCCCGGTCCGGCCCACAATCCCAACCTGTGGAAGCAGCTTTTTAGACCAGCTGACAGGGCTGTAGAAACAGGGCAATTGCTCTCCATCTTGGTCTGGTGGGCCTCCCTGCCCTTACCATCACCCAGACTGTCTGCTTTGGTTCCTTTCCTGCAGCTCAAGTCCCCAGGAGCCACATCCCATCACCATCCCACCCCACCCAACACACAGACTGAAGCCAAGAAGAAGAAACAACTTTAACAGAGTCTCTGTAAAGAATGTAGTGAGGGCAGAGGCACCTTCTCAGTGCTCCCAATATCGCAGGTGATCCCATGAAGAACCAGGTCCAGTTCAGGTCGGTAGCGAACTTTGTAGTCAACGAACTGGATCTCGCCTTTGCTGGGCCAGCCACGTGGTGGACGCGTTTTTGTCACCCATGGAGCCTGGGGCAGGGCACAGGAGCATTAGGGGGGTTCACTCTGCCATGCTGATTAGCACTAAGCTGTGCAGCAGGTGTTTTGCTCAGACCCTGGATTCCTCACCTCATTCTTCACCTTCATGTACTCATGGACACGCTCCACAGCCACAATGTTGGTCTCCAGCTCTGAAGATGTCCGCACCAGCCAGTTCAATGTCTGGGTCACCTGCATGGCAGAATCAGAGGATGCAGAGCTCAGTGGCACCCAGGAACAACCACCTCCCACCTCAGCTCATGGAATCATCCTGGGCACGAGCATACCTGGCCTGACCCTTAATGCTCCACTGCCAAGATACAGCCCACCTCTCCCCAACCCTTAATATTTCACTGCAGCACCTCTGATCCACAGCAGGGCCATATTCCTCCACATGGCAGCAAGTATCCCACTCACACTGGGATGGATATGTGCTTCCCTGGCTCTATAGCGACTCGCCAGGAGATGGGACACCCCAGAGAATCCCATTTCCATGGATCAGAGCTGGTGGCAGGGCAGCATGCTGCCACCAGCCCAGAGCTCCCAGAGACAACCCTGTCCCAGAATAAGAAAATGTTTTCAGTGACTCACATTGAGAGCGGAGGAGACAGAAAGACCCACGATGCCACCCTCCAAAGTGCCCTTTGCAATCACTGCCAGAAGTGCGGAGAAGAAGACCACCAGGCTCCCAACGAACTCCAGACGGATGGCCAGCCACCTGCACCAGGAGAGGACAGCTGAAGGGCAGTGAAAGAGGCAGGAAGGCATCTGCCTGTGCCCAACACAGAGCCCACCAGTAATAGCAGACTGTACTGGCATCCCTCACACCCAGCCATGAGCCCAGTGCTGTGCACAAGGCACATGTGTACATGTACACGGCAGGTCATTTGTGGCCAATTCTGCAAGCAGGTTCATTTATGTCAGTCTACGTCTCACGCATAACCTCCTATGCTGGTAATATGTATCACAAGAGCCCAAATCATTCAACCTTCACACACCCAAATCATTTACCAGTAAGATTCAAAACCAGAAAGTGTCAACACTGTGCTCCCACTGGGCCTGGAGGATCACCCTCTTCCCAGAATTCACCATGTGCATCTCAGCCCTTGACTGCACAGCTCACCCTGCCCAGCCTCTGGACACTTTGTAGGAGGGCATACTCTGGCTTTCAAAATCACCCTAAAACATCCCATTGCCACAGATAGTGCCCCTATCCTAAACTGCCCCAGTACATACACAGACCCTCAATGCTGACATCAAGAGGGAGGACTGCAGGATCCCAGGGTCCACCCTCAGGACCAAGAGGCTCCTGGGCAGAACTGCTGCAGGCTGTGCCATGGCATAAGTGGTAAAACTCACCTATTTGATATTATCCAGGAATAAACACTTTTCTGATTTATGTCCATGGTGACCTCATTTTGCTTCAGGAACCGTTCTTGGTGTCCATAGGCCCGGACCACAGAAAGGCCTGACACTGTCTCACCAAAGTGGGAGTAGATGGGAGACCTGGTGACAGAGTCCAGACGCCTTAGCTGGCGTGACGTGGAGATATAGAAGCGCTGAAACGAGGGACACAGCTTGGTTACCAACACAAAGCCCAGCAGCCACAAAAATACTGCTCTCAGCAGAGTAGAAGCTTCATTCAAGGCCGAGTTACTCACCAGCACAAAACAGTAGAAGATGCCCAAGGGAACAATAACAATAGCGAAGAATGGAGTGGCCAGGCAGATCACAATCAGTGTGCTAACGATGCCCATGAAACAGGAGATCCAAGTTCGGACGGATGTGGGAATGGTTTCATCTATCGTGAAGATGTCCTGGAGCATACAGAAAAGTATAGAGAAGCAATCAGTGACCCCAGAGAGAAGGAGAAGCCCAAAGGCCCCATATATACAGGGTTCATACACACTCCTGTTGGTAACACAATGCCAGACACTTGTAAAAATATCAGATGATCCTGAATTTGTATTATGGTCACAACCTCATTTAGGGCCTCAGTTTTTAGCTTGCAAACAGCTGAGTTAACAGATAAACTTCCTATAATATTCCTCTGTTAAACAGACCAGCTTTAGGAACTGCATCTTCATCAGGACCTAGGATGCAGGAGCAGCAATTGAAGCAAAAACAGGGACATGGAAAACTCCAGATCCATGCTGGTGCACCCAGGTCTTCAGCTAGTCCTCATCCATTTCCTAGCCAGGGACCACATACTCCCTCAACTCAGAGTAAACCCAGGCCCATAGGTTTAATTTTAAGATAAATTCTTATTTCCAAAAATCAAGAGATGGTACCAAAGGAGGAAGTGGAGTAGCAGCACACTTGAAATTAACAGTTTGTATTTTCCCTTCTTTCACATTTTCTCTGTTTTTGACCTTCACTTAGATAGAAATGATTGTAGATTTTGCTGGAAGTCTATAACCAGAAGGACTTCTCATTATGGGACCTGAGCTCTAGGCTCTTACCTCTCTTAGTATTCTACTATGGACTTTCTTTTGTTTCCCCACATCCTTCTTGCCCAGGTGACCCCAAACAGGACACAGTATCCAGGTGTAAGCTCCTCAGCACTGAGCAGAGGAGGTAACAATTTCCTGTGATTTGCCACACTGTCTTTCTAGTATAGCCCAGGATGTGGTTTGGCTCACGGTCAGCCTTGCACCCACCATGGTCTCCTGGTCCTTTCCTGGCCTTTATCTGGGCTCAGCTGTGCAGTGCTCAACAGGAGCAGGGTTGCCACTACCCAAAGCTCTGCAGATGTGGTGGAACAAGCACCTTGTCCGTGTTGTGGGTGTCCCCTTACCTTGGCAAACCTGTTGACGATGCGGCCGGTCGGGGTGGTGTCGAAGAAGCTCATGGGCGCGCGCAGGATGTTGCTGAGCAGCTGGTGGTGCATGACGCGGGAGGCGCGCACGCTGCCCCGGGCAGACAGCACGGTTGCAAAGAGCAGGAAGAGAGCTGCAAGGAGAGCATGGGGCTGTCACCAGCTTGTGAGTGACACTGGCCTCAGGCACCCTTTGGCTTGATGGACACACCAAGCTGCACCAAGCCAGCAGCTCTGCAGTGAGCCACTGGGATAATCCTGCATCTCACCTTCTTGGGAGGCCTCAGCAACTGCATCCCAGCACAGGGGAGGAATACTAACCCCATTTGAGAGCCTTGGGCCCTAGCATTATGTCTAATCTGATTGGGGAAAATGATCTTATACTGAGGGGACAACACAGACTTGGGGCAATTTATGCTGCTTTCAGACTGGTGTGTGTCCACAATTCAGACACGAGCTGGAAGGAAGGCAGCAGCAGGCAAATGAATAGACTGCTGGGTCCCCTGCTCCTTACTGCACTGCTGGCTGCAGGCCTTGCAAAGCATATCCCTCCTGGACCACACAGATGAGGTGAGTGGGAAGTGCTGTCCTCCCACACTCACCTTGTGCCATCCCCAGTGCCCCGAAGACACCAATCCGCAGGTCCCGCATGTGCGTGGGATAGGTCTGGTTCAGATAGCGCTGGGAGTCGTCAGTCCACTCACTGAGCCACAGGTTGGTCCCCGTGTAGGCCGCGTACTGTGCAATGTAGCCCATGAAAATCCAGAGCGAAAAACACCAGCCAACAGCACTCATGTACCTCACGTACATGGAGAACTTCACCTGTGGACCAATTGAGCCCATCAGACTGCAGGCAATGACAGCAGCACAGCCTTGGGACTCCACCTTGCTGCCCACAGTGCTCCCCTCCACCACCCCACCCACCAGCCCCAGGTAGCTGTGTTTCTTTTGTGTCTCTTGGCTGTGGTGCAGCCACAGCCAGCCCACACCAACTTCTCTGAGCCACAGCCTGGGTCTGGCAGCACTTAGCCAGGCCAGCACACTGCTTCATCCCTCCATCCTCCTCACCCTGCCGGTTTCCACATTTTCTTTCTCAATCAGTTTCTGTCCCTTCTTCAGCTTCTCTGAGGGCTCCTCCTGGGCCTTCTTCTGGGAACTGGTGCTCCTTTTACTAAGGCTGCAGGGAGGTAAGAGTACCATAGTCACAGGATGTTGGATTGGTCCTAATCTCCTGGGGGTCCATCCCTGTGCTGTACTGGGTCTTCAGTGATAGAGTCCTCTGGAAAATGTCCTAACTGGGGCAGCTTTGAGTGAGCCTTGTGGAAGCACTAAGCATGTACAGCCATAAAATTAAAGCCTCATTCCCAAAAGCAGAACCAGCCATCAGCACAAGTTTCCAGGAAGACTGCAGAGTAAGGCTGTGGCTCACTAGTGTGAGTAAAGGCAAAATCAGATGCTCCTGACCAAGAGCAGCTTGTGGTAGGGGCAGGCAGGGAGGCTCCCCAGCTGGAACTCCCTGGGAAGCCCCCAGATCCCTGTCTCTGAGGGAGCAGTGCATGTGGCAGGGGAAAGAGCTGAGAGCTCAGGTCATGTCCCACCTGCGACTCAGTTTTCTCTGTTGGATGCTGGCCTCTCGCTTCAGGGTCATAGTCACCACATCTTCAGGGTGCTCCTCCATGCAAGGATCAAGACCTTCATCAGCCTCCTCTTCATCCCCACCTAAAGCAACAGCTACAAGCACAGGGATGAGGGAAGGTAGGATCAGGTACTGAGGAAAGAGCAGGTCCCATACACCACACCTGTGCTGCACTCAGCTCCATGCCATACTCTAGGCCTAGGCTGTGTCCTACCACCACATATCACACCTTCTCCAACCTTGCTTCAAGACCAGCACAGCGGAAGGAGGAAGAAACACATTGTGCTGGAGGGAGAAGTGATGGGGACGTAAGGCTAAAGGCCTGCATGGAGGCAATCCCTGCTGCTGACTTATCCCAGCACCACTGGCCACACCTCAAGCAAAAATTTGTGCTAGTTTAGTAGGTGCAAGATCTGGTGAGTCATATCACTCCAGTTCAGAAGCATCTCCTTGAGCAGGTAGAGATGGGCGCTGTGAAGACATACTGGGAATAGACAGGTTGCAGCTGGACAACTGGGCTGACAAGGTAAGTATCCACCTGACCTGACACCACTCCTCCACACAGCACTGGGGGACATGATAAAGATGAAATATTATCCAGTGGGATGTTTATAACAAACCAAAGGATCTTTCTGACCTCAACATCAGAAAAATATGGAGCCTATTGCCATATAAGATTTTGGGACCCGTACTAAATGAACTAAAAAGTAAAAAATTTAAACAAGTCCTATGCTGGATGTTCAGGATAATGCCCGAATGCAAATCTTTGGAAGTTACTGTGCTGCTGATTGCCAGTAGCTGAGAAGGATTCACCAGAAGCAGACACCACTGGCGCCTGGGCTGGACAGGACCAGGTCAGGCTGACAGATCAGATCTTCATATCCCCAAGATACAGCACAGCCACCCTAATTGCCACAGCCCCACTGTGTTCCCAGTACCTGCAGTATTTTCCTCTGAAACATGCTCCTCTTGGTTTCCATACAAGTTCAGGAACTGGGAAAAGGCCCCCTTGTTTGCAAGCAAGGTGCTGTAGGAGCCATGCTCAGACACTGCTCCTGCTGCCAGCACCACGATGTTATCGACCTGGGGCAGGAAACTGATACTGTGTGTCACCAAGATCCGTGTCTGCAACAAAGAGGTTGCAGGGTAGTGACCATCAGAGCACCCCTCATCCCCAGCCAGGGGGCTTTGCTGGAGAGCCCAGCAAGCTCTCCATCTCCCATTTGGGGACTTGTCTTCTTATCAATGGCTGGCTATGAGGACACAGGGTACCCCTCTGGGGACTCTCGAGGCCTCTCCTGCCTGCTGCAGCCCCAGGTGAAAGCTACAGGATCGTTCTCTGTCCCAGGGCAAGCAACCTCAGATTTCCTTGGATCGCTAACACCATGCCAGTGCCATTCCTGCCTGGCTGGGTGGTGGGTTGGAGGGTATGGGTGCCCACCTTCTTTTGCAGCAGGCCTTTTGGCCCCAGCACATGCTCGAAGAGGTATTTGCCCACGTGGGCATCCACGGCAGACAGTGGATCATCCAGGATGTAGATGTCTGAGTCGCTGTACACCGCCCGGGCCAGGCTGACCCGCTGCTTCTGGCCCCCACTCAGGTTGATTCCCTGCAAGGGAAGGACCTCCCTGGATATGGGGCTGGCACAGGGCAACAGCTCTGACCTCTGTTGCAGGTGCTATTGGAAACCCATAGTGCCCAGGGCTGATACCTTCTCACCAATCTCTGTCTGGTCACCTGCAGGCAGCAATTCCAGGTCTGGAAGGAGGGCACAGGCCTTGATGACCTCCTGATACCTGGCTTCATCCAGTTCTGACCCAAAAAGGATGTTGTCTCTCAGTGTAGCATTCTGGATCCAGGCCTGCTGAGGGACATAGGCCACAGAGCCCTGGAAGGAGAGACAGGAACAGCCCAGTCAGAGATCATCCTGAGCACTGACACCTCCTGCAGCCTGTCCTGGCCCTGAGCCACCACTTTGGGACAGTCCTGCTCTACTTCCCCACTGAGCTCCCAGGCAGCCCCAAAGGCCCATGCACCAGCTGGCTCCTCTCACCTGGATGTTGATGTGTCCCTTGATATTCTCCATCTCCCCAAGCATGGCTGACACCAACGAAGATTTGCCTGAGCCCACAGCCCCCACCACAGCCACCAGGCTCCCAGGTGTGATGTCCAGGGTGACACTGCAAAGACATGAGGGCTGAGGAAGCAGCACTGCCAGGTCATCCATCAGTTCCTATCAGCACAGAGCAGTGTCTCTGGGACACTCATGTCTAGCAGCACTGTGAGAGCTGATTGCCCTTACCAACTAATAATACAGAAAGCCTCCCCCTCCCCAGGCCTCTGCCCCTGATGTGGCGCAGAGCACTCACTCTCTTATGGCAGCGTTGCCATCCCGCTCCCAGGCAAAGGTGGCCTCCGTGAAACGCACAGCACTGCCTGTCAAAGAGAGATGTCCCTCTGAGAGGGGAAAGCCTGGGGCTGGGCCCCTGACACCCACAGGGAGCAATCTGGAGGTTCACCTGCCTTCAATGGGGTTGTGGTGGATAGCTGAGGTGTCCAGGTCTTCCCCACTCAGGTAGCGCTCCAGCCTCGCAGTTGACACATTGCTCTGCCATGGTAGAAAGAGGATAAGGATGGCACACAGGAATGGGGGGCATCTGGGTGGGCTGGCAGGAGACGCATAAGCAGAGCACCACATCACAGTCCCCACCCAACCTCTGGGGCCCAAACCTGTGTTATGCCCACCTGTCCCACCCCACTGCAGCAGAGTCCTGTGCTCTGACCCCTGGGGGTCCATCACACACCTCAGCCCCATGTGCTGGTTTGGACAGAGGTCATAGGATCCCCCTACACACCCTGTCCTGTGTGAGGCCTGACCTGCACCAGGGCGGAGAGCACCATGGGAAATGTGGACATGGGGAAGCGCAGCACATTGAAAAGGGAGATGGCAGTGAAGGCCTTCTGTGCATCCAAGATGTTGTTCTCATCCACAAGCACGTAGACAGCAAAGCTTGCCAAGGAGACCTAGGATAGATATCAGGGAAAGTGTGTTTGTGTGGAGCCCAGACCTTCACACTGCCCCAAGGCCTTTGTGCTGGGGACCTGTTCCCCTCCTGCTTCCATTCTCCCTCTGGCCCCATTTCACCACCCCAACGGGTCCCCTTTCCACCACAGCTTTCCTGCCAGCAGTCAGAACCATAATCTATATCCCAGGCATCCACCAGCCAGCCCCTTCCACGCTGCAGGAAAAACTCCAGCTGAGGTTCCAACTATTTCCCATCCCCTTGGACACCCGAGCTCAGAGGAAGGTACACTCCTCCTCAGGGCTGTTGTCACTCACCAGGAAGGGGGAACATGTGAACACGAAGACAGAGACTGACTGCAGGTAACTGAAGTTCAGCAAGTCCTTGAGCTCACGTGCCCGGATCCCATTAACTCGCTTCTCAAAGGAGGGCTCCCAGGCAAAAAGCTTCAGAATCTGCAGGATGAGCAGGGTGAGTTGGTGAGCAGGTGAGCTGGCCTCACAAGAATGCCCACCTCCACACTCAGCTCACTGGTGGTCAGCACCTTCATCACCAGCTCCTGGCTTGCTCAGAAGCCTTCTTGGCCACTGCATCTCCCCTCTCCCATCCTGCTTACTGCATTCCCACTCCCTCCCTTACAGGTCACTTCCAGCCGCTCTGCCACCATGCTACTACCACAGCCATCCAGGAAACACTCAGAAAACCCTCTCTTGGCTCCCAAGTCTTAGTCCAAATATCCAGAGCTCCTCCCCAGCCAAATTTTCAAAAGATGAGGCAGCCAAGGGAATTGCTGAGACCCAGACACAGGGCCCTCAAGCTAGACTAACATTGGTGCTGTAGGGTTATACAGGTGTGCTGCCTCCAGGTACAGTGCACCAAGAAGAGGGGTGCAGCAGCTGCCCAGAGAGTCTCCACTCCACTGCTCACCTTGATTCCATTGAGGACTTCCGTCATTATTTTCATGCGTTCATCCTTGTTCTTCATGTTCCTCTCCTACAGAGAGAAGACCCAGAAATCACCTAAACCAGACAACAGCTCACCCTTGGAAATATATCTGGGCTGTCACAAGGAAGGGAAGGGTGGGCTCCACAGCACAGAGAAGTCATCCCACAAAGCTGAGCCTTGGCTCCCCATGGCTCTGGACAAGTTGGGGAAAAAACACCTCCCTGTTGTCAGGTAGAAGCTAAACCTTTATCTTACAGTTAGCAATATCTCATTTTTAGCCCTCAAGGCTGTCCCCAGTCTGGTTCAAGTTCAGCTGTGATGGTAGAACAGATCTCACCTGTCTCCTACCCATGGTAGCTGATCACCTGTGGCTCAGGCTAGAGACACTCCCAGCCCAAGTGAGATCAACTTCCTAGGCTGGGAAAGTTCCACAGCATAAAAGCAAAGGGTAGGGAGTGTGGAAAATGAGGGAGGGGAGCAACAGTGGAGTTGGATGTGGGAGACCAGGGAGGATATTGCACCCACCACTGACCTGAATGGTTTTGGACTTGGCAATCAGGAAGGCATTTATGGGGATGAGCAGCACCATGGTTGCAAGGCCAGCCAAGACAGAGGGGCCCAGCTCTCCCCAGAGGAAGACAATGGACAGGATAATTTGCAGGGGGCTTGACCACAGCTGGTGAATAAAGTTGGTCAAGTCCATGAACCTCTGGGCATCAGCTGACATCAGATTCACAGTCTCTCCCACTGTGGACTCCTTGCGGGTGGCTCCAGACATGGTGAGCGACTGGAAAGAGAAAGCACAGTCAGCACAAGCCAGTCTGGGAGCAGCATGGCTCAGAGCAGGGAATTAGCAGACCAGGCTGAAACCACTTCTGGGTTTGCTGATAGTGCCTCTGTACTGGCCACCAGTGCTCTCCTCACTGCCGGCACACCTGGAGCCACTGGATGCTGGGTGCAAAGAAAAGCACCCTGTGCAGGAATCCTAGTAGCACCTGCCCTAGGTGTTGCACTGCTCTGAAGAGAAACATCCCTCAGCCCCTGGTAGCTGTCAAACACAGCTGCAGCACCCAGGTCCCAAGCAGAACTAGGACTCACAGTGTTCTCAGTGCTGGGTGGGTGTCCCCCAAGCTCTCCCTGTGCCTTCTGAGGAGGAAAGTGCACACACCCCAGGTTGATGGAGGAGGCAACAGATGATTTTACCCATAGCCCAGCTTGGAGGAAGCCATCAGAGATTATGACAGGGCCATACAGACCTTCTTGTAAATGGCAGCAATGAGACTGGCTCGCACATTTATGCCAAGCTGGAAGCACAAGCTGAAATGCTGCTGCAGGCAGAGGGACTGGATCACTGCCACCAGGAAGAGCAGGATGGCATATAAATAGCCTTTCCAGGCAAAGGCATCCTCATCCGACACAAAGGCAATCAGCAGCCTGGTGGGGAAAGAAGCTCGTGAGACACATACCCTACTGAGACAGACCAAGCAGGATGCTCCAAGTGAATGCAGGGAGAGCATCCTCACAAGAGTGGTGAGCAAAACCCTGCCCCAGAGAATGGTCAGCAAGCTGGGAACCCTGTTCTGCCAGAGACATGGCAATGGGTCACTATATAAGATCACCTTGGGAAGGTCTTACATTAAAAACAAAAGTAAAAATAAACAAAACAAACCGGGGAGGCCCTGCTGAGCTGAGCTGAGCTGCTCTGACTCATGGAGGGCCCCAAAGAGCTGGGACTGTCTCCAGGGAGGCAGAAGGACTGCATAACAGGATGCAAGGGAGCAAAATATTACACATAAGAGCTGGCAGCCAGCTCAGATCAGTTCTTTGTTAAACTGTGTCCCAACATATTCTCCCATTTTTGGTGAGATGTGCCCAGGGTCTGTGGCTGGGAGAAGCACACATACAGAGATGGTGGGGCCGGATGCAGTGCACACACTGGAAGGTGGTGGGGCTGGGTGCAAAGTCAGGACAGAGAGAGAGAAAGGACTCACTTCAGCAGCTGGGGGCTGACAAACACAAGTGCATCATGCACCACCTTGAATGCCACCGCTAGCAGAAGATTCTGCTTGAAGGTCTTGGCCAGGGTCTTCATCAACCAGCCCTTGGGGTAATCCTTGGTAGAGTCTGAGTCCTTCTTCTTTTTCTTCTTTGGCTGCTTCTCCTCCTAGAAGGAAGCCCACATAAAAGTGAAGGACCTGGTTGTGCAGATGTCCTGCATCTGGAAGGATGCTTCAGGGCAGCACCTCACAGACTCCAGATCAGGTATCCTGAATAAAACCTCAGCTCCTGCCACATTGCCTTTCACTGATCTCTGCTTATGTCATATACCCCCAGGACTAGCACCTTCGCTTTTGTACCAAGGACAATTGTTAAAATGCAAACCAGCCTAAACCTCTCAGGCCACGAATCAGGCAAAAGTCTTGAAGAATCTGAGGCCAGGCAAGGTCACAGAATGATGTTCACTTTGACCTCGTTGCTGGAAAATATCTGAGGTAGATAGACAGAAGGGAACTGTGTATACTGCAGATTTGAGGGTGGTTCCTGTCTTCATGTACGGCAGAAAGATGGAGACTTTCTTGGTCTCCCAAAATATGGGGATCTGCCAAGGACCAAGAGATCCTTGCCCATGATCCTGCAGGATCAAAGAAGAGAAAACCCACCAAAGAGGGCTGCAGGGAGGTGAGGTGACCCTACTCCCTGAGACCTGGATGTCTCAGTCTCACACAAGGCCAAGAGTAGGCATGAATTTACCAGCACCAGGACGTCTTGGCTCTGGGCCTTGCTCATGCCGTTCCCATAGTCTGTGTCAACTTCCCGGCGTTTCTTCTTGCGCTTCCGTTTCTCCAGTTCTGCTCTGGCCTTCTGCATGGCAGACTTCATGTTCTTCTCAAAAGGAGTGTAAAGAGCCTTCGTCTTGTCTTTATCTCTCAATTCCCAGACATCCTCTATCTCCAAAGGCTTGCGATAGCCCTTGAAAACCATGCTGTGGGACAGAGAAATCCCATGATACTTGTTGGAGAGTCCTTGCTGCAAATGCAGAGCCTTCACACCCATCCTAGCCCTGGGCTCAGGCTGCACAGGCTGCACCCAATGTGGTGCCTCTCCCAGATAACTCCAAGCAGCCTCTGCTGCAGGTTACCCTGAAGCACCCCTGCATTTTGCCAGCCCGACCTCCCTCAGAGCCCTACTCACCTGCTGTACCATTCAAAGGTGATGGAGCTCAGGAAGGAGGCTGTCACCTCTGGGTTCTATGGTACAAAGCAAAGGGGGTACTGAGAGATCATTTATGCTTGGGAATGGTTTTGACAAAAGCTGATTTAGCACCCCCAGCCATTAAGGAGCCTCACATGTTTCAAACAGTGCCAGCTCCATCCCCAGAAACCTCAGCTCAGAGCCAGCAGCAGCCCACCCTGGACACAAAAGCAGATGCCCCATGCTGCAGGCTCCAGCTCTTGCTGGGCCCAGTGCTGAAGTACTCAGGTCTTCCCAAGGAGCCTGGAGCCTGCATGGAGCCTGCCCTGCCCCACACAATGCTCAGGATGTGGTGCCCCAAATCCACTCCCATGTTGTCCTCATACCTTCTTCCCAGTTTCCTTCATTTCTGGGGCAATATCTGAGAAGCCTGAGACAAAGAAGAGCAGCAGCTGGAGTCCATAGGAGATGAAGAAGAGGATAAACTGTGGCAGGTCAGAGATTGGCTCCTGCAGAAATGTAAAGCCAAGGGTTATTGCTGGAGGTTATCTCAAGGCCCCTGGTACTCAGAGACAAGATCCATCCTGTGGCTGAGCCCAACAGAGCAGTGCAAAACTCGCTCTGAATCCTGGATCAGCTTCCCTTTGCCACCTCTCCCTGCTTCTCCCTGACCTCCTCCTGTAAGTGTTTAAGGGGTGAAATTAGTCCTGGAGAGTTTATATTTCCCCAAAGAGACAGGAAGAATTCAAACAGCAATTCCTTCTCAGGTCTCTTCTGGTTCCCCAAGAACCTCAGGGCAGCTGGGACCTCAGTGATACCAGAGAGAGTTTGTCAAGAGAAGAGGATGAGGAAGCTTTATTTGGGAACAGAACAAGACCATGGGAAAGCACAGAGCTTCCTGTCAAACCCCACCTGCAGGGCTTTCCGGACGAGGGACTGGAATGGCAGAATCCCACAGAGGAGGGACAGTGTCAAGAAGCAGACGAGCACCCCCGAGTCTCTGCGCAAGCAGAAGCGTCGTGCATCGTGGATCAGCAGGACCATGATCTGGGGGAAAGAAAATCAGTCAGAGCTGCAGACTAGGTCTGGCTCTAAAAGGGCCTTGGAGCATGTGTCCTGGGATGCCAGCACACATGATCTGCTGGGAGTCACTGCCCTGAATACCCTGAGCACACCACCAACCCTTAATAAGCTTCAGAATTAATTATATGGGGCAAAGGTTTATCTCAAGAAGAGGTAAGATCAGGTTTGAATGTACCCTGACATTACAGCACAGCACGATTGTTCTTTCTAACTGTTCACACTCCAGATTCTCAGACAAGTTAAACCGTGAGGGGTCACACCCTCCCTCCTGCACCTTGCCTCCAGACCTGAAACTGAACCCAGGTCATGTTCCAGCAGTGCAGCCTCTCTGGGCAGTCCCTTTGCCTTATCATCTCACATGGACTCTACATGTGAAACTAAATGACATGACAAAATAAGAAGAAAAGCAAATGAGGGTGTTATTTTGCTTTTAACTGTAGCTCCTGAGCATCTGTTAAGACTGTTAGAATACCCCATGCCTCACACAAGATGTCTGTAACTTCCATGCACATATTCCATCGAGCTAATAGCCACTAGGTCCTCTTTAGCCAGCTTCCTCCTCTGCCTGGGCATCCCATGGTACTTCCTGGCTCTGCACCAAACTGAGCAGCAATGTACAGGGAGCTGGTCATGTTCACACTACAAAATCAGTCCTGTGAAACCCATACTGCTCCTAGTAAAGGTTCTGTCTGAGAGCTCAGCTATACTTGCAGGCATAGACTCATCCCAGTTTTAATGATAACAGCAGTGAGCACCTTACAGCTAGGCACCTGCCCTCAACATATCGCCCTCATGCACCACCAACACAGGTTTGGGGCTAGTCCTACTCATTTCCCAGGCTACCCTCCTCCCATGGACACAGCTTCCCACTGCTCTCTGTGCTAGGGAAGTCTTGTGCTGCTTGGTGCTGCAGTGTCAGCGTGTCCCTGGTGACACCCAGCACACTCACGGCTGAGCCCTTACCCAGGTGGCGATGTACAGGCTGGGGTTTGTGTACTGCACAGCTGGCACTGCATCCTGCTCAGCGTCCTCTACAAATGCCAGGGCCAACTCTGCCACTGCTGCTAGTGTCAGCAGAGCAGCCAGCACCTGTGGGGAGAGAGGGACAGCCTGTTGTGGAGACTGGCAACCACTGGGAGACAACAAAGTTCAGCATAAAATACAAGCACACATGTCCCTACACCCTTTTCAACGCAGACTTGGCCTGGAAGAGCTTTCAATCCTGTGAATGTGCCACAGTTCCACAGGAGCACTGCCATCATTTTAAGTTTGGAAGATAACAGCCCACAAGTTGAGAGGCCCCAGTACACACTCTGCCATCTCCCCCAGTGCATCCCTCCCCATTATTCTCTCTGTCCCAGATATGCCTCCTGCTGGACTCCCCTTTACATTTCTATTCCAGATGGTCCCCTATCCCATTTCACCTTCTCTCTTACACTTTTCATTTCTCCATCCCACTCCTGACTGTAGGAGAGTCTTTCCACTCATACCACTGACACCTTAGGCTACTCCAGCCTGTCATCTGTGCACCCTCAGCTCCACTCTACCTGTTTGATGATGTAGAGTTTGGTCACAGAGGATCTCTTGGCTCTGGATTTGCACATGGGCAGGAGCTGCCATGGGGCCAAAATCCAGAAGAAGCCAAGGGGGACCCAGACCAGCACAGTCTGCTGGAAGCACACAGGCAGGTCGGCATCCGGACGAGCAAGGTAGGAATCATTCTGGGGGCAGCAAGGACAGAACACCGAGTCACTTAAGAGGGCTTGACTCTCACTTGCCACACCGGACAAGAGCTGACACTCCTATAGCTCCTGCCCACCCCACTCCACCACATTGCCTCCTCCCTTCAACACCCACCCTCCTGGCTGAGCATTTCAGCACTCAGCCAAGCTCTGAGCCATATCCCTATCCCCATCTCTCTGCCTGAATGTGGGAAGATCATCCCTTGCTGGAGCCAAGTCATTCCCCAGAAGCCCGTACAAGGTGTCCTGTGTTCCCAGATGGGCTAAGACAGGACAGAGCTCAGTCAGAGAGGTGTCGTTGCCTCATTGTCCGGTGAACACCGTGCAGGCAGTGCATAGCACTTGCTGCCATGGCACTCCAGGATAAGCCCCAGAACCTCTGCCCAACACTAGCAGTTGGGTCTCACTGGCAGGACAAGCTGTGAACCTTGGAATCCACTGCTCTCCCCCTACACAGCACGTCCTACACCCAGAACAGGCAATAGGGATTATAGAGCCACTCACCCAGAAGACAGAGCCGCAGAACTCCTCCAGGGCTGCTGACATAGCTCAGAGGAGAAGAAACAGCAGCTCCTTCTTCTCTCTGCCCAGCTGAGACACCTGGGCAGATGCTTGGGGATAAAAGTCCTCCCACACCCTCAAGTGGTCTTGGGACAAAAATCCCTGATGACACACAGTTATTTATTAACTCGGTGCTATTACACAACCCCACAAATCAAAGCAGTGACCAAAAGGGCTTAGGAAGTTGCACAGGTTCAGGAGCAGGGAGGAGAAGAAGACCCAAGAAAGAGGTCAAAGGGGAGATACAGGAAAGTCACAGTCACTGCAGGACACCACAGCCATTGCTCAGAAACCATAGCCTTTATCAGTGCACACCAACAGACACAAACTCATCTGGACCTGCTAAAGACACTACTTTGATGCAAGAGATCCCTCTGGTGAGAAGCCTGCTGAATGCCAACAAGAAGTCCAGCAGTGGCTAGTCTCACAGTGGTGGCCGGTGCCACCTGGCAAGGGGCCCGTGACACCAGCAGTGCCCCAGGCCTGGGAATCTCCAGTGTCTGGCAGCTGAGCCGACCACATGCTGCACCAGTCTGAGTCCTCAGGATCTGGGTTCCTTTTACTAATTTCCAGCCTGCAGAGCCTGAAGATTTTCCAAACTCCTTCTCTTGCTTCTTTCTTTCCCACATTTCCATATTGTTTGTGTGTTATAGCAATTGACTGACCACAAAACCCCAAAGAGACTTTGAATCTTCACTCTAAGGTAACCCCCAACATCTGAGACAGAAAGAGGATGATTCCCAAGGAGAGTGCCACTGAAGCCCTGTTGCTTAGAAAGCCCAACGTGTGGCAGGGACATGGGGGGACAGTGCTACTAAAGCTGGAACTGGATTTGCTTCATCATGTGTGCTCCTGAGGAGCAGTAGATAAAAAGGGACAGTAGGGTGACTGCACTGATTGTGTTGTCTCATCGTACACGGAGTTACAAGATAACTCAGAAGTCAAGGGTGACACAGTGAGTAATTGCTCAGGAACTATCAATACCAAAGAAAGGCTCAATGTCCAGCTCAGTGGTTAATGATTAGTGGTTTGTCTGATTAAATCCACATGCTTTTTGTAAATAAAACGATTCCTAGTGCTAGGTGCTCTGGGCCAGAACCAATACGCTGCTCATGAGAGCTGTAAACTGTTACAATGAGTAAGAAGTGAATGGAGCAGTCATTCAGCCCTTCTCATCTGGACTGCTGATGTGCTTCTTCTTTCTGACACTGGCACAGGCATCCTCTGTCCTTGCTCAAAACCACTTGGAGCACTGCTGCCAAGGAGGCCACTTGCTTATGACACATTTCTACATAACACCCAGTCCCATTCCCTGTCTCAGTTTTTATTACAGTTTTTAGTTGTACAGCTTGCTCTAAGTTTCCAAAACTAGACATTGATTCATTCCTGTTTCACACAGGGTCTGGTCCAGAGGTCTCTGCCAGGCAATTGACCAAATTCCTGCAAATCCACTGCTCATCTCTTCTCTGAAGGGTTTGTTTCTCTGCCTTGTTATGCTCTTAGCCCAAGTCAAAAAACCTGAGTAGCTGGGTCAGCATAATATTCAGCTTAATTCAGCTACCAGTATCATAATCATCACCATGACTCATGCAATCTCAACATAAGCCATGAACTCTGAAAGCAGATATTCCAAACTATATTGACTATAACGACAAATTTAATCACTCTTTTCACGTTTGGATCCTTCCTACTGCCTGCACACCTGTCAGTGTGGAAGCAGGCTCTGGGACTGGCACTATGCAGTCACTCCTTTCCCAGCTCCTCTGTTAAGAACTTAAGTTCTCAAGGTGTTTTGGGAGACACCATTACCTCTGACGGATCCATGTGAAAAGGTGGATGCACTCTTTAAGCTGAAAATACGTAGTCTTGATGATAGATTTTCAATAACATGAGTCTATTTAACATGACAAAAGTGCTGCCAACTTGTCAAGTATCACTTTTTTTGCATTCATCTTCACAGGCTAGGAAGAGAAATCGATACCCTGCATTTGCTTCCTGAGGTCCACTATCTTGGCTGTCAGAGGGACTCTCTTCAGCTTTGTGGTCTTTTACAGAGGAGCAAGAATAAAGGTGCTTTACCTCTAGGTCTCCATTATTCTAATGCACCACTCTGATGCCATTTAAGTCTTTCACTGGGTATTTTACAGAGTCTGAAATGAGTCTGAGGCTTCAATCCTGACTAGACAGCAATGACCCAACAGGCACATTCCCTAAGCACTGTCTGGAAAACAAGCAGTTTATGCTTTATGTTGGGACAAGGACCTGGAAACTCGCTTAGGAAAAGCAGCTTGTCCTCCCAAGAAATCTCATCATACACCAACCCCACCTCAAGCACTGAGGACCCAGAGCCCAAGATGTCTCAGCTTCCTCACCTAATCAGTCAGGTGCTCCTCACTACTTAGAGCTGCTGCACTGTTGATCCCTCTCTATCCTACTGGATGGCCACAGCAGGCCTTGTTTCTCAGCTGTGGATATGATGTTTCCCACCCTGGAATTCTGGATATGATTGTATTCACTGGCACAGCAGGGTCCTGATTAATTCAGGCAATGCAACATGGGTCACAGTCTTACCTGAACACATAAATAAACTCCAGAAAAGCACAGCAAGAGGGGGGCAGCTGCAGTGTTTATTTGACAATCACATGCAGTGCTATACAATTCAGTCCCCCTACTTGCTCACCTCCCTTCCTCCCAAATGCTGCCGAACAGCTGATGCTGCAACATCTGGGAATGAGTCCTTTTATTTAAAATGGCCAACATAAGTTTCCAGGCCAGGGACTTCAGGGGAAGCCAAGGGAAGAGGTGTCAGGCTTCGTCACCTAGTGCACATCCTCTGCAGCCTGAGGATGGAAGCAGTACCCATCTGTCCGTGTGCCAGGGCAGACCCTGGAGCCTCAGCACTCTCGTCCCAGCGCGGGGCCGAGCACTACAGAATGTTCTTGGCAATGGCGTTCAGGGTCCTCACTTTGGCCACGTCTGCCACCTTTATGGAGTACTCGGGGGCAGAGAAGGACGCTCCCATGGCAACGTTCGGATTTCTGTCAGGAAAACCAGGAATTAGTGGTGATCTGCTGCTGATACAGACGAGTAAGATCCACCAAGAAAAATCCCTACACATCTCCCCTAGCTTCAGCATTGGCCAAAGATGGTGCCACCCAAACCAAAGATGGGACAGAAAGAACGATAATCCAAAGGAGTGAAGACCTATGGACAAATATAATCTATTCCTCACTCATTTCTCAGAAGCACATCACACTGGCTTCCCAAATCCTACATGCTTATGTTAAAAGTCTAAGGCAACCACACCACAATCTGCCTTCCCAAGTGCCCTCAAAACTCCTAGGGTGGCAGTGGCAAGAGAAATGCCCCAAAGACCTGGCTCTGCATGGAATTCACATCCATGTGAGGAGCACTGCTGGATTCATACACTGCAGAATACAGTGTCAGGCACCATGATCCCAAATGTAAAAGCACAACTAGCACTCAGGAAGGTGTTTGAAATTTATGCCAATTCTACAAATCCATGTTCACATTCATCTAACCTTTCACTCCTAGAGTTCTGCCAATAAATAATCAGTTACCTGAACTTCATCCCTGAGTCCCGAGCTGAGCGAGCAGAGCAGTGAAACTCAGAAGCAGTGGAGCCTTCCAGAATCCTCTGCAGGTTGCGCTCCGTGATGCCACCTCCTGGTGGGAACAAGCCCCAAGTCACACACCGAGCACAGGACACTATTTCCGACCTGACTCACCCCGGGGCCTCACCACTAAGGGACAGGAGCCATATACGCTGAAGGGAAAAAACAGCTCTTGGGAAAACAGAGACTCAGGCACATGAAAAGGGACAGGAGAAGCCTTGGCACATGTTCTCCCACATATCTAGAGCTGTCCTCAAATCCTGCAGGGAACAATAGCTGCAGGGCTCTGCTTTCCCCAACAGGCTACATAGCCTTTATTCACACCAGGACAGGAGCTGCTCCTCCTGGGCAGCTGGCTCAGAAAGCCAGATCAGAGAGGGGATTCCAGGGCAAGAGGCTAGCAAGGAAAGGCTAGGGATTGCAGGACCTGGCAGAGATGACAAAAAAACATTACCTGGCACCACCACAATTCTGCCCTTTGCCTGAAAGAAGAGTAACAAACATGTCAGTGATATCATCAAGGACTACATCTACAACTGCATTTGTAAGGCAGCAAAGAAATCTCATATGCAGCACTTTCCATAAGCTCATGGATGTCACCATGGTTTACCATTTGTGCACTGTCACTCCTCTTTTTTGTACTATTCATGTTTTAAAAGTGGAAAAGAACTTGCAGTTACAGCTAAGACAACCTGCCACCATTCCCTCCTACCCCTCCATCCCACCTTGCTACCCCTCAGGTACACCTGTTGCACCTTCCTAAAAGGAACTGTGAGACACTCAGCAGGGACCTCACTCTGCTGTTTGTGTGGGCTCATCACACCAGCTGTTGAAGCAACTCCCACCACCCTCCCTGAATCTGCAAGCAAGAACCCAAGCAGTTTTTGCTGTGGGAGACTGCAGGGCCCACCCTACATGGGCTTGGGGAAACGGATTAAAGCCAAGCTAGAGAGGGAAGGCAAGCAATCCTTGCCAGAAGTCCTTTCCAGGAATGAGGGATTCCATAAAGCAGCTGCCTGCAGGCAGTGCCAGGGAGCAGACACAGTAACCCAGGGGAGCACAGCAAACACTCACCTGTTCTGCAAGCCTCTTAATCAAGGACAATCCTTCCAGTGCTGAGCTGTCACAGCCACTCGTCAACACCCGCTCAAAGCCCAGGGAAATCAGGGTCTCCAGGGCCACCAGAGGGTCGTGCACCATGTCAAAGGCTGAGAGACCAGAAAAACAGCTCAGAAATTGCCCAGTTCATTGTGCCCAAGCCCTGTCCCTCAGCCAGCAACAGGAAGAGCCCTGCTCACACCCTGGATCCACAGCTCCTGACTGTAACACTCCCCTTGCAGCAGTGCCAGGGCCACCATACTGAGCTCCTCAGACACCTCCTCTCTCACAGGGCAATGAGACAGCTCCCAAACCTGAGCCCTTGGACCTTTTTTGTACTGAGGAATAGCACAGCCTGCAGAGCTTTCCCCTTCCAAAGAATGACCAAAGAAGACCAAGCTCAGCTTCCTTCCAGCCCCACCTTCCCCCAGCAGTGGGACACAGATCAGACCCTGCCCAGTCTGGAAACTCACCACGGTGAAATGTGACTGGCAGGGGACGGCACACGGCTGAAAAAAGAAGACAGATGGTCAGTCAGGCCTGCTACAGAGTCCCCTGTGCTAAAACCAGAAACATACATGACATGGAAGAGGGCAAAGGCTTCTCAAGCCATTCCTGGGGAGCTCAAGAAGAGTCCCATTCTTGCTGGGAACAATGCTGCTTATCCAGGCTTTTTCATGGGGAAGAGTTCCTCTACCCTTTGAAAAAGCAACAAATCTTTGTTTTTATGGGTAACTCCAAAATCCCCCATTTCATCTGGAACATGCAGAACCCTCATTCCACCACAGATGACTTTCTCTGCAGGAAGGAAGCAGGGAATTTGTACCATCTACCTGAGGGAAGGACAGGACCATTGCTCTTTGGAAGCAGAAGGGCTGATTTTAGTGATTTCTTTCACTTACAAATTCTGCTGTCAGACCTCAGCAAACTTCACCAGAGGTGATCTATTTTACTGAGCAAAGCTTACTTATTCCCACAAAAAGATATCCACCTGCTCCCTGCCCTGGAAACAGCAGAGCACACGTTGGCCTAGTGGAGGTGAGTCCCAACAAGACCCTTTGCCTTTGCTGCACTCCCTACAGCACATTCACCTTCGTATGAGAATCACAGCACCACATCACCAGGGAAAGGCCCAGCCCTCTTTAGCTTTGGCTGTAGCTCCCAAAAAATATGCAGAAAGAAAAAGAAATTGCTTGCACATGTGTGTGGTCTGGACTAACAATCTCCCACTGCAGCTTCAGTAGGATTTTTATGTGTTCACACCTCTCCCTTGTAATCTTTTCTCCCTATGTGTGTTAAGAGAGAAAAATGAAAATTAATTGCCAGCTACACACAAGGTGAAAGTCCAGGAAATATATATCCTAGACACCTGTAGCAAGGTGATAAGGAAAAGAACAAAGCACAAAAAAAAGAGGGAGAGAATTCAACAGTTGAATGTCCTCAAAGCAGCTCACCTAAGCCTTCTTACACTTCGCTATTATGTCCCAGGTAGCCTCACACCCTGTGTGAAAGGTTTGGGGCTGTGGCCCTCGGTCTGCAAAGTTTCTAAACTACTTAATGTCTCAGAGGTATGACAAGAAACGAAACCAAAAAACGTGGAAAGAGACGGCAAGACCGCAGACGGGATGCGCAGAGCAAAGCCCTCTGTACAGATGTACGGCATCAGCCGGAGCAGCGCTACAAGCCTGACCCAGCAGGGAGCCCTGCCCGGAGGCGCCCTCACCCAGCAGCGCCGTGCAGAGCTCCGTGTCGATGCGCCCGTCCTCGGTGAGGGCCCCGAACACCAGCCCGTCAGCGCCGTGCAGCTTGGCCAGGCGGATGTCGGCCTTCATCACCTCCACCTCCCGGTCCGAGTACAGGAAATCCCCGCCGCGGGGCCGGATCATGACGAACACGGGGACCCGCACGCACTGCTTCACCACCTGCAGCAGCCCTGCCGGCGGGACGGGGGCGGCTCAGCTCCCGCCGCCCAGCGCCGGGCCCGGCCGCGGGGAGGGAGCCGGGCCGGGCAGGGGGGAGCGAGGGCCCAGCGACGGGGAAGGGGCCCAGGGGCGGGGGGGCTCACCCATGCTCGGGGTGGTCCCTCCTTCCACCAGGCCCGCGCACAGCTCGATCCGCCCGGCACCTGCGGAGAGACGCGTCAGGACCGGCCCCGCCGCGCTGCCGCCCCCTCCCGCGGGACCACCGGGCCTTACCTCCGCGCTCCGCGTTGACGGCGGACTCCACCGAGTCCACGCACACTTCCATGAGGAATCCATCGTCCATGCCTGCGGGACGGGAGCGGCGCGGTCACCCCGGAGCGCCCCATGGCGCCGGCCCGGGCCGCACCAGCCCCGCCGCGGGCCCGCCCCGCTTCCGCCCCGGGCCCCGCCCCCCGCCGCGCTTCCGGCCCCGCCTCCCCGCGGCCCGGGCCCGCGCCGCCCGTTGGCGCGAGGGCGGGCGCGCGGGCGGGCGGAGGCGCGGGACGCGAGCCGGGCGCGCCCACGCCGGCGCGCGCCGCGTGCAAAGCCCCGCCCCCCGGTCCCCTCGGCCCCGCCCCCGCCGCCGCGCGGGCCCCGCCCCCGTCCCGCACGCGCCCTCATCACCTGCGCTGGCGGCGCGCGGGGGTCGCTGCTCTGCGCTGCCGGTCACGCGCCGCGCGATCGTCATGGCGACGCTCGGGCGGGTCCGGAAGTGCTCGCTCCGCGCTTCCGGCGGCGACACTTCCGGCGCGGCTCGGGATGCTGCGAGCGGCGCGCGGCGGAGCCCGGTGGCTGCTGCGGGGGGGGCCCGCACCGCCACCGCCCCCGCCGGCACACGGCCGCCTGCCCCCGCGGCTCTGCCTTCCCTGCCGCCTGCTGCAGCAGGCGCCCCAGCCCGCCGCGCCGCCGCCCGCCGTGGGGCGATGGCTCCTGGTCTGCAGCGGTGCCGTGGCCGGTGCCGTGGTGCTGGGCGGCGTCACCAGGTGAGCGCGGCACCCCCAGCCCCGCTGGGAGGGGCGCAGAGCGGGGCCCTGGAGGCAGCAGTCGGTGACCCTCTACGACTGTCCCGTACACCGAGACCCACCCCGAGAGAGCCTGTGAGAGCTCCTCTCGTGTCCCCCCTTCTCGGCTGCAATGGGAGACTGTTGATAGTCTGTGGATGCCACTGGGGGGTAACTCTTACACCTTTATCGTCATTTGAGGTTTGGTCATTCACAGACTCTCTAATCTCCATCCTGTTTCTAGTCATGAGCTTAAGGATTGTCTGAACAAGGGATTTAAGATTTATCATAGAATCACAGAATGTCCTAACTTGGAAGGGTCTCACAAGGACCATGGAAGTCCCAGCTCCAGAGTTGTTGTGCAGGCAACTGCTTTCACTTCAGTTCAGTAGATTTGCCTACTGTCAAGGGAGTGAGCTGTGCCTTTTCATGTCTCTTCTCCCAGGCTGACAGAATCAGGCCTTTCTATGGTTGACTGGCACCTGGTGAAGGAGATGAAACCCCCCCGAACGCAGCAGGAGTGGGAAGCCGAGTTCCAGAAGTACCAGCAGTTCCCAGAGTTTAAAATGTGAGTGTGCAAAACTGGAAGGAGAGTGGGCTGAGAGCATCCTTCCTGCAATGGAGCCACTCCTGTTGTAAGAAGGAAAATGTGTTCTGAAGTCACTGGAAGGCACACAAATCCTGCCTGGTGGTAGCTCCTCTGTTCCCTGCCTTTCTCTGAGGAAGGCAATCCCACGTGGGGCAAAGTTCAGTGTGTGGCTGTGAAACAGTTGCTTTACTGTCCTTTAACAGCCTGAACCACGACATGACGCTGCCGGAGTTCAAGTTCATCTGGTACATGGAGTACTCTCACCGCATGTGGGGCCGCCTTGTGGGCCTGGCCTACATCCTGCCTGCCGCCTACTTCTGGCGCCGGGGCTCCCTCAACCGGCCCCTCAAGGGCCGTGTCCTGGCCCTCTGCGGGCTGGTCTGCTTCCAGGTGAGGCTCTGCACACCCTCAGGGGTTTACTGACATCTGAGTATCACAGAGTGACCTAAAGATCATCCAGTTTTAACCCCCCAACCAGAGATACCGTTCACTAGACCAGTGTGCTCAGAGCTCCATCCAGCCTCTGGATGGGGCATCTACAACTTCTCTGGGAAACCTGTTCCAGTGCCCACCACCCTCAAAGCACAGATTTTTTTCCCAATATCTAATCTAAACTTACCCTCTCTCAGTTTAATATCATCTTCTGATTCAGCATAACGAAGACAGTGGGATTCATGACAGTGTGTCAGTGCTGGTAGCTAGTCAAAAGTAGAGGAAACAAGTTGCTTTGCCCCTAATGTTTATCCCATTTTAGTAGTTGCTGCTGTCCTGTCTGGGTCTGAGCCCTCTCCTGTTCTGTTAGGGGCTGCTGGGATGGTACATGGTGAAGAGTGGGCTGGAAGAGAAGCCAGACTCCTACGACATCCCTCGTGTCAGTCAGTACCGTCTGGCAGCACACCTGGGCTCTGCACTGGTCCTGTACTCTGCCAGCCTGTGGACAGGGCTGTCCTTGCTGCTTCCACAACACAAGGTATGGAGTGGTGTGCCAGGGTTTAAAAGCCCAGGGCAGTGTCACTTCAGAGGGTTGATGTGAAGGTAAGGAAAGGATGTGAAGGCTGATGATGCTTCTCCTGTAGTCTCTGTTCCTGACTGTGATCTAACACTTCCAGAATACTTACAAAATACCCATTCTGTAAACTTTTTGGTTATGGGACACTTGCTTTGGCTTGTGTTGTTGGGGTCAAAAGTGATTAGTCTCAGAATTTGGGGAAGTTCAGCCAGGGGTGTGCCTGGCTGGGTTAAATAGTTTGTGCCAGTAACTGTCCAGGGGCCACTTCAGTTTCTGCACAGAGCTGGACTTGATTAGCTGTGGTTTTAAGGGACCACTGAAGTGTGGCTGCTGTGTGGTGGTCTGTAAAATCCCCTGTAAAACACAGGCCAACCTTTTTGCCTATGTATGTGGTGAAGGCTTTTCTTAGCTGCTGCCAACAGCACTGGAAATGCCTTGATTATTTATTTTTTTATTTTACAGTTGCCAGAAACCAAACAGCTCCTTCGCTTGAGACAATATGCTCACGGCACTACAGCTCTCATTTTTCTTACTGCTCTTTCAGGTAAAGCTCTTACTTTCTGCTGTCCAGTTTGTGACTCATTCCTCTCTGTTGGTTTGGTTTTTTCCTTCGGGTCTATTGGGGACTGTGAGCAACCCCATCCATTCTCTGGGAAAGCTACTTCTGTCAGGGATCTAATAGTCAAGAACCTCCTCACTGGTCTTTCCTGGACGGGTGGAGATGAACCTTCCAGCCTGCCTGCGATCTCTGTATATATTGCTAAAAGAAATTCAAGATCAAGCTGAGCTCTTGAATGAGAGCTGTGTAACCTGGAGTGACACCTTTGTCTACTCTGGTGGTCTCATTTTCTGCTCTGGAATTGCAGGTGCCTTTGTGGCAGGGCTGGATGCTGGCCTTGTGTACAATTCCTTCCCCAAAATGGGGGAGCGCTGGATCCCAGATGATCTCCTTGCCTTCACCCCCGTGCTGAGAAATATCTTTGAGAATCCTACAACTGTACAGTTTGATCACAGGATCTTGGTAAGTGCTGTCTTCCTGATATGTCTGGACCGCTTCTTGGTTGCCTCCTGCAGCCAAGCTGTCTTCTTTGGGCTGTGGTTTTGTCAGCTTGAGTGATTTCTAAGGTGTCCAAAGGGCCTGAGAGCGTCTTACCAGTTTGCTTCTTCAGGAAGAGGAAGTTTAGCATTGTTATTTATTTTCAGTGTGGCCTTCTTCCTTAAGGAGGTCTTCCTCCTGCGCAAGTAACACACTTTGTTTCTCTGAGTCTCCTTTTCCATAACATGAGCTACAGTGTGGGGTAGGCCTCGCTATTGAAATGTCTTGGAAAGCTGTGTGGAATAAAACTTGGAAATCCTGATATTGAAAGCTTCCTCCAGCATTTCTGAACTTGTTTTGCACAGTAGTGCCCTGTGAACATATCTCAGCTAGTTAGAGTAATCCGGATATTAAATACCACTGGCAGCACTGCTGTGAACTAAGCTGTGGCTAAGACTAAAAAAAAGAAGGATTAAGCTGGATCACCTGGGGTGACCTGCACAGCAAGATTATGCTGGTGAACTGTAGCAGAGTGGTGGAAATTAGATCTGTTTTCCAGATGACTTCCACCTTCAGTTGTCAAGGTGACAGCTGGGGAGAGGGCAGACACAATCCCTAATTACTTGAATAAATGAGGAAAAACTGTTGAAAAGTAATGCATTCATTTGGAGCACAATAAAAGTCTCTGTAATTTTACTTAAATTGTTAACCTGATGGCGTGGGAGTTCTAGGATTTGGTCATGGCCATTAACACATTTCTTTAGTTAAATATTGCTCCCACAATTTCTTGTACTGCATGGAAAGCACAGCCAAAGGCCACTGCACCCGTTTCCCTTGAACTTTCATTGAAGGGTGGTTGTTTCCCTTCCCTTCTGTAGGGAATTGCCTCCTTCACAGCTATCACAGCACTGTACCTCTTCTCAAGGAAGATCCCACTCCCTCGAAGGACCAGGATGGCTGTGACTTCCTTACTGGCTGTAGCTTGTGTGCAGGTACTGCCCTTATTTTTTTCCTACTCCTTTGTAGCACATTCACAAGGCAGAGCAGACCTCACTTGGATCTATGCTGGCTCCAATAGTCTGGAGCTGAGAGGTGGAGCTGCGTAGACCCCACACCTCACCCTACTGCATGCACACTCTGAATTTGGGGTGGCCATGAGCCTTTCTAACACCACACTTCGTACTTGGAATAGTATCAGTGGTGCATCCTCAACTGCTCTTACCTCTTCTCCCTTCTTGGCAGGTGGGCCTGGGCATCAGCACCCTGCTGCTTTATGTGCCTACGCCTCTGGCTGCCACGCACCAGTCGGGCTCCCTGGCGCTGCTCAGCACGGCACTGTGGCTCATGAGCGAGCTCCGGAGAGTTCCCAAGTAATGAACCGGCGGGAGAGCCCTCCCGGGGGAGCCCCACCGCCGGACCCAGGAGCGGCCCAGCCCCCGAGCCCTGTGTGCGCAGGGGGATGTGCCCAGCCGGGCTGGCGCGGGAGCGGTGGCGGGTGTGAGTGCGGACTGTGTAACATAAAGGAGTTTTGTGAAGCGGCTGTGTCTGTGCCTGGTGCTCCTTCGCGGAGCGACGTGCGGAGGGATGCGGGCCCGGGCCGGGCCGAGCCGAGCGGAGCGTCTCCGCCAATGGGAGGCGGCGGTGCGGCCGGCGCGGCGCGCTCCGGGCGCGGATTGGCGGCGTGGCGCGGCAGTGGGCGGGGCGCAGTCCGGAGCGGAGCGGCCATGACGGCGCACAGCTTCGCGCTGCCGCTCGTCCTCTTCTCCGCCTTCTGGGGCCTGGTGGGCATCGCCGCCCCCTGGTTCGTGCCCAAGGGGCCGAACCGCGGGTGAGTGGGGGCTCGGGGGGTACCGCGGTCGGGGGTTCTGGAGCTGGGCCTAACCGTGCTAACGCCCGTGTCTCCGCAGGGTGATCATCACGATGCTGGTCACCACCGCCGTGTGCTGCTACCTCTTGTGAGTACCGCGGGCCGGGCCCGGTGCCCTTTCCCCCATCTCTGCTGGCCTCACCGGGACCCGTGGCTGCTGCCCAGCTTCCTCCGTAGATGGACAGGACAGCCCCCGGGCTGCGGCCCGCCTCCTTCCCGGGCCCATCACCCCCGGGGCAGCAGCCGCTCCCGGCGCTGTGGTCCTTCCCGCGGGGGCTGACGGCAGGCTGTGTCCCTTTGCAGCTGGCTCATCGCCATCCTGGCCCAGGCCAACCCTCTGTTCGGGCCACAGCTGAAGAACGAGACCATCTGGTACGTGCGCTTCCTCTGGGAGTGAGCAGGCCCTGGGAGCTGCTGCCTCAAGAGACCCCCATCAAACCCATCACCGTGAGTGGGCAGAGATGTCCCTGCTTGCCTGCCTGTATCTGGCTGGGGAGGGAGCTGCAGCTCAGCCTTGCTGGGCTGGGGGAAATGCTTTGGTATCTGTGCATTGTGGCTGTGGTGAGCTGGTCCCGGTGTGGGGCTGCTGGCTCTGTGCTGGGCCTGAGCAAATCAAGCACTGTAGTTCTCAAATTTGTGGCAGCTCTCTGATGAATGTGATTTGGTGCTAACTTCTCTTGCTCTTTTCCTCCCCCAGCTCTTGTAGCTGTTCCAGCCTCTACCCTCTTGTGCCAGACAGCCCCCAGAGGTGCTGGGACAGAGGCTGGACCCGCTGCCCAAGCACACCTGGAGCACTGCAGCCTGGACCAATGGATGGCTGGGCCCCCAAGCATGGCAGACAGCACTCCTGGATGAGGGCCTTCTAATCTGGCACTAGGAGCAGCCACACTACCAGGGAGAGACCCCTTCAGCTGGCCCAGTGCTGCAGTGACCGAGCACCATCCTGTGAGGGATCTGTGTGCCCTGCCAGGAGATCCTGTCCCAGCAGTGCTTGTCCTACCCTCTTGGTGTGTTCAGCCCTAGCCCCCACGTGAAACCCCTGCTCAGAGCCCAAGCTGCCCAATTAGTTGCCCTGTCCCCTGGTCATTACATCCACTGGCTGCCCATCTGCATGAGAACACAGGAGCCATTACATCCTCTGTGGTCTGGTCAGTCCCCTGTGGTGGGGGTGGTCCCTGATAAGGCAGATTCTGGCTATGGGTGGGAGAAGGGAGGGCTGACTCTGGAGGAGCATGCAGACCCCCTTGAGTGTGATGAGGGAGGTGTTGGGGTCTGCTGTAGGGGATGAAAAGAGAGCTGTCTCCCACCTGAGCAGTGAGGCAGCTGCAGTAGTGTTTAGGAATCTCCACCACAAGAAGATGGGTCCAGGTTCTGAGAAAAGCCAAGTAGGGCATTGTGTTTCAGGTTTCCCCTTATTTATCAGATAATTTATTTATATTTATTTATTTGTCTGTGTCGTTTAACTTGTGTTGTGGAAATAAATCCTTTTTCTAGTAAGTCATGCTGGAGGCTGAGTCACTTGCTGCTTTGAGGCTGAGCAACAGTCTCAGTCTTATTCGTCTGTTCCTTTCCTCAGCACTGTTCTTGCACCATGGGAACAAAACTGGGATCCTCAGCTGTTGAACAGGGGGGTCAGCAGCACACTGGTGCATGGAAAGTTTTATCCTTGATGCCACCTGTGCAGTCACGCTGTGGGATCAGGGTCATAGGGAGGGAACTGTGTGTGCTAGAGAGAACGTCGTACCTTCCCAGCCTCTTGCAGTGTTCTGGGGCCATTTCCATGGCACTGGAGCAGCTCAGCACCCTCTTTGCCAGACAGCAATGACCCAGGTGGGGAATAAGGTAAAAAACAGAGACCAACATCTTGGAGGGGCTCTGAGTGGGCAGGATTTTCCTCTTAGGAAGAGGGCAGCAAAGGATGCTGTCTCCAAGGATCCCAACAGTTTGGTTTGGATCAGAGCTCCCCTTACTGCTACCAGCTCAGTTAAGCTCAGTCCTGTTGGAATCAGAGAACGGTACTCTGGCAGGAAAGGAGCTCCATCATCCCACTTTGGCAGCAAGAAGCAGCAGCAGAGCTGTGCAGACATGCAGCCACCCAGCCATGCCACCAGCTGGGAACCATCGCTGCTGGGAGCTGCTCACTAGGAAATGAGACCAGTGCTGCTGGATGGCTCAAGGGGTTTGTTTATTGCTACAGGAATGGGAACAGCTGAGTTCAATATAAGTGACAAACTTCATTGGACCATTGGTGGGGCTCCAGCCCCAGGAAACGTTTGTGCCTGTGCGCACAGCTGCAGCCCTGACCTGTCCTGGGGCCCTGAGCTGGGCTGGACTGAGGTGGCTCTCCCAGGGGCAGGCCCAGCCTGCACTCATGGAGGAAAGAACCACACGTCCTGACACTGGTGCCTCGGACAGCCACAGGGCAGCAGTGCCCAGGAGGGAATGTGTGAAAGCCCACTCTGGTGATGCTTCAAGAATCAATTAATGAGCCCTCAGGGCTCAGTCTGGGATGTTGGGTAGGACTGTAGGATTGTCCTCCGAGGGAAGACATAGCATAGAGCAGGCCAGCCCTTCAGGAATACTCCAAGAGGGGCCAGGCCAGGCAGAGCAGCCTGGTGGAACTCATGGTTTACCTTGTTCCTGCAGGAACTTGGCTGGTGCTGGCCATTCTTCCAGCCCCGTGCTTGTCAGGGCCTGCAGAAGCCACCCCAGGTGATGAGCCACAGCACCTCAACAGGTTGCTCTGCAAACTTGTCGCTGAGTCATGGGGTGGCTGGGTGCTTCAGGCCAGAGCCTTGGGTTGGCTGCCTAAGTGACAGTGTCCTGTTATCTGAGCCATCTGCCAGGGCTGCAGCCTTGAGCCTACTGGTAACAGAGGACTTTGCTCTACACCACATAGTGAGGCAAAGGCCAGAGGCCAAGGAATGCAAAGATTAGGACTGGAACAAGGTGGAGAGGAAAGCTCTCATTTCCATAGCTGCCTCAGCCCACGGACTCTGGTTCTGATGCAGAGATGACGGAGTGCAGACTTTGAGATGATTGTTAAGAAAGAGTCCAAGCTCTCAGAGCCCAAGCTGTCAGCCAGTCCTAGTTCTGCTGGTGCAACTGGATGCTGGGTACCCCTGGCATCAGGGCACGCTTCCCTGGCCCAGCGGCACCACCACCTTGTCCAGCCAGAGCAGGGTGTGCTGGGCGGAGCGCTGCCGGCGGTGGATGCGGCGCAGCCGCAGGAGGTAGAGGATGATGGCCAACGCCACGACCAGGATGCAGGCAAAGAAGAGATAGTGGTTGTAGACAAAAGAGAGGCGCAGCCAGGAGCCGTGTGCTTGCCGGATGCTCTCCTGACGGAGATCCCTATGGAAAGGAATGTCAGGACTGGCCACGAGATGCAGTGGGGTACTGCCAGGGTCCTCCCACAGTCCGTGCAGAGCCCTTACCCAGCACAGTTACTCCTGCTCCTCCCCAGCCACCCTTCCCCGTGTGACGCCAGCACTGAGCTGATGGTACCTGAGTGGCAGAAATCGCGTCTTGTAGAGGATGGCCCCCAGTGTCCACTGCACCTCCCGGTCATACACCAGCTGGGCTGTGCGCAGGCTGGGGTAGTCCAGCGGGAACTGGAAACCCTCATGAAGGACTTGGTACATCCAGGCTGATTTGAAGCACTGATACCTGCAGACACAGCACACAGGAGCATCAGCCAGACACTAACAACTGCACCAGTCCCTTACCCCAGCAAAAGGCCCCCAGGAGGTCCAGCCATGGCATCTCCCAGCAAGTCCATTTACTTCAGCCGGTGCTGGTCAGCATGCGCCGAGTAGAGGCCACCACGGAAGCGCTGGGTCAGCACCTCCCAGCGCTGCCTGCAGTACTCCTGGGGGAAGGAGAAGTTGGGGTTCAGAGCAGAGAAACCACCCTCACTCCCAGCCCCAGCAACAACCCAGCTCCCTTGGGCTGGGGCAGCACCCACCTGGGCAGCAGAGGTGAAGGTGGGGGCACTGTATTGGCCCCCCAGGCGCAGCACATCCTCGGTGCAGTAGAAAAACTCTGAGAAGCCATAAAACTCGCTGTTGCTGAAGTCGATGGGTGCTTTGTAGGTTTCCACCAGAGAGACATGGCTGCCATTGGACCCTGTCAGGAGGGGCTGCAGCAGCTTTGCACAGGCCTGCCAGTCCCCTCGTCCCCTCATGTACAGGGTTTGGCCGCCTCTCACCACTGTGTCCTCCAGCCCCACAGGCAGGCAGGGGTCCAAGAAGGGCATTGTGGGGCTCAGCCCTGTCTGCTGGCTGTGCAGGCTGGAAAACAGTCCAGGAAAAAAATGGCAGTTGCACAGGGGGTCCTATACCACCTCCCAAAAGCCTAATCTAGCCCTGTCCCACATCCAGATACCCTCTGAACCAGACCAGGCTGTGTCCTGTTATACTCTGCAGAGCTGGTGCCTGCCCTGCCACCTCCTGCTAAGGATGAACTCACCCAATCTGTCATGCTGGCCTGCAGCTACATACTCTGAGCACATGTAGGGTGCAACAAGACACAGCCCACCCCACCCAGCTCATGGGGATCTATGCCTCTGCACAGCCCCTGGGGATCTGGAGGCAGGGGCTGCTCCTGGCACAGGAGTACCTGGGCACCAAGCCTCTCCACCTCTGGCGACAGCTTCATCTTGTGCCCTTGGAAGGAAAGGAGAGACAGGAGACAGGAGAGCTCAAGGTGGGGATGCAATGGAAAGATGTGCTGAGTGAATCAGTGCTGGAGGAGGGGAAGTCAGAGCAGGAAAAGCCAAAAGCCACTAGGAGGGGCCTCCCTGTAGCCTGTCACAAGGAGAGAAGGAGGAAGGCAGGGAGCTGTGGCACTGATAACACCTGCCAGGCTTGGCAAACAGCAGCAGCCAAGCACTCTGTGCCAGCCCAGGCACCTGCCACTGCCGCACAGCTGCTGCCAGCATGGCTGTGGGAGCTGTTATCACCACAGGCAGCTCGTGAGGGAAATCCAAGGGGGAGAGCACAGCATGAAGGAACCAGCACCCCGTTTCACAGTGCTTTAGTGGGGGCACCAGTAGGCGAGGCAGCAATACCGGTTGTGCTCATAGGTTTGGTTCAGCACGTGTTCCTCATAGCGCTGCCGGGCAAAATTGCCCCCGAAGCCCAGGAAAGTGTTGACGTAGACACGGTACATGTGGCCAGTGTGCTGCACGTCACAGCCCAGGTTGAATTCTGCCAGCAAGCTCTTAGCAGCCTCCTCCTGCTGACACAGAGAGGTCCATGATCAGCAGCAAGGCAGGGAAGGCGGGAGCTGCTCTCAGGGACCAGACACGCACCTGCAGTGGGGAGGAGATGGCTCCAGAGTCGGGCACTTCGTAGGCAATCTGCAGGGAGGCTCCTCCCATGTCTAGGATCCCAACTGTTCGTTTCCGAACCAGGGACTTCCCCTGGTCCCCCAGCGCTACGGTCACCACTGCATCCTCCTCTGCAACCCACAGCAGCATGTAAGCAAGAGGCAGGGCCTGGGGCAGCATCTTCTCCCTTCTACCATCACCCCACAGCCGCCTCATGAGGCTTCTTCACCCCTGCAGGCAGACCTCAAGAGCCGCCTGCAAGGACCACCTCCCATGTCCAGGAAAGTTTCACACATATGGCATTGCTGCCTACTCCAGAGGTTGATCTTAGCTACAGCACTGGTACAAGGTCCAGCACGGCTCTGCTTAGATCCTCCCAGCTGTCCTACAAGCAGCCAGACTCACCATCCTCGTGATCAAACCGTCCCAGGACAAAGTTGATGCCAATCCACGCATAGACACCTGCACAAGACAGAAAAGGTCATTACAACAACATACAAAAGAGGAACAAGCAGTGCTTTGTGGCAGCTCCTACCTTCCTGCTTCCCTGAGATCACTTCTGCATGTGATTTGGAGAAGAGGAAATCAAACTCCAGGGGCACATTTGTCACCAAGTCATCGAGGATTGCAGCTTGCTGCCTGCAAGGGTGCAGGGGAGGGATAGATGCTGGTGAAGAGACCAGAAATCACACTGCACTACAGCCCCCGTTCAACCCCACAAGTTCAGCTGCTGCAGCCAGAGATGAGAAATAGATCTATTTGAGATCCTCAGTCAAAAGCATCTCCTGTCAGCTCCCTCCCAGCAGGCTCAAACCCTCCTTCTGCATCCCTCACCACTTGTCCCTACAATGTGCCTTTTCCTTTTTCAATTCCCCCCCCTAAAGGATTCTTGACTCTCCGGCAGGGCCCAAGAGCAGGCAGCTGTCTCGCCTCTCCTCGGGGCTGAGGGACCCCGGCACATCCCTGGCCAGCCGCGCACTCACCGCTCGGGCAGCAGCCGCATCCCCGCCGTGCACAGGATGTACAGCGGCGTCTCCCTGTGTTTCCGCGCCGGGACGTGCGCGGCCGCGAACCGCAGCAGGGGCCGCAGGTAGGGGGTGGCCTGCTCGGGGTCTGCCGCCGTCACGGAGATGCCTGGGGAGAGAAGAGCTGTGAGCCAGGTCCGTGCACGGGCGGCTGGGGGCCGGGGAGGGACGGCACGCACCGGGTTTGATTTTCTTGACGACGGGGCGGCTGTTCCGGTCCCGCATCTGCTTGATGTCCAGCAGGTCGTGGGGGTTCCCGTTGTGCGGGGGCCAGAAGTAGACGAAAACCCGGGACCCGCTGCTGCCGCAGTCCACCACCACCCCGTAATTGAGGGACGAGTCCGCGGTGTCCGTGGCCGACAGCTCCTCCGCCCGCGCCAGGTACCTGCGGCACGGCGGCTCAGCACAGCGGCTCGGCACCGGCGGCCCGGCACCGGCACCGGCACCGGCGGTGACCCCGCGCCCCCGCAGCCCCGTCCCCGCTCACCTCTCGTCCCGCCGGGAGGAGCGGGGCGGCGCGGCCCAGCGGCGGGGCACGGCGGCCGCCAGCAGCAGCAGCAGCAGCCCCAGGAGGAGAGCGAGCCCCAGCACAGCCGAGCGCTGCCGCGGCCCCGGGCACGGTCCCACCGAGCGCCACGACAGGCAGGAAACGCCGATCCTGAGGGTAGAGAGCACTGTTCGGCACCGGCACCGCGCCGACCCCGACCCCGACCCCCTGGCCCGGCCCGGCCCGGCGCGGCCCCGCTCACCTGGCCATGTGCGCCCGCGCATCGCCGCTGCCCGCACCGCCGCCGCCACCGGCGGACACGTCACCGGCCACCGCTGCACCCCGCCGGGCGGAGCCCCGCCCCCGGCGGAACGGCGACCAATCGGCTCTGCTCGCCCTGCTGGAGCCACGCCCACACTGCCCGACGACCAATCGTACTGGGCGGGATGCGTTCCCCCCCCGTCGCTTCGCCCTTGCCCCCGCGTCCGACCTTCGCCGGGAGGCGTCACGCAGAGGCCTCCAGCCAATCGCGGGCGCCCAAATACACAGCACGCGCCGACATCCGGAGTGGCGGACTCGCCTGCCAATGGCGGCCCCTCGGTCCCGCGGGGAGGCGGGGCGGGCGAGCCAAAGGTCGCGGGCGCACCGGCCAATGCGCTGCGCGGCAGGGCGGAGCGCGAAGTTGAGACAGCCAATGGGCTGCGAGGGCCGGCAAGGCGGGCAGTCCCGGTGGCCAACGGGCACCGCGCTCGAACGCGCCTGAAGGAGCGCCCGGCCAGTGGCGGCGCCCGAGCCGCGGCGCCGACGGCCAATGAGCGCAGTGTGCGTGGGCGGTGCGCGGTCCGTCGAGCCAATGGGCGCGCTGGGTAGGCGGGCGCCGGGCGGTGGCGGCCAATGGGCGCCGGGGAGAGGCGGGACGGCGCGGGGCGCGGCGGGCGCGGGCCGGGGCGGCGGCGGCGGCGGCGGCGCGATGGAGCTGGGGGCGGGAGCAGGGGCGGGCGCGGGCCCCGGCGCGCGGGGCGGCGCAGAGTCGGGCCGCGTCCTGCTGCTGCTGATGGGCGGCGGCGGCGCGGGCCGGGCGCGGCGGGGCGGCGCGGAAACGGAGGTGGCGCCGGGTCCCGGTCCCGGCGCCGGCCCGGGAGGCCCTGAGCCGCGCTCCCCGCCCGCTCCCGACTACGAGGCGCTGCCCCAGGGCGCCGCCGTGTCCACGCACATGCTGGCGGGCGCCGTGGCGGGCGTCATGGAGCACTGCGTGATGTACCCCATCGACTGCGTTAAGGTGCCGGCGGGCGCGGGGAGGGGCGGGACGGGGCGTCGCACCGGGAGCCCCGGGCACGGTCTGACGGGCCGCACGGCCGGGCCCGCCCTGTTTTGCAGACGCGGATGCAGAGCCTGCAGCCGGAGCCCGCCGCTCGGTACCGGAACGTGCTGGAGGCCCTGTGGCGCATCGCCCGCACCGAGGGCGTCTGGCGGCCCATGCGGGGCCTCAACATCACGGCCACCGGCGCCGGGCCGGCGCACGCCCTCTACTTCGCCTGCTACGAAAAGTTAAAAAAGACGCTGAGCGACGTTATCCACGCGGGGGGCAATAGCCATATGGCCAACGGTACCGGCCCCGCCGCGCCGGGGTGGGAGCGGGGTGGGAGCGGCAGGGCTGGCGGTGGGGAGGCCCGGGCCCGCCGCGGGGGCGGGGTGCCGTGGATGTCCTAAAGCCCTGTGCTCTCTCCAGCCGTGAGCAGCCGCACGGTGCCGGGCACGGGGAAGCGCCGCTCCGCGCTGCCAGAGCTGCTGCCAGGTATCTGGCCTGACGCAGGTTAGTGGCCCTGGCTCGGAAGGATGCTGGTGGACAGGAGCTGCCTGCAGACAAGCCGGGACTGGCCGTGGCCCCGCGGGTTGGCAGTGCCAGAGCTCGCCCCGGCAGTGCCACATGGTTTCGGAGCCCGTCTCGCCACGGTGCACGTTACTCGTCTGGAGGACCCGCCACAGTAGGGGGAGCGTGGGGCTGAGGGGAGAGCAGGGCACGGCCTGCCCTTGGCCGGCATGCAGCGCAGTGCCAGCGGGCTTCTCTGTGGGGCCTGGGGACACTCGCCATCCTAAGGCCTCCCTGCCAGCTGGTGGCACTGGCCTGTCCCCCGAAGAGTGGACAGATGAGTCCTGGTCACCCCATAGGACTTGGCATCCTGTCACAATCTTCTTCCTCTCTTTCTCGATCTCACTGTGAGTGGGAGCCCCTGAGGATGGATCAGCCTGTCTTTTGGATCTCACCTTCAGATCTCACCTTTTCCAGGGGCCTCCTCCTGTGCCTTGGCCAGGGACTCAGGGCTCTGGTGGAGTCCCAGGGTCCCTCACCTTTCCCCCCCTCACATGTGGCAGTTCTTGTTTTGCAGGTGCAGCCGGGTGTGTGGCAACGTTGCTCCACGATGCAGCCATGAACCCTGCTGAAGGTAACGATGGTCCTGGCCTGCTGGGGAGGGGAGAATCAGGGTCTGCCAGAGCCTCTTGGCTGCCCTCTGTAGCACAAAGAGTGCTCTTGTTGCTTGCCTGACTGCAGGAGTTCTTTGGGGGCCCATGTGTCCACTTGGGGACCCTGCAGCTGCCTGTTATGAACAGGGTGGGTAGAAGAGATTAACTTGGCAGCACAGCAAACCACAGTTTAGGAGGAGCTGGGAGGGCATAGGCCTTTCATCCAGGAGTTTGGCTGGGGGCTGTTACCTGGAGTGGGAGAGAAGGCAAGAGAGATGTCATTGGCACTGCCAAAGTCATTCTAAGTGTGCGGAAGCTGGGCATTGCTTTATTGAGATCTAGGGAAGAGGTGGTACAGTTGTGGGCCTGTGTTCAAGAGGAAAATTAAGAGTGAGGTACAAAAACATGCTAGAAGAGTTGGGAGAAGGGAGAGCTTGTGAAATGTCTGGAAGATGCTGATTTTGATGAAATGGTATGTATGTATGGTATGTATGAAAAAGGTACAGGGAGATAGTAATTTTACTAAGTCCACAAAAGTGGTGGGAGAAGCAGAAGCAATGAGGAAAGGGCAGTCATGGAGGTTTTTTTCCTCTCTTAAAAGTGGAGGGCTTGTGATAGTGCAGGCTCCAGCTGATGTGGGCACAGATCCTGTCTCCCCACTGCATGGCAGGAGCCCCGAGGAGCAGGCAGCTTCCAGACTGATGTCATTCCTTCCTTGGACCTTCTTTTGTCATGACTGTAGTAGTTCAGCATTGCATCATTTTTAGTTCCTTATGGTCACATTGAGAGAAGGGGAGGGAGAACAGTGGCAGGGTGTGCTCTGGACTCCCCTGTCCTGCTCTTGGATGTTTTAGGGGGATTTGGAATCTGAATCTTGCCCCAGAATGGCTGGATTTTGGCAGTGGCTGCTAAGATTTCCTGGCTAGTGGGCTCTGCAGTGGGCTGTGGTTATTCTGGGCTGCAGTAGGGGTGGCAGGGGAGTCTTACCCAGATCAGGTGCTGTCTGGGAAATAAGAGACTGGTTGCCAGGGTGGGGGTTTCTGACTGATAGCTCTGCAGCAGTGAATGGGGAAACATCAGTTGCTTGGGAGCAAGAGTGGATCTGGACTGTAAGCAGTGGGATATCAGGATATTCCCTGGGGCTGTGGCATGTGAATGACTTCATAGTGATGATGTCCATGTGACAGTGATGCCTCAGCAGATTTAAATGGCTGGTGTCCTGTCTGGCGACACAGGGGCACTGGTGGTTCAAGTTGTCTCTCTTCAGCTCTTAGGCCAGTGTCCCAAACTCCAAGCAGTTGGAGGAAGCCTGGCTTTCTGTTTACCCTTCTCTCTCCTCTTCCCCTCCGTGCCTGGGTCCTGGCTGCTGCTGCTGCCGCCACCACCTGTCCCAAGTGGTGAAGCAGAGGATGCAGATGTACAACTCGCCTTACCAGCGTGTGATGGACTGTGTGCGGGCCGTGTGGCGCAACGAAGGGGCCGGAGCGTTCTACCGCAGCTACACCACCCAGCTCACCATGAACATCCCCTTCCAAGCCATTCACTTCATGACCTACGAGTTCTTGCAAGAGCAGCTCAACCCCCACAGACAGTACAACCCAGGCTCCCACGTGGTCTCCGGAGCCTGCGCGGGGGCTGTCGCTGCTGCTGCCACTACGCCTTTGGACGTTTGCAAAACGCTGCTCAACACCCAGGAGTCCCTGGCCTTGAGCTCCAACATCAGCGGACACATCACAGGCATGGCTAATGCCTTCAGGACGGTGTACCAGGTGGGCGGTGTGACCGCCTATTTCAGAGGGGTCCAGGCGAGAGTCATTTTTCAGATGCCCTCGACAGCGATTGCCTGGTCCGTGTACGAGTTCTTCAAATACATCCTTACCAAGCGCCAGGAGGAGCGCTGGGCTGGGAAGTGATCCAGAGCCAAGCGCCGTTCCAGACCTGTCTCACATCCCCTCCTGGTTTTTCCTGTGACCCCTCTCCCTTTTGGTTTGGTTTGTGTTGAAGAGAGGGGCAGCAAAGCCCTTTGGGGTTTAGCAATGCCGTTTTTTGCCTGTGGCTGTTGCAGCTCTGCTCAGGCTGCCCAGCTTGCTCTCTCCTGGGGTCCTCTGAGATGTCCCACTGGGAGCTGCAGCCCAGGTCACATCCCCTGGCATTTTGGTGGAGCTGTGCTCCTGACTTCCCTTAACCACAACATCTCACGCAAAACTCATCCCTGCTCAGAGGGGAAGGTGAATGTCCAGGCCTGCCCCTGCCAGGGCCAAGCTGAACTTGCAGTCACCAAGGAGGGGGTGACAGCGGGATGCTGGGGGCTTTGTCTGGCTTTTGGCTGAAGCAAAGCGTAAGTCTTGGCCGTTGTCTTGTAGCACGCACATGTGATGCTGACTGCCCCGGTGGTGGTGGTGGGTGAGGGGAGGATGGCACTTGAGGAGGGAGCCTGTAGGTTTGTTCTTGTTCCTGCTCTTGACACCTCCAATAAAAACAGTTCTGCTCTATCCTCATGTCCCATTCTTACTCCAGCATGGCTCAGCTCCCGGTACTGTGCCTTTCTGACTGTGCCTGGTGCTGAGCTCTGTTGATGGATTCCAGAGCAGGGAGGGAAGAGCAGTCTGGGGGTGGTGCTGGGACAAGGGGATCTGCTGCTGGTGTGAGTTGTGACCCTGCAGGAGAAGCTGAGGTTTATGTTCCTTGGCCAGGTAGTCCCACATGCTCAGTCTGACTGAGGGTCCTCTGGATACTTCCAAACTGCTCCAAATGGAGGTCTTGGCAGGAGGGGTTGTGTGTCAAGGAAAGCACAGGAATTTGGTGCTGAGTGAAGGCTTTGTGCACCTCATATAGGAGACCTGGGGCTCAGCAGAGCTTTTGCCCCATGAGTTTGAGTAATTAGACTAGTTTGATGCTTGATGAGCATCTCAAAATTGCTAATATCTTTTCCAATCTAGTGGTAATTAGTAGAATAACTTCTTTTTTTTTAACATGTTGTTAGTTGTCTTGATACCAGTTTATTTTAGGGTCCCACACAACTATGGAGCTGTGAGCTGAGCCCTAAAGTATTACCTCATTGTGCTGACCTGCCCAGAGCACATCTCTGGGTTTCTTGAACAGGGTGCTCATGGGTGATGCCCCACTCTCTCAGTGCATTCAGATGTGGCATGCCCAAAATAATTCCCTGGAGGAGATGTATTCACAGCTGTGGTATGTGCTGCCAGTGGGTATCTGGGTCAGATCAGAGCTGCTCCAGAGGATCTGCTGGCCTGGCCTGCACAGAAGACTGCTGGAGTGGGCTGTGGTGAGGACACAGGGGTTTTGCTGTGGCTGCAAAAGTTGCTGGGTGAGCAAGGGAGATGTGCCACTCTCGGTGGCTTTGGGCTCCAGCATGCCTGGAGGGCAGGGAGCCCTGCACTGCAGGCCTGGGTGCTTGACACTCTGCCCAAGCCCCAGCCTAGCCCAGCCTCCACCTTTCCCCTATGTATCTCTTGCCCTGGTTCCTCAGGGTGGTGAGGGAAGCTGAATGACCACCTGTGGGATTTCTGATGGCTGCCTGGCAGGTCTGGATACTCCTGGCACACAGCAGCCACAGCCACTGCTCTGCAGCCTGGGTCCTCTTGGTTGTGTGCTGTGCCCATCCTCTGCTCCCTGGTGTGAGCTGCAAGCTCCTGGCCCCTGCTTTTTCTGCATGAGCAGAAGGATGAGAAATTCCTTAAAGACACAAAAGCCACAGGAGGTCAGGAAATGGGAATTTTCCCACTATTTCAGGAGCTGGGGCTTTAAGAAATAGTCTTGAGTATTGCAAGATTTGGCAGCCCTGCAACTCCTCCACCCAAGCGGAAGAAGCAGAGATGGCTGGGAGAGAGCAGGGCAGGATTACATTGGAGGGCAGGGCATTAGACAGGAGTTTGCAGAAGATGGGTACAACTGGGCTTTGCCAGGACTGGTCTCTGCCCAGGAGCTGAAAGCTGTTGGCAGCAGAGCTGCAGCTGTCCCTTTAGCCCTCACCATGCTCTGGGGCAATGACCAACCCCATGGAGGTAAAGGCATAAACAGACTGGGGCTGCGGGAAGATTCACACTATTAAATCCATCAGCTGCTGGAAGAAGCTCTATAAATGTCAGTGGATGAAGGCATGATTGAAAGTGTCTCTAGGATGTTTTGCAGGAATAACTACCCACAGAAGTGCTGGGGGAGGGAGTGAGACCCCCTGGAAGAGGGAGATAAGTCAGCACAGCCCAGAAATGCTGCTCTGTGAGCAATTGGCCTAAAGCATTTCCTTGGCAAGGGCACAGCCTTTCCGGTCTCCCGGCACTTTGCCAGCTTACCCAGCAGCAGCTGGGTGTTGCCCAGTGCAGGCAGCAGCAGCCCTGCAGGGAATGGCACTGCCTGTTCTGGGTTTGGCACTGCAGGGATAGTAGAGCTGCCATGGGGATTCCCAGATATCCCTTGGGCCACAATGGATAGGAAAAATGTCGTCCTGCTGCCATCTCAGAGCTGAGTGCCTGACACAAACTGAGGGCTGGCCGTGGCAGTGTGCTGCTGCTCCCCAGCTCTGCCAGGGTGGGGGTGTTCCCTTGCCAGACAGACTGGTTCCTCTGGCATTTTTGGCATGATGAGATGCCTGGAGGCAATGGAGTTCCTTGCTGGCTCAGCTCTGGCCACTGCCTTTCCAAGGTCTGATAATGCTTCTCAGTGTAGCCACGTTGTTCTGGGTCTGTCCTATGGCCTCCCAGGTATTTGGCTGTGCTTCGAGTGAGATCTCTCCTCCTACAGCCTCTTCTGAGCAGAGAGACTATTTTTGGCTTTCCAGTAAGGAAGGAGTGCTCAGCCCAGCAGAGTTTTGGAGACAATCCCTTTTCCTTTCATCTCCCTGCAGGATCCCTAGCCACATCCAGCACAGGCAGGGATTTGCTGCCTTGCCTTCCTATGTCCAGCTGCCCCTTGAGCCCTGTCCTGGTGTGTTCTGGGTTGTGTGAGCCCCACAGCCCCTGAGCAGGCAGAGCTGGGAAGCACCACTGGCCTGGCCCTGCTCCAGGTGATGGGTCCGGAGCTGCTGTGCTATGGCACAAGCCCAAACTATTTCAGGCAGCCTGAGGCTGCTGTGCCAGGAGCAGCTCAGGAGCCCCCAGCTGCCTTCCTGGGGTAACTGGAGATGACTGCACTCCTGCACTTTAAGGGCAGAGCTGGGGTGAGGGAAGCTGGGGTCTGAGGGTTCATCTTACTCAGAGAAAGAAGTGGGGGAGATCTCCAGTGTCTGTCCTGTACCTTCAGCTGGGGCTGCAGGGCTCCTGAGCTGCTCCTGCCTTCATGACTCCACACAGGCCACTGGGGTGAGAGCTTGGAAGCTTTTGTCAGCCCAGCTCAGGGGCAGGCAGGGGGGCAAGAGCAGTGCCCTGAGAACCACATCCATGTGCTCTGCCAGCACCCTGGGCTGCCCAGAGGTTTCCTGCCCCACAGCGCCTCTGCAGTGGGTGCCTGACAGCCCTGCTCCGTGGGAGGTGGCTGGAGTCCATGGGGAGCAGAGATGGACTCCCAGCCTCCCTCCAGCCCAAACCCACCCTGGCTCTGGGATTCCTCAGGGCTGTGTCAGACCCCAATAAAGTTGTACAAGTTCTCATGACCTCCCAGCCTTACAGCAGTGCTAAACACAAGCACCAGGGCTCCTGGACACAGAGCAGACATTGCCTCTGGTGGGCCTGGAAAACCCCCTCCTGACCCACATTGCTGCCTGGGTTAAACTGAGAGACAGCTCCGGGCTGGGCTGGTCCTTGCCTGGCTCTGTCCAAGCATGGCAGTGCAGGAGGTAGCCTGAAAGGCTATTTCCCTCTCTAGGTAGGGAATAGACCCTGAAAGGTAAAGCTGAGGCTGAAAACTTTTATCTCTAGAGAACCACTAGGAGAAGCAATCCCCTGGGCTGGGCTGGGACAGCTCTTGGCATGTCTGCTCTGATGGGGTGAATACCCATACTTAGTGCAGGCTTCTGTGTCAAATTCCTCCCACGAAGGGACTGCAAAGTGGCATCCTGGCTGGAACTGGGGTGTGGGCAGATAGCCTGCTGCACTGGGGAGGTGACAGAGGTGGGGAAGGAGCCGCTCCTGGGCTGGATGGGAGTGGCACAGGGGTGGCAGCAGGGGTCACTCTTGCAAGCGTCCTCACATGGGGGAGGACAGCTCGGGCGTGCTGTGACACTAGAGCTTGGTCTGAGATCATCCTCAAAAGCGGCTGAAGCAATGGCTGTTCCAGGAGACTGGTGAAGGCTTTAGCCCTAATCTCCCTGGCCCAGCATGCCTGCAGATATTGCACTGGCAGCCAGTGTCAGCCCCAGAGAAAGCCTGCAATGCCTCCCGGGGCAATATGGCTTTGGGACTGACATAGGAGACTCCTGGCAGGCACAGACCACGACTGGCACAGCTAGGTGGGTGCCAGGAGAAATGTAAATCCAAGCACTTTTGGATGCCTATTAGACCTGAGCAGTATGTCACCAGGAGCATTGCCAAGGGCCATTTAAAGGTAGGGAACTGGGCCAAAACTGAGCTGTGCCTCAATGTGGGACACAGCTCCCTCTGGTGAGGATGGAGCTGTGACAGGCAGCAGGCGCTGGACACTAACAGCCATCCTATCCCCTTGGGCAAGAACTTGCAGGGAGGGATCACCTTAGCTGGAAGCTGCAGGCAGTGGCAGGGCATCAGGAGTTTTAGGGGGGGTCCAGGAATTAGGTGAATTGCATTATTTTGGGGAGGAATAAAAATTAAAAAATAAAATAATAATAATAAAAAAAAATCTGCTGGATCTCTCACAGAGACAGCCTGCTCGTGCCTAAAAGAACACAGCATTGCTCGCTAGCTGATGACCTGCACGGTGGCTAGAGACTGGGAAGGGACACTGGCCTTGTCCCCAGCCGTCCCCTGGCAGCGGGGCAGGGTGGGTGCCTTGGCTGCGTGCACAGCCCCCGGCGATGCTCTCGGTGCAGCAATGCTCCCGCAGGGCTCTGCCGTGGGGAGACACAGCCTGCTCAGAGCCCACGCAACCAGCCCGGCCCTCCCGCTGTCCAGTGTGTGCCGCTGCCCCTCCCAGCGGGGACACCACACCCTGTCCCGACGCTCCGCGGCTGCAGAACCCCCGCGGCGCGGGATGGCGGGGACAGAACCCCGGGTGTCTTTCACTCCCTGTCCCCGTGCGCTGGCCGATAGATGGCGGTGGCGTATCTCGCTTGGGGACAGGCCCCGGGAGCAAGTGTCCCTGTCCCTGCTGGCAGCCCGGGGAACCTGAGCATCCCGGGCAGCACCCGGGACCCCGCTGGCCCCGGCACCGGAGAAGGGTCGTCCCCGGGAAAGTGTCTGTGGGGTTTGTTTATTGCCCAGGTGAGAGATAGTTGGCATGATGGCGCCGGGAAGGGCTCTGACAGGACATAGGGGCAGCTTTGACCTTCAGCAGCACTCTGTTCTGGAGGGGACAAAGATTCAGCCTCCCCCTGTGGACACCTGCATCCTTGCTTGAATCAGAGTGAATTCTTCGTGGGTCACCTGGATCTCTAGTGGCAGCACTGTGCCTGATCTCACCATTGAAGGAAGAAGAAACAGCTCAAACGTGCAAGTCCCTTCACCCTGCTCAGTCAGGTGTAGTCATCTTGTGATGCAGTGACTCATCCACGGAAGGGAGGCAGGTCCCTGCCCCTTGTGCTGCGGGCGTGTAGTGGGAGAAAGCCCCGCTGGAGGCTCCATAGCACAACTACGAATATTTTAATTACCTGATCCATGGCTGGCAACAGCTTTCTTGGCACTGGTGAGTTCTTATGTGACAACCCCATATTGCCATTGCCAGGAAAAGCTTCCAGCATCTCCAACACCTGATGGCTCCACAGAGCCCCAGTGGCCAAGCAGCCTCGGCAGCTCCCAGCTCAAGGGCTGGGGTGGCTGCAGTGGGAAGCTCTGCAGAGCAGGAGCTGACACTCCAAATAGAGGAGCAAGAGCCGTGCACCACACTAGCAAACAGCTGGGTCCCCAGGCTCCCAACCCAGGCAGCAGGAGGTGGCTATGACCAGGCTGCAGTAGATGGGACCAGAACTCAGAGATTCCTACCTGGATCCACAAGCAGCCTGACCAGCCTCACTGGGAGCAGGCATTTCCCTCTGCACCCAGGTGAGCTCCTTGCTGATGGCCACAAGTAGGTGCTGGAGACAGAAGAATGAAGGATAAGAGGGGGAGGGATGACCTCAGCAGTAGGGAGAGAGGAAGGGAAAAAGATGTCAGGAAGGAGAGGACACCAGAGCGTATCTGTGGTGCTGCAGAAGGAACAGCACTGCTTCTGTGTGATCCTGAGTATGATGGAAAGGCAACAGAAAAACCAGCAATAACTGGGCTTTGGATGGAGCCTCCCTAGGAGCCACTGGATGCAGACAAGTTCTGCTCATGGACTCCTCCTTGTACAGGAAACTTGAATAAAAAAAAAAAACAGCTGGAGCCTGCACAGAGCGGGTCTGGGGCCTGGGAGTTAAAACCTAGCTGCCCCAAAAGTCCCTCCTTTCCTTTAAATCAGTTAACTTAGAGAATCTCATTCCCATTTGAAACCAATCAGCACCTTCACAGCTTGATTTCCAAATAGCAGTAAATCCCCCAATCAACCCGGAAGAAACACATGCCCGTTGCCCCTTGTCCATGGCCATCCTTGTCACTCCTTCCTTGATGTCCCTCTGGCTATGGCACCACCACAGCAGGACCATGCTGAAGGAATTTCCACCAGAGATTTCCCTGTGCCTCTCACCCTGCTGGAGGTATCCTGCTTCAGCCCGGGGTGTGAGGGACAGGGTACATCATGGGCGGGTGCTGCCTCCAGCACAGCCACGCAGCAACTTCCCTCCATTGTGTCTCCCCTCCCTGGGCAGCTGGTCCAATCTGCAATCTCCCACCATCTCCCTCCCATTGGCCTCTGCCGGCTGTTCCTCCTCTTTGGAGCGTTCCACTTCCGCCACCCTGCTCCGGGCCCTCCAGCACTGCCGCCTCTTTGTGCTGTTTTGTCCTCCCCATCGGCTCAGGAGCTTTGGGCGAGGCTCTGCAGAGGGGTCCCTCCCACTAACCCCTTGCCCTTCCTCCAGTCTGAGCTGGTGGGACAGCTGGGATGTGTCCCAGGAATGGGGCTTGCCATGGTGGACATCTAGAAACTTCCAGCGCCATGCGGCATCAGCCTGCAGTCAGGCTCTTGGAAACCCCCGGCCGGGCGCTGCTCCAGCTCCATGGAGGGAGAGAGAGGCCAGGGTTGTGACCAGTCACGAGTGGAGAGTGCTCTGCCATGGCTGGGTACTGCTGCTCTGGATCATGCTGGTACTGCCCAGCATCACCCCCTGCAACACGGCCGTGAGGTCCCTGGGGGTCCTTTTGCTTTACAGAACTGTCCGTGCTCTAGGGACTGTCACTGCAGGCCTGGGCAGCATGTCCCCTGCTGGAGTCTGGTCTCAGCCAGAGGCTCTGCAGTGGATTTCTCATCAACTGCCATGTACTTTGAGGGGATGTGTTAAACTGGGAACTCCTCTCACACACCCTGATTTTGGAGGAGTTTCTATTGTGGTTACGGTTCCTCTGGCTTGCACGCTGAAGTATGAACTCACATGGGTCCCCTATTTTTGCAGACATCGGTCTGGCAGAACATGGAGGAAAATGCAACTCCTTCCTATGGCAGAGACAAATCTCTCCAGCCCGACTGCTGCTGCGAAGAAAGCGCATTACCTTTGTTCTTGGCTATCCTGTTTCTACCCACGAGACCACAGAGCCTTAACCACTAATCTCTGAAAGCCAAGAGCAGGGCCTGGGCTTCCTCTCCTGCGACACCTTACTGCCATCCAGCAAACAATCAGCTGGGCGTGCCGCATCCTCTCCCAGCGCCGGCCCCGTGAAGCTGCCGGCTCGGGGTGGCTCCCGGGACAGCGGGTGCCGTGCCGTGCCGAGCCGGGCTGGGAGCCGGGGCCGGCGGGATGCCCACTCTGTCCCCGCAGTGGAAAGAATTTTTCCGGTTCCTTTCAAACAGCAACCCCCGGAGGTGCACGTTCAGCTCGAATGGTGGGAATGTGCAGAGTAAAACCCGGGGTTAGGAACGTCAATCGTTACCTGCTGCTTCTGCGAGGGCAGAGCGGGGTCCTCTGCTCGGGACAGAGGGACTGTCACACGACACACATGCGGAGATCATGGGGAGGACACGGTGGGCAGCGCTGGGGCAGGGGGTGACACAGCCAGCCCCTGGTCCGCGTCCGTCGCGCCGGCTCCGAGAGGGCTCCGCTGGAAACACCTTGGGAGAGCCGGTGTGGCGGCCGGGCAGGTGTGCGGGCCGGGGCCGGCACGGGAGAGCTCCCGGCGCCTTCGGTCCCCCCGCCGCCCGAGGTGCCCCAGAGGCCCGGGGCTGCCGCGCCGCTCTGCGGGTGTCCGGCCCTCCCGGCGCGGCTCCGGGCCCGGCGGGACCCGCACGGCGGAGGCAGCGGGGCCGCCCCGAGAGCGCCGCAGTGGCGACAGCGGGACCCGGCGGGCCGGGACGGGGCGGGCGACAGGCGACCCCGCGGCCGGTCCCGTGGAGCTCGGGGGCCTCGGCCGCCCCCTCCCCCTGCAATCGAGCGAAATGGCTGAACATGTAGCAATAATGCCCCGGCATTCAGGCTGCCCGGCCCGGCTGGCCCTAATCAGCGGCCCGCGGACCCCCCTCCTCTTCCCCTGCGCTCCCAGAATGGGGAACAAAACCCAGCACGTTTCTGCAGCCCCCGCGCATAAAGCGCCGGGCCTGGGCCTCAGTGGGGGGCAAAGCGGCCCGTCAATCTCGGCGCCGGGCCCCCTTTGTCCCTCGCCTCCCTGCCACACCTTTTGTTCCCGAATCCAATAAGCGCCTATTCCCGCTACCTTCCTCGGCGGCTCCTTTCAGCGCCGGCCCGTCGGCCACAATGGGCCCGGCTCTGAGCTGCGCGGCCCCATTCAGCGCCCTTGGCACGCTCACAAGCCGGCCGGGCCGCCCTGCCCCGCGGGCACCGCCGCCCCGCCGCCGGGCACGGCCCCGGCCCCGGCCCCTCCGCCGGCCACCGGCCGCGGGACGAAGGAGGATCGGGCGGCGAGTATTGCACCTGGTTTATTGACTGACTGGGCGAGCTGGCGCTGGCAGTGACCAATACAGAGTAGATAGAGGGGCCGCGGCACTGGCGGGCCCCGCCGTCGGCTTTTTACAAGCAAAGCTGCTCCGCTGGCGCGGCGCGATGGGCCCCGGCCCGCCCGGCCCGTCCGGCCGTCGCGGCGGCTCCGCGGGGCGGCGGCGCTTCTCTGCGGGCTCGGGCGGCCCCGTCCCGCCTCTCCGCCCCGCTCCGCTCCGCTCCGTCCGTGGCCGGCCCCGCACCGCTGCTGGCGGGAGCGCCGGGGTCCCGCCGCGCCGTCCCGCCGCCGCCTCCGGTCCAGGCGCGCGGCCGGGCCGCGGTGCGGTGCTAACGGGGCCGGGCCGCCCTCTCGGTCCGCTCCCGACCCTCAGTGCGTGCGGGCTACCAGGCCCGGATGCCCTGCAGTGCGCCCTGGCCGCAGGAGGGCCCCGCCGCCGGCTGGTGCAGCGCCTGCCCGCCGCCGCCGAACCCCCCCAGGCCGCCCACGTTCACGAAGGGGCCGGCGGCCGCCGCGGGGCTGCAGGCCGCCTGCATGGACGCGCCGCCGGTGCCCGCCGGGTAGGTGCAGCCGTAGCCGGGGTTGTAGGAGGCGGCGTTGCCGTAGCCGTAGGCGGGGAAGCCGTTGTAGGAGTAGGGCCCGTTGTAGGCCGAGCCGTAGCCCTGCGAGCCGCCCAGGCACGGCTTGCCGTCGCGGACCAGCACGGGCACGGCCACCCTGCGCGGCGGCGGCGGGGCCGCGGGGCCGCCCAGCTCCAGCGACTTGTCCTGCCGCTGCCGCTTGCACTTGTAGCGCCGGTTCTGGAACCAGATCTTCACCTGCGTGGAGGTGAGCTTGAGGCTGCTGGCCAGGTGCTCCCGCTCGGGCGCCGACAGGTAACGCTGCTGCTTGAACCGACGCTCCAGCTCGAAGACCTGCGCCTGCGAGAAGAGGACGCGCGGCTTCCTCCGGCTCCGCTGCTTCGGCCTCTCCGTCTCCTCCGCCTTCTCCGCCGCCTCCAGCGGCTTCTTCAGGACGCAGCTCTCTGTACGGGGGAGCACAGGTCACGGGTGCGCCCCGCCGAGCCGGGCGCTCGCCGCTCCCGACGGGCCCCGCCGGCGGACAGGAGCTCCGCGCCCGTCGGGGCACCGCGCTCGGGCGGGAGGCAGCGCTGGGACCGGCACCGCCTGTGTTTGCCCGATTGGGGCGGCGGGGCCGGGCACGTTCCCGCACCCCGGGCCGGCTGTGGCACCGCGAGCAGAGCCCCGGCCGCGTCCCGCACACGCCGGGCACCTGCTCCGCCGCCGGAGCTGCGGGTTGGGCCTAACCCGACCCCTTCCTCCCCCTCCGCCACCGAAATTGCAGAGCCCGATCCGGCACCCTCGGAGCGGGGCCTTGGGAGGCGCTCCCCGGGGAGGAGGCGAGCGGGGCGCTCAGGAGGGCGGCGGCGGCCCCGCGACGTGCCCGTCCCGGCTCGGCACGGCCAAGGGACGTGGAGCGGCTCCAGCGGCAGGAGCTGTAGGGACTCGCGGGGCGATGCCCCAGGGCCGGGAACGCACCACGGGAAGGCAGCGCGGGGCCCGTCCCGGCGGGGCGGTGCAGTGTGGGGGAACGCGGCGCAGCCGATACTCACTTGGGTCTCGGACCGCCGGGTCCAGCTCTTCTCCCGGGCCGGGGGCCTCGCAGGAGCCCCGCAGCACGGCGTGAACGTAGTTATCGGCGGAGATCCGCGCGTCCGCCTGGCCCCCGGGCGCTGCCATGGGGCTCAGGTACGAGAGCTTTTCCTCCTCCTCTTCCTCCTCGCCGTCGGAGAAGCGGGCGCCGTCGGCGGCCGCCAGCAGGCAGGCGGCGGGGTGGAAGTGGTGCTCCAGGTGGTGCGGGAGCTGGGCCCCATAGTGCGGGTCCTGCTGCTGCTCCAGGTTGAGGATGTCTTTGACAGAGAAGGGTGTGGAGGTGACGGGGCTCGGTAACATCATCGGGGCAGCGCCGGCGGCCAGGCGGTGCCGGGGCCCGGCGGCGCTGGGGCGGCTGCTCGGCGGGGAGCGCCGCGCCCGGTGCGGGGGGAGCCGAGAGACGAGGGGCCGCGCCTGCTTCTGTCTAAGTTGCCTCCATTAGCTCGGCGCTGGGGGTCTGCGTTTTGTTACAGCTTCTGCAGGGACAGCCAAAGGCTCGGGAGCCTCCTCTGCCCCGGGCCGGCACGTCACGGCAAAGGAGGGGCCGGGGGCGGCCTCGCCATTGGAGAGAGGGGGAGGCAGAGCCGGCCCCCTGCCCGGCTCCGGCCGCCCGGCCAGAAATAGCAATGTATTAAGGCCGCACTCGGGGAGGCCGCTGCCCCGCAGAGCGCCCCGCCGGCCCGGCACCCGCCCGGCGGGCTCGGGGACGGTGCGCCGGGCTCGGTGTCCCCGCAGAGAGCCGCGGCCGCCGCCGCCGCGCCCCCAGTGCTAAGCACGTATAGGTAGGTGGGGACCCCGCCCGGGCGCGCCCCGCCGGCCCCTGCCCGCACACGGCTCGGCCCGGCCCCAGCACGGCCCGACATGTGCCGGCCCGGCCTCCCCGCACCGCAGCACGGCCCCGCAAGCGCCTCCCGCCGCCCGGAGCGCGGAGCGGAGCTTCGCCTCGCCACCCGCACCCTCCCGCAGCTGGCGGCCGCTCCGCCGTCCCGGACGGGCCGTAGCCTTGCGATGTACACGTGTCCGCCCCACTCCGCATCCCCCTTCACCCCCATCCCTCCGCCGGTGCCCCCGCAAACCGAGCGGCCAATGTGCCGGCGCAGCTCCCCGCGGCCGGTGCGACACTCGCTCCCACCGGGGAAACGGCGCTCCGCCGCCGCCGCATCGGGCCCCGCTCCCCGAGGCCCCCGGGCCCAGCCGGGCGGACCGGGACGGGCCGGGTGGGCAGCCCGGGACCGCGGTAACGCGGGGCTGGGTGAGGAACGCGACACCGCGATCGCCCGTGTTTCCTTTCGTTGTTTTTCGTTTTCTTTCGTTTGGTTTCGTTTCGTTTCGTTTCGTTTCTTTTCTCCCGCCGGTAACGGGCGGCCAGCGGCTCTGCGGAGCCACCGCACTGGCGGGTGAGGCACCGAAGGAGCTGCCGAGCTCCCGCTCACCGGGTTTGGTCGGGCACTGCCCGGGCACTCGGTGATGCGGGGGCCCCTCGGCGCTCCCGCGGCTCCAGGACTGTCGAAGGGGCTCCGGGCCGCCGCGGCGCGGGGAGCGGCCGCACCGAGGGAGGGGAGGGAGGTCCTTGGTGAGATTTTTCGTTGTGATTAAAATCCCGCTGCCCCGCAGGATTTGGATCGGCGACGAGGGGAGGCCGCGGGAGCCGGGCGCGCAGCGGGCAGGTGAGTGTCCCGGGCCTTCGGGGGCCTTCAGGGAGTTTCTCTCGTGTCGGTAACGTCCGGCGGCCCCGCCGTTTAGCGGCTCTGTCGGTGCCCTGGTATTTTCCTATTTCTGCACGGCCCGGAGATGCATTTCCCGGGGCGCAGCCCGGGACAGGAGCGAGCCCCGCGCCCTTGGCCCAGCCCGTGTGTTCCCGGAGCCGCGGCGGGGCCGGTCCCCGTTCCCCGCACACCGGGCCGCTGCCACCCGCGGCTTCAAACCCCTCACCACGTAAATACAAGGCTTCGGTCTCTTCTGGCCGCTGCCCTCCCGTTCCCCGGGCGAGGCGCCTTCCTGCGCTCCAGAGTGAACGGGGAAGGCGCCCGCAGTGAGGCCTGCCCGGGGCCCGGCCCTGCCCCGCGCCGCCGCTGCCCGGAGAACCTCGGCGCTGCCGGGACCCCGGAAAAAAATTAGTAACAATTAGCTCCTTATCCTTGTTACACATCCGCCACTGTCCCGGGCCGCTCCCGCCCGCCTCGGGGCACGGCCCGTGTCAGCGGAGGCGGCCGGGCTCTGCACAGCGCCGGGCTCCCCGGGGCTCCACCGCGGCCGGGCTCTGCACAGCGCCGGGCTCCCCGGGGCTCCACCGCGGCCGGGCTCTGCACAGCGCCGGGCTCCCCGGGGCTCCACCGCGGCCGGGCTCTGCACAGCGCCGGGCTCTGCACAGCGCCGGGCTCTGCACAGCGCCGGGCTCCCCGGGGCTCCACCGCGGCCGGGCTCCCCGGCGGGAGAACAGCGTCAGGGGCCCGTGCCCGCGGTGCTGGCGGCCATAAGAACTGCCGGGCCACCGCCAGTGTCCGCCTGCCCGTCCGTGTGCGGGGCAGCCGCCGCCGTGCCGAGGCCGGGGCCGTGCCCCGCCGGGGTCTGACCCGTTCGGCGCCATCGCCTCCCGCCCGCACCGGGATCCCGGACGGGCCCATCGCCCGCCGCGGCCCGGGAGCCCGAATCGGGCATGAACGACACATCGGGACGTCTCCCCGGTGGTGCGAGTGGTTCTCCCGCTGAGGCCCGCTCATTTGTGCTGCTGCCGGCCGCACGGGCTGCTCGGGGAACCCGAGGAGGGGAGCAAAATGCGACCGGGCCTTTCCTGGGCCCCTCATCCTCCGCCAGTGTCCCGGTGCGGTAACCGGGCCCCCGCTTTCCCCCTCTTTAGTGGAGGGGACGGGTGGTGAGTTCCCGGCTGGGGAAGCCGGAGAAGCGGGGAGATGGCCGGGCCCGGCCGTGCTGGCGCCGAGGAGCGCGACCGGAGCGGAGCGAGGGGTGCGGGGGTACAAAGCCGGGGGAGGAAGGAATAGGACAGCCCTGGTACCTGCCGGCGGGTCTCAGCCCGGCATGCGGCTGCAGGGCTTTCCCAGGCCGGCTGGGCTGGGGTCATCGGGCTATTAATGGTTATTTTATTTATATCATTAGCGGCGTCCCCTGAGCTCTGTTTACAGCAGGGCCTTGTTGTCCCGGCCGCTTCTGCGCTCTGTTTAGACAGGGGATTATTGTAATGGATGGAGCTCGCCGTGCGGATGCTGCAGCGGAGCCAAAAGGGCCAAGAGCCTCCCCCGGGCCCGGGGAGCGGGCAGCAGCCCCGCTGGGCCGTGCACACCGCGGCGGGCGGGCCAGGCAGCGATCCGCCCGCTCCCCCCGAGGGCTCCGGTAGCAGCGGCCGCGGCCGGGGGTCTGGCTCGGGGCGATGCTATCAGCACCGGGGCTGCTAATTGCTCCATTAGTCTCGCGGGTGCGGAGTGCTGGAGCCGGCCCCGCGCTAATGGCCGTAAACAAACAAACACACGCTAATCCGAGCCCGTCTCGGGCCCCGCGCCCGGGGAGCCAGCGGGACACGGCGGCGGGAGGCGCGGGGCGGGCGGCACCACCTGCCCGCAGCCCCGGGAGCCCGGCGGGCCACGGGCCGGGGCCGGAGCCGGAGCGGACCCGCCGCCGGGAGCTGCCCCCCGCGCCCGGCTCTATTTACACAGAGCCTGCCCTTGTGTAAACGCTGCGCGCCGTGGTTTATCTCAGGGCCCGTCTGGTTCTCGTTCTCTGTCAGCAGCGCCCGGTGAAGGATGGCCCTTTCCCAGGAGTTCGGTCCTGATTTATGTGAGAACCGCAGCGCGCCGGGGACGCCCCCGCACGGCGGGGCCGGCGACGCGACGCGGAGAGGCGGCGGGTCTGGGGACAGCCACCCGCGCCCCGTACGGCCCGCACCGGCTCCGCACGGCTCGGTACCTGCCGGCGGCGGGCCCCGCGGGGCTGTCCGGCACCGCACGGCACGGCACGGCACGGCACGGCACGGCACGGCACAGCGCTCCCCCGGGGCCGGGCTCCTCGCTCGCAGCCTCGGCGCCCCTCACGGTGCCCAGTGGGCTCCGCCGGCAGCTCCCAGCCCGGACTCACTCCCTGAGTGCGCTCACCCGGGAAAGGATGGCGTTTATCCCTGCCCTGCCGCCTGCACGGGAATGGCTTCTTTTCACAGCTCTGAAAAGAAACGTTATCTGTGTTCCTCAGGAGAGAAGAAGGCTTCTACAGGCAGCGGAGCCAGGTCCAGGCAGGGGTGCAGGATGCTCACCCAGCGACGGGCTCTCTCCATCTCCCGCTGCCGTGTCCCGTCTGTGCCCGTGCAGTGCCTAGACCATCCTGTTCACTCGGGTCCACCACCTGACACCTGCCTGCATCTCTCCGAACCCTCAGAACCAGCTGGCTTGATTTGGCCAAGAACCACCCAATTAATGCCCGCTTTCTTGAGAAATATATCACTGCAAATATCTGCTTTTCTTCAGTATTTTTTTTGCTCCATTGACATTGGCTGATTTACTTTTGCTTCATAGTTCTTGCAGGGATGCATGGCTTGGAAATACATCCTGAAACAAAGCCTCAGTGAAAAATAAATGTGTTTTCTAAAGGTCAGAACCAGACTCTAGCATCCTACACATATGTTTTCAAGGTGGGAGGTTGGTTTGAGGGATACCAGTAGCTGTGTGAAACATTCAGTGTGCAGCACTTCGAGGGATAAAAGCAGCAAATGCAAGGGTGCTGCCCATTGCCGTAAGGGGAACTCAGTAGTTGGACACCAAAGCTTGTCCTTGATTTCAGTGCCTGATGAGCCTCTGAAACTGAGGCTGACATGTTGAGCTTGGTGAGAGCAAACTTGCAGGAGCAGATAAAAGTCATCCTTCCTCTAAGGCAATGCAGGATAGGAAATGCTAGTGCCAAGGACCCCCTCCTGCCTGCTTTTATTTGGCATCTCTTGTGCACAAAGGATATCCAAGCTTCACAAAGCTACCCTGCTGCACAACACAGCCCCATGACTGTGGACGTGCAGTGGGTAGCAAAGCACCTCTTCCTCTGGAGTAGAAGCTGTCATAAATCACAATTACTGACGGCGCCATGAGAGGGTCCCCCATGCAGCAGAAGGAGGACACCACTGCAGGCACACGTACACCACCCTGTTGGTGGAGCACACCCCACAGCCTTTCTGGGAGCACCTTTGCTCCGTGCCTCAGAAGCCACTGCCGTGTGTTTCTGACCGTGAGGTTGACAAGCTGAGCTGAAATTCATCCTTCAGCAGAGGCCCAGCATGAGGCTTGCTCACCACTCGCATCCACAGGCCCGCGTACCACTTGCATCCCATAGCGCTTAAGTGGAGCCTAAGTGGACCCTGGGCCTTGTGCTGGCACCCTGCCCGGTGCTGGATTTCAGCTCCGAGCCCAGGCCTGCTGCTCTGATTCATGCACATAATCCTGCTGAGGTCAGCGGGTTTCATCCTGCTCCCACCACAGCCCGCGGGACAGTTCACACGAGAGTAGCTGGGTCAGGCTCTGTGTTTGCATGGGCCATAGAAAATGGAACAATTAAGATTAAACCAATTAAATTTTAACAGGTCTGGAAAGCGTTTTATTACATAATAAACTGGAGGGATTAACCATGTCGGGCTTTGCTGTGTGTGTGCTGGTGGAGTGGTTCCTTGCTGTCCACAGCACTTGGTGCTCCTCGGGCTGGGGACCTCCCTGCACCACTCTGGAAAACATGGGGCTGGGAATGCAGCTGCACGCTGGCTCCTGCTCCTGTCCAGCACTGTCTCCCCAAGCATTCTGGGTGTAATGCTTTTTTTAGCCTAAGCAAAGCATTTTCTAGAAGAAATTTTGCAAATTATATGGTGGCTATTTCTATGGCTTCCTTCGGGGAGAGGGAAGCCCTTATGTTTCTGTACAGGCATTCTGGTGAGGAGCGAGTGGCTGGGCTGGCTCTGTGCAAGGTGGTGACAGATGTCTCATCTTGGAAACGGAGCTGATAAGTTACTCTTGTTTAGGGCATCTGCCTGGCAGCCAGTTTCCACTTCTCTCCCTGCTTAATCAAGATTTCTCTGGCTGTTCCCATGCAGATGAAGCCATCCTGGCCATGGCTGCCTCAGAGCTGGGAAACCTGTGCAAGAAATGGTACACAGCTCTGGGTTTGCCAGGGTGGTTTCAGGGTAATTGAGCTAAAAAAGGATGCAGGAACCAGCTTTGGCAGAAATTATTCTGCAACCTTGGCTGAGTGCATGCACAGGGCGGTGCACAGGCCTCTGTGTGGTGGCATTCCTCAGCTCTGCTGGCATTTGTCTATGAGGCTGACATTTGCTCTGAGGGGCACCCACAGCCAGTGGCTGTTGCACTGTTTCATCTTCTTAGCTGTAATTTGCTGCTGACCAGCTCAGGAGGATTGGGTACAAATGTCCTCTGTCATGCAACAATCTGCACTTGGGGGCTAGGGAAGAAGATGAGCCTGGGGAAGCTCATAATTTCTGTCTCTTCTGGGTAAATATGGGTCAAAAACCTTTCAGGTTCAGCCCAAAGACATTTTGCACTATCCTTCCAGAGGCCACAGCAGGCCAGCTTCCAATGCTGTGGTGGGTTTTCCCCTAGAAGCAGAATGGTTGCTGTGGCTGGAAACTGTGGCATATTCAGCGACAGTGAAGGCAAACTGATCCCTGCCTGATTACATGCCTGGAAAGGTTAATGGCAGAGCATGTGCTTGGCCTGCACACGTCTAATAAATACCCATTCTTTTGTTTTCCTTTGAAATACTTCTCATATTTAGCCATGGCTGCTCATGTGGTTCCCTCCTAACCTCAGATCCTCACCAACAGCTGCTGTATAAATAGGGCAGCCCCTGTGTCCTGCACAGGGAAGGCAGGTAGGAGATTTGAAAGCTTCTGTTAATAGTTTATCTCTGAGTCTGCCTAATGAGTTATCCTGGCAATTACTGTGCAGAAATTGTTAGTGTATCCTGATGATTCAGAACTTTCTAACAACAACTCTGGACCAAACTATAAACTGTTTTTCTATCTTGGAGTGGAGACTTGAGAGAGGACTCCTAATTGTTCTCATCCCCTCAGGGGCCAGAGCTGGATTATCCCACACAGGCTTCTCTGCAAACTTGTTTTTAGTCTATCAGTGGGCCTTTTGCCAGACCAAAGAGATGGGGAACTGTTTTCCAGATTTAAATCCTCCCCCTCTACCCTTCCACTCCACTTACACCTCTGAGGAAGAGCATGGATTAGAAAGGATTTGCCCTCATGGGGCTTTGGTTTGGGTTTGTGAAGATCTGTCCTTAAAAGCATTGCCTTTTTTGTTTTATCCCTATGTAAACCTGACTCCCAGCTTTACGTAGGGAACAGGCAGAAGTGAAGTGCTGTGTTGTTCAGAGAGTAGAGATCTCCCATTTCTTTTGAAATACCTGCCTTTAAATGGCATTTCCTCTTGGAGACAATGGCTTAACATGAAGGACAAGCAGGTGGGGATGGACAAGGGTGGTGTTCCAGGAGCAGGACATGGCTGGACCCCTCCTGCTGTAGTTGCTGTGCTTCAGCCATGCATACAAGAGGTTGAATGGCTCAAAGGCTCAGCCAAAATATGTCCCTGTGCCAGCACTGACAGGGCAACCTGGATGTCTTGGTATGGTTCCTGTGCTGTTGACATCCAAGCACACTGGAGACTATGGTTGTCCAAGCGTGTCTGGGATGCTCTCCCCAGGCCCCATCCTGGTGCTCTCCCCCAGGATCCATCCTGCACTGTGAATGACCCATGCAGAGATGCTGTGTCGGGCCAGCCGTTTGCAGGCACTGGGGCCATAGCAAAGGCGGTGGGGAGTTCACATGGGGCCAGAGCAGTTCTGCCCTCCCTTGCCGGGGTGGCAAAAGGCCACCCCACCGGCCATGCCCTGTCCCACTGAGAGCACTGACGCCTCTGTGGCTGCCAGGACAGCCCGCCGGCCCCGTCCCAGGCACGTTCCCTGCGCCTGGCAGTGGCGAGCGGGCTCTGTGCCGCATCCCAGGGCCGCCTGGGCCTGGGCCCGGGCGCCCTTCTCCAAACATCCCTCCCACCGTGCACCCGTGGTACCCCCGGGCTCACCCGTGTCCGCCCTGCGCACCCGCCCTTGCTGACGGTGGGGAAAGTAGGAGCCGTGTCCTTGTGCTGACCTTCAGCTGACCTTCCAGTAACGCTCGAGAAACCCTCGGAAAGGCTTTCTCATTGTGCAGCCCCAGGGTTTCCAGGGAATTAGTCAGCAGGCTGGAATTGTGCTCTGTGTATGTGACCCCCCCCTTATCCCCCCCCCCTCCTGCCTCTCCCATCCCTGGAGCCGGACCGGTCCAAGAGATATGTTGCCAGGGTGACAGCGAGGTGTGATGGATGGACAGAGAGTGGCTGTGGAGTGGCAGGGCCGCTGGTCAGTAACCCAGGGCTGTGTTTATAAGAAGGAAGAGGCTGTTTCCTGGAGCTAACATAATGCAGCTCTAAAAAAGGCAGGGGAAATACATCATGCGAGGGGAGCGCGGCCTGGGGAGGGGAGGGCCACGGGGAGCTCAGCACCACAGCGAGCCTCCAGGTCAAGGTGCCTTTGACAGGGGCCTTTTTTATAGGCCATTTGCGTGAGAGTTCGCTGCTGTTTCTCTGCAGCCCTGACAGCGGCTCAAGGCCCAGCCGGGGTTTGGGGAGGGTCTAATCTAAACTTGCCGATTTCCAGCCCTTCTCCTGCAGGACCCGCTGATTTATTTGGAAAATAAATAATCGACAGTGACCATTGTTTCGTTGCTGTGGAGTGACAGTCCCCCGCCCTCGGTGTGGGGCTGTGCCCTGTCCCACAGAGGACACTCGAGGAGCAGGGAGCTGTGGAAGGATCCTGATGCTCAGAGAGAGAGGGGCTTAGTTCACTGTTTCCATCTGCCCCCACCTCACCATGCCCAGGAAGGGGTGATTCACCTGGGACATCACTCACTGTGGTCATTGTGCTGGACTCAGAGCTGGGACAGTGGTGACCAACTGGAAAGGCAAGGGAATATCCCACCTTCCTTCCCAAACGCCAGCTGTGGCAATTCTCCTCCCTTTAGCCACACTGCAGGTGTGTGGGGCTCTTGTGCCCAGCACTGGCATCTCCCCCAGAGTGGAGCCAGAGTGTCTGCAGCCCCACACACCTGCTGCTGCCACATGCCATCCCCATGGCTCATGTCACCTCTAAGCCCTGAAACCACATTCCCTCTAATGTCACCCCTTCTGCAGGGGCTGATTGCAAGTGAAGCTGCTGCTGCTGGTGCAGGAGACAAGAGTTTTCACTCCCCAGCCGGCAGTGTGGGAGCTGAATCCCCCAGGTGGGTTGGGACCCCAGGGCCTTTATAACATGACTAATCAGAGAGCAGCACGCCAGAAAACAGACCCTGATTTTTCCCTACCACCAAAAAAAAACCAAACCAAACCAAACCAAAAAAAAAAAAAAAAAAAAAAAAAAAAAAAAAAAAAAAAAAAAAAAAAAAGAAAACAAACAAACAAATTTTTAAAAATTCTAACTAAAATATTTCAGAAAAAAATCACACAGAAAGAATCAAGGATCATTTCGCTGTAGGTCCCACCATTTTCTGAGTAGGCATAATTGTTTCTACTACAGCTGAAAAATTATTTAAATGTTGACAATTTTTTCTTCTTTCTTCTATTACTTTTATTCTTACAACTCTTCAGTGGCAATACTGCATTTAGGGTTTTTCTTTTTTTCTTTTTTTTCAAGAATGCTACAATTCTGTAAAGCTTGGAGTAGGGAATGAAGGATCAGAAAAGAGGAGGAAATCCAGCAGGAATGTCAGCCATCATCAGGCAACTTCAGGGCAGTGGAGAAAAAGAGGACAAGGAAAACCAGGAAACACAATGCTTTCAAATTTCAAACAGCTTTTTGCTTTAGAAAACTGAAAGAAAAAAATTGTTTCGAAATATCCCATTGAAAAGTTAAATGGATTTGGTTTCTGTAGAATAGTTCTCAATCTAATTCTTTTTGAGCAAGAAAATTTTAGGCAATTTTTTTTACAGAATAAGTGTTTTATAATTTATTTTCTACATCATTAATAATAATTCTACCTCAATATAATAATAAAAATCATCAATTTACACATTGAAAGTGAATTCACAGGTTTAATGTCTTCACTAGTGTGGGAGAAATTTTTAAGTGGAGCCTTATTTTTGGCTGAGGTTTTTGCTTGTCCCTCTTTTCACTGGAGGAGCGTTCTGTCTTCGATGCTTTCATACTTCCCCTGCTCTAATTCATGCAAATACTGCCACATGCTCAAATTCCTCAACGAGTTCAATATTTATCAGCAAATAATTTTTTTCCCAACCCAGCCTGTTCCCTGTCTAAATCCACTTTCTAAATAAGTATTTGATGAGTATTTGTATATTTAATGTTTGCATTGTTCTAAGTGACTTTCAACATCAGATTCTTTCACCCACTTTCCCTTCAAATTAGCACATTCACAGGCACTTGTGTATGGATTTGCATTTCCTCAGATTTTATAAGGCTGTATTTGGACGACTTGCAAAAAAACCTACCCAATCCATATTTTGGAGTGATTTGGTTTTGTCTGACATATCCGTCACCGCTGCCAGGGCAGGGAAAGGCAATCCGTACCTCTGGAATCCCTTGTGCGGGCAGCCTGGGCAGTGCTGTGTGTCCAGGGGCACTTGGATCACACCGGTCCCCGAGCAGCCCCATCCCCACTTCACGGGTGTCTAAGAAAAGCCGTGAGCACGGGCTGGCTTAAAAAAAAAAAAAAAACAACACACCACTCTTCCCTGTCCTTTTCATGCTCAGTTCTTGTCGGATTTGTGTCGGCCCCCTGTGGCACCCCGGGACACGCTCTGTCCGGGGAGGAAGCAGGGCTGGGGGGGGCACAGGGGGCTTTTCTTCCCAGCACTGCAGATTAAAGCTGCCCGGCTCCTCCGCAAGCCTCCCCAGGTGGCCGCGATATTTCTAAAGGACTTGTCCCTGTGCCGCAGTAAGCTCATTAGCTAATTCCCTTATTACGCAGCATCAACTGAAGCATGTGTGTTCAGGCTGCCGGGGAGCCCCTCTCACCTTTCTCCCCGGCTCCTCTCCCTTCCTCGCTACCCTTTTCTCTTTGTTTTCGCTAGGAAGGTGGGCTTTTAAAAGTCCCCTCGCCCTGCCGTTTGGAGTGCGGGCTCCTCCCTCCCGGGCTCGGGGCTCCGGGGTAGCCAGGGCAGGACCGCCCTGGCCTGGCATTGCAGCCCGGTGCTCTCGCCTCTGCCCCAGCGGCTTTTGGGGCCCGTTCACTTGCCCGTGTCAACCCCATGAAAAGGCACTGAGGGTTGATTCAAAGTGAGGCGTGGGGAGGTTCCTAGGAAGAAGGTTGTGACATGCTGCCAATGCTGCTCCTTGCATAGTCACCCTGGGATTTGAGAGGTGCCCCTTGTCCCCTGGCCCCAAAGCTGTGGAATTGTCACCTGGAGGTGGGGAGCCAGAGCTTGTGGGCCCAAGCCTTTTGGCCTCAAGCGTGGAGGGGCTGGGGACCCTCTTCCCTGCTCCAGGAGAGGCCCGGTCACAACCCCTGCCCGGGGAAGAGGGATGGAGTGGCAGCCCACCCTCTTCCTTCTGGGGGGCCACGCACCAAAAATCCACCTCGCGCCGGCGCTTTCCGGCCCTCTGTGAGAATGTACAGTTTGTGGCTCCTTCATTGACTTTGAAGAATGTCCCTTTATTCACAATGTTATTTCCTTTAATCACTGTGAGGTTGCAGGAAATCTTCTTGGAAAATTGTCTCAGATTGGCTGGAAATACTGTACTGTTTCAGGGATGGAAAACTCACTTGAACTTGTTTTCATTTTACCCTAAAAAGTCACTGTCCCCAAAAGGTTCAGATGAATTTGGATAAACATGTGAGTTCTGAGGATGTAGTTGTTATTGAGCATTTCTTTTCCCTCCCCTTTTTTTTTTTTTTTTTCCAAATGAATCTTTGTGGCTTTCCAAGTTCCTGAGCTTTACTCAAGACTAGGGGTGCAGAACTAAAGGAAAAAGGGACCTTTGACATAAACAGATCATAAACAGACCGAAGACAGGCAAATACATCATTAAGTGACACAACACGAGAGCAGAGATAACAAACCAGTAAGTGACAGCTTTGGCCATCAGCTAAGAGCTGAATCAACCGAATTTTCTACCTGACGATTTCTGTGCTGGCTGACATAGGAAAGGCAAGATGTGCTAAATCTTGACTTTCACGGGAGTTTAGTCCCATTTCCACATGAAATTCTTCAATTCTTGTGAGTAATGGAGAGAAGTGTGGTCTAGGTGAGTGTGTAGCTATGTGAGAGCACAGCTGGCTGGGAAAAGGTATTGAAAGGGCAGTTTCCCATGCTCAGTCCTCATGCAGGGCCTGGTCTTGGTTTAGGGGTGGTCAGTGCTTTCATCAGTGATCTTCACCTGCAGCATCAGTCTACTAGTGATCTTCACCTGCAGCACAAGTCTCTCATTTTCTTGAGAAAGTGAAGAAACCTGAAATAAACCTGTTGATAAGAACAAATATAAGGCTCTTCTGTGATTTGGGAAAAATCAAGATTGCAGGCACTGGCTGGGGAATGAGTAAGGTTGCTCTGTGGGAAAGTAGCTGGAGGTGACAGTGGGTCCTGCAGGGACCATGAGACAGCAGCGGCCCCAGTGAGAAAAGCAAAATCAGACCAGGACATATGAACGAGGTGTTTGTAAGACACCTGATGTGATCCTGCTGCATTTAAAGAGTGTCAGACAGCACTGAATCCCACTTGGTGTTCAGCGTTTCAAGTTGTTGTTCTTGGAAAAAGCCCAGGGAAGAACAAGATCAGAAATTCAGAAAACATGACATACTGGAGAAGGCTGAAGGGTAGCTTAGTATCACAACACAAAGGCTACAGGGAAATAAGATAAAAGTCTTTAAATGCATAAAGCCCTGCTACAAAGTATGAGATAATGGGCTATTCCTTGTTTTCAGGTGGGTAGAAGAAGAAGCCGTAGACTCACCCTGCAATGATTGCGGTAAAAGGGATTAAAACTTGTTTTTCCTGGGAGCCGTCGTCACCACTAGAGGCTTCTTTTAGGAGGAGTTTAGACAAAAGCTCCACCAGGAAGGGTTTGATTTGTTTGGGGGCAGGCAGACAGGCTAGGTGACCTTTCAAGAGCCTTCCAGGCTTATTTTTTATAATTCTGTGAATACAGATACTAAAAAGAGAGAAGATCATTTTGCCTGTGGCCAGTCTATTCAGGACTGGTCCTTGTCAGGTGTGTTTTGCTTCACCTGTGAATGTTTCCATTAGTGCCTTTTTTTTTTTTTTTTTTTTTTTTTTTTTTTTTTTTTTTTTTTTTTTTTTTTCCTAGATTTACTCATAACCATTTTTTCCCCCTATCCAAATTTTCCCGTTTCTATACATCTCTCTGATCCTACTTTTCCTGGAATGGTCATATGTGCCTTGTGTGGTCCCCCGAAGCCCTGTGCAGAGAGACCATTTCTTCCCCCTCCAATGTGCCCTATGTCTCATACCCAGTATCCAGAAGCATCCTGGGGCAGACCCCGTGTCTCTCATGAATTTCCCTGCTGACAGACTCCTGGTGTTCCAAGCTCGTGCCTCACTCCTGGTTTCAGTCCAGTCGCAAGGCTCCTGCGGGTTGTCCGTGGGCTGGGTGTTTTTCTGTTTCTAAAACAGGAGTAACAACTGTGGTCCCCCTCCTTCTGTGAGTTTGCAGATGTCAACTGTCCAGTGTTTACACTGGGTTTGTGCAATGGGAATTTTTCTATGTGTATTAGTAACACGGTGTATTTTTACTCACAATGTTTAAGATCAGAGTTAGTCATTAGATCACCTATGCTGATCTCCCCAAGTGTTTCGTCTTGTTACTCTTTCTGGATCTGAATAACCTGGGGTTTCACTAATGCACAAAACATCTGGTCTGGAGGCGCGAGGGAGTTCATGGTTTGGTCTCATTTAATCACTGATGGTGAATCCACCAGCTAATCAGCATTGCTCAGTAAATGAATGTCGTATTTCTTATGCAGGGTTGTCTGGCTTTTAATTTCCAACCATTGAATCTTGTTCTGCCTTTTTTGGCTGGAATAAAAAGATGTTAGCACATGGTATTTTCTTACTATGAGAGTACTTGTGCATAGCAGTCAAATTTCTTGAGCTTTTTTAAGAAGAAAACAGGTTGAGCTTGATTCTGTCACTGTGGGGTGCATTCTCCTGCAATTGTATCTTTTCTGTGCCTGTTTTCTGCACTCTTTCTCATTTCACAGAATAATTTTGGCCTCAGGAACTCTGGCAGTACAGCCCGCTGGTTGGGCCTTGATCCATTGAATTTTGGAAATGTCTGAAGACACAAATTCCATCACTTCACTCAGTTTTCAAGCCACCTTGTGTCTTCCCCCCTTCCTGCCTGTACCTCCCCACTCTGTCTGCAAGGATACTGTGGGAAATAAGGGGGGGTGGGAATCACATTTACATCTCTCACTTTATCTGAATCTTTTTAAAGTGGGGCACCAGGCTAGTCACAGTATCTCAGGGTTAGCATCCAATCCTGCACAGAGCACTGCCTCACAACCCCCATTTGCTGCACTCCCAGCTCTGGTGCCAGGACTGCATTTACCATGTGGTCCTCACATCCAGCTGCTCACCCTCTGGACCCCAAACCAGCCCCTGTCAGACCCAGAGTCTTCTGTTAGCCCCTGCCACCCAGAGGGACAGTCCACTTTCTTTGCCAACACATCCAGCTTGGCATGCAGCTCAGTCAAAACCCGCAGCCAGGTACTCCATCTCTTCCATGACTTGTAGGGTTACAGCCAAGGTTGGCAGCAGCAAACTGGTGCCAACTCTGAGCTGGCCTGTGCCTGCACTGGGTACCTGGAGACCAGTGCTGACACCATTGCAGCAACATCTCTCTGTTGAAAACAACCTCTGGAGACCACTCAGGGTGTAGGTAATGGGTGGGCCATCTGTATTAATTAAGACAAATACTTAACCAGAATATTGTTAAGCACCTCACAGATACCCAAGGGTCTGACACCTCACTGCTCCCTGTTTTTTTGAAGCCATTGCTTTTGGTCCTGTGGGCAGTTCAAGGCCCCGCTTGAGACACAGTCAAACCTTTTTGTTCCCTATTTTCAATCAGGATTTCTTCAGCAGATTCTAGGAAGAAGCTATGGACTGGTAATACCATCACCATATATGGTGCATTTCATCTTGGCTTTGCAGCATGCAGCCAGCGGGCGCGTTATCCAGCCTGGCAGTGCTGGTGCTGCAGGGACCCAAGGCCAGTCAGTCAGGTACATTTTGGCCAGGCTTCTGCTTTTCCTTCCGTGCAATGTCTACACTGGACAAGTTTGGCCTGTGCAGTGCAGATGACTGGTGGTGCTTACGTGTGCTTTTACAGTAGCATTTCAAAGGGCTGGTTGCAAGGAGGTGCATGCACATTTCCTGTATGTCTGGCCAAAAAGCTGATACTTGAGCACACCAGGGAACCTTACAGTCCTGCAGAACATGCCATTTTGATGTTCACAAAATACAGATTTTTGTCCAAACCTGGGGAACATCATGGAAGGTGCCAGCATTATTTTCCTGCTCCTGGATTTGCTTGGTTTTATTCCTCATTCTGCCACTCCATGACCATCCAGCTGGCTTGTTCCTGCACTGCATGAGTCCCACAGCCCTGTGAAATGTGGTCGCAAGATTTGGGACAGGGACTCAGGTTTAGCCTTGCTCTCTCCTGGCAGCTCGGAGGTGGCCAAAGTGTGAGTAATTGCTGCAGTGCTGGTGTGACAAGTGATGGGCTAGGGGAGGGCAGGTGTCCAGCTGCAGAGGTCAGGTATGTTCCCAGGTGCCAGCCAAGCCATCAGGGGCACTTTTTGTACAGGCTGGCCTCCTTAAACCTGCCCAAACATGCCAGAGACTCTAATGGCCAGGCAGGAGGACAGACATGGTGCTTCCAGGTCTCCTCTCATGACATCCGCCGAGTCCCCTTCCTGCAGTAATCTTGTCCTTCTATCCAAAACAATTATGGAGGGCTTGTTGTTTTTGGCACAGCCCTTTATTTACAAATCCCATCCTGCTTATAGCTCATGGTTTCATTATCCTCTAGATGTTTACAGAGCTCCTTTTCTTAATATTTGTGGCATTATTTTACTAGGGATCCGGGTGAGACTTCCCAGACAGTAATTGTCTGGCTCATCCTCTCCCCCACCAGCTCTTTCTGCAGAAGTGCACATCTCCCCACTGTCCCTGCCAGCCCAGGGCACCCAGAGGGACAGGAATGGGCAGGACTGTGGGCAGTAGAAGGGGGTTTCCATGTTCTGAGGTTGTGGGGAGGGATGTGCAGAGGGAACAGCTGCCCTGCTGCACCCCTCTGCCCACAGGCCCTTGTTGCTGCACCTGGACCTCTGATGTCCTCTTGAAACTTTGTGCTACTAATGAGCACCTCCCAGCCCCTGCTCCCCCTGCACCCTTGCATTCCTCTTTCTCAGGCTCAGGGCACAGGTGCACTATCCCCTCTGCAGGCTTTCAGCTGGCTGGAGACTGAATCCTGGGGAGGCAGACAGTGCAAACCTGTCACTGGGATTTTGGGATCATTAGCATGGTGCAGACGTGGGTCGGCGGCTTACGCTGTGCATGGCTCTGATGCTGGTCCCTGCCCCTGGGCTGTCTGTCACAGGGGCTTGTTTAACCTTCTTTGCAACAATATCACAGTCTTTAATCTGTTTATCCTCATAACCCTGCTATGAGGTGAAGGATAGTTATCCTCATTTCAGAGCTAGGGAACCGAAGGGATTCTTTTCAAATGTAGATCAGTGTGTAATGATGCAGAGATAAAGATTTTAAAAACATGCCTGAGACAACAGGCGTATGGTGTGTAACTGAGCTGTGTTTCTGCAAATCCCATTAGGTGCCTCTGCCTTTTTCAGCTGATGCTCTCTTGGGGCAGACCTGACAGGGGGAAATGCCACACAGGCTCCAGCCTCCTGGTCCATGGGTGGGACCCAGGCAGGGCAGAGGGAGACAGAGCTGAGCTCATGCCTGCTGTTCAGTACCTGGGGTGTGCTCTGGGTGTGTGGGGCTCCAGGCACTCATGTCTGAACTGCATCAGTGAGTATGTAAGACCCTCGGCTGTGTTTGGGAATGAAACTTAAAGCCTATTTGTACTGCAAATGTGCAGATAAAAGTGTGAGGTAAGACATACAAAGGGGTGCTTGTACAGCATCCCTCTGGCTGTGCAACACAGCAGGGCCAAGCCGCTGAATGAGGGGTAAGCAATGAGAGCAAGCTCTTTACTCTCACTGCTCAGACAAATGTATGGACAGTAGATTTGGTTAAAAAACCCCAAACTGTGGTTTTTGTGCCGTGATCCTGGCAAGAGGCATTCCTGGCTGGCCTTTCCCGGTGGCTGGCCAGTGGGATTGGGTGCAAGTCTCAGGGCTGCTCCTGGGAAATTGTTGCTGTGCTTGTGGGAATTCGGCAGCTCGTGCAGTGAGGAGGTCAGTGCCTTTGTCTTGCTTCGGGGAGTTTATCTCTGCGGATCTTGCCTGCTTTCCTGGGTCAGGCTTTACCTCCGTTGTTATCAGCAAATGCAGGAACAGCCCGCTGCGCAGCCAGGCTGCATAGGAACCTCTCGACCCCCTTGCAGGGGGGGCAGCACTTTCACATCTCTCCCACGCTAATGGACACCCAGCAGGCCGGCGGTGGGATGAGACGTGCCATGCCCCGTGGTTGCTTTTCCTCCTTCACCACTTTGCCAGCGCCAATGCCCTGCACCCTGGCACTGTGAGATGAAGGCAGCAGGGAAGGAGGAGACAGCAGAGCTGGCAGGTCTCTTCACCATAAACACAGGGGACAAATCCCCAGTGGCAGCACTGATTCCCCCTTCTCTGCTGGCCTGCCCTGTCGCAGTGCACCCTCCCCTTCTCAGCAGCTCCAGCTGTCTCCACAAACCCAAACCATTAGCATTTCCTGTTCAAACATTTCCAATAAATAAATGGAGACATCATGCCACAAGCCCGCAAGTGACCCAGAGGCGGGTCCAAGGCCGGGATGGACACGACCACCCAGCGCCCGACCCCCTGGCTGGGCGCCAGCCCTGCCTTTGTTTGAATTCCCGGGTGAGTAAGCGCTTGGCTGACGCCAGCTGAAACACTGTAAGAAATTATTTTTTATATTAAATAAATTGTTTTCAGTAAATCTGCTCCTACAGCAAGGTCCAGAAGCTACCCGCAATGCTGGGCTCCCTGCAAGAGAGCTGGACTCCTTTTTCTTGGCCTTGTCCTGGCTGTACTGGGGGACACACCCTGTCCAGAGGGGTCCAGCTGGGACCAGCTGTGCTGCAGTTGCCTCAGCCCCATGGGCACAGCTCCCACAGCTGCCTGGCAGCCTGGGTACACCATGGCAGAGCAGCTCCCTGCAGTACATCCAGTCTCTCTGTCCCAGCACTTGGACCAGGATCACTGGTGGGAGGGCAGAGGCTTGGCCAGGAGCTTTGCTGCCTTTGGGAATGTCACCTATCTCCCCATGTCAGATGTCAAAAATGCATTTCCTTGGCTGTGCAGAAGTCCATGCCTTGACATAGAAGTGCCTGTCCTTTCCCCTACTGGTTTCCCACACCATTAGGAAACCACCTTCAATGTTCCAGGGTGTCAGTGCCTGAGCAGGTCACAGTCCATGGGTCGGTCCCCTGCCATCTGCCAGTGGGTGCTGATGTAAAAAGAAAAATTAGGGGAACTCCTGAGTGCCTGGGGGAACAAGTAGGCATAGAATAGGCAAGTGTGGCCATAAGTGGTCCATAAGCCAAGCTAGGATTCCTGGGACCTCAGAACTAATGTGCAAAATGGTTTTAGAGAAATAGCAAACCTCTGGCTATGCCCAAGAAGCTGCAATGGCAGGAGAGGTCTGAGCCTGATTAGGTAGGTGGATATGCTCCATTTTGGGGTGCACAGACTTTGTCCTTGCTGCCCTGGGTTGCTCTCTGGCTTTGAGCTGGAAGCAAAGATGGACTTGGAGCTAACCAAGTTCTGTCATGGTGGCAATTAGGAAAAATACCAAAATACCAGGAACATAGCTTTCACTATTTTTTTTTTTTTAGTGTATGTTTTGCTGAAGCCAAAACTTCCTGTAAAAACATGATGTTTAAAGGAAAAATCTTGCTGTTGAACTCTTCTGAAGCAGTGGAAGTGATTGAAATATTCTTTGAAAGAGAAGAGGTAGATATTCTGCTCCAGAAGCATTCATTCAGTGGGGTGTTACGCTCTGGCATTATAAAACTTCAGAAACTGATATGCAGTGAAGCCACATTTTAAATAAGTTGTTTTATGGAGAAACAATAAAATGTTTTCTGATTTTGATTTGTTTCATTATAGAGCTTCTGCTTTGCTCAAGGGGATCTCCTGTTTCTCCCACCCACAGCAGGTGAGAGAGGAGGTGGGATGACGTGGCAGGGGGCAGGGGGCTGCCACAGGCACGGTGCCCGAGCACACAAGCAACACAAGCACACAGCCTCTGAGCACCCAGGTGTTGATCTGCAGCTCAGCAGAGTGGGAACCGATTTAATTTTTTAATTTTTTTAAATATATATAATATATATAATTTTTTTTTTTTTTTTTTTTTTTTTTTTTTTTGTGCCAGCGGCTGAGAGCCCTCTCTGTGTGTGCAGTGGGGCTGGCGGGGCAGGAGGACAGGAGGCAGATGCTGCAAGGTAGCATTGCGGGGAGCTCAGACTCAGGGGGCACCTGCAGGGCTGTGCGTGGGCTCGTCCCGGGGTCCGGGCTGCTCTCAGCGCCCCGGTGCATTGGGAAGGCGGTGGCAGGGCCCCGTCCCGCCCCTGACGGTGCCCCTCGGCAGGACCTGCAGCCCCGGCTGCCGCCAGGGCCCGATGCCATCAGCACTCGCAGGCGCTGACAGATGGACCCATGGACCCGGCAAGGGGCTGGCGGGGGCCGGAAACTCCTGATCCCTCTTTATCTGTGCCTCAGCCTGCTCTCTCATCTCCCTGTCATGCTCTGTGTCTCGCCTGGTATCTCACGCTCCTATTCCTGTGCCTTGCCGGCTGCTGGGGGCTGCCCGGCCTCAGAGCACCCTGCGGGCAGGCACAGATCTGAGGCTCCCGCGGGCCAGGCACAGTGTGAGGTTCTGGACTACCCCCCCCTAGGACCTGCTGGGCTTGGTGCCTGCAAGCACCACCAGCTCTGAGCAAGGGAAGGCTCTGCAGGTGCCCCCACCCCGTGTCTGCTTGCCACCATCAGTCACAGCAGCAGGCAGGTGCCTGGGACAGGGCTCCATGGCTGCCGTGCATTCCAGGTTGGAGTGGGAGGGAAGGATCAGGCCCAGATCAGCATCACAGTATGCTCTGAGGTCCAGGAGCCTTACTGCTGTCTTTCTCAAATGTACTGCCTGCTCCTGGGCCAGGGTTCAGTTGGGTCCCAGCTCAAAACTAATCACGAGCATTTCACTTGGCTCACATGACATCCCCAATCCCCACTGCTTCATTGCAAACCCACTGTCCCAGCTGGGCAGGGTGGCAGTGGAGGGGTCAGGATCCACAGTTAATGTAGCTGCCCCTAAATGCACCGCCAGAGATCAGCTAATCTGATAATTACAGCAACAAAAGCCATTTAGACAAACCATGACCTGACCTCCGGAGCTTGGAATGAAAACATTTTACCCTCCTCTGTCTGGATCCTGCACTGAGAAAACATCTGTATTTGGAGGATGCTGGGAAAACAGCCCCCGCACAGCACCCGCTGGGACAGCCTCAGCTCTGCTCTGTGCCACACACTGCCTGCACCCAGCCTCACACTGGGATGGGCAGCCTGCTAAACCCTCGCTGTGATGCCAACATGGACACTGTCCCAGTTCTGGGCAGGGCACTCTGAAGAGGATGAGGCAGAGGTCAGAGGGGTGTGAGGGTGAGTCTTGCGAGAGGAAGTGACTGGGATGGGGTCAGTGGAGCTCACCCTCATAAAAAGGGCCTTTTTTTCCAAGACCACGTGAGGCTTGATGGTGTGGGGAGGCCATCACCTGGTCCCCAGTGGAACCTGTATCCCTGCAGCAGGCTGAGCTCTGCAGGAGCCAGGCTGGCTGCTGAGCCCCTCTGGCTCCCAGGAGGAGCTGAGTGCGGGGGGCCCTGTCTGCACACAGCACGGCCATGTGTGCCCGGGGGCTTCTTCGCTCTCTGTAAGGTTTGCAAGCTTTCCCACTGAGTGGCAGGTCATTGCTGGCTGTCAGTCCAAGGCAGGAGATGAAGGGAGGGATGCCTCAGGGCTGGCTCCCATGTTCCTCCTGCTTTTACATATGTGTTGGTGGCACCCTTTGTGTAGGCTGAGGAGATGAAAGCTCAGGGCCAGAGGGATCTTGCTAACGCAAAGCCACCCAGCTCGGGGGCCCGACAGCCTGCTGCTTTGTCTCTTATTGTCTCATTCCTGCATCTCTTCCCAGCGGAGTGCCACTCTGTGCTGTCAAGGGCATGGGACACCCGGCTGAGCCAGAGGCACCAAGTGTACTGGCAGGTAACTCCTGCTGGGTCAGCGACCCCGGCCTTGCAGGCACTGGCAGCAGCACAGACTGACAGCACTGAGCTCACACTGCCCAGGAGCTCCTGAGGAAGGGGAACAAAACAGTGCTGATTTGGGGAAACTGCATTTTTTCCTGCAACCAGCACTGCTCAGCCTGCTCTGGCAGTCCCAGGCAGCAGCTTGGAGCAGCCAGCTTGGCAGGCAGCTCCCCTGTGCCTTTGTGACTTCCCTGTTCTGCATTGGGAAAGCACTTGGCCATGTCCCCAAGTATCCCAGTGCTCTTTGGAAAGTGGTAGGATTAGAAACCAGTAAGTGCAGTGAGAGCCTGATAGTCTGGGGACTCCCTAGCACTTGTCTGCTCCAGAAATAGGATGCTCTGTCTGTTTTTCCCATTGCAGCATTCCACTTGTGCAGTGCTTTACTCCTTGTGACCCACCCTGCAGTGGGCTACCCCCAGATCCCTCTGATGCCCTTGTTTTCATCAGCTGCTCCCTTGCCCAGCACTGCAGTACCTCTCATTTAGCAGAATCCACTGACCTTGAGAAACCCGAGAGTTCTTCATCCATTTGGGATTAGAGTTAAGATTAGGGCTATAGTTAAGGGTAGGGTTAGGTTTAAGGCTACCATTAGGGTTAAGGTTTGGATGCCCTGACAGCAGCTTGGCCAGGTTAGGTGTTTACAGAAATTCACAGCTATTGCAGAGAGCAGACCTGAAGCTCTTTTAGGGTTTCCATGCAGCTTTTTCTCAAGGCCTGAATGAAATTTTGTCCAAGCTGGACTAAAAACGCCACCAGGGCCAAAGCTTTGGTCTAGCACTGCTGTCTTGCTCTTCTGCCCTTCCCATTATTCTGTTTTCTCTGCAGGCAGAAGTGCTGGCACGCTGCTGTGCCGACAGACAGCTCTGCCGCTTCCCCACTCTCATGCTAAGCAGAAAGTGCACTGGGCAGTTCTTCCAGGTGCTGCCCGGAGCCAGGGGAGGCGAGGGCTGTGCCCCTGGGCTCCCTCCTGGCTCCCGGGCTGTGGAGCCACCTGGGCATGGGAGGGGGGCAAGGACCCAAACTGGTTTTCAGAGGGATCTTGGCTGGGTTAACAAAGGGAGTTTTGCAGACAACCTTGGTTGTCTGCAAAAGCATTTGGGGACAGCATGGCCTTTCCCGTCCCGTACCCCCGTGTTTCATGTCACTAAGTGAGGTGTGTGTGGTCTGTGCCACGCTGTCGGGGCTGGTTTTTGCGACATCCTTCCCAAAGCCTTTCTCAGATGTAGCAGGGCTGCGGGGGATTCTCACAAACTTCAAAAGCCGCTCGAGATAAGGAGGCAGGTTCCTAACGGAGCCTCCACTCACTTGGGGGGCACCGACCCCTCTCCCCGGGAAGACGCAGGGCCAGCCACGGGTGGGATGCTCCAGCAGCTCCGGGCCGGGCCGGAGCCGTGGGTGCTCTCCCCGCGGGGTTGCGGGATCAGTGGCGGGATGGGCGGCGGGATCAGCGGCGGGATGGATCAGCAGAGGGATGAGTGGAGGGATCAGCGGCGGGATGGATCAGCAGAGGGATGAGTGGAGGGATCAGCGGCGGGATGGGCGGCGGGATCAGCGGCGGGATGGATCAGCAGAGGGATGAGTGGAGGGATCAGCGGCGGGATGGATCAGCGGCGGGATGCGCGGGCCGGCTCTGCCCCCTGCCGGCACCGCCCGGCACCGCCGCGCCCCGGAGCCCCGGGGGTCCCCGCGGGGTTGGAGGGCGGCCCGCAGGAGCCACAGAGGCATGGTGGGGAGCGCTGTGCCCGCGCCAAGGGCGAGGAGTTTGGCGCATGGATCAGTGCCGTGTGCCGAGTTAACCAGTGCTAGCGGAGACCCTCACAGGTGACCCCGGGGGTCTCCCCGGGGCTGGGAGGTTCTCGGTGCTCAGCCCACAGCGCCTGCCCTGCAGGTGGCTGTGAATGAGGGGAGTGCCTTTGGAAACACCCACCATCCTCACAGCGTCTTGCACCCGCGTCACTGCAGCCCCGGGATCCCCCCGCCCCTCGGGCACTGCGCCCCGGCCCGTCACACGTGGGGATGGACCCCCGACACCTTCCTGCATGCCCCGAGCCTCGCACCTCGGCACCTCCTGCACCCCGGGCACAGCACCCCGGGCACAGCATCCCAGGCACAGCACCCCGGGCACAGCACCCCGGGGCTGCGTTCACCCCGGCTTTGCGCCCCAGGGTTGATCTGCTGCCCCGGGTGCTCAATGGAGACTGTGCCGTGACCCCGAGCACCGCACCCCCGAGCACCGCACTCCCGAGCACCGCACTCCCGAGCACGGCCGCAGGGCAACGCTGCCTTGGGCACGGCATCCCCCGCAGCACCCCGCACTGCACGGGGCATTACACCCCGGGACCGTCCCCCCGTCTCCGCAGCTGCGGGACTCCCTCAGGTCCCGGGGGGCACGGCCATGGCCCGGCGGAGCGGCGGCCCGGGGAGGAAGGCACGGCCATGGCCCAGTGGAGCCCCGGCCCGGGGGGGCCCGGCCGGCCGAGGGCGGCGCCTGCGTCCTCGCGTCACCGTCCCCGCCGCCGTGGGCCGCGCGCGCCGCGCCCGGAGCAAGGCGGGGCGGTGGTTGGCTGGCGGCGGGGGCGGGGCCGAACGCGGCGCGCCGATTGGTCGCGGCCGGCGGCGGCCCCGCCCCGCCGGTGAAGGTGAGCGTCTCCTCCAGCGGCGCGCGCCCCCCGCACCGGAGCGGAGCCGAGCGGACCGGAGTGGGCCGCAGTGGCTGCGCCGCCATGGCCGCCTCCATCTTCGCCGCCGTCCCCGCCTCCCCGCCTGTCGCCGTCTTCAAGCTCACGGCGGATTTCCGGGAGGACAGCGACTCGCGGAAGGTTAACCTCGGCGTAGGCGGTGAGTCCGGGGCTTCGTTCTGCTCGGTGGGGCCATTCCCCGCGGGGCGGGCCGGTCGGTGCCCTTGCGGCGGGCCCCGAGCCCCAAAGGTCACCGGGCCGCGGCAGGAGCCCGGCCGGGCGCGGGGGGGTGAGCGGGCAGCGGCGTCCAGCGGCGTCAAGGTCGTGGGGCAGCCCGGCGCCGGCCAGGCCGCTGTCCTCGGTGTCCTGGGCCGGTCTCTGGGGGGCGGGCGGCGCAGCCGTGTGTCCCCCCGGTGCAGCAAGGACGGCCCTCCCTTCCCGCAGCCTACCGCACGGACGAGGGGCAGCCATGGGTCCTGCCGGTGGTGAAGAAGGTGGAGCAGATGATCGCCAACGACAACAGCCTGAACCACGAGTATCTGCCCATCCTGGGCCTGCCCGAGTTCCGAGCCAACGCCTCCCGTATTGCCCTGGGCGATGACAGCCCCGCCATCAAGGACAAGCGGGTATGTGGTGCCCGGAGAGCACTGGGGTCCCTGGGGTGGGCCTACAGCACACTAAGTAGAACAGCACAAATGTATAGAAGTCTTGCATTTTGGCAGAATTCGGGTGTTTCTCAGACATGGTCTTTCTTGATTGTAGCTTACTTGATGAACTCATGCACCTGAAATTGTTTGTGCAAGTAGTTGTGGTTTGTGGAAAAACCAAACGTGGCCTGTGACTGGGATCTGTGTTTTGCTTCATCTTTTAATAGTTTCCCCTACAGGAAACCCAAGTCAGATAATGTACCATCTTTCCTGAAATAAACTACTAGCTGAGAATCTCTTCTGTGCCAAAATGTAACAGGAATGGTTGGAGTCTGTTTATAATGGTAGAAGTTGTCAGGATGGGCCTGAGCACTGAAGGAGGTTGAAGACCACTGAAAGTGGATGGCATTCTGACTGGGCTGACCCCAGGGGACACGTTTGGGATCCTGTGTCACTCTTGCAGGCACCTCTGCTTTCTGTGTGCTGGTAGCAGTGCTGAGCTGTGTGGACAGTGCTGGCAGGGGTGTCTATTGCAGGTTGGAAGTGTTCAGTCCCTGGGTGGGACGGGCGCCCTGCGCATCGGTGCCGAGTTCCTGAGGCGCTGGTACAACGGCAACAACAACACGGCCACCCCCGTCTACGTCTCCACTCCAACCTGGGGTGAGTGCTGCTCTCAGGGAGCCCTGTGGGTCACTGAGGGAGGAAGGAACAGCCCTGCTCCTTGCAGGAGCCTGGGCACTGAGGGAGGGGCCTTCTTGTGTGTGTAATGGGAGATGCTGGGGCTGGAAAAGGCAGCTTGCTGGAGATAGGGTGTCCTTTTCTGAGAAGTTATTTCTTTCCTCAGAGAACCACAATTCTGTGTTTATGGATGCTGGCTTCAAAGATATTAGAACCTACCACTACTGGGATGCTGCCAAGAGGGGTCTGGATCTCCAGGGCCTACTGAATGACTTGGAGGTGAGTAAAACTGGCATGAGATGGGCTGACCATCTGATGGGAGACCTTGGGCTGAGCTTGGTGCTGTACTGTCAGTACCTGTAGCTTGCTAGGCTCTGGTGTGCTGAGAAGTGGATCACTGCAAAAGAAGCTGTCGTTGCCTAGAGTAGCTCCAGGCCTCTCCCTGTGCAGGTGCCTGGTCTTGTCAATGTGTGAATGTCACCAAGACATGTTCTCTCCTCAGAAAGCCCCGGAGTTCTCCATTTTCATCCTCCATGCCTGTGCACACAACCCAACAGGCACAGACCCTACTCCCGAGCAGTGGAAGCAGATTGCTGCTGTCATGAAGGTATGGGCTGCTGCTGGGGCTAAGGGAGTACTGAGGGGGCAAATAGCTCTTGAGCCAGCCAGAGCATTTGTATCCAAAATGGGCTTTTGGGGAATTGTATGAGATGTGGCAAAAGCTGAAAGAGTCACACAAGGCAGGTGTTGAAGGGAGAGGTGGACAACAGAATGCTGGTTGTCTGTGCTCATAGGAGACATGCATTGCAGTTCTTGTTGTGCCTCCAAGTTCTTGTTTTTACACTCTGGGGAATGAGCTGTAGTGAGGTTTTTCCCTGCTGGAAAAATTATCCACAGGCAGGTGCTGGATAGTAGCATATGAAGTGGTGCACTTCTTTTGTGGTCAAATGCAGTTTTCTCCTGCATTGACTTTTACTGACCGCTTTAGTCTTTCTGTTGTTTTACCTCAGTAGAAAAAAAGTATTTCAGTTTGGTGTTGCTGGACCATGTTTCCTTTGAACTCACACAGAAACTCAGTCATCATTTTTCCCTCCTATGGGTACTGTGGGGGGTAAAAGAGAGGTTGTGGGGAGGGGATTTCCCTCTAACACTGTTCCTCCTTGCAGCGCCGGAACCTGTTTCCATTCTTCGACTCAGCGTACCAAGGGTTTGCCTCTGGCAGCCTGGAAAAGGATGCCTGGGCTGTGCGATACTTTGTCTCCGAGGGCTTTGAGCTCTTCTGTGCACAGTCGTTTTCCAAGAACTTTGGGCTCTACAGTGAGTGTCTGGCAGTAAGCTGGCCCAAAAGCATCACACCCAGACAGATGGGGCTGGCATGCTGAGGGGTGGGGAATTCTCTGCTTTGCCACGACATGCGGAACCAGTGGCTCATGTACCTTGGCTTGTCCACAGATGAACGGGTGGGGAACCTGACTGTGGTGGGGAAGGATGCAGACAATGTGCAGCGTGTGCTGTCCCAGATGGAGAAGATTGTGCGCACCACTTGGTCCAACCCTCCGTCCCAGGGAGCGCGCATTGTGGCAACTACACTCGCTTCCCCGCAGCTCTTTGATGAGTGGTATGTGTTGCCAGGGCTGGTGGGAGAGGGCAAGGGTGGGAAGCTGTCTCCCTGAGTGTCAGTCTTGGCCACATGGCTTCAAACCAAATGGGTGCCCATCCTCATGCTCTGCTTCCTGCCTGCTGCAGGAAGGGCAATGTGAAGACAATGGCAGATCGAGTCTTGCTGATGAGGTCAGAGCTGCGGTCTCGGCTGGAGGCCCTTGGCACCCCAGGCACCTGGAACCACATCACAGAGCAGATTGGCATGTTCAGCTTTACAGGGCTGAACCGTAAGTATCAAGTGGCCTGTAGAAGGGAGGAGATTGGGTGGGGACAGTTTTGCTGTGGGTGAACTGGGCTGAAGCAGTCCAAGCAGGAATCTCTCACTCTCGCTGGAGTTTTGGCATCACTGGATCTGTGGCTGGGGAGGGATGAAGCATCACACAGTATTTTAATGGCCAGTGCTTGAACTTTTCTGCTTATCGTGAAAGATTCAGGCATCCTTGACTAGTTCTTTGGGCTTTTCTTAGCTGTAGGTCACTGGTCTGACCTGATGTCCAATTGTTTCCCCAGCTAAGCAGGTGGAGTACATGGTCAAGGAAAAGCACATCTACCTGATGGCTAGTGGGCGCATCAACATGTGTGGTCTAACTACCAAGAACCTGGACTATGTGGCCAAGTCCATCCATGAAGCTGTTACAAAAATCCAATGAAGCACATGAACAACCAAACTTACATAAAGTCACCAAAGCTATAGTCTGTAGTCTATGTCTTTCTCTGCTCATGGCTTGCCTTTTCCCACACCTCTTGGGGTTTAATAAAGATGGGAGCAGTAGCTCAATCAGGGATAATCATCTTCTGACATTTTTTAAGTGGTCCTTGCAATATGGTAAGCCAGTGCCCCCAGGAGGTGGGGGCAGCATGAGTCACTTTGGTTCTTGTTTCACATCAGCAGCCTGGTCTCCAGGCCCTTAGAGCTGCATCTTTAGCACATCCAAATCAACTCCATATAACTGATCATTTTGATCATGGCAAAGTCTGGTGCCAGTGCAATGCACTGTGGGATAACAGCACAGTGGTTGGGATCTCACGTGGCTTGTGAACTAATGTCACTCAGTAGTATTTTGGGGAGGGATAAAGCTGTTGCTAGCTCCCTCTCTCCACACATACCATCCGTTCCCAATTTCTGAGCCTTATACGAGCAAATATTTGTAATTGTGATAATTGCTTCTTTGTGTTGCTGACATAAAATTAAACCTTTGTCTCTGAATGCTACCCCTGCCTTGTGTGATGTCAAATCTTCAGACCATATGAACCTCTCCCCAGGCCGAGGTTAAAGCCTCAACATCCTGGTTTGTCCACTTAGCTTGTTTCAAGGCTGTCCCTTTCTCTCTCTTAGGGTGTGTTGCATCTCTGATGATCACAGCCACTACCAAAGGTGGGGGGTCTTACTTGGGAGAATGTTGTTGAGAGCTCCCTGTGACTACATGAAGCCAACCAGTTCCTCCTGTATTCGTTTTGTGTTCTTTCTGCCCTGTGCTGCCCAGCTCATCCTGCCTGTCTGTCTGTCTGTGGTTGCTTTCTGGATGGTCAAGTGTTTCCAGCCATTTGGCCATCCCTCCCTGGCCCAGGGCTCCTGGGCTGTCCCTCGGGTGTTGAAAAGCAGATCTCTTCTGTTCATCCTTCTCAGCAGGCCCCTGATGAACCACCATCTACTCCCACTGGCTTCAGCAGGGCCTGCCAGCAACAGCCTGTGTTTCTGGCACTGAAAAAGAGCTGGGACCATCTGTTTCTGCTCTCTGCAGTCACTGCAGATCTATTTCTGAGCTGACAAAGCAACATCCTGACAGGATTTTGTGAAGAAAGGGGACAGCTCTTTTCCTTGTGTCAGGGAGCAGTAGTCACTGTTACTCTGATGGATTTGCTTGTGCTGCAGCTTAGAAAAGGCAAAAATGGTGCCTTATTGCCTTGTTGTATTTGCACAGAATGCATGGGATCCCCTGTTCTTTTTGAGTTAGTATTCATGTCATATGAGAGAGTGAGCCAGAGGCAGCCTTTCCTCCTCTCTGCAGGTGGAGACCTTTTTCTCCTCTTGGTGTCCATTCACAACAGTGGTGGTGGGGAAGTGGTTAAAAGGTGACTTCTAGGGGTGATCTCAGGAGTAGTTAAGGAACCAATTCTGCTTTTGTTATTTATGATATTTGCTTACACTTCTGCCCTCACAGACCTCCTAGTGTGAAGGCTGGCCCACCCCATGTGATCGATACCGGTGTTTTGCTAGTCCTATGGGCCTTGTTTTTCCTAGCAAGTGACCTAAATTTCTCCTTTTCTGTGGTGTAAGCTCATTATCAATTATCCCATTTACCATGGCAACAGAGAACAGATTATTCCTTTCCTCTGTACAACAGCTTTTTATGTATTTGAAAACTTCCTCTCTCCACATCCCTCACCAGTTAAGTGACTCTCTTTCCTTCAGCCTTTTGGGTAGGTTGTTTTCCAGCCCTTGCTTTCTTCTGTCCACTTTTCAATTGCTGTGTGTTTCCTTAGAAGGGCAGTGCCCAGACAGGGCTGCAGTTATTTCAGCTGAAGTTTTATCAGCGTGGGTGGACTATGAGATTTCTCTCGTTATCTGTCAGACTGTACTCCAGCACGTGTATCCCACTATTGTGTTTGCAATGTCCTGATATTAACTCCTGTTTTTCCCCAGTCCTTGTCTGCATTGCTGGGACTTATCTCTTTGCTTGCCAAGTGCTCTCTTGGCAGCAGAAGTGACAGCCCATCTTCACGGGCAGCACTTGCTGACCCCTTCAGTGAGGCTGAGTCCTGTTACTCCAGCCACCTTTGGCCCTGGGTATGAGGGCAGCCTGGCCTGGTGAGACGAGTTAGCATCTTTCCCTACACCATGGACACAGAGAGGGCATTGCTCAGGGAAAAATCAGTTTTAATGTTGATATCCCTGTTGCATTGAGCCTCTACAAAAACTACTGACTGGTCTGTCCCACCCTGAAGTCTTGGTGTGAGCCTCCCTCACACGGGCAGGTGTGTGTGGAGGGGAGAATGGTCCAATGCAGCATGGAGAGGCCCCTCCCCAGGGAGGGGGCTGCACTCGGGGGTGAGCGGGGCTCCTTGCCCTGTGCCTAGCAGGGCTTTGGGAGTGCTGAGCTGTGTCCATGGTCAGCGTGAGCGAGGCCCTGCAAGCGGGCATTTCACCAGGCACGGCACAAACGTGCTGGGGCCCTGAGCTGCGCGTGGCACCTCCCAAATAGCACATTCTCCTCGTGGTGGAGACCACATCTTGCAGCACCAGCACCGTGGGGCTCTGGGCCTCGCTGGGATGGGGATGGTAAATGATGTTACAGGGCAGTTCTGGGTTGGGCTGCCCCTCCCTGCACTGCTTGCAGGGATGCCGTGACAGACACTTTTTCACCTTTCCTTTTTCCACCTCTTCCTTGAGACCAGATGCTACCAGGGAGCAGCTGGGCAAGGGCCCTCGGACTCCAGCTAGCTGGTCAGGCTGCCTGGGTGGTTCAGCCCTGCCGGGAGTACATCCTTTCTCGCCTGGGGATGAGGCTCTGCACAAGTCCTGCAGGGAGGGGCGGCACGAGCGGGCGGACAGGCAGCGAGCGAGTGCAGACCTCCTGCTGTTGGACGTGAGCCTCATGGCAGAAGACCCCCATGCTGCAGACCTGCAAGACACAAGAACAGCCTGGTGCAGGTGGCCAGAGCTTGCCCTCCCTGACCTGTTGCTGCTCAAGCCTGCAGCACCTTTCCTAGCCAGGCTCAGGGGTATACTGGCACAGACACAGGTTTCTAGTGAAAACATAAGCCAAGGTCTCATTCCAGTCTCTAACATCCACTCTGCTGTTGAGAGCAGACCCTGCTCTATATCCTTTGACCCTGCTCCAGCTGCCAGCAACACACACCTGCATGGGCTCCAAACTACCCCATTTGGCTTTGCTGCCTGAAACTTCATTTAACACTATTTAAAATTAGTGACCTCCCACTTGCCGGGGAAGGAATGTTGCACCAAGAGCCAAGTTCCTACCTCCAGTCTGCATGGGCCTCCAGCACTGTGCTCTGGCCACACTGCTGCTCAGGTGATTAATGGGGCGAGATTGGAGCTTTCCTCTGGCGATTTCTCACTTTCTGATGATGTCCGCTGCTTACGCCCACCTGCAGCAGCAAGGGTGCTTAGGGCTGGGGTGTTGGGAGCCAAGGGTGCTCAGGGCAGGGGTGCATAGGGTCAAGCCAGGACCTAGTGGCTGGCTCTGCCTGAGCTAGCCCTAGGTGCTGTTTTGCCTGCTGCTGAGGTACTGACAGGGAATTAGGTTGTCCCCTGTTCCCGCCAGCCCCATGCAGAGTGTCCCCACGACAGGGCTGGGGAACAGCTGACACAGACAGTGGGGTGCCGGGGCAGAGTTCTCCCCTGGGTGTGCCCAGTCACTCACTGAGGGATCTCAGCAGCCTCTTGCCCAGTGCCTCCTCAGAGCTGCTCGGCGATGAGCTGGTCCCCGCCTCTCTACCCGGGGACTCCACTTCCAGGACGGTCCCGCAGCACTCACTGTCTGCAAAAGCCCAGCACGGCTGCAGCACCTCAGGGCACCATGGCCTTGCCAGCCCCGGGGTCTGAGGTGTGTGTCCCCCAGCCAGACTCACTCTGCCGCTTGCTGTTCTCCTCGTTGTCAGCCAGCTCCTCCTGGATGAAGGGGATGCCCTCCATGCGCAGGAACACTGACTCGCTGGGGCTGCGCAGCCCCTCAGAGCGGCTGCCTACAGGGACACAGAGCAGGGAGGTGCTGTGCCCTGGGGCAGGACGTGGCAGGATGCCAGCCATGGCAGCAGGTCCAACTGCCAGGGGCCCCGGGGGACATGAGTGCAAGGCAATGAGGAATTACATGCCTGCACACTGCAGGCATCCACAGGTGTGTGTATGCAAACGCCCACAGTGTATATGAGCCCCACCCTATGTGCAACTGCATCCCAGAGGTGCTGTGTGCATCATGCCAGAGGGTCCCAGCACAGACTCCCCTAGGGGACTTGCAGCGTTGGCCTGTGGCAGGGAAGGAACGCTGTTGGGTGACTCACACATGATGCTGTTCCTCTCATTCAGGAGGGTGGCAGGGTCTTCCTTGGGTGTCTGTGGGGTTCCCCGTGCAGTTGAGGCCTTGGTTGAATCCCTGTCGAAGGCCTCCATGTCAGGGGACTGGGGTGAGCTGTCCATCCGGCTGGCCACCAGTGCATTGTGGTACTGCTGCCGGGTCACCTGGGCACACAGACGTGCACCCACCTCAGTGGGCACCGAGCCCCACCAGGACCTCTCGGAGACTTGGTGGCTCCAAACCTCCAAACAGCAGGAGTAAGTGCAGGACTCCTCAGCACCCACTGGGCACCCACCAGGCTCCTGGGGCACAGTGGGGCAAGAGGGTGCCTGGACAGGGGTGGCCAGGATGGGAGAGTCCCTGCCAGCCCTGCCCATACCTTGACAAACTGCACGTCGCAGAGGATGTGCACGGAGTAGTCGGGCGTGTAGATGTTGTTGCTGCTGCTGTGGAGCTGCGTGCTGCTGCCTCCATAGTCCTCCCGGTTGGGGGACTCGGAGCGGTTGAGGCCACTGCAGCGTGACGGGGACCTGTTCACTGCAGGAGGGGACAGCAGAGAGGCAAACACTCGCTCTGGCTCGTGGTGTTGCTTGGGTTCCCAGTGCCGGTGTAGGGCCAAGGCAGACCAGTGACCTCCAGCGGCTATTCCCCAGGACACGGGGCTGGCAGGGGCCCTGAGGGAGACCTGCAGCCTGTCCTCCTCAGTGCACAATGGTGTGGAGACCGTGCCATGTCAGCCCTACACAAACCAAGGGACTGGGCAGGACACTGACCTGGTGCCAGCAGCAAAGGTTAGGGCAGCTGCCGCCTGTCACTGGCAGCTCTCCTGTTAATGCTGGCCTTCTGTACTGCATTTGGCACAACTTCTCCTGGTTGCAGCATGCAGCCTGTGAGTATTTGCTTGACCTGTCTCAAGGGCATGCTCCCATTCATCCCGACTATGACAGATCAGGAGGAGAGGCTGCCATGGCAAGCTGGCCTGTCACTCACATTGACTGATGGCCTCTGACACACAGCATGGCCTCTGATACACAGCATGATGGATTTTGTCTACTCAGTGATTTAGTAAGGAAAATAGGCAGTTTGTTCCTGGCATAGGTGACATCTTGCTGACTTTGCTCTGCAGCTAAAATGCCTTTTTATTACCCGGATCACCAGAAAGCACTGGGGGCAGGGCAGCAGGCATGCAGTGCTGCAGGTCACTGTCACCAAAAGCAGCAAGCCAAAGCCCCAGGTGCTAAGTGGAGGAAATTACAGGAAGTGCACACCAAAGAAAGCCCAAGCTGCCCATGTCTCCCCCTTGTCCCCATCCCGTTCTTCCAGGATTTGCATCATACTGGGGAGGCTGTGGCAGGACTGCTGTCCCCAGTCTGCCACCAGTGCTCCAGCCAGTGAGGGGCTGCCCAGGGGTGCCGTGGGTATTACGCAGCATGCAGGGTGGAGGGGGCTTGGGGCACTGTGGACAGGGTGCTGGAAAGAGCCTGTCACATGCAGAGGTCCCTGGCCAAAGCCATGCCCTGTTACCTGGAGAGCCAGCCAGGGAGTCCCCTCTGCTGAAGGCGAAAGTACGGGACACTGAGACAGGCACTGCAGAGAGAGGGAGGGAGAGGAAGGAGGAGACCCAGGGGAAAGGTGAGGGATAGAGGTGAGGGTGGAATACAGACCAAGAGGAAGAATAAGAAAAAGAATCATGTGCAAGCAGTCCTGGGCTGAGCTCCCATTGCTCTCTCCAGCATCCCTTCCCACCCCTTTTACACCTTCTTGCTTCTGCTCTGGAGAGGTGCTTGTCAGTCCTGGGGACAGAGCCACCTGCAGGAACACAGACTTTAAAGTTGTAAATTAGCAGGTTGCTCTGTGATGGTGTAAGGGGAGGTGAGGCTGGCAGGGGGGATCTGCTCCTGCCAGGCCTGTCTGCAGAGCCACACAACTTCCTAGAGCCCTGGCATGGGTAGAAAGCATCTTTCCCCCATGGGTTTAGTGCTGGCACTTGGCTCTAGCCCTTTACCCCAGGATAGGGGACTTTGTGGTCAGCTTATGCCACCTGGGAAATGGGGGTAAGCTAAATCACTACACTTGGTATCTGGGATGCTCCTGTGTGTGCAGGCACATGGCAGAGAAGGAATATGCTCTGCAAAAGTCGCTGCCTCAGCCCCACAGTTGCAGGCAGGGGCTGACAGAAGCTCTTCAAGGTGACGCAAAACAAAGGGATTCATGTCAGGCTGCCTGCAGTTCCTTGCAAGGTCCCGGGTCTCAACAGCCTTCAGGTGATGCTGAAAAGAGCTACCCACTGTGGGCTGATCCTTGCAGGAACTGCAAGAAGCCAGGACTGCATCTGGGGCTGTGTGACCCATTGCCACAGAGAAGGTAAATCATAGACACTCACTTTCCATGTTTTATTGCCATGGGTTACAGCAGCAGTGACAATTCCTGGGGCAGACCATTCTCCCTCCAGTGATTGCTGCCCTCCACAGTGTTCCTGGGCCATGCCTCAGAAGATGGGGGAGCACAGAGAGACCAATATACAGGGTGAGTGATGCACTCCTCAACACTTGTCAGTCTCTGCTTTCATCACTGCCATTGCTCACCTTGGAAGTAGTGGGGGATGTGAGCCTGCTGGCTGTCAGCCCCTTCCTCCAGCCATTGCCATGATCCCCCCAGCTGCCAGCCCTCCTGCCTGAGGTGTCCTGCCCTACCTCCAGCCACTGTGCCTGGAGCACAACTGCAACACTCTAGGAATTATCTGCTGCCTATGTGATTACTGATTAAAAATTGCTTCAAATGTAAAACCCTCAAGAAATTTGTCCTGTAGTCACCTTTTCTAATCTCCCTGCTGCTCCCCCAGGAATTCCTGTTCCGTGTCCTGCCCCGAATCACAACCTTCTGCAAATAAAAAAGGACATCAGCATGAAGCACTTCCTGGAATGACCTTGTCCTGATGGGAGCAAAGGATGAGTTGATAACCACTAGCATCAACTCTGTGCTCCCACTGCCTGACCCTCCCACAGCGTTTGTCAGCACACAGCACCAATGCCAAAGATCAGCTGGTGATAAAACAGTTGCATAACAACAGTTAATTAATAACACACTGTTAAATGCTCTAGGATGACGTCTGAATTCTCAGCTGTGATACATCACTCACACTCTTCTCTTCTGGGCTTTCCTTCAAGGAGGAAAGAGGATGCCAGCCTCCACCACAAGGGCGATGCCTTGTCACCTCCTAGCCTGCTTCCTTGCTGGCCAGGGGTGTGGCGCAGGTCTGCCCCACTGCAGGCAGGAATGGCTGAATGGCCAAAAACACCTCATGACAGTGTCATGCGGGAGCAAAGGAGCCCTGAGCAGCAGCGTCCTGGCAGGCGGCACTGCAGACATGCATGGCTGTGCTGACACAGCTCCACTGCAGCTTCTGCCCTGTCTGACCATTGGGATTTGGATGAGGGATGTGACAGACTGGGGCTGGGCAGCACCTTGACCTGCTCCTGACCCACATAGGATTAAACATTTGCAGGGGTTATATCAAAGAAGGGGGTACCTCTGAGTCTCCCCTAATCAGAGCTCCCTGTAAACTCTTGCAAGGGGATCTGCTTATTAACCCATCAGCTCTGCAGGCAGGGAACTTACTGGCACTCTGCTGGCAGGAAATTTATTAGCACTGGGGTATCTACTCAGCTAATTTCCCACCATCCCGTGCAAATAGCTCACAGGTAAATCAACCCATCTCTGCGATTCCCAAGCAGCCCAATGTAGGGCCTGTGTTCAGCTTGTGCCCTGAGCCTCAGGAAGGCAAAGCTGGGTCTAGAGGTGTTATGCTGAGACCTAGAATGAGCATAACACCCACCTGTGGGCACTGCCCCTTGCAACACCAGCCATGCTGGTACCCACCAGCAGAGACACAGCACAAGGTAGAAACTTCAAAACGACTTCAAAGGGACCTCAAAAGGACCTCCAAGTCACTCTCTGGGGACTTTGCCCCTCAGCATATTGTTTCTCTGTCTACCTCAGCACAGAGTCTGAGCTGTTTTGCATGGGGAGAAAAGCCATCACTCCTTCAGCCAGCCAGTGCTGCAGAGAGGTTTCAGGGCCTCAGCCTGTCACAAAATACTTACGTAGGAAGGAGGATCCTGCCAGGCTTCCCATTTTTCTCACATCGTTTTCTGAAACAACAATTGGAGGTGTAGGAATAGCAAAGAAAGGGCTCCTGCTTGCCCCATGCCCCAAAGCAGGACCACCCCACCCCATGACCACCCCCTTCTCCTGTTACCAGCTGGTTTAGCCTCCATGGATGCTGCTGAAGCAAAGGCAGGGCCAGAGGGAGCCCACAGAGGCCTCACCTGAAGAGACAACAGCCATGATGGCAGGGACACCATAGTAGGTGAATGCCCCATTCTCAAACCGCAGTCCTTCCTTGCCGACCTCCACCTGCACTTTCCCCTGGAAGGAGGAGGAAGATCCTCTCAGACAGGCACCCCATGCTCCTGACCCACCCTGCAGGGACCCCTGCCATCCCATACAAGAGGATGGGCATCTTTGCTGACAGAAGCAGCCTAGAACAAGGTGGCAAGGAGAAAACAGGGCCAAGCCCTGCCACCCTCTGCCCGCTGCTGCCCCAGGCACCTGCAGGATGAGCACAAAGTAGTCGACGGGGCGGTTGCGCTGGTAGAGGTAGTGCTCCGCTGCCTTCTTGTTCTTTCGGTCATACTTGAGCTCCTGGATGACATTGGGGTGTTTCAAGAGCCGCAGCAGGATCTTCTCAGAGAGGTAGGGGGACTTGAAAGGCTCCACTTCTAGAGGGGAGGCAACACACCTGTGCTATAGTTCTGGGACTGCTGGGAACCCCTCATCCTCTGAGCTGCACAGCCCTGCTCCTGCAGCCTAAGCACCCACTGCCAAGAGGGGACCCAAATGCAGACCCACACTGGTAGGGCACTGGAATGTCCAGGTTGTAGGTCCAGGCAGGTGGAAATTGCTCAGCTGGGGGGAGCCCGACCCAGGAATGGCTTAGGGATGCCCTGTGGGGCTGGTGCTGCAGGGCTTGCACAAGGGCAAGTGTACCTGTTGCCATGAACCGATGGGTAGCCAGGAGGAGCTGTGGGGAGATCTTCACCTTCATCTCACTCTCTGAGAGCCTGAAGATGGAGAAATCCTGGGGCTTGCGTCCCCGGTGGGGAACCCGCTCCTTCTTCCGATTGTCAGCTGCAGGCAGAGGAGAGCCATCACTCACCTGCAGCAGCCACAAAGCTGCTGCAGCTGCAGGGCCCCGTGGCACATGCACACGTATGGACAGGCACATCTTGCTGCACCCTGTGGAGCAGCAGATGGAGCAGTGGAGCACATAAAACCTGCTCTACATCCAGCCTTGCTAGCAGCTCCCGGGGCAGGGAGCGGGATTGTGAAACACACTTATTCCTCAGGAACAAGCCCTGGGTTGTCCTGGATGGATATATCACCCAGGGTTGCAAATGAGCTTGGAAACCACCCATTTCATGCCCAACATATTCCTAGGCCAGCCCTGCCCAGCCACCCGCTGCTGATGCTGGTACTTCTCTATTTCGAGCATGTAAGACTCCCTGACACCTGACCAGCACTTCTCCATCATTCCTGTCTTTCCCACCATGACAGCAACTTATTCTGGGGAAGGACCACAATTTGCTCTGGCCTATTTCCTACCCACATGTCTGTCTGTCTGTGCAGGCTCCCACCCTGGCTCCTGCAACCGCAGTAGCTGCTCTGGGACACTAACTGTACAGATCCGTCTCATCCAGGATCTCGGACTTGATGATCTCCTCAATGACATCTTCCAGGGTGACAATGCCCATCACCTCGTAGAACGGGTCTCCTTCCCCTTCATTGTTCACCCGCTGCACGATGGCCAGGTGGGACTTTCCTGCAGGGGAAAAGCAGAGTGGCAGTGAGACACTTGGCCCAGTGATCCTGAGAGGGATGCCCTGTGTGGTGAGAAGGCAGGTGGGCAGGGTTTGGTGGGAGGCACAGATCACAGCAGACACTGTCACCCAAACCCACCCCACCTGTGCCAGCCTAAGGAGAAGGGCTGGACACACAGCCCAGCCTAACAGGGCAGCTGCTGTCCAGACTGATTTGTAGATGTAGGCTCTTTTTTGGGGCCACCTTTCTCTTTACCCAAGTTGTGAGTCACTCTGTCAGCTCTTTGAAAGCCTCCTGTGCAGGGATGAATTGTATATGATACCAGCTCTTCCTTACCCTCAGCTTTACTGGCATGAAACAACTCTTAACAGAACAATGAGACAATGTTCTCCAACACAGAAATGTGAATGTGTCCTTGGCTCTACTGATTTCCCATATCCTCTTGGTGCTTTCTTATTCTGTTGCTAATTATCTTTCTTATTAAATTTCCAGGAGCAGCTCCCCCTCATCTTTCTATCCATCACTGTCTAGACCAACCCTAAGGCTTTTCTTAAAATATGGGCCAAGCATCCATCTCCTTGAAACAGCAGCTGGTTTTTATGCAGAAACAGGTATGTTTGTTTGCAGCTTTCAGCCCAGCTCCTGCAGAACTCTAGGGTGAACCATCTGGATGCAGACACAGAACACTTTTCAACCCATCATCTTGCACTTGAAATTCTCCTCCAAGCCCTGCCCTTGACAGCATCTTCCCTATGTTACCTTAAACAAGCAGAGCGAGACCAGGACCTTCAGCTGCAATGATGTTGACTCCTGCTTGGAAGTTCCAGTGTTCCTGGATCATAGTTTCAGCTTCCTCACTTGTCCCTTGTAAGCTGGCAGCTCTGCTGATACATTCTCAAGTTTCTTGGTTTTGGCATACTTGAAACATTTCTATTTGTTTTTGCATGTCCAGCTCTCTGTGAGCTGTTTTGACTTTTTCAACATCTCCCTTCCTTTACTGGCTGCTCTGATTTATGGTTCTGTTCAGCATCTTGACCAGAACACAACTTCCAAGTCTCAAACACCTTCTGGGTTTCTAGCACCCAGTGTATTCTTGGACCTGCCAATGAACAGCACTGGGTTTCTTACTTCCCATGTGGCTCCCACACTGCCCAGCAGTGCACACAGATCCTGAACCTCCAGTTTTACTTAAAAACATCCTCATTGGCACCACAGTCAAAAACTTCTGCTCCCTCTGTTTGCTCTGCATCCCTGGGTTCTCCTGTTGCAGTGCCTGCACAACCCCACAAGTACTGCAGCGACCTCTGGGAAGCTGCTAACACCTTATTTTCCCCATGAGCTCAGAGCTGAGCTGCTTGAGCAGCAATGGTCACCCAAAACAGGGGCAGGTCCCCTCTGCTGTGCAGCTGCCTTTGCATCCACTTCTGCCATTAACCCGTCCCAACAAGCTCTCCTGCTGCTCCCGACAAGGGACACGAACAGTATTCATGCATAAAGATGTGGTAGGGTGGGCTCTGCCTGGTGCACAGCTCCTTCCTCACCCGCAGTGCCTCCTGGCTTGTCCCTGCACCTCTGCACACCCTGAGCAGCCTGGCAGTCCCACAGACGCCTCTTGCTGGGGATCATGTGGCCTTCAAATAACCCTGCCCTGGATCTGAGACGAGCAGACGACATTTCTCAGCTGAAGATCAGCACTATACATTTCTCACAGCAAATCTTGGGCATTTTCCACAGAATAAATTCCCTCCTCCTCATACCAAGCTTTTATTGCAAGATTTCAGAGAGCAGCTCACTGCCTCCCACGCCTACAGATTTAGAAATGAGAACAGAACATTGCAGCAAGTAGCACTGAGATGCACTTTAAAAAACCAAATCAATAGCCCTGGGGCACTGGAAATTCAGCAAGTTCTTTGGACTGGGCTATTTAACTCCTTTCATACATAGGTTTGTGCATCTTTTCTGTTCAGTTGGTCAAAAAGCAACTCGGAACTTAAAAAGAAAAAAGCAGAGGAGTTGGCTGCAAGATAGCAGCAACAGCTACGTTTCATCTTAGCAAGTCCAGCTTTTGAAAATGTCTCCTTTGCCAAACTCTGCTCCCAAACACTGGGGCCATCTGGTCTCCTACAAGTCCTTGTGTAAGCGAGGAGAGGGAAAAAGTTATTTCTTTTGGCTGAGAGCTTGTTGTTAATGACATTTACATGCAACCCAAAACCACCAAGCCCTTATGAAAAGCTTAGGTGCTACTTAAAGGCAGTCAGAGAGTGATGGAGGCAATTCTTTTTTTTGGCCAAACACCTACATCGACACTGCAATTTACACTAGAAATGTGATTCAAGCTCCATGTTCACATAGCTGCAAATGAGATTATTTAGAAATAACCCAGCACCATTAGCCTGGAAGGAGACCCATGGTTTCACTGTGTTGGGGCAGAGCCAGTAGGGCTGTTAGAACACTCCAGAGTTCTTTATTTTCACAGAAAATAAACACTTTATTCACACTCCAAACCCACAGGTTCATGTTTCCACGTTAAAAATGGAGCAGGTACCCAACAATGGAAACTTGTTGCTGTTCAGTGTGGTTGCTGCTGCCCATACCCAGCCCATGCCTGGCCAGCTGGTATCTATGTCACAAAAAGTCCTGAATGCCAGCCAGTCACAGACCTTTAAGTGAGTGCTGCTCACAGCTGCTCCCTTCTGGGAAAGGGCTGACATGCTCTGATTTCCTACCTGAGGGACATGAAATCATTTGCAAAGCTGTGCCCCATCCCCCTGACCTGACTGGGTCCTGTATTTCCTCCCATCAGCTTTTTAACAGACTCCATAAATTTTGGTGGGGGGTTTGCAGGTGTCTTGGCTGTATGGTCACGGCTTGTTCCCTCCCGGGCAATGCTGCCAAGCTCAGCTATATCCCTCTGCCCAGCCCTGGGAGCTGCTACACTTGCACAGGAGGAAAAGCAGTGGCCTTTACAGCATGTACAAGGGCAGATTCTGGGCAATGAGATGGAAGCAACGTCTAAGGGGGTGGCATAGGGACAGATCTGGGATGCCACAGGGGTCACATTTGCCTCTGCAGCCATTATCCAGCAGGTCAGCCTCAGTGGGAGCACAACAGAGGGAGGAAAATCATTTAAACAAACCCCCAAACTTGATCAAAACCAGCTTTAAGATCTGTAAAGCTGATTTCAAACCCCATGCTATTGTAACCACTGCTCGATAGCTCAAATGAGACGAATTATAAGGGTGAGCTGCTTCCCCACTAGCAAGCTGTCACAAGTGAACTTTACAAGGCTATCACTGATGCAGGAAAGCACAGTGAAACACTTGAGAATCAAAGCCTTGGTTTGGCAAATGCTAGAACAAATGGGCAATTAACTTTCCTTGTGCGAGCAGCTCCGCCGGCCTCCGCAGGACTGCTCTGGCACAGGAAGTCTATAGGTGATTAAGTGTCTGCTCAGCATGGGATACAACTGCACTAAATTCTTTATGAGCTACATGAAATCTGCTCTTTTCAAACAACAGCTTCAGTGGAAAGTTAATGCCTCAAAATGCTAAATTACAGAGCTAATATAAACAGCTGAGAGCTTCCAGATGGAGCAAGCATCTGAACAGATATCCAAAGCTTTTATGCCCATTTTTAGGAGCCTTGTTTTTCATAGGCACCTAAATGACCTTGGGCTCATAGATCCACCTCACAGCATCTTCCCCAATGAGGGAACTGGGTCTGAACACATGGAAATGCCTTGACTTCTGGGAAGGAAATTGCCGTTAGTTTCAAATATAGCCTAGACTACTTATCATTTTTTTGTATAGGTACCCTGCCAGAGGAATGTTAAAGATGCTTTAGCCTTGTCTCTTGTTCCACAGAATGAATATCCTGAGCATGAAATTAATTTTCATAAATTTTACAGTAAGATCTGAAGCTGTTATTAGGAGATCAAAGGTACAGACAGAAACCTGTGCCTGAACCATTTACAGCTGAAAAATGGACAAAAAAATTCTTAAATAAGGTTGATTTGTGAAACAACTATGATGTAAGTGATATCTATTTTCTGTGTGCTTTTCTTCAGAGCTCTTCACAGGGGCTGCCAGCATCTCTGTGCCCTCTTGCCAACCTGCATCTAAAGCAAGTGGGGAACCTCATTTGAACACCTTGAAGTGGAAATGTGTGCGAGTGTGATCCTGTGTCACCACGACTCTGCACCATGGGTGAAAGCACACATTGCCTCTAGAGGAAAAGCACATCTAAGCAGGGGGGAAATAACCAAGAGGGCTGCAGGGTCACCCAGCTCTACAGGAATAAGAGCTATGTAAATGAAAAACTGTAAATCCTAACCTAACCCAGACCTTTCTTGAAGACAAAAACTTCACCTGCTTACATCTGTCTGTAGCCTTTCCCATATTCTCTTTTTGTGCTTTTCCTAATCCTAAGGAAAACTGTAAAAAAGATGGAATATTTGGAATAGCTGATCTATTACCATTGCAGATCAGGAAGGTAAGGAGAAGATTAGGAACCTCATCTTCATCTGTTGTGCAACAGGATCCTGACCTCCTGGGCATCCAACAGCTCAGTATGAAGGTGCCTGTGACAGCTATGAAGAGGGAATAGGTGGCAGGGTGCCCTTTTCCTCAAGGACTTGGCTCCCTTCTTGCTTTGCTGAATGCCTGCCCAGAGCAGGCCTGATCCTGGGATTATTGGGGTGGGGTAGAGCAGTCCAGGATTTACACAGTAAGATTTAGCACAGTTTAGTGGGAAAAGCACAGAAATGTTTCCGGCAGAATTGCAGCATGAGACACTGAGACCATTTTTTGCCTATCAGCAATTCACTTGCTCTCAGCCTGGCAATCACATTCCAGGGGACATGTAGGTGATAGTTCCTGGGTAAAACTGGCTCCTGAACCAGACAATTTCCTTGGGAGGTCATTGCTTCAGCTCATCAAGATGCCCAACAGAGTGACTATAGCCCTTGCAGAAATCTCTTGAAGGCTGAGTTAAATTTGAAGCAACACTGTGTGCTTACAGTGCCTGTGGGATCAGAAAGATGGTACAAAAAGCATCTGAAATGGTATTGACCCCAATTCCTGGCAAATGTAAGCACCTTCTCCAGCTACATTCAATTTGCAGACATCTAATAGAGGCCAAGGAGCATTTTGAAATGTAAAGACAGACCCTCGGGCAGAGCTGTCCTCCACAGGACAGGCTGTTTTCCCTGCTAAGCCTGAAAGTTTGAGGTTTGGAGAATTTATTTTTAGAAACTCTTAAAAGATGCCAAGCCACAGAAGGCTAATTTGAGTTGCAGCTCAGCCTCTGCCCTGCTGCAGGAAAATGAACATTAAGAGCAAATTTCCACTGTTCCTCTGACAGAGGAAAGTTACTTGCTGAAAGGTGCCAGTGCTGAATATAGACCCCTCCAGGAAATCATTTTTAGAAACAAAACCCATAAACAACTTGATGAAGGGACAAGACTGTGACTTCCCAGAGGCACTACAAAACAAGGAGGTGGACCTCACAGAAGAGGCTCCCATGAGGAGTTATATCACTGGACTGGAGCTGCAACATGCAGTGCTTGGTTATCTTCAGGAAAGGAGGAGAAACAGATTGTATCACCCACAACATTTCACACTGAATTAATGCATAAACCCTTCTTCATAGCTCCACATTCCCTAGGTAAAGTTTATCCTACAGAAAGCTCATCTGCCTCTGACATAGTTTTAGCTTGCTAAATATGGTGCAATTTTTTTTTTGGTGTTATTAGGTATTTTCTCCTGGGGGCCCAGAATAAAGCCAGGTACTCCAAGGTGTACCAATACAAATTGCCACGAGATTGTCTCCCAGTTTTTTTACTCCTTCAGTATTTTCATCTTTTTTTCACCAGGCTGCAGGTAGTAAAATTACTGTACTGGTATGTATTTTCTTATTTCTAGCATTTCTTCACTTAGCACTTCTCAGTTAATGCTACACAGCAATGTATGCCTTCTACAAAAAATGGTGTTTAGTTTCCCTGAAAAGATGGCAAATTGGGTGTCCAGCCCTCATTATTTCTGAGGGTTTTTTTGCTGAGTTTTGCTGAGAAGATGAAGTCAAAAGCATATTGCAGCACAAGTACTTCCTTGCTGAACCTGTCTCATGCTGCTGTAATGTTGTTTTTCTATATGGTTCTTGCAGCTGCCCTCCTCATTTGACACGTGGGTTGAAGTCTACACTATTCTCTTGCAGACAAGACCTCTCCTCTGGGGCTGTTTGGAGGCTTCTCTGGGGTTTTTCAGTTCCCATTGGGACCCTCAATTTAACCACCTCTCTACAGGAATCAGTACTGAAAGAGAAATCAAACAATGGCTGCAGCAGCAGGGCTGTGAAAAGGCAGAGGAGAAGAGTTTGACCAGCTCTGCTGTGATGGAGCAGGGGCCAGGTTTTGTTAACCAGGAGCTCACAGCTGCTCTTGGGCGCCATAACTACACTGAGCCAGTGGCTCCCTTGGTGCAGCTGAGTGTATGCTACTATTTCATACTGTTCAAATGTTAAATTAAATGTAAAGCTGATGCTACAAGTCTGTAGAAGGTAATCCCTTCCACACAAGGTCCTGCTGAGGGTGAGGCAGTTTGAGACACATCTATGGATTAAAATCAAGGTAAACACCAATGCATCTTAATGGAACGGCACTGAAATGAGGTTAGTGTGAGCATACCTAGAAACAAATGAAGGAAAGCTTCCCCTCAAACCCTGCTATAGAATACCAAAGAGGAAAAAAGGCTGATTATCTTCATAGCTGGGACAGAACAGTAAGAGAAAAGAAATGCCTCAAGTAAATAAGGATAACAGTGAGATATTGTGAGTAGGAGACAGAAAATGAAAGTGCTGTCAGAGGTGTGAGCAAGAGTCCCAAAGTTCTGTATTTAATAATCCCTTGACATTTTCAGTAAGAAAGAACAAATGTTTGTGTACTGTGGCAAAGAGCTCTGGCAGTGAAATTGTGTTACTTATACATTATGCAAAAAAATGACATTATGGGTATAGTGTATGTGGCAGAACATTAATCATTAGTGAAACAGATCAGAAGTACACACTGCCATCCAGGAAAAAAAGGATATAAACTGTTATAGGTATTTGGTATAAACATTATAGTAACAAAAATAAATAAAAGACAAAAAATTGTTTGAGTTGATGATGAGAAAAAGAAAGAAAAGCCAGCTTTTCTAAAGGCTTGTGAGGGACATAAGGACCTGGAGGTGGTTATTAATGCCCATCCTTACCAGAGACTTTAATTTCCTAGAAAGAGGCTGGGCTTTATCAGTGGGAGCATTTGCTGTCCTGCAGGCAGCTTGGATGTGTGAAGTAATGAATGCCTTCATTAAACACTTGCTGAGCCAACAAGCAATCAGCCTACTTTCTAATTAGTGAAGGTGTCTCAGAAGACCTGGCCATGGAAAGCAACCTTGATTGGATCAAACAAGATACTTCACCATAATTCAAACGGACACAGAAAAGGAGACAGTGATAAAGATTCTTAATTACAAATGGGAAATCTTTATTTTAGAAATTAAACAGTCAAGTGAGCAGGGCTGATGCAGCAGTGGATGGGGCTGAAGGCAGCTGGGAGCTAACATCTGCCACAGTGTGGGAACCAGCACAAGAACCTGTATTTGGAACTGGAAAAATAGAGTTTAGGAGGGTTCAGGGCTGGGCTGGGGGTAACTATTTGCAATTTGGATGCTGGGGGTGACCAAATGCCAACAAATAGAAGAAAGATTAATCAGAAGAAAACATCAATTCTTGGGAAGAAGAACATTTGGAGGAAAAGCCGGAATTGCTAAACACTATACAGAGTTAGATATGAAGACCAAAAGCAAGGCTTTTCAGCCATGGAGTTCAGAAAAGACAAGAAGTGAGGTGGGAACAGAAAAAGGGTTTAGGAAGAGCTCTAAATAGGGGCTGTAGCAAAACACCCCAGAAGGGCACAATAGCAGACAGATGTAAAGGAGGAAGAACTTCAAGTGATAGGCCAAGAGTTTAATGGAGCAAAGTTAAAGAAGGATGGATAATCTTCATCTGAGATGAGGACCAGCAGATGAAAGTGTAGGGCAGGTAGCAATACCCATGAGCCCAGGGAGCAGCACACACCAAACAGCTCTGTTTAAGGAGGGCAGAGAGGACAGCAAGCAAAGGGCAGGGAACTAAGCAACCACAAGTTCATTTTTACAGGTCTGTTGATTCACAGGGTACCAGGCTGTAGAAGAAATTTGGAAGGGGAAGTGTAGCAAAGTAAATCAGATAAATTGCAGGGGAGTCTGACCAAGGGAGAGGTTAGGATGTCAAAATCATCTGACATCTCTAGACAAGAGAAAGGTAGAAGAGACCTCAGGTGAACTTCAGTGCTATTGCAGGAAAGCACAGTTAGGAAGGAACTACAAAGCACATAAGGAATTAGGAAGACAAGAGACAACTGGCATGGGGGGAAGGGGGTGGGCATGGACTACTGCAGCTCACCAAGGTTGAACCCAGAGAACAATCTCAATGCTTTTGCTACCAGTCTTGTATAACACCCAGGAATTTTCTGATTTTCTCCATTGGGAGTCTCCAGTCCTGCTGAGGGGCAGAGAGGGAGGTGGTGGCACACAGAACTCCTCTGCCTGCAATCCTGAGTGGTAGCGGGAGCACAGGTGAACATCTCCGGAGAAGATGTTGACCTGCATGTATCTGATGAGCACATTCCTGGCACACTGAGCAATGTCCTATCCTCTCCTCCTCCCACCTCTAAAAACGAGCAGGAGATGACTCACAGAGATGCTTTCTCTGTATCTGGAGTGGACCAGGTTGGCCTTTCTCACATGATCAGCTGTGCCTGCGGCAGAGCAGCACAGGCAGCCCAGGAGCCAAGTGCTGCCCTCACACATTACATAATGCAGCATGTCATTGCTGCAGCCATTTCTGAGACTCACTCACCACAGTATGACGTAGTGAGCCACACGAGGAAAAACACAATTCCCAGAGGGAGGGAAAAACACATGCTGTGCGTATTCTCAAGGTATGGTTAATGAAATACAGCTCTCAGCATCTCTGGGGCTGCTGGCAGCTGCTGCATTATGAATGCTGTCACAGCTGCAAAAAAAAGCACAGCTCTTTCTAAGGAGATTTCTAAAGATTTCTTAATCATTTCTTCTTCCTTTAAACCACTTGCATAAGAACACTTCATAGACCTTCTTCTCACTGCTCAGCCGAAAATGTGAAAGCTAAGTAATGATTTCCTGTTATAAAGTCCTTCACACAGAACAGAGCAGAGAATGCTGGCTGGGCAATGGTGCAAGGCAGGTACCATACACACACTGCCAGGCCACTGCAGACACATCAGCCCCTGGGGGACAGGCCTGTCTGCTGAGCCAGCAACCTGTGAGGCCATAGGCTCTTACCGTCTTCATAACATCACAGGTACATCAAGGACTGGTGGCCCTCAATCCACCCGGGGATGTTCCACCAGGTGACACCAGGGTCATTGCCACACTAGCACATGCAGGGACCAATTCCCCCCAGCATCCCTGGTACCTGCCACATCCTGCCAGGAGGCTGCTGACCTGGAAATCACTGGGGGTGCAGAGGGGTGCAGGGGAAGCCTGGGGGGTGGGGAGGGTGGCCCGGCGACCTCACCCTTCTTGAACTCCTCAAGCAGCGTGTCGAGGCGCGTGTCGTTGAAGACGCAGTGGAGCGGGCGGCGGTAGAAGCGGGTGACGGTCTGCAGGGGAGTGCAGTCATCGGGGTCGACAAAGGCCAGGTCTTTGACAAAGAGCAGGTCGACAATGTTGTCGCGCCGGTCACCCTCATAGACCGGGATGCGGGTGTAGCCGGACCGGAGGATCTCAGAGACGGTGGCGAAGTCCAGCACGGCATCGGCCCGGAGCATGAAGCAGTCGGCCAGCGGCGTCAGCACATCCTCCACCACCTTGGTGCGCAGCTCCAGCGCGCCCTGCACCATGGCCAGCTCTTCCCGCACCAGGTCGCCGTGGGGGCCAGCGGCGCGCAGCGTCTCCAGCAGCCGCTCCCGCGTGGAAAAGACGCTGAGCTCCTGCCGCAGCGCCCAGTCCAGCAGCCGGCTGAGCGGGTAGCAGAGGGGGAAGGCGGCCAGCATCAGCAGGCGAGTGAGGCAGAGCGTGCGGGAGGCGATGGCCAGCCCGTGCCGCGAGCACACCGAGTAGGGCAGCACCTCCCCGCCCAGGAACACGGCGGCCGTGCACAGCAGCACCGGCAGCCAGGGCGCTCCCCGCGGCCCTCCGGCCACCGCGGGCCCGCCGCCGGGCAGCGAGGCGCAGAGCCAGCCGGCCAGGGCCGCGTTGGCCCCCGCCTGCCCCAGCAGCAGCGTGCAGAGCAGGTAGGTGCCGCCGCCGCCGCGCACCGCCTGCACCCGCCGCGCCTGCTCCCGCTCGGCGGCCGAGCCGCTGTTGCGCAGGACGCGGAGCTCCAGCGGGTCCAGCGAGAGCAGCGAGAGGCGCAGCCCGCTGAACAGCGCCGACAGCCCCAGCAGCAGCAGCGCGCCCAGCGCCCGCAGCCAGCCCGCCTCGGGCAGCGGCAGCAGCCAGGCGCCCAGCGGAGGGGCGGCCGGCCGCACCCGCAGCAAGAAGCCTCCGGCCGCGCCGTGGTGCGCCCAGGCCCGCCCGTCCCAGGCGCACAGCGAGAAGAGCCGCCCGCCCGGCGCCGCCGCCGCCTCGCCCTTGCGCGGCTCCCGCACCCGCACCTCGGCCAGCGCCGAGCCCGCCGCGCCGCCCGAGCGCAGCGGCCCCACCACCTCCACGTCCGAGGCCCAGGCGCTGCGCTCCCGGCAGCGCTCCGCCGGGCCCCGCGCCGCCGCGCTCCCCGCCGCCGCCTCCTCGATGAAGACCAGGCGCGGCTCCCGCTCCCCCGCCGGGCCGCGGCTGCCGTTGCCCTCGGGCGGCGGCTGGAAGTAGAGGCGCAGGAGGAAGCGGCTGCCCTCCGCCGCCTGCACCGCGCCGCCCTCCAGAGACACCCGGCCCGGCGTCGTGTCCTCGGGCCGCAGCCCCAGCAGCCAGGCGGCCCCGGCCGGCGGCCGCGGCGACAGCGAGAAGAAGAGCAGCAGCACGGCGCCCCGGCTCCGGCCCCAGCCGCCTCTGCTGCCGCCGCGCCCCGGGCCCGCCGCCGCCGCCGCCATACCGCTGTGCCGGCACCGCAGCGCCCGCCCGCCCGCCGCCCCGGGACTGCAGCGGGGAGCCGGCACCGCACGGCACGGCACGGCACGGCACGGCACGGCACACGTGGGCCGGGGGGCGGGCGGTCGCCGCGCCACGTGCGACCGGGAGCCGGCCCGGCGGGAGGGGCCGGGGGAGCGGGGTCGCCGAGCGGGCGCTACGCAGGGGACAGAGGAGTTCGCCCGCACGGCCCGAGCCGGAGCATCCCCGCGGCGGGCGGCACCGCGCTCTCTCCGCAGCCGGGGCGGTGCTGGCGGATCTCCGCCGGAGCACATCGGGGGTGACCCGGGGCAGCCCCCAGCCCTCGGGCAGCCCCGACAGCGAGCCCTGCCCCGGCCACCCGCGGCTGTGCTGGCTCCAGGTGTCATCCCAGCCACACCGACCGTGGGTCCCGGTGCGGGGCCGGGGCTTGTCCCGCACTCTGCGGTCGGGGTTTGCTGAGGGGCTTCTGCCAGCCGTCTCTGGAGCTGGAATTTGCATTCAGCCTCCCTCTGTTATCTGTCGAGGCCCTACTCATCAGCTTTTCAGTTCAAATTAATTTCCCCTCTTCCCGTGGGAGGGGTTTGGGGTTTTTTTGTTGTTGTTTGTTTGCACTTTTTTTAGTGGGGGGTGGGTAGTGGTTAGATTTCCAGTCTTTCTAGGAAACAAATGTACCACACTGTAACTACATTTGTTCTCAGGTCTAGACCTGATGGGGAATGTTGCTAGGGTTTATCAGCTTCCCAAGTATGGGCTCGAGAATGCACTTAGGGACTCTTTAAACTTTTGTGTCTTCCCTGGACCAACATTCACGACAAACTTGAAACAAGGCTGGGGAACTGGAAAGCAATTGCTTACAACTGCAACAGGCTCAGTAGTGGCAAAGCAGGAAGCTAGAAGATGTAATGGAGGCAAAGAAAGTGCCCGAAAAATTCTGATTATTCACCCATTATTGCTCCCACGAAAATAGGTCACTTTCTGTGTCAGTATGTCAGCAGGCAGACAGGCATGAAAAGCTACCAGAGGGATCTGTGCTCCTTTCTGTGTTACCAGAGACTCTCCTCTCTCTCTCTCTGGGAGAGGCCGCTATTTTTTCCCTCCAAAGGTGTTAAATTCACTGGGTGTTCACAGTGTGTGTTGTGTGCTGCTTCACAACCTCTTGCTGATCTTCCACTTTCTAACTCCCCTTTAGTACCACTGGGGAAATATTACCTGGTGCTCTACCTGGGCACGATTGATGGAGGAGCCAACTGATAACCTCCTTGTGCAAACCTCGCCCCAGGTTATGCTGCCTGAGGGACAGACCTCACCAGCTGCCTTAAGCAGTACCCAGAGTGACTCGGGACCAGCACAGCCTGCTCCTGCCTTCCTGCTATCTGCAAGGTGGGGGGGATGAGCACATGGCTGCTCCTTCCTTACTAGGACCTTGTGGGAACTACTGTCTGAGATCATCCCATATTTTAGCAACAGCAGGCTGTCATTAGCCCTGAATTTCTTGCAGATTTCTTGGTGCTGAGAACATTGTAAAGATGGTCTGGCTTTATGCGTCACTGCCATAGTGTTTTGTATTGCTGTTTGGGAGCTTTGTACCCATGCCAGTAGTTGCTCATGTTTATTAACTTGCAAGTTAGATTCCTGAAAGGTTTTCTAGTGATAAGTTTCTCAGTGTAGGAACTGAAGACTGAATTACAGACATGGGGTTTTTTTCAGTTATTTATGCATTTGGAAAGTATTCTTGTTCATAGTACCCTTGTCACTAGAAATCCCTGGACAGCGGTTTGGAAACCACTTGTCTAGCCTGGAACATGTGGGAATAAAACATGGCACTGCATGAGAAGGAACCACAAGGTGGCAATCTCTCGCCGCACTTTTACTGGCAAAATAAAGCTCTAGCCAAAAAAAATAAAAAATAAATTTTAAAAAATCGCGGACAGTAACTGTGTAAAGCTGCAGAGGCATTAGTCACATCTTGTACCTTCCAGAGTCACAGCAACATTCCTTTTGATGCTGGATTTTATCTTCCAAATGCTTTTCCCTTTAGCATGAAAATCTCAGTCTTGAGGAGCTGGCACTGTAGGCTACTCTTTGCTGGCTTTTCCATCTTTTGCCCCCAAATATGCAGCAGATGTTGCTTGTTAGATTGCTAGCTACCGGTGCTGCTTGTGTGCCTGCAGGCAGAGCTACTGTGTGCTTGGAGAGAAAGTTTCCTCCTGCACTGGAGGCACTGTCTGGTTCAAGGCATTGCTACCCTCATGTTATACTGATGTACAATATAATGGTTGCATCAGCACCCTGTTTCATGTGCTGACATGCCTCATTAAAATCACCTGGATGTTAGGACTAGGCAGTGACCTGCAGGCTGGGAGTGTATTTGGTCTTGAGGGGACTGCAAAGCTATAGTGACAGTGGCTCCACTCAGAAAAAGATGTGGCCAGAGGGGTGTAAAAGCTCAGAAGAGAAATAATGCTCAGTTTAAGGTAGAGCCTCTCTGGTCCTGCAGTATCAAACACCATCTGTTGCTATGAGCTCCATCTCGATCAGGACATAGTTGTGTTCTTGCCAGATGTTAGCTTACATGTGCTACATGTAAAAGTAAACTGGTGTGAAAGCTGTGGTCAGATGTGCTTTCAGTAGGATTTGCCCTGCATAAGTGATGACGTGCTAGCCAGCCTCTTGCTGAGAGGATGCACTCCAGAAGTTGCAGGTGTGTGGTTGGAGTGCGTTCAATGAGTCAAGATAGGAAATATCTTCCAAAGTTCCAAATAAGACAAAACAAACTCAGCTTTAGCACATGCTCAATTGATCGAGTCTTTGGCAAAATATGACATGAATTTGCAATGTTCTCACTGAGGCCTGTCCTGGCTGTATCCTGCCTGGTTAGGCCTTCAGCAAGTACAGCATAACTGTCTTTTTTCTCTTATGCTGAACCCTACTTATTTTACCTGTTTTTCCCCAACTCTTCAGTTAGGAGTGACAACCTGATTCCCACTCACAGCACTGCTCAGGTTCAGTTTTACACTATGTCTGCCACCACTGAGGTCCCTCTGCAGCTTATGTCACAGCCCACAATATTCACAAACCTGCCAGTGGTGACTTCTCTAGTCACTGCTGTCCTCTTCCAGCTCTGGCTGTTCAGGTCCAGACAGGACCTGGAGGAAGTGGGAAGCATGGACATAGGGAGTTTCCTAAAGTCTCTTTACATGACCTTGGCTTTAAGGTCTGAAATCGGAGTCCGGGAGGCTGTGGGTTGCAATTCACTTCCTTCCTGGTTGATGGGAGCCCAGGGGCTCTGCTGTCCGCTGGTCCTCTAGAAAAGGGCCAGGAGCCACCAGGGACTCCTAGTGGGGATAGAAATGTTAGCAATCCAAATCATGATGGGAAACAGAAGGAGTAAAAAAAAAAAAAAAAAAACAAAACAAAACAAAACAAAAAAACAAAACAAAAACAAAAAAAAAAAAAAAAAAAAAAAAAAAAAAAAAAAAAAAACAAACAACCTGATTTTTATTTTTTTTTCCAGAAAGCAGGAGGAAATCTAGCAAGGACAAGGCTGGCTTCTCCTGGAACATATGTGCAATCTGATTGACACTAATGCTCTGTAGCCAGCTTAGAGAAGATACTTTCCCTAAGTAAGTGAAATAAGCACTGTGATGTGGGATATATGATAACTTCAGAAGCAGAGGGAATAAGACCCCAGGCAAGAGAGCTGCAAACTGTCTCTTTTTTTTCCTCTCCTTTTTTCCATCACTAAGTCTGTGACGTTCAATTAACCCTCCTTCTCTGTCCTGGCCATGGTGGCTGCAGCTTTGCAAGGCTTTACCCAGCCTTCTGGATGATAATGTGTTAAGCACTTGGTTTGTGATAACCAGTTTTCTCCTGAAATGATACCAAAAGTCTGCTGTTTTGATTTAAACTGTTTTCCAAGCATTTTGGTTAATAACAAAAGACAGTCCATTCCAAGAGAATCTAGCTTGAGGAAGCCATGAAATTTAATTCATTTTTGCAACTTAAATATATAATCAGTGACATATGGTAATAGTAAATACAGGGGGAAATGTCATTGTTTCAGTCAAATTTCTGCATTCAGTCAAAATCTAATAGTTGTAACATCAAACTGTATTTTCCATTGAACAGGAAATAAAGCATCATTTTTTCAAAGAAAATAGACATGCAATTGCATGCCTATTACATTGCTTATATAGCTTTATTTTTAGCTTTCTCCATTCTGCTGTTCTAAAGGAATAGCAGAAGGGAAACTGTGGAGGGAAAAGATACAAAGCAACACCCAGTTGCCCGTGGTAGAAAGGACAAAGATATCTGTGCTATGAATAAATACACTTTTCCTACAGTTTTTTTTCAGGCAATAAGCTTCTGTGCCTGGGTTAGGGACTCTGCACCTCACCCTTCACTTCTGCCGACATGCCAGCCCTTAAGCAATGAGGTGAGAATGAGTTCCTGTAAGGGCTCTGGAATTTATGCAGAAAGAACATTGCTTTTTCTGGATTTATTTGAGAGCTTTTTCTGGGCAATGGAAGCAGAGTATTTGGTTTAAAGTCTATCTGGCATCAGCCTGTATCCTTCTCCCTCCATGGGTACAGGTCACTGATGTAGTACTGGCCTTTCCCTCTCATTCAGTGGTGCTTTCTTCTGACCCTACAAATCTCCTTATGCACATTTAACTTTATTTCTACTCCATGTATTTGTCTAGTTTTCAGGCATGACCCGTAGTTTTCTCTTCTTGCTCTCTACCCATGAGTTTCATGTGCTGTTTCTGATTTCTCTAATGCACACCAACAGTTTGCAGCTTTGACACAGCTGATTTGTCCTGTCTTTGTCTGTAGCAGGGTCATGCTCAGATGTTTGGATAGAGCTGGGGACACAGAGCTTATTTGCCCAATGCAAATAAATACAGAGGAGAGCGGTTTACTATTTTATCATTACCTGAAATATTCCAATTCTTTTCTGTTTCTCTCACCCCAGCAGCATCTCTGATTTGAGAGCGTTTTGGCTGCTCTTTCTTCCCCTGAGCTCCATCTCCTCGTTGATTTCTGCACACAGTTCCTTCCTCTTTTTCATAATTGACTCGTTTGTTCCTCCAGTCTTGCACTTCATCCATCTTCTTACTTCCCCTCTCTGATGCAATTCTTATGTCCACTTCCTCCATTTTTGCTGCTGGAATGTAAAGCATCCCTCCAGAAAAATAGAAGGTCTCTGTCAGCTTTTGCCATCCCCCTCATAATTCCCTCTTCCTTCACCTCTATCATCTCCCCCAGATGGTGGGACAAATACTCACTTGCATTCATTCTCAGGCTTGTAAAATTGGCATATTCACTTCTCTTTCTTTTTCATCTGATGATGTGAAACAGGGATAATTCTACACATTTCTCTGCTGCTCAGGGCTGGGCTCAATTTGAGGAAAAAGGTTTCCAAGGCTATTGTGGTCTTCAGGGCACTGCAGAGCTCCAGTCTCACTGCTGTGTTCTCACTCTGTCTCTCTTTGACTGTGACAAATTGCTGCTGTATTTGCTGCTTCTCAAGATATGAAAGACAAAAATGAAATCAGACCTGGCTATTGATGAGTACAGGGAAGTTAATGGAGCCAAAGAGCATTCTCTGTCCAAGGGTATTGTTGTACACTGAAATGTTCTCAGTCATTATGTCGTTTTTTTCTGCTTGCTGAAGAGGCACTGGCAGAGGGGATTTCTGTGTGCTGAGATGGCACCTGGTTTGAACCCCCCAAGCAATTCCTACAGTTTTATGGCAATTGTGTATCTCAGTCTTTCAAGGACCTGAGGACTCCTGTTGGGAGTTGAATACTTTGGGATTTCACAAGTTCTCTCCATGGGCAAATCAGCAGGGCCAGGCTACCCTGGGCTTGTAAGGGTATTTCTGAGACCATGTATCAGAAGTCAGATAACATAAAACAATAAAGCAAATTAAGGAAAACAATAAATGCTGTTTATTCCAAAAGAGTACATGATATCTAACTTCTCACAGAACTGGAAATTAAGTTACAAAAACTTAAAAAACAAAACAAAACAAAACAAAAACACAAAACAAATAATTGATTGGTAGCTGCCTGAAACTCCATTTCATCCTCCCAGTTTCATTCTGTGGTGTGCCACCCAGGGAGAGCCCACACTCACAACTTTTACAGCACCAGTGTTTGTTTGATTGTTTTTGTTTTTGTTTTTGGGGTTTTTTTTCATTATTATTATTATTATTATTATTATTATTATTATTATTATTATTTGTCCCCCCCAATCTTTTCAACCTTTTTTTTTTTTTTTTTCACAAGTTTCTTCACTATGCAGCTAGTGAGTACAGCTTGTCTCTCAAAGAAATGTGCACTGCCTTCCTATGGCTAGATTTGGAAACCCCAGCTTGTGTTCCTTTCACGCTGGCAAAAATGCAAAGACAACATTGCCAACTGTGCTTTTCCTGACCAGGCCGTTGGTTTTGATCGATGCCTTGCCTGTTGCATGTATGGAGGGAGGAAGCTCTCTCAGTAGGCTTGCTTTCCTCCTGCTGTGGCTGAGCTCCCCAGCCAGCCAGTCCTTCTAGCTCAGACAGAGGTATTTGCTTTTTGCAGAACTTCCCAGGTCACCTACATTAAAGAGCAATATGTGGATACTGTATTAAATCAAGCAACTGTCCTCTGTCTGTTTGATCAGGTTAGACATGATACATAAACATGCAGGAAAATGGTTTCAGCAGTGGAGTTCAGGCTGTGTGACACCCACCTCGAGGCACTGGCAGTTTTAGGAGGTTGCATTCCAGACATGAACGCTCTTGTGGTGAAAATGATGGACACTGCATTGCAGAAAGAGCAAAAAGCTCAGTAAAAAGATTCTGTCATGCAATTGCATGCTCTGATGATCACAGCTTTGCCATATTCACTGGTCTTGCTCTTCTAGGAAATTATCATACCGTGCTACAGGGCGGAAGCTTAAGAGCCTGAAAAGAAAGTGTATTTTTGTGAAGTATGGATAACACTCTTAATTTTCACTTGCTGAATTTTCTCCTTGCTGGCTTCTTTTAGAGCATCCATAACTCAGATTTACTTGACAGCACTACAGAAACAGACATGGTTGATATCTTGGGAATCAAAGACATGATGATTTTTTTTTTAAAGGGCTGTCTAGCCTGTTTTATCCTTCCCAGCCTAATGGAGGTTTGTTTGGTACAGGACATCCTCTGATGATAATAACTTTCATCATTTATGAGCAAAGTTTATTTTTTAGTGAACTAAAAATGTTCCTCCTAAGGAGATTTCCCCTATTTTCTTTTGGGCCAATTTGTATAGCCTGAGATCTGAGTTTAGATTTCTGTCGTGCTTTTTCTTTTCTCTCTCTCTCTTTTTTTTTTTTTTTTTTTTTTTTTTTTCATCTGAAGAGGTTTCCTCTGCTGAAAACCTTCAACAACCACTCAGACCATTTACAAGAAGCACTTTCACAGGCAGTAGCTCTACAAAAGAGAGGAAAAATCGAAGTGACTACCTATAATAATGAAATTAAATGCAGTTTTAAGTGTTTGTGAACTGCAACTGACTGAAAGGGTGCCAAATATTTTGCAAATATATACAAAAAGACAGGCCCCTGCTCTAATCAGCTTGTAAATTAAAAGGAAAGTACATTGGCAAGAGCAGAAGAGATGATATGACATGCTTTAAATAGTTTATAGGGAGCTGGAGGATTGTTGTTTATTTGGTGATGTTGGGAAAATATTTAATGTGCTTTGGTTAAGCTCTTTATAGAAATGCTTCTCCTCCCCCAGTTTTCTTTTCCAACGACTGTTTTGGGGATTAAAACCAGCAAGTTCAGAGTAGCTGGAAAACGGAGAAAAACCTATTTCGAAATTGACAAAACCGCGAGTAAATCTTTATAGATACTTTTTATGTGAGTCAGGATTTCTAAAGTAATTATCGTAATGTAAGAAAGGCTCATCGCTCCGCCGCCCCTGCGGAGGGCGAGGCGGGCTCGCAGCTGGTGTAAATCGAGATAACTCCTGTCTGTGTCCGTGGCTGCAGAGGAGGAGACCGTGCCCCTGTTGGAGGGTTCCCGGCCATCCCCGACTGCGCCAGGCGGCGGCTCCCGGGACTCCCCGCGCCTCCGCCGCTGCCCCAGCGCCCGCAGACAACCGGAACATTTATAGCCTTTAAAGGTTTTCTATAGCAAGCCAGTAGTTTAGTGAAAAACAGGCCAACAAATAAAAAAAGCCCCAAGCCGCTTTATTTTTAGATTTGACTTGCCGCTGCTGGAGTCACACGCGAAGTGGGCGCAGCTGCAGCTCCGAGGACGAGCCCCCGGTGTTGGCTTGGAAAGCTCAGATAGGTAAATTAATATTTCCTTTAACGTCGTCTTCCCAGAATCTGGAAGGTGATTCCAGCATCTGGGAGGGTTTTTTGCCTCTTTCCCTGCTGTTTAATGTTGTTGGTGATATCTCCGCAGATAAGTGACTTCAGAGCATCCGGAGTTTGCGTTCAAAGCAGAGACTAATTGTGGGGAACGATTCAGAATAAACACATTTCTCTCCCGAAGTAATGTGTTTGTAAGGGAAAAAATATGTAAAAAGGAGGTTAAAGTGTATAATTTGTTTAGGTTTTGTTTGTGGGTTTTTCCCCCTTTTACTACAGAACGCACTGGAATTTCGTTTGAAAATAGAACCATCCTTGGAGGGAGGCACGATACAAAATTTCGGCCTGCAACCACAACAAATACCCCTGAAACTTTGCTCACATCCTCTGGAAGCATAGAAAAAAATATTAAAAAATAACGAGATAATTTTAAAACTCGTGTTCCTCATTTGGAGATGACCCAAGAAAGTGCGCAGCTTCTGGAGCCGAGGCTTTAGCTCCTGGGTCAGCTTTAAGTGCTATTGCAAACCTCGGCAGAAGTGTTTTGCAGCCGAACACAAATTTCCAGGCTTAAATTGCCTTCTTCCTGTGCCGGGATGCCAGGGCTTTGCAGAGCTGAAACTGCACAGCTCTTTTCCTGGATCCTCTTTCTCCTTCCAGCGCTCCGAGCCCGCTGCCCCGGGCACCCTTGTGCTGCTCTGGGTCAATCCTGCTCTCGGCAGCCTCTTCCCAGCCCTGCTCTCCGCTTTGGCGGGATGGTTTCACGGCAAATCCCGGTTAGTGTATTCCCGGCCGCCCCAGCAAAGCCAGGGATGTGTTTCATCCTTCCCCAGGCGTTTCCACAGCGGGTCCGTCCCGCCGCAGCCCCGCTGAGCGCCCCGGGACTGGCAGGGCACCCTGCCCCTCTTGTCTGGAAGCGTTTCAGGCAGAGAGACGGGGGAGCGGAGGTTTCCACCGCAGACAGCGCTGTCCGCGGGCTTCACGGGGCCCGGGCCCGGCTGTTTCCCGTCCTGCGGGGCCCGCAGAGCGCTCCGAGCCCCGGGACTCCCGCCGGCTCACCGGGGCCGCTCCCGCCGCCCCTCGGGCCCTGTCTGGGGCGATCTGGGCGCGCAAGGGGCTCCGCACGGGCACCGGGAGACGCCGGAGGGGGTTCCCAAGGGCCGGGACAGCCCTGCCGGGACAGCCCTGCCCGTGCGCTCCGAGTGCCCCTGATCCGCCTGCCCGGGCCTCTCGTTCTCCCTCCGCCGGGCTTCCCCCGGGCGGCTGGCGGGTCCCCCGGCCCCCGGCCCGCTCTTGCGGCGAGGTTTGTGCCTCGATCCCGGAGAAGCCGCGGTGCCCCCGCAGAACCCGAGCGCGGCGCGGTGTCCGCAGGTGGGGCCGGGCCCCTCACCAGCAGATGGTGCTGCGGCCGCCCATCCCCGGGGCTGCGGGGCCCCGACGGGCCGCACCTGGCCCGGCTCGGCCCTCCCGCCCTCAGCGCCCCGTCACCGGGCCGGGAGCGGCACCGGGGCCCCGCATCCCCCACGGCCCGGGCCACGGCGGCCGAGAGCCCGGAACGGGCGCGTTACGTGCCCCGGAGGTCTCGGGCTGCTCGTGGGAGCCCGGGGCTTGCCCGAGAAGCGGCTGCTGACGGAGAGGATGTCCCATTCGGATGGACATTCCTTGAGGCTCCCGGGATTGTCGGCACCGCCACCGATCCCGGCCCGGCCTTGCGCCCGGAGCTCACAACCACAACCGCGTGTCCTCCTGCAGAGCGCCGGGCCCGCTCCGTCCTCCCGGGGCGTCCGGGAGAGAGCCACGGAGCCATCAAACCCTGCTCTCCGTTCCATCCCCGCTGCGGACCTTTCCTCACCAGGCACTGCTGCCGCCCCTCTTCTTTCCCTGTCGCTGGTCGGACACCGCTCGGCCCCGAGGCAGGTGGGAAAGGCGATTCTCCGTGCCCGGTTCCCCGCAGTGCCCGGCGGCCGAGCCCCGGGGCTCCGGGCTGCCCCAGCCCCGCTGCGCCCGTCGGGTCCCGAGGGCCTGGCCCAGCACCGCGGGGCCCGGCGCGGTTTGGAGCTAACTCTTCCCTCAGGTGGTGTTTGGGGCTTTTTCGGGGTGATTACCCCCCCTTTCCCCAACCAGAGCCGCCCTCGCTGCCTTACCTCCCCTGTCGTTCCTGCAGCCGGTGACAATCTCGGGCCGTGCTGACCATCCCCGCGCTCCCGCCCCCGTCCCGGTGTCCCGGTGTCCTGACTCCGGCCCGCTTTGGGGCGGTGCGGGAGCCGAGAACGTCCCCCGGAGCCGGCGCAAAGCGAAAGCTCGGGGCTGGCGGGGCTGCGGCGGGCCCCGAGCCGAGGGGGTTAAACCAGGAGCCTCCCCTTACCTTCAAAAAGTTAAAAATGTCTGGAGCCTGCATCTCTTAAAGGGGCGGTGCTGGCTGCAAGGAGTCTTGGCACCGGCTGCGAGAAAGGCTGGTCAGGGGCGTGAGTTCCCCTCCACCAACACCAAAACATTGCAAAAAAAGGCAGAGCGCCCCACACTTTAGATAAGGACAATTAGCCACCAGCGAGCCCCTGCAGACAGCGAGTTAATTGGGGGTTTCCTGCTCTCCGGCATGCCCTGTCTCAGCTCCTGCCCCCCAGGGCTCCTAGCCCTGATGGCACCTGGGCTGGCCCTCATGGCCACCTTCTCGCTGCCCTCCCAGGCTGGGGACAGGAGAGCGCTGCCGGCGGAGAAACCTCCAGGTGTGAAGGGAAGAACTCTCATTCTCCTTGATGTCAACACCAAGAGCCCTGTCAGGATAATCAGTGAGAATTTCCTCTCCCTGCAGCTGGACCCCTCCATCATTCATGATGGCTGGCTCGATTTCTTAAGGTAAGGCAGGAGCCCCCCGGCGCCCTCCCTCCCTCCCCGGGCCGCCCGCGGGGCGCCCCCGCCGCCCAGCCCCGCCGGGCTCCGCGCTGCTGCCGCCGCTGCTTGTGACGGGGAGAGCGAGGCCATGGTTTCCATTAAGATGCACATGTTTGCAATGGAGAAAGCATTTCGGAGACTTATCAGTTATGACTGCAAAAATGTCCTGCTCTCCTCGCTCCTCTGCAAAAAGCACAACACGGGGCCGAGGCAGCACAGGGGAGGGGGGGGGGAAAAATAATCAAAATCAAACAGAAAACAGCAGCAGGAACGGGGCCGCCTGCAGAGCCGAGCTGAGCCTTCCCCGGGTCCCGACGGGCAGAGAGGGGGTGTCGGCCGGGTCCTGTGAGCCCTGCGCTCCCCGGACTGTCAGCCCCGGGCCGCAGCTGCGCTGGTTCCACCGCCGGTGCGGAGCGGAGCGGAGCGGCCTGGAGGCGCTGGGACGGCCAGAAAGCCTCTCCCTGCTGGGTGAGTCGGGGAGGGAGAGCGGCTCTCCCCCGCACGCCCGCTCCGAGGGTCCTGTCGGCAGCCGGGGAAGGAGCAGGGCGATGATGCGGGAAGGCGTGAGAGGAGCGGAGCTGGGACGGCTCCCGCTCTTCTCCCCTCCCCGGCGGCTCGGCCCGGGGCACGGTCCCGCGTGGGGCTGAGCCACCGCCTTCTGGACGCCGCTGCACTTGTCCGGAGGGCCCCGCAGGATGGGGGAGCCGGGCCCGGCGCCCCGGGCCAGCACCGGCGGGCGGGGCGGCTCCCGGTGCAGGGCCGCGCTCCCGGGCCGCGCACAGCCCGCGGCCGCCGGTCCCGCATCGCACCGCCCCGGGCGGGGCAACGCCGGCTCCCCGAGCCCCGCGGGCCCGGTCGCTGGCGGTGTTGGGGAAGGGAGGACCCGGCCCGCGGCTTCCTCAGCCCTCTCTCTGCTCTCCCCAGCTCCCGGCGGCTGGTGACCCTGGCGCGGGGCCTGGCCCCCGCCTTCCTGCGCTTCGCGGGCAAGAGGACGGACTTTCTGCAGTTCCACAACGTGAAGAACCCGGCCAAGAGCCGCGGCGGGCCCGGCCCTGACTACTACCTCAAGAACTACGAGGACGGTGAGCCCCGGGGCCGGCGCGGGGGGCGGCGCTGCGGCGGGGGCTGCGGGCTCCGGGCGGTCCCGCTCCGCCTGCCCCGCTCTGCCCTGTCCCGCCCGGACACGCTGCCCTGGGCACCGGGCAGGGCAGAGCTCCCCTTCCCTTTCTTTCCCGGGAGAGGGGGGCCCAGGAGCTCGGCGGAGCTCGCTCCCCCCGTTGCCGGTGGATCGGGCGGGTGTCGGCCCCCGGAACAAAAGAGCGGCCCTGGGGAGCGGAGCTTTTCACACTCCCCCGCCCCGCTGCGTCTCCTCTCCCTTTGCCCCGAGCCCCGGGCGGGCAGCGCCGGCCGCGGAGGAGCTTTGCCCTGGGAGCCCCGGGATGCCCGAGCGCGCCCCGTCCCGCGCTGCCCCCGCGGCCCTCGGGAGCCCTGCCTTTCCCCACTGTGCCCCTTTCTGTGCCCGCCGCGGCCCCCTGGGCTCCCCGCGGCCCCTCCGGCCTCGGTGACGGTCGGTCCCCCCGTGCCGGTGCCCGGTCGGGGCCGCTCGGCCATCTGAGCTCTTTCCAAAGTCACCGCCTGGCCCTGCCTTCCCGCTGCTCCCCTCTTCCCCGTCTGCCCTCCTCCCCATCCGACCTCACTGCACAAAAGGCTTTCACCTTCCGCCGCCCATAATTCACACAAAGAATTTTTCTGTGTAGAAAAGTTAGGGCCAATATCTCCATCCTAAGGCTTTTCTTTTAAGAAGCAGAATACCATGTCCACGTGCAAGAATTTATTGATTTTTTTCCCCCCTCTTGCTTAGTTTGTTTCTTTTTTAAAGAAACAAGTTTTGGGGTTTTTTTTCCTTACTCAAAGACTTACAAAAATTAGCATAAGATTTTTTCCATAAGTAATTTTGAAGGCCAATTAATGCCAGACAGATCCCACTGGGCAGGTCTGTGGAACAGAGGAAATTTTGCAGAGATCTAGTCAGCAGCAGCAGTCCTGAATGGAAAAAGCAGATGCATTTGCCAGTTTTCTGATAGCTCTCACTCCTGCTGTTCCCCTACATAACATCTGAGCTCTCTGAGATGAATGTCCTTCTATTCCCCACACGCAGGCAGGTGGGTAAGTTTTTGTGCTCCATCTTTCACTTGGTCTCCTAGCTGGGGCAATCCTGATGTTATTCCTTGTTTTTCTTCTTGTAACAAATCTCAGTCAAAGGGTTTGCTGTAAGCTTTGCCTGCTGAGATGCACTTCAGGAAAAAATGCTGACCAAACCTGCCACAGACACCTTGTACAGTAGAAATTAAGTGTCGTGCATAAAACTGTGGATGGGACTCATACAAAACATTTGTAAGAATAAATTTTCCCACCTTCCATATTTCAACAACTTGCAGGAGGGAACTTACACTTACTTATTAAATGTCTTCACAACAGCTTTCATGTTAAGGAAGGACTGAAATATTTTGGCTTTTTTTTTTCAGTTTTCCTCATGGCAATAAAATTGAAATGTAGCAGCCTTCAAAATGAAGCTTTTCATAGAAGTTGTAACCACAGGTCTTAACTTTTCATCACTTAAATATGGAACAGGACCATTGTGAATGTGGGTGAAGGAAAGGGAAGACACATGTGGTGTGTATCAAGCATTGGTGTAAATCAGAAAGGTGTGGTAAAAGGGATTTCCTGCCTGGAAGCAAAGCTCTCGTATTTGTTCGTAAGATCTGTGTGCAAACTCCAGGGTCAGGGAGTTTCACCCTATTTGGATAAAGGCTGGAGTTGCTAGTAGCTCACATCTTTTTGTGCTGAGGCTGCACTAAGAGCTTCACTAGAGGGATCCAGTTCTTAAAAAAAAAAAAAAAAAAAAAAAAAAAAAAAAAAAAAATCCTGCTGCCACCACAGCTCTTTGCCCTGCTAAACTGAGTAAGAGCAGCCAACTTCTCCACTTGCAGCACTGGTCCCATTTTTGTTTCCCCATCTGTGGCTCACCCAGGACCTGCCTGGGATCAGGATGTGCAGTTTGCTTTTACTGCAGAGGACTTATAGCCTCAACAGGCAGCACAGAAAACTGATGGCAATCAGCACCTGAGCATGGGGGAAGCCAACAAGGATCCTGCTAGGTACCTTTCCTTCTCCCCAAGCTGTCTGGGGTGGTTCGGGTTGTTTTCCATGTCTATGGGCTTTTGTATGTCCAGTACCTATTTTCTGAATTTTTTTATAATGGCATGGGAGTGGAGAAGTTGTTGGGGGGCTTGATTAATTAAAAAAAGTCAGAAAACATTTAAGGGATAAATCAGCAAATTTTAAAGTCTTATGCAGCACCCTAGTGATTTTTAGCAATGTGACAAGTGATTGTTTGGTTGTTTTCTGCTTTGAGTATTTGTCTTTTTGCCTCTTCTGCCTGTGGGTGCACACAGACTCCAGACCTATGCCCAGGGAGTCTGGGCTCTCTTTGCATCCCCCATGGCTGTTCCTGTGCCTTGTGTTCCCTTTGGCCTGTGCACAGAGGGGGAGGGAAGGGCACTGCTTATGTTCCCCTGAGCTGCAGCAGCTCCCAGAGTGCAGGGCTGAGGTGAAGGGCACGTGTGTAAGGCTGCTCAGAGAACTGCAGTTACAAGTGAGGGACTGTGAGTGGTGTTCACATCACAGGCAGCTGCGCCCCACTCTGAGCTCATGGGCCACACTGCTGTGGCCCTCTCAGGCATTCACATGGGAGGCAGCAACAGCAACAGGACTGCTTTGCATCATCCTTCATGGATCCTGTGACCATGCTTGCTAGAGTTGGAATGAATCTCCCTTTGATGTTTTTTTCTATCTCTGTGGTGCTCTGTCTTCCTGACTATCAGACCTCCTCAGGGAGGTCTTACTCTTCCCCTGCACTTAAAATTGTATTTGATTCCCTTTTAAATGTTCCCAACTGATTCCCTTTTAAATGTTCCCATCTATGCACATATCCACCTCCTAAAAATTGCTTTTACCTAGGCCTGCCTTTGGGTTTACTAACCCATTTTTTCCCACTTCCTTCTTTCACAGAGAGTGTAGGTACTCTCTGAGAGTAGTAGTAGTTGCTTTTGGCTTGTATCTAAAATGTACTTAGTTTTCCTGAAATAAGGTGTCTCCTTTAGGTTTCAGGGTAACTCATTTCTTGTTCAAATTTTTCCTGAAAACATGGACCTGGAAGAACTGTGTATTACCAAGGGTGTATGATATCTTTCCTTTGTATGTGTGAACAGCCTCACCCCAGTCTAAACTGGTCATGTTTGGGCAGCAAAGGTGACAGAGTGGTGCATGCTCTAGGATTACTGCCTGTGATGCCCATGAAGGAGGTGCATGTGGCAATTTGTCTCAGCACTGCAAATAAAACTGGCACAGCAATTTCATCACCTGTTTGCAGGTTTGTCAGTACCTGACAGGGCAACTCATAAAATTGAATGCCTGTGATAGATGGTCTCGGGGAGCCATAGGGTGTGCAGTCTGTGCTGATGGTAGCATGGCTGTAGGTACCTCCTGGACTTTGCTAAATATTAGGTCATCTAACGTGTTATATTAGCACCCCACCTATGCCTCACACCAGGTGTCTTCCATCCTATGCAGCCCCTACCTCGGATGGTCAATCCTGGAGTCCACCCTGTTTGGACAAGGCATTGGTCAGCCTGAGGTTTGTTAAAAACAGAAACCCAGTTCAATGTATGCCAGGCTCTGTGGTACCAGGAGGTGGGGCTGTGCCAGAGACTTTTTGACATTTTATGATCAAGAGGTGTAACATTTTTAGCCTGAGAGACTTTTCCCTCCCTTAAATGGTGTTTCTCTGTATGTGCCCTGCTGAGTTCATTTTTTTTCCCCAGCTGTGCTCAGCGTTGTGTTTTGTTATCTGGGGATGTGTTTCTCTGCTGCCATAGGCACATGTCTGATTCCAGGGCAGGTACCAAGATGTAAGGGTTCATTCTCAGTCTATGCAGTAGGCCTGCTTCTCCTTCTGCTATTGGGTTTCCTGCAAGCAATCTGTTCAGCTTGTCCTTTCAACTGCCTCACATGTGCCAAGGACCAGTTGGGTCTGAGGAATGGGACAAGAAAAAACACCGGTCTCCAGGAAAACAGGCTTGAGCAGCATCTCTTTGGAGCAAAGGCATGGATTGTTGCTGGTATAAAACCTCTTCTGGAGTTGAGTTTGATAAAACCTGGCTTGCATGCTGCCCTGGAGCTTGGTGGGGGAGTGTTATGTGTGTGTGGAGTCCTGGTCTTGTTTCAGCAAGAGATGCTGCAGGTGCAGTGCCTCAGCCTACAGCCCATTTTGGAAGCTCCTTGCTGGTGCTCCAGTGTGAGTTTTGTGGGCTAATGTGGAGCCTCCTCATCTGCAGGGTGATCCTCAACTGCCTCTCACCTCAAAGCCACTGAGCCAGCTTTGGACAACATGTGGTGGCACAGATATTGCTTCCCCCTGTGCAAGCTATAGCACTGTGCCCTGTGTTGTGAAGGAAGATTCCACTGGAAAAAGAGGAGTTACCAATATCTGGAGTTCTCAAAGATGTGTTGGCCCAAGTGCACAACTTCTCACTCCTGTACCTCAGCCTTTTGTAGACTTTTGTAGCCTTTTTATGGCTGAGAAGATACCAAAGGACACTTTGTGTGGCCCTGTGTGAGCCATGGGAAGGAGAGGGGAAGGGCACTACAATGTCATGCTGTAGGTAGTGCATCAAAGAAATTTCTGATCTGAAGTGTGTATGGACAACGCATTTCAAAAATACTCCTTTTAAATTGCTGATAAGTTACTTCTTTCTATTTTATTTCCTCTTTTTTTTTTTTTTTTTTTTTTTTTTTTTTTTTTTTTTTTTTTAAGGAGATACCAGGCATCTGGAAAAATGGCAAATTACAACAAAAAATTTGCAAAGACATGTTTCTTAAGCCTTCCATACTAGTCAGGGGATTTTGTAGTATAGTGTGGGAAAGTTCACATCATGCTGTGTAATACTGGCATAGGTTTTCTGTGAATTCTTTTATGTTGGATCCATTCCTTCAGGCATCCTCAGGTACCCAACACTGCATTTAAGCCTCAAAATTTGTCTGGCAGTGGGAGCATATTTTCACCCTTGGTCAGTCCATATTGCACAAGTGTCTCCTAGGATGCCATGCTGTTAGAACATGTACTAGGGTATTGAGTGGAAAGGAAGATAATAAACTTTTAAAATGACCTGAGGATTTGTTTATGTGGTTACACAGGGATTAGAACTGACCCCAGCTAGGGCTGCTGTTCCCACTCGTCTGCCCCTTCTGGCGTATTCCTGCCCTCTTCCATGCCTGGAGCCTGAGTTTTCATGGTGAGTCAGTTCAGGGATCTCAGCTGACCAAAACTTGCTGGTGGAGATGTGATTGCACTTCAGCTTTTTCAGCTGCCACATTGATTAATGCCGTGTGACCAGGCAGAGGTGCAGAGGACAGTGCTGGCAAAGGAAAGCCTGCATTGAAGGCAGATGGGACTGCAGCAGTCTCAGTCTTGGACAGATTAAATCCTTCAAATCTATGTCTTGAAGGCAGGAAATCTCACCTCGTGTTTCTCTGCCATCAAAAGGGTTGATCCCCATACTTTCTTTATGGTCTGTGCACTGTTCTTCTACCACTTCCCTTGGACTGGCTCTGGCACATTTCTGATTCTCTGAAGCAGAAAATTATTTGCAGTAAAAAAAAAAAAAAAAAAAAAAAAAAAAAAAAAAAAAAAAAAAAAAAAGCAACAACTTTACTGTGGATTTAGTGAGCAGGATTATGAGGATGATCATGGGGAATGACGGTATCTGATCCAGAGAACAGGAATGTTGTCACCACGTCTCTGGGGGTGTCCCTTTGGCTCTGCCAGCTCATAAAACTGCAGTAGGTGTTTCTGAATGGAGAACCATCCTGTTGTCCTGGTAAAAACAAACAAACGAATTTTCCTTCATTCAAGGAATCATCTTCTGTTTCTGGTCACCCAGGGCCCCTTTTCTGTCTGCTTTGTGTCCCTTGACAGTTCAGACATCTGTCCTTTCAGAGCTCGAAGAGGAAATAGTTGTTTTTTTCACCCTCCAAGTGTTTCAAACACAGCCCCTTAGCGAGGGCTGTAGCATTTCAGGCACAGCAAGAACTGAATCCCCAAGATGGGAAGATCCTCTGATGTCCTTTGGACTTCTGGGATTTGCCAGACCTGGGGCTGCTCTGTCCCTCAGCATGAGCTCTGAGGCAGCCTCCTGCTCCCTAATTCCCAGGCTCCCACTTCCCTGCACGACTGCAGGGAAGGACATACAACCTGCTCTGCCTCTATAAGGAGTGACAGGGCTTAGTTGTTCCCCTAGAAATTAAAAATAATTAACAAAATAGATTGCAGAAATCACAAGGTAAGGGACATGTAGCCTAGGCAGGAGATACTTCCAAAGATTGCCTGTCTAGCTCCACTTTTTCTTTTTAAATTAAAAACTGTTCTGCTATAATGATCCATGAAAAGTGCTTTAATAACTTCAGGAAATGGTGCAATCAAGCAATTAATTTCTGATTTGTTAGCTATTTGCTTGTGTATTGGTGAGATGGAAAGATTTCTATGGTTATATATTTAATTGTTTATAATAAGCATCCTAAATTCTATTTTAAAATTACATATTTTTGTTAGTTTCACATTTCTTTACATGCTACATCTACTCTGTATGAATTAAAAGTGATTCATGAAAAATTATATGGGCGGGGAAAGATGTGAGTTTTTGTACACAACTATCCATTCTAAATTAGCAGTTGGCATTCAGGGAAAATGTTCTGAATTTATTATGGATTGCTCTCTGAATACATTTAGGTAAGTAAAAAGTAAATCTAATGTTAGGGATATTAGAAAATGATTGGAAACACTCACTGAGAGCATTCTTATGCTATAAGTAAACTAGGTGCTGACATACTAATCAGTGTAAAGAATATATATGTGATGAGAAGGATGATGGAAGTGATCAAAGTCATATCTTTCAGTCATAGAGATTTTTCATCTAGGAAAAAATGACAGAGATTATGACAAATGCTATGAGCTTGGTGTCACACAGAGAAGACAATTTGGGAATGATTATTTCCTTGTTTTCATGACACAAAAAATAGGGAGCATCCAGTGGAATTATTACATATAAAATGAACAAATATGACTTTTTTTTTTAATATGGTGGGAAATAACTTGTGGAACTCATTGTCAGGAATTTTTTCCCAGTTAAAAATAAAAGAATGATACTAATGTGTCAAAAATTTTCCCATTAAAGACAGACACAATGAGCATCCAGCTCGTGTCTCGAGAAATCTGTCTTTCTAAATAAAAGCTGTGTTTCCAATTTCACAATTGCTGGGCATTTTAGGATAATTCCATCAGACAAACATGTTTTCAAAAGGATTTTAGGATAATTCCATCAGACAAACATGTTTTCAAAAGGATTTTACATTTGTTGATTTAAAAAGTAGGTATTTTATAAGTTTAGCAATGTGAAAATCATAAGACTTTTGCCTGACTTTTGTCTTTTATGACTTTTGTCACTCATTAAACATCTACTTAAACTTGGTACTAACATAATTTCTTAATATTCCATTTTTTAGAAAAAAAAATCAGGTTATGTTAGAATAAAATCGAGGGGGTTTTTTTTTCCTTTTTGAATTTACTTTTCAAGACTGGAAATCTGAAGCAAACTCTCCCCTGATGAGGATGGCCAAACTCAGCTTGTTCTGGTGCCATGGCAGGGGTGACTCTGCTTTTGCTGGAGCGGTGATGTCTGTAGGCAGTGCTCACTGTCACACACACAGAGACAGAAAGATGAGTTATTTCTCATCTTTACCCTTCTGTCACACATCCCTCTGATGATAACCCATGCCCTGTCCACAGAAACCTGGGATTGTGCTTTCCTCCTCCCATCTTCCAGGTGATCAGCTGCATAGTCTGTGTCTGTTCCATGACTCCAGCAGCTCCTGGAATGGAATTGCTGTGGGCAGATGGTGCCATGAGCCATGGGATGGTCACTTGCCACACTGACTGTGTAAATTCTCGCCTGGAGAAGCTCACTCTGTGCAAGGGAAACCCGGCCCTGGCTGGGAGCTGTCTCTGTGTGCTGTGTGCTGTCCTCGAGGTCTCACAGCCTGGAACTTCTCTGCTCTGTGGGAAATGGTTACTGGAACCCCTTGGTGCAGGTGACTCACAGAAAGAGACCGGTAGAGCTCAGCTAGTCCCGGGATGCCCGGGAAAGAGCATCGCTGCGATTGTGCCGCTCCTGAAGGGCGTTTTCTAACTTGTCCTTCAACATTTCCTTGGTAGTTTCGGTGACTTCTGTGAGCAGCGTGCGCGCCATCACAGGAGATACCTCGAGGCGGGGCAGGGATGTGTGCGGGCACTCGGAGACACACCGGCCTCGTCCCCGCAGCCTGGCGAGGGGAGAGCTCCTGCGGGATCCCGGCCCCGCATCCCGGCGAGGGGAGAGCTCCTGCGGGATCCTGGCCCCGCAGCCCGGCGAGGGGAAAGCTTCTGCGGGATCCCGGCCCCGCAGTCTGGGGAGGGGAGAGCTCCCGCAGGATCCCGAGGATGCTCAGGGCGGCGCTCCGGTGGGGGTGTGCCGCCGGCAGGCGCAGCTCACCTGGCCGCCACACGGGTGTGCTCCCGCCATTCCGCTGGGCGCTGCGGGCCCGGCCCCGCGCTGCCTCCGCTGCCGCCGCCGATGCGGGACCCGCGCCCGCCGCCCCGGAGCGCCGCCCCCGCCGGGGTCCGGCCGTGCGGCCGCGGGGCAGCCTGAGCTGGCCAGGGTACTGACCCGGCCCGCCGGGGGCACGGCTCCTGGCCGGCCGGCCGGCTTTGCAAAACATTTGGCATCCTCAGGGGCTCTCACATCTGGAGTTCTTCTTTCGCACTCCTGGCAGAAGCTGCTCGGTCCCGTGTTCTGCTGAGCAGTTTATCGCGCTTTCCCCCCGCGCCTTTTTTTTTTTTTTTTTAAATCGAGGCTCAGGAAGGCAGTGAGTGCCCTTGTCCTGCCCACTTGGAGCTGCCCAGCCCAGAGCCTCCAGGGTATGTGGTTTGACATCCTTGCGGTAATCCCTGTCACAGCAGCTTTATCAAAACACTGCTCCTGCTCTTCGTTTCTGGGCCTGCCCTCTGTCCCCAGGCCCTGCTGGCAGTGCATGCAGAGCCATCCCTGTATTCCCCAAGGATGGAGATGTCACACAGGACCCACTGCCATGGCCCCCTGCACCCTCCAAGGTGCTGGCCCCTGACCCTGGTCCTGAGCCAGTGGTTCCTCCACATGGGTCCACACTTGCCCTGGTTTGGGTTTTAGAAGTCATCCATTCCTTTTAGGAAACCAGTTTGTTTTGACCCAGCCTGGACACCCTTACAGCAGTTTGAAGAGAATTGCAGACAGCATATCGACCATCTAGTTTAAAGCCTGTCTGCCTCTCAGTGTTCTCCTTCAGGGCCTCATTGATGTGCTTGGCTTCATTTTGCCTTGGGGGTGAGAGGTGTACAACTCTTGCCTTCAGTTCTGTAGGGAGGGAAATCCTTCCCCCAGGAAGTTCATGGGCTCTAGGTGACTCCAGCAGCCTGTGGTAGCAATAGTCTTTCTCGTGTGGGACAGATGTAAGGTTGTGTTTCTCAATCTTCAGTTCTCCAAATAATTCACAAAACATGGGTTCAGGATTTTATCATTCATTAGTTGGGCAAAGGTTGGGAAGGCCCAAGTCTTACTTAGTGCCTACTTAAAAGAATGGGCACTAAAGCACACAGTCAAGGGGTCCGTGCTCATTAGATGCAGAGGAGCACTAATCCTTCCTCTTGCCCCATCTCACTGATGCCCTTGTGCTGGGTGTAGAGATACTGAACCATATTTTCATGGTATCTGAATGCTGCCCAGTACCCACTCCTGAGTATGGTGGCTGTGGGTGGAGGAGAGAACTCACGTGGCTAACTACAGACCATGGGTTCTCTAATGACATTGCTGTTCTGAGCAGCCTGTTTTAGACAGGCTGTAGAGAAGCTGTGCTAATCCCAAACTACACAGAAAAGAGGTAGAAAATAGCCTGGGCAGGAAAGTGTAGTGACTCTAGGATGAGGCTCAGAGACAGAAAGATCGTGTGGCTTCCAGTCCTCAACCACGCGTTTGGAGGCAGTTCCCTGCCAGCCCAGATAAGCAGAGCTTTGAATTTAAGTTTGCTGAACCTGAGACTGGACACCTTGAGAGACAGGAGCATGACTTTTGGAAGCAATTTTGGTGTTTCTTGATGTACGTAGCAATAAAGGAGCTGGAGAGTGTGTGTGGAGCAAGGTGTGACTCTTCTGACAGCAAGCTTCTTCAGCAGCTTGTAGCTAGACGGGAATTGAACCAAGCAAAGATCAACCTTGTGAGGCAAAGTGACCTTATGCAATGTGGTGGAAGAATTCCAGCTTCAATCCTTGCTTATCAGAGCTGGCCGCCTGAGGTTCTGTAAGAATTAGACACAGCATCTGGTGCCTGTGGATCTGAACGTGTTACTGAGTTTATTAAACTCATAAGTGACCTAGCAAGGGCTAGTTTGCACCACTCCCCTCCTGCTTAGACTGACAGATTTTACTTGATTCTTGTTCTGCCTTGCTACTCCATCATTCTCTTTCCCCAGCAGGTGAGTAGTTCTAGGGTAGGGAATATCATATTTTTGTTTCACAATGTGTCTTAGAGAATGCTCATATGAAGGGAAAACAATTGTTAAATGATCCTTCTGCCTCCTGAATGTCAAGCTTTAGAAGGATACAGGCACTTGTTCAAAGAGTCATAAGCCATGCTGACCTGTGATAGCTGCAGTGAGGATAAACAAGGTGAGAACAAGCCTTCTTCATCACCTCTTTGACAGGCAAGGTTAAGTGGAAGCCAGGGGTTACTGGAATGGGATTTAGTCTTTTCTCATTATTTAGTGTCAAATACACATGTAACAGGGTTGTAATATAAATGTTGGGAGACTTTTGCACTCCCCTGCAAGGGTGAGGTCAGCATTGTAAGAGACCACCAGCAAGGCAGGTAAAGGATGGAAGGGTCAGTAGGTTCTGTGAGCATACAGCTTGAGCTTTGTGTGGGAGAAAAGGAGACTTGGGCTGGGGAGGGTCATTTGATAGGTGGATCCAAGGGGTTTGAATCCTTTTGTTGGGTTGCTTTTGCTGAGTGATGATTGTGTGACTGTCATATTGGCTGGAGCTGATCCAAGCATATGGCAAAAATGAAAATGAAAGCTGAGGTTTGGCCATCTCCCTCTTTTCTTTCCCTTTTGCTGTAGACATTGTTCGCAGCGACATTGCCCTGGATAAGCAGAAAGGCTGTAAGATCGCCCAGCATCCTGACATAATGTTGGAGCTACAGAGGGAAAAGGCAGCTCAGATGCACTTGGTTTTGTTAAAGGAGCAGTTTTCAAACACATACAGCAACCTCACACTAACAGGTAAGGCTACAAGACCAGCTCTGGAGCCAGGAGCTGGGTCTAGCTCTTGCTAACTCACAGGTGTGTTAAAACCCTCGGGTTCTTCACCTCTGTATGAATCAGCATCTCTCTGGCTGCCTCTGTTTCCTACCAAGGTTACTGGGTATTGGGAGGGAAACAACCAGCAGGAACTGGAGGTGGACTCATAAGGCCTCTGCAGCTGGCACCTATGCAAACACTCCAGATTTGGTGCCCCTGAACAGAACATTTTCTACAGTCTGACCTAAGCTGAATACCACGGCATGTGAAGTGCTGGAGAAATCTCCCTGCTAACTGTTCACGTCGATGGGGCTGCAGCAATTACTAAATTTGGAGTCCTTTAAGCTGCAGCTGATTTTTTTCTTTCCAGAGCATGCACTTTGTGTGAACCCAGTAAATATTAAAGAGCAAATATAAAGGGATAATGGCCTAGACAGAGATGAGAGGATACTCTTTTTCTGGCAACTGTTTGTATTATCCAGGGAACAGAATCTCGATGGAGGAGACTGCCACATTTTGGATACACATTTAATGGTGCTTGTAAAGGACTGATGTCTTCAGGCAGTGAGTGGGCAGAAGGATGGTATCCCAGCAGCCAACAGGGTCCTCTCATATCTCTCTTCCTTATCACTACAGCTGGATGAGCCACAGACGATGGGAAGGAGGAAGAGACTAATAAATCAAATGAGAGCCCCTTCTCCTCTTGACAGGTCTCTTTCCTGTGAAAGGCAGGCAGACATCTTATTTTTATGAGAGGGATGGCCCTGTGCTCTGTCTGGGGAGGAGATGGCAAACCCCATGGTGGCCCTTCCCTGCTGCGGGGCTGGGAGAGGCAAACCAGTCCTGCACAACCTCCCCCACTCTGCTGCCACCCCTATTTCAGTGCCCAGCCCCTGCCTGGAAGCCAGCATGGGTCTGCATCCTCACCAGTGAACTCTGACTCTCCTGGGGACACCAGCTGTGCTGGAGCTCTCGGGGACCTCACAGAGGTGGGATGGTGACACCAGCACTGTTGAAAGGCTCAGCCCAGGGGGTCACTGGATATCGGGGCCATGAGTGTAGCTGAATCACATCATTCCTGAAGGCCCAGCATTTAAATGGGATCCTCAGAACCGTTTCTCATTCTCTGTAACGTAATCCACTTGGCTGTTTATTCCCAGTACAACTGCTGGAATCAACATTGTCAGCTTTTCCCCTGACAACTTGCTTACTTTCCACTAAACAAACTTCCCTTGAGAAGTGAAGCTGCTCACCCCTATCCTCCTACCCTTGCTGCTTCAAAAGCTCTCTGGCATTGCTCACATTTTTTACAGAACCTTCAGAGCAGAGGTGCTACCTGGTTATCAGCTTAGCTCTTAGCCTTTCCAAGTGTGTTTACAGGATAGTTCAGAAGGTTTTTGCTCTAACTCTCCAGGGTGGAGAGAGCAATTTCACCAGAATATTACCCAAAGAACTATTTTAATGTTCTTTAACTCTCTTTGAATGTGAGCAGAGCAACTTCATAATTGTTATGAAGTTTAATCTTTTATTTCATAGACATAGTCTGAGAACATGGTCTCTAGACAGCTAAGCATAATATTTAACTGGAACTCTACTAACTTGTGTAAATATTTCCCTTCTCTGTGATGGATCTGGTGTTTGGGGTGGGTAGAGGGGGTTGCACATCTGTTGCAGAAGGACATTTCTTACCTTCAAAATTCAATCAGACAGAGTTTGCTTGAGGACTTCTTTTTGTTCTGCACAGAGGGTTTGTACATTGCTACAGGGAGTCTCCAGGTCACAAGGTAAGGTGCAGGAGCAAGAATACAGATGTGGTTTAGGGAGTCCTTAGTGAAGGACTGAGTTTGCAGGGATGGAGTATCCAGGAGATCCTTGAGAACAGGGTTTCCTCCTGGGGGTCTGTATTGAGGAGTCATTTGGCCTCATGCAGTGCATGTACTGTGGATGACCTTCAGTGTCCAACCCAGATCGGAACAATATTGAACCCCACACCTCCAGGTGAGAGGGCTCCTACTGCTAGTTCTGCAATTGTCCCCAAAGAATATAAATGGCTTATCTTGCCCAAAGTCATATGAGAGTAAAGGTGCTTTATTATGGGATTACTCCCCTAGGAGAGCTTGAGAGTAGAAACACTACTGTGTGGCATTTTTATTTCCATATCACTACCACTACCACTGTAGTGATCTGAATAAAAAGTCCCATTCTCTTCCTCCTCCTCCTCACAGGTAATATAGTTACATGAACAATTTGAAAGACTTTCAGGCCTCCCACTTTGCCTGCAAGTGTGAGCAATGAATTCTGCCAACAAACTTTCAAGCAGTACCCTCACGGGTTTAGAAATGAAAGCTCTTAGAGTACAGGGCATGATTCTGCATATCTGTGGCATCAATGTAAATTGAGAGCTTTTTCAAATCTATTCACCAGTTACACATAATTCCCAGTGTGTTCCTCATTTCAAGCATGAGGCAGGGCTGTGTTATACCGGGATTTAAGCTGCTCACAGCAGCAGGTACTTCCAAGGTAAGAGGATGTCTTAAAATGAAATGTGTGTTTTTGTGCTAAGACCCAACTGAGACTGAGTGAAACCAGGCAGTCTTTCTGGCACTCATTCCTCCAGGAACACATGTGAGACTCTGGCTTAGACCACTTTGGTTTCTCTCATCGAGCCTTCCTCGGCTCCTGTCTGCAGGCTTTCTCTTGCATCTTGCCTCTGCTTTCTGTATGTGATCTTTCCAGACTTACTGAGCCTGCCTCCCTGACATGAGCAATTGCCTTTGATCTGTGACCATGCTATTTAAATGCTGTAAAATATTTTGAGGTTTATTAATCTTTGCTGTTTCCCCCGTGGTGCTCAGAGATGGGTATCTCATTTCGCAGATCGGCATCTCCTGCTGCCGGGTCAGTCCGTGGTAGAGCAGGGGGAGAGTGCACAGCACTGCCTGCTCTCCTCTGGGAACCAGCTCCCTGAGCTCAGTCTGCTCTGGGACAGGAGGAGAAGGAATCTTTCCCTAGAAACACTTCTTTGCTCCTTCACAGTTCACAGCGATATTTTTTATGTTTTGTATCAGCTGGGCTAGAAGTTTCAATCATCACAGCAGGCTCCCATCCCTTGCAACCCTCAGAAGAAATGTTCAGGCGGCAGGAAGGTTATTTTGGAGTCCCGGAACAGGGTGGAGGTGGGGGGGTTGTGGAATGCACAACATCGGGCTGGCAGCAGGTGAGGTGTGAGGAACTGCCTCGGGCAGTGTGCACGCAGATTTTAGAGTGAGCTTTTTTGTGGGGAGTGGGGCAGCATCAGGCTTCAATAGACTAAACCCGAATTCCTGCCCCTGTGGTGCCAGTTGGGGCTGCAGTAGTGTACTGCATTTGTAGTTTAGGCTACTGGACAGCCATAGGTTTCTGCACTGTTCTCAAGTAAAGCCTGATAAGCCTGTGGAAGAGGGAACTGTTAAGGTCAATAGACACACGTGAAAAACTGGTCCCTCCTGTATTTGCATGAAGTGTTAACTGAGGCTTCCCAAGAAATAAGTATGGACTATAAATTTCCCTTTAGGATTCCCCATCCAGAGGAAACAAAATAGTGCCCCACTGCTCATTCTGAAACATGGAGAAACACCTTTCTGCTATATCTTCTGCTTGAAACTGTGACACACAGTTAACTGCATTAAGATACTAGTGATGAGAGCTCTGGCCTGTCCTGCCACACCAGATCTACACTGAAAAGCCAGTGAGGAGAATGGAAGGTGTATGGTGGGAGCTCTCCATCCTGTAATATCATACAGCACAGCCTCTAAAAGCAGTGATTAAGGAGGCAGACCCTCCTCACATGCCTCACCTAATGCTCCCAGATGACCCTCTGTGGTCCCACCCTGATGAGGGTGTTATCAGTGTAACTCCCCACTGCACTGATAGAGACTTGGAGGGACTAAATTCAGATGGAACTGATAGGAACAGAGCTGAGAGCTGCTGAAGAGTGCATTTGTGCACTCGTGCAGTCTGTGTCCAACACTGCAATCAGGTGTTTTACACTGGCATCCCACTACCCCATCAAGGTAATTAGATAGCTTGAACTCTGCCAAAACAGCAGTTGTGATCTCTCTGTGAGGTTTTTCCTTGAAAAAGTCTACTTTTGGAGATGTTAGCAGCCATGCAGAGACCCTCTTTGTCCAAGGTAAGTGGTTTGGGGGTATTAGGTGGTGATGATAGAGTGCACACCCTCTTTCCACAAGTGGGATGTGTGACGTGGGATGAGTGGAACAAAGCAAGGTAGGAGCAGAGGGTGTGTGTGGCTACTGCAGAACATTTATGTGTGGGAGGCACAGAGCAGAGACGAAGGCAGTGTGCCTGGATGAAAAGCTTGCTGGTGAGATACTGTCCTACAGAAATATGTTTTTTGCTTCTCTCCAAAGACAGTGAGAACCCCAGTTGTACTTGTCCTTCAGCAAGGAATCACATGGCTCAGGTCGAGCGGGTAATGAGTGGGTTTCCTGCACTTGTGAACTTCCCCTAGTGGTTTTGTGATTCCTGCTGAATGCTGTGGCTCTGGGAGACAGTGGTCCTTGAGCAGGACATGTTTGTAGGGCCTCAGGCTCATCCCATGGAGTGCTGGGTCTGAGAGAACTGTGGCTCAGAGGGTGCGCTTGCAAGAGGGTGTGTGTAGGACACAGGGCATGGGGTTGGGTGTGCTTTTGGTACCTGTACTGATAGACAGTAAGGCTATTCTGGTTTTTCTTGCTGGAATTTTCTTCAGATGGTTTTATCCCCCAGCTACACCTAACTGCATGGGATGGGAGGGTGAGCTGCCCTGTGAAGTGGTACCTGACAGGGTTGTTGCAAAGGTAAGGACAGCTTCCTTGCCTGTTTGGCATCTTGTTTGGGATCAGCAACCTAGTGGTCTGCACAGCAGTGATATGTATCGTAGCTGCTTTACTGGGTGCCTCACAGGGCAGGTCTGCACTGCACTGGCTCTCCAGCTTTCCTTCAAGGGGAGTGCATCCTGGGGCTGTGTAAAAGGCCTGGGAGTGTCTTTTCAATCAAGCTCTCTGCCTTTCTATCCCTTACATTACACAGATTATTCACAGCACTGTAGAAAATAGATCTGAAAAGTACCTCAAGAGGGCATCTTCTAGCCTTTTCCGTGGCAAATCTGTACCTGATCTCTGCTTGGGGAAAGGTGTCTGGAAAGAGGCAATATCTTTTGTTTGATCAGCTGATACACTTGGAAAGTCAGTCAAACTATGGGAGGCTTGAACCCTTTGAAGAAAAAAAAGTAGCATTCAAAGCTAAACCACAGGAAAATAGTTACCCCAGAACTTGTCACTTTGATTAGCACAACTGAGGTACTGGTGGAGAAGTCCTGTCAGCAAAGGGAACACAATAATATCATTAACTCCTGTGGGAAAGAGGGGAGAGAGATGCTGTGAAACACTGGAGGCTTTCCTGCAAGGAAGGGACCAGGAAAACTGTAATGTCATTAAAGCACTATCTGTACTGAGCCCACAGTTAATGACCAGCAGAGGTGCCAACCTTCTGAGGATAGTTTGCAGGTGTCTTCTGACATCTTAGGATCAGATCCAATGGAATAACGCTGGGAAAAATAAATCTTGGAAAACAATCTCAGAAAACTGAGTGGTTTTGTGCCATTATCAGTTGTTTATATGAGCTCATTCTGAAACAAAGTGGCTGTTTGTTTTTACTACACAGCCTTCAGAGGGTGTTTGCTGTAGCTGAAATATTTTGTGTTCCTCGGCATTTAGGTGTAAAGCCTGCAGGCTGTTGGGGCTCAGCTGCCAGGCACCAGCATTGCCCAAGTTGTGGGGACATCACTGCTGACTGATTCAACTTACATGGCTTTATCCTTGTTTTAAACCTTCTGTGATGGCAGGGATGTACCCCCCCTCAGCAGTCAGCTCTAGGGTGTAATTAGCTGTATCATTATGGAGTCAGTATTTTTAAAATCTCTTGCTTCAGTTTAAGCCCATGATGGCATGTTCTCTCTGTGGACATGGAGAACAGCTTACAGCACTCCTTTTCTCTTTGCAGAAGTTTTTTACATATTTGAGGCTTGTTATCATGTTTCCCTGAAGACTTTTGTTCTCTGCACTGAACAACTGCCTTTCAGTTGCTCTTTTCTCATGTCCATTTTATTTTCAAGTTGAATGACACGTGTAGCTGATTCTGCATCTTGAGATCCCTTTCAACCCTCTACAATTTTTTTGTGGCTCTGTGTTTTGTTGGGGTCCCTTGGGCTCTCTCTGCTGGGTCTGGGATGTTTTTTAAGTGCATTGCCTTGAAATGAGACCAGTATTGTAGCTGAGCCCTTTCTTGACTGAGAAAAGCAGCAGGGTTATTTCATGTACCTGGTGCGTGACACTTCTGTCTGTATAATCGTGGATTTTTTTGCTACAATATTGCTTGTTCATGCCTGCAATTTTGTGTACCGTTTCCCAAGCAGCTGTGCATTTCCCACATGGAATTTCATCTAGACTATATTTTCCTAATTTTCTAATTAAAATGTTACACAAATCTGTAGGTAAAGCCTTGAGAAAGTAAAGGTACAGAACATCTGTTGCCTCTATCTCACACGAGACCTTGTTGCTCTATCAAAGAGAAGTCAGGTTGCCTTCATGTGGCAGGGCTATTACTTCCAGCCCTTCCTTGGAGATGGATTATTTGATGATTTCTTTCAAAAATTTTCCAGGAATTGAAGTTATGTTGGCTGGCCTGCAATTTTCTTGGTTTTTCAACTTGTTGAACATAGCCACTATATTTGCCCTTTTCTTGTCTTTTAGAACCTCATTCATCTTCCAGAAATTCCTGCAGATAGTTGCTGACGGACCTCTACCTCTTTTAAAACATCAAACTTCTGTAGTTTTCATTCTGCTAAGGTGCTACTATACATTATCCATCTACTCTGATTCTTTTAATTGCATTAACTTTGTGGTCCTGATGTTATCGTTGTTTTCATGAAGTCTGAACCAACAAAAGCATTAAACATTCCTGTTTTAGGTCTGTGAGTTGTTGACTATTGTGAAATTCTGTCCCAATTTATACCTCTTTGCTTCCTGAGACAGCTGTGAGCCAAACCCCTGGGATCCTGCCTTCTCTTACCCTAATTAGTAGTTTTACAACTCGTTTTGTGCTGACAGCATGTGTGTGTGTGAGAGAGGTCATGAAGGTGAATCTCTTTTTCAGGTGACACCCTCTAGTCTGTTAAGCCACACTTTGGCTTTCTCATTATCTGATTTGGTTATTGGTTTTGTAACTGTGGGAAATGTGGCTTCTTGTGACGTGTTCAGGATTATTAAATTCAATTTACTGTCCAATTTAACTAGCCTCACAAGAGAAGATATTTTATAAATTGTGAATCTTAAAATTAGCAGTTATACATACATTATAATATGTAATGTCATTACCAGAACCAGCCAGTTCTGGGTGCTGTGTAGAGAATAAAGAAAACACATAAACCTAACAGAAAACAGATTTTGGTGGAAGAGGGGGAGGGCTGACACGCACTAACAGCTTTGGAAGGACTTGTGCCGTGTTCAGTGTCATAAAGCAATCTATTAACCTTTCCTCCCTCCTCAGGAGGTGCTGAACTCTTTGGTCTGTCTCTTCCCACTGATGTAGTTATCAAATGTCTCCCGGTTACCGCTGGCGATCACTGCTGCGAGTATTTTCTGTGAGCACTCGGCCCTTTCACTCTGTCCCTTTCCCTTGGTGCTGTTCCTTTGTGCTCATCTACATCAGCCTGATGGAGTTGCCATTTCTCCTGTGCATGCTTCGAGCCACGGAGGAGTCTGTGAATTACCCTAATCGTACCCCTGTGTTAAGATAATTTACATCTGTTCCCTTATCTTGCTGTGTGTTTACAAAACATTGTCTTTCCCAAACTCCCTTTTCATTTGGAGCAAAATCTCACTTGCCAACCCTCTCAGATTACTGAAGCCTCTGTCCTTACAAAGCACTATTTTTATTCTGCCACTATTTCCCGTTCTTTTTCAAACAAGTACAAACACTCGTTTCAGGCTTTCCTGACTGTGGTGTTTTCCACCTTCATGGTTTTCTCCAGTTTTTCTCTGTTGATGAGAATCAAACCTCAGGGAGACTCCTTCCTAGTTTTGTTCCTGTCGCTTCTTTCTCATTTTTTCCCCCCTTCGGTGCATTCCAGGAACTTGATGCAGGGCGGTGTCTGATGTCTTCCTTTCCCAGCAAATGTGTGGGCAGTTAAAGGTCCCTAATTACCAGCAGGTTCTGTGTTTCAGATGCTCCCAATAAGCCTATGCTTCCGATCTCCCTGATTGTGTAGCCTAAAGCAGACCCCCAGTGTGCCAGTGTCTGGGCTCCTTCCAGTCTTGCTTTACACAGCGGTTTTATACCTGCTTTTTGTACTACTGAGTTTCACCCCCTGCTTTTATGCTGGGCCCCAAGATCAATCCAGAGCTTCTTGTGTGATGTTTCTCATCCTCAGCTGTGCTGTTGCTTCTCCTCTTTGTCAGCACCGTGTTTAACTCAGACTTTCAACCCCTAGAGCTTCTTTTGCCTCTCGCCACCAGGTTAGAAACCCCCTCTCCTCCCACACTAACATAATCCCTACATGCAGCACTCAAACCTTTTGGATTTTTCCTTCAAAAGCTGAATAGATTTGGCTCCTCAAGCTTCGCTTTGCCCAAGTCCTGTCATAGCTCCTCCTTGGTCCTGTGGCCGTGCAGGACAGACTTTTCCATCCCGGAGATACAAGCCCTATATTGTTTTCTCGTACGTGTATTATCTTGTGCTTGGCTGAATTAAAGCACACTTGGCTGGATGGTGGCCATTTAGCTACACAAATTGAATCACAGGATAAATGAAGGCTGTTTTGTTCGTTATTTACTAACCTTTGGTTGTGCTATCTGCAAGATGCCTCTGAGGATTTTGTATTTATCTGAGTGATTGGTAAAAACACTGCATCCTGTGGGATGGGAAACAAGCAATGGATAAGGTTTTGTCTCATTAGCCACTTCTGTCCTTCTACTTATGCAAAATTACTTCTATTAATGTTAATTACTTCTTAAATCAAGCTGTAACACCAATTAGATAGGACTTGATTCTGTACAACATATGCTGAGTGGAAATTAGCTGAGACATGAATATAATGAATTATTGGTTGATTCTCATATTGTCTTTTAATTACTCTGTCAAATTCTGCTGTCAGCCTGACTGGCTGTTGGTGCCTAGGTCAGCAAGTCCTGCCGAAGCACCAGCATGGGGTAAGGGCTCACCTACCCTTCTAGAATTACTTGGCATTCCAAGATTTATTAAAAATTAGCATCAACAGGTCAGAGATCTCCTTAGTGCACTTGGAGGTGCAAATTATCCAGAGTGGGTGATGTAATAGCGTTTATCTAAAGCAGATGTTATCTAATTCATGTCTTGGTCATTAGTAAATGGTAATATATATAATCATCTTATGATTAATTCATCATAATATTTTTTTCATAAATACAGAGTGCCTATATTTATATTTTTGTAGTTACACTGATAATTTTACCACGTGCACAAAATTACACAGCTATGTCTCTTCATTTCCCTTCTTTCCTCTATATTTAAATTCCCACTCATAACTCAGCAAGGCATGAATTTTTCCATCATGCTTTTTAAATACTGTATTAATTTTCTATACTTTGTAATTTGCAGTTGGTTGCTATTTCTTTAGCATTACAATCATGGGTTATATTAACTTCTGTTATTGCTATCTATACCACTGCATAAGGATGGGTTTCCTGCCAAAATCCCCTTCCAGCATGGTGGCAGAATATGCTGATTTCAGCCATCCACTAAAAGCAAAACAACAACAAAAAAAAACCCAACCAAAATGCCCTTTAAATATTCCTTTGGTTTCTTTTGTCCAGTATTTCCTTCCCAGTAACTTAATTAGATTTTTTTTTCAGCCTGGAGATGTTGAAGTATCCTGTGTACGAATTTTTGACTGGGATTACGATCCCACTAGCTTTGCTCAAATACAGACTCGGAGAAGGTAGATGCCTATGTGGGCAGAGCAGGAAGCTCTGTGTCTGGTGAGTTCTCAGCATTTTTAAAGACTTCTCTGGCAAATTGTGACATAGCAACTAATTTTGCTGCAGTTGCAGGAATATCACTAGTTTCAGCCCCCCAGCCACCATTCCTGTGTGTTTGCTCCCTGTGAAAACTACCAGGAGTGGTATTTGCATGCTGCTGAGGAGCTTGGAGCCAGGGATCTGGGATGTGGGGTGCAGGACACAGCTCTGGCAGACCAAAGCCCTGTGGCTGGGCTAACTCCCGAAGAAAGCAGGGAGGAGAGAGGAAAAGCCCGGATGGCAAGCCTGGCTTGGCAGGGAGCAGCAGGGATAATCTCTGTGGCTGGACCCTGGATAATCTCCTGCCCCACGCTGCTCGGAGGGGGCACTGCCTGCTGGTGGGAACGCGCTTTGGTTCCCGAGGCCTCTTCTCCAGTTGCTCGCTCTAACCCTTTTTCCATCTGTCCATTCATTTATTATTTACCGCTTTCTCTTGCTCTTTTCTTCATTAGCTGGTTCCCACTGCTCCTGGCTCTGGAAAGAGCTGTCTTATGGGGAGCACAAGGACAGCAGCAAATATTGTTTGTGCTGCTCCTCTGCCAGCCCTCCTTGTTGCACAGATGGGACTGTGTGGCATGCACAGTTAATTAAACTCTTTAACACTTTTCCAAGTTAATAAAAGGGTCAAAATCCTGTAAGTAAGAGCCTCTTGAGTCCTGGAGTCCCCCATGCAGTCCATGCTCTGCTTTTTCAGAGGCTCATGCTGGGGATGGATACACGGGGGTGGGAGAGTAACGTGAGAAGTTCTGGATATGCATGCTTTGTGCAGCTAAAAGTGGTGGGGGAGAAGTGAGGTTACAAGGTGTTCAAAAGAAATTTTGGATCTCTCTTTACTTCATTAAGTTTTATATTGGATTGCTGTGCCAAGAGACACAATCATTGACTTTCTTAAAGAAATGAAAACCTCCATGAGTTTAAATTTTCTTTTTTTCCTCTGATGAAAAGGTGGCAAAAACAAAGGTTTTGTAGGAGAAACTGAAACCAGTTCAAATATAATTCTATTAACTAATTAGGAGAACTCTGGAAATGGGACTGAGATTCGCAGGCCTCTTTTTCTTCTCTTTGCTGGGGCACTCCAAGAATTGGATCACCTGGGGAAAGCATGTTTAAGAAATACCAGATGGTCTCTGCGATGCTCCAGCTGTGGACAATCACTCCCAGCCAGGCAATCTGCCTTGCTGTCGAAGCCCTCTAAAACTGTGCTGCCCATTTGTCATGCTTCTCCAATTGCAGCGCTCTGGATAGCTTCTTTTTTCCTTGTCTGGCTCTTCCTTTCCAGTTTTTATCACCCACCCCCTCCATGAGCTAATGTAGTAACATCCCTTCATTGGCTATAAATCCATTGAAGAGCCATATATAAAATATTACTTTGTTAGGGAAGATCGGGAAACATCTGTTTTTTACCCATAAGAGTCAGTCTCTACTTGTCTCATATGACGATGTGACTATTTATATATTTTTAAAGAAAAAGAACTAGAGAAAATGGGAATCCTAGGAAAAAACTTAGTGGAGCCTCTAAATAGAGGAAACTGATTCAGCTGTGGGATTTGTTTGGAGGCTTTTTGGGGAGGTCTGAGGGCACAGGCCAAGAAATTGCTTCGATATCTGACAAAGTAGCAGTCATACCAACTCCAGAGGGTCCTTCTGGAAATATTTTGATTTTGTATAACAGTTTCTAGGTGTTTCTCAACACATACTTGCACAGGAAAACTGTGGGTCTAAACCATTATGTATTATCTACCACACAGAGCAGACACCTGGGAACAGTGATGGTCCTTGGATTAATAGCAGACTGTAACTGTAGGGGTGTACATACACAGCAGAAAAAGTGTGTAGCTCTGGAGGCCTTACATTTAGGTGGTTATGCCCCTAAATTTATGCACCTAATTTACGTGGTTATGCCACCAGAGTTTGCTGTCTGAGCCTACTGGCATGAGCAGCATCTCTTCCAACCCACTCAGTGCTAGAGCCTTGCTGAGCTGTCTGCATTTCCTCACACATACAGCACTTAACTTATGTCTCTATCTCCTTGCTGGACAAGGGCATTGCTATCTGTAAGTGCATGTGTGGAGAGAACTGGCTCTGTCCCCCCAAGGTGAGAAGTATGCAAGAGAAGGATGCTGGGGGTCTGTTGTGCCTGCCATGGGGTGTGACAGGAGAGTTTGGGTGGATATGGGGCCTCGGATTGGTGTGGAAAGGCTGTACAAGCAGCCAGGCAGGCTTGGGACACTTAGTTCATGCTGCTGGGGTGAGCTGTGGAGTAAGACGCTCTGCCAGCTGTGCTGAGGTGACAGGAACAAGAAGCAAGTCTGTAAGGAAGGCGATTGGGAGCACACAAGAGAGGATGCTGCTTTGGGTGAGCTGGGTGGGAGGGAGGTTGCACCTCCAGAGGGCTGCCTGTGATGCTATGTACCTTGCCTGCTAGGCAGGCACCCTGCAGTCTCTGAGGCCCTCACCACATGAATATGGAAGAAGGAAGAGGAGACTGTTGTTTGCAGGTGGTGTCATGATTTGCCACAGCTGCTTTCTGTGCCTTGCAAGGCTGGCATATAGGAATGAAGTTCTAGAGCTGCTAATGACTGATGGTGTTCCACATACATTGGAAGGGGCCTTAAAGATGACCTAGTTCTAACCCCCTTGCCGTGGGCAGGGACATCTTCCACTAGACCAGGTTAATCAAAGCCCTGTCACACAGGTCTTCTTCTCTGGCTGGATTAGATGCCTTCCTCCACCCCTTTGCTGCCCAAACGTGAGACTCTCTCCTCCAGTCTCTTTTCCTCAGGGTTATGGACTGCCATGTTGGTCTGGACCCAGCTCACCCATCTGAGGTGAGGAATGCCCCAGAAGGGACCTCTTTCCTCCCTCTGCCAACCAGCCTTGCATATCCCACATAAGCTCCATGGTGGATGGAGCCTGCTTTTCTCAGGCTGGCCAAAACCAAACTCCATGTGTGTCTCCCCTGCTGATCCTTCTCATGCCTTTCTGCAGGGCTGTGGTTGACAGCTGTGTCTTCCCTGTGGCCTCATAACAGGCTGATGCTGCTCCTTCTCTCCCTCTCCCACACACTGGCTGCTGTGCTGCTGTCCCCTCCCACCACGCTGGAGCTCAGCCTGTTCTGATGGTTATCTGCCCTCATCACAGCCCCGTGCCCTTCTGCTTGGCTCTTGCAGCTTTTCCTCTTCTAAAATCCTTCTCATTCTCCCTCCCATGCTGCTAATTGGACCTTGAGCCCCCTTTTCTTCCCCCGATCAGTTCATTGACCAATTGTCATTGAGCTGTGCTCCAGCCACCACAGGCACTGGTAAAAGCTCCCGAAACTCCACACAACACCCACCTCTGCCTGGTGCAGCTCCCTTGTAACACTAGTGACAGGTAAAAGGTCATTTTTCAATGGTAAGATATTAGACAAATATCTTACCATTGAAAATATCTGCTCTCTCTGGCAGCTGCTGTATTTTTGTCCTCTCTGTGCCAAAGCGTTTGGTTATCTTACATGGTGAGATAGGTGTCAGGGCACTGGTCTGAAATCTGCAGCTTGGCTTTGGCCAGCTCCTGTGACAGCCAGCTCTGTGCAGCTCTGAGCTTGGGACTGGCATCTGATAGTTTTACAGGTGAACTACAGTTCACGTGTTTTGATACTCAGTATAGATTTGGACTTCACAGGACTAAAGAGAAACGGTTAGACTTGAGGTGGAAGCACATAAATAAAAAGGAATTAAGGATGTTGAAAATAGCTTGGTGGGCATGAGCCACATGGGCAGAGGAGTAGCTGAGAGGACAGGTGCACCCAGAGCCCTCTAAGGGTCAATGGGTTGCTCTGACATTGGAAATGGTATTGGGAAGCAGTGTTGGGCACAATGTCTAATTCTCATGCCCATTTTAGCCAAAATGCTGTATGGTTGGGAAAGATTCAGAAAAGAGCAGTAAATGGGACCAAATCCTGAAAATAGGGTGCTATAGATAATATACTACTTAAGGAAAAATGAAAAGAAACTTAATCATATAGTGCAAGTACCAACAAGAGGAAGAAAAAGTTCAAGGTAAATATCTTGAAATATTAGAGAAGAAAGGCAAAAAAGGCTATGATTTAGAACCTAGTGCAGGACAACCTTGGAGAAATAACGTGCAGATTTATAATGCTGAGAATGGTTCTTTCTATCCTTATAACCTGTATGAATGTGCAACTTGAGTGTTGTGCTTCCTAGAGAATAGGTGATGGCAGGAATTAAATAGTCCTGAAAGCAAACTGAATTTGTTAGCCTTTGCTGATAACTTGGCCAATAGGTCCTTTCACTCAGCTGGGAGCAAATCTGAGCTTGGACTATGGGCTCTGGTTCTCTTCCCACTAAAATAGGAGGTGAATTTACTCCCTGCCTATGTCAGAACCTGCCTGGCTTTGATGTGATGTGCTTTGGTATGAGAAGAAAGATCAAGTTTAGGTCAGATTTTTTTGGACAGAAGTGACTGAATTTAGGAAACCTCAGTTACATCTCCTTGATACAACCACCTCCAGGGAGGAGCTGATGTGCTGACCAGGATAGCAGGCAGTCTTTGCTCCCTGCCACCAAATCCTTCCCTGAAATAAGATCCAGACACCAACTATCTGAAATGTGAGTGCTTCCCCAGGAGGAACCTGTGTTTGATACAGTAGTCTTTATTTTCCTCCTTTATTTTAAACCTTGTTCATTCCACCTCCCAAAAAAGATTTAGCTGACATTTCACTGAATAACTTGACCTTGGGCGTCCAAAAGTTCATTTATGATCTTGCTCTGTATATAAATTTCTTGATATAGGGTTTTGACACAGAAATAGTCTTCCTTTGATAGAATGTAACATATTCAAGTTTCAGAAATTATCCTCTTGAGCCATCTCTGTGGTGTTTGGCATCATGACAAGTAATTAGTCAATCCTGAAATAGTCATCAAGCAGAGAAACAGCTTATTTTATATACTGTTTCTTAGAGAGTTAAATATTTCCACATATTCGGGCTCTGATTGGAGTCTTGGATCCTTTCCAAATGTTCAACCTGTAAAGATATTTGAGAACACCAGGACTTAGGCTCTTTCCAAAAAATGATAGATTTCACTTGAATTTTCACAAATGGAAAACCACAACTCCCCATAGCTGCAAAGAAGCAGCTGTCATACCAGGTACAGAGTATGAGAAAACACTTTCTAAAAGCTTCAGGGACTTCCCATTATCTGGAAGTTTTTAGTGCTCTTAAAATTCGGGAAGAAAACAGCATTTCTTTTCCTGCACAGCGTTGCCTGAGATAATCGGCTGCACCTGTTTGGAAGCAGCACTTCACGTTGTTCCCTTACACACACCCTTGCACGTGTTCCTGCTAATTTTTCCTAGGAACCCAAGTGTCAACAAATTGGAGCCCAGCATTGCAACTCTGTTCAAAATCCCAAATTGGTGTTTCTGAGCATTTTGCCTTGCAAAGTTTGTGATCTAAGTGATTGAATCCACTTTGAAGTTTTGAAGTTGAAATCCTGGGGTGTTGCAATATACACAAAAATCTACTGAAGAAATCAAAAGCACTAAATCAACAGCTCCAGACTTAAAGTTCTGCTTTTTTGTAGTTGTTTCTGCTCTACTCTGAAAAAAAAAAAAAAAAAAAAAGGCATTTTTCCAAATTGGTAACGGACTAATTTTGGGAAGGGTTAATTTTTTGTGTGATTCAGCACAGACATGCATGATGAGAATCTGGGAAATAAGGAGTTAAGTCATGATGATGTAAACCATTGTTTCACATTTAAAATAATAGCACTTGGATAATTCTGAAGTTGTGGCTCCTGCTTTTATTGGCTGAGAGGTTGCCAAAACATGTGTGTGTTGCTCTGAATTGGTAAATGATTCCTATTTATAGGACAGGTGTCTTCTGATGTCCCGAGTCCAGTGTGTTCTGTAATCCTAGATCCTGTTTTTGATCTATGTTTAATAATGTGTGACAGAAAGAGATAGGAACCTTGCAGACCAAATCAGGCTCGGAATGTTTTGAGTTTAGCTCTGCCCAGTTCTGTCCACTTGTAATGCAGGGTATCTTTCCATCAGGATCTTGCTCTCCTAAAATTAATTTTTGAACTTCTCTTTCTGAAAAACATAGCCTTTGGACTCATTTACATGCATCCTACTGAGTGTGCCAGCCTCCTTCTTTTGTGTTGACTTGAAAAAAAAATGCTTTCTCACATATTTTTAACATCTTTTCTAATGCAGAAACCACAGTGGGGCAGTGCTACAGAAGGGATGTGGTGGCAGGAACAGAGTCAAGGTGTATGTGATGGCAGTCATGAAAATAAACCCTTATGTTTCCACCAGCATCTAATTTAAACTGTGCTTCACAGCTGTTGGTTTGGGCTATGCCGTGTCACTGAAAAAGGATCGGATTAGTTGCAATTAGTTGTGTGACTGTCAAAACCACTCTTTTTCATTATCTTGCAAGCTGCTGATTGAAATGAATCAAGAATCATGGAATCATGGAATGGTTTAGGTCGAAAGGGTTTAAAGGTCATCTTTTCCAATCCACTTGTCATGGTCAGGGACACCTTCTACTAAACCAGGTTGCTCAGAGCCCCATCCAACCTTGCTGTGAGCATTTTTAGGGATGGGGCATCCATAATTTCTCTGGGTAAACTGTGCCAGTGTCTCAGCACCCTTGTTGTAAGTGCAGACAGAGCTAGTTATTATGTTGCTGATGCATCTGCTCTGGTCATCATATTGCATTTTAAAAAGAAAGTGTTAAAAAAAATTAAAATATCAACAAGCTCCTCTTCTACAGAGGAGTGCAGCCCTTGGAGCTGGAGGTTCAAAAGAGACACAGCTTGTTGATAGAAGGGAGAGAAATGCAGGTTCAAAGGCAGGGAACCTCTTTCCTAATTCAAGGTTCCTAATTCAAGATTCCTAATTCAAGGGAAGAGGAGCAGCAGCAATGACAGGAACCAAGATGGAGGGACAGATGAGGTTTCCTGCCATGCCCACTGCCCCACCACCCTCTGGTGTGGCCACTACAGAGCCAGGGCCTGTTGTTCTGTGTCCAGGATGGAAAAAGCACAGAGGAGCCCCACCAAGGGATATGTGGCAGGGTGGGTCAGCAGAACGGTTAGCGAAGAGCAGCTTGCTGTCAGCTGAGCACTGAGGATACCATCATGCCAGAAAAGGAACTGGGTCTGGAGGGAGGTGGAGGGGGCCATGAGAACTGGATGGGAGGCTTGGCTCTCTTTCAAGCAGTTCCTGAAGCCAGATTAGTCCTCTTCGCCAGCTGGTGTGAGACGTTAGGTTTGTGTTATTTCTGGCAGCCCCACGGGGACTGGGAGTTGCTCCATGCCTTGTGTTTCTCTTTCTGAGGGCAGGACAGTCCAGAAGCAGCACAAGTTTTGCGTTCCTGTCCACAAGAGATGCAAGTGTCAGTTTGCCCTCAGGTAGAAGGTGTGAGGAAAAGAACCCAAGCTGCCATGCCTGTCTTTCACCTCTGATGCCACCAGCTTCCTCTGCTGGCTGCTCTGGGCTAGTCTGCTCTTCACATGACCAAGGATCCAGGTTTCCCCAGATGTGTTCTCTTGTCTGTCACTATCTAGGCAGACTTGGGGGAATTCATGTGTCTTCTGGCCTTGCTGCTGTGCGTGCACAGAAAGTCTGCACTGCCCCGTGTCTGGGAAGCCCAGATGTGTCCACAGATGCAGGAATCCTGAAGGGCTGCCAAATGTCTGGAAATATAGGATATGCCCCCATGCATAGGAGCCTAGAGCTGTTCCTTGCCTGGAAATCGCTGATACTTTTATGTACAAGGGATTGGACACTCAGGGAATTTTGGATGGGCAACTGTACATGAGTGATGCAATTGCTTTTAGTGTTCTTGAAGGAAATACAGGATCTCAAGGAGGACTTGCTGTGTGTGTCCTGATATGTCCACAGAGATTTAGGATTAGGTTTGTTGCACATGCACAGGCTGCTCTGTGCAAGCACGCATACTTTGGAAATCCCTGTCAGACTGTCCTAGTCCTTTACATTCCCTTCTTACCTGGGACTATTTTCCATCAGGATCAGTAGGAAGGCCCTTTGTGTTGTGGTCTTGCTCTGAGGCAATTCCTTTTTCTGCTTGATCTTTGTGCTTCCTTGCTGGTCTCCTCAATCCCCTTTCAGCACAGGCGTCCATAGGGATCTGTATCTTCCCATTCCTCTTTGCAGCAGAGAAGAGCAGAGGGTGGGACAGGGTTGCTCTAACCTTTGACTGGCGTGCTGCCCCCTGGGACGTGGAAGGACAGTAACTGGCATGGAAGCTGCTGTGGTGGCACTGTGGCTTTTCTGGATCAGGATTCCAGATTTTTGTGGCAAGCTGGAGAAGGAAAGGGAGGAAGGTTTAATAGTTTTCCCCAAGTAAAACACAAGCAAATTCACCAGATTTTACTCTGTGGAAATTTTCTTTTGCTTCTCACTTGCAGGGTCATGATATTTGGTCCTGACTCTGGACAGTCCTGACTCTCCCAGAGCCATTGCTGGGTGTGATGCAGGGTGGATACTTCCCACCTTTCCTTCCCAGCTGTTGGGTGACATGTCCTGGGTCTGGCTGGTGCAGAAGCCGACTCATTCCCTGAGCCCCTGTTCTGGGGTGACTCAACTCCCAATACATTCCCTTTTTCTTCTGGAAAACAGATTTATTCTGGCATTCACCCTTGACCACACACTCCCCCTAGTGAATTCCAGGGTTAAAAAATCATGTAGGATTTTCGTAAGAGCTGCCTCACTTGTCGTTTAATGATTCCACCTCTGAACTGGGACCCTGCTGCTTCACTGGCTGCCTTGACAATATCTCATTTGTCTTTTCCTCTTTTATTTAGTTTTTCCTACATTTTTCGCACATTCTGTAGATTCTCCTGCATTCCAAATGTCTTATGTTTTCATGCCTCCTTTTATCTCTCTATTCATCTATCCCACTATAGAAAACAGAAATGCTAAGTCCACATAATCTGTAGAAAGCATGGACTGGGTTGTTAGACATTTTCCAAACATTACACTTCATGGAAATATTTTCCTGTAAGAAGTAGAAATGAAACAGCTGTCTCCTGCTCTCTCCTGGGCTGTTCCTGTGCAGGCTCTCCTGCCCTCTGAATTTACAGCAGCACTGCTTGGACGAGTGTCCAACTTCAAGCTTCAAGCAGTTGTATTTATGATGTGCCAAGCAGTGGTGAAGATGATGGTGTTTATATGCTACTCAGATCTATGTGGTGGGATTAACGTGCCATGAGACCTGTGCTGAGGCTTTCAGAGTCAGGAGCATTTCCCCAGCAGAATTGTCACTAGAAAATCTGGTACAAGTCATGACTGATGACTCACTGCAGACTGTGGGACAAGCAGGGATGTTCCTTGCTCACACATCCTCCTGCTTGCCCCTGTCCTTCTGGCTTTGTGCTTGGCCAAATCAAGCTCCTGCCAGGAGATGAGTGTTGGCATCATGAAATAAAGGCATAGGTGCCTCATGTAACCCTGCCTGCTGGATGACAGTGGGCACCTGGCTTTTTTTCTTCACTCCCTGGTTTGCTGGGGGGCGTCACCTTCCAGCTGACCTTCTATGGCTGGCCCAAGGATAGAATGGAAGACCAAAACTCATCCCAAAAGGCTGCTGGGGTACCTTCTGGATGTGGACATGGTTCTGCTCCCCCTCCCGAATGTGTTTGTTCTGCTGGCCTGGTCCCTGACCTCAGCACACAGTTGAAGATGTATTGGTTTCTAGGGTAGCTGTTTCTTGAATCCTATGGAAATTGATGGAAAGCTTAATGTATTAGTGGAGTTGTCTGAACTGGAAAGGTAAATCAGGAAAACCAGAAACTCACAGCAAAAATTTTTGGGCCAAAACAAGCAATCTTTCCTCTTCCACATGGAGAGGTGAATACCAGGCTTTCTAGACAGAAGTGTGAACATCAGTGAGCAGACAGAGAGTAAGCTCCTGAGCAGATGACAGAAGAGGAGAGAAATAGTGGAATTTGTATGTTACCATCTCCAAACTGAGCAACTGGAAAAAGAGTAGGAGAGACCAGAAATTATTGGAAGATTCACTTCCCTTCAGTATTTTGCTGGAACTGAGCAAACAGATATTCACAGGCTGTATTCCAAACTGAGGTTATTTCTTCAGAACATGTTCTGGCAAAGGATTTTTGGCCACAACCAATTCTCAACCTGAATGACTGGGTGATACCATGGGGAAGAAATCACCTAACAGCAAATCATGGATCTCAGTTTCAGGCAGTTGTTAACTGTGCATCTGTTATGGTACTTCTATAGAACTCTCCACATTGCAATACACTGCTTTTAGCTTTGACCTTGATAGGATAAAGCAGAACTACTCTTGTCCTTAAATGCTGCCCCATGAGAAATGTGGTGTCTGTGCATCAGCAGGAAGGGTGCTCTGCTCCCTGGGAGGATAGAATCACTCCATAGGTGCCTGAGAATTCTCTCAGCATGTGTCACCCAAGTGTGCCATGGGGATCTCATGGCTTGGGAGCTACTCTGGCATGTGAGCTGATGAGTCAAGTGCAGCTGGGGAATACTAGAGACTTCAAACAGGAGCACATCTGGATATGCACAGAGCACATCTGGTGCATCAGAGTTGCTGTATGTTTGCAGCATCACTGTATTGTGTGTGCAATGAGCCACTTTCTACCCCTCCTGTACTCTCTGGGGAAACTTTAATCATCTTTACACTAAATAACATTTGGGAAACACCTTCCCTTCTTTGCCTCTGTGGCAAGGCTTCCCAGGTCCCTCAATGTGAGCAGCAGGGATGCTGTATGGAAGGATGAGCTGTTGAGCACTCCAAGGCTGAACAACTGGTTGTTATTCCGTGTAATGTCCAATGCTCAGGTATCCAGTGGTGTCTCTGAGAAACATTTGTCAGTGTGTTCCATTGGGTAGCCTAGAGAGCCTGTCATGTCTTTGCCAAGAGCTGGTCTGTTGTATCATTTTTCCAGGCATGATACAGCACTTGGCACAGCAGCCCTCCAGACTGTGCCCTTGTAAAGTTTCCAGAGTTATTCCCTGGGATGTGGCTGTCCCTGGAAGGGGGCGGGTTGAAGGTTGACTACTCTATCAATGTGTATCTACATAAAGCAAGGGAAAAAGTCAGGCTATGTACCAGCACTAAATTCTTCAAAATCTGCTATCCATATGCACTTTGAGCATCTTCTATCCCTGCCCTCTAATTTGGAGTCTCTTGACTTTTTGAGAAGAATGAGGGATGTGGGATACTCCCTTTTCAACTATGTCTGGCTATATAGGATGACAACTGTGGTTTCTTGTACACCTGGTCACCTGTCTGGAGCAGTTTGGGGGATTTATGCCATCCTGTGTGTACAGAGAGACAGTACTTCTCAAAGTGCATTGGGTACATCAACATTCCCAGTCTTGGTGGGAGGGTGACTTGCTCTTCCAGCACTTGCCACTGGCAGCTGTGTTGTTGCCCAGCCTGTGTTGCCCTGGTGCAGTCTGGGGAGGCTGCAGTGGGAAGAAGTAGGGGGAGGCTGGACTGGGAGCCCTGTGTCCATCATCAGGCATCTGGATAACTCCATCCTTAAGTCCCAAGTGCCTGAAACAAGAGGGGTGACACTTCCACTTGCACATTATCTGAGCAAAGTGATCATGGATGCAAATATGCACAGTTTGGTGTCAAATAAATAGAGAAAAAATATTTTTTTGAAGATTACAGGTAAGATAAGAAAACCTAGAAGTGTCAGGAGAGCTCTGAAAAATCTCTGGAAGAAAATGTCCTATACCTTCAGCACAGCTCAGACACATGAATACCAGGGCTGGTTTGACTGGTGATCCAGTAAGTCCTTGTAGGGAGGTAATGCAGATTTTAAATTGGGATTCAAATACATTACTGGGTTTGAACAAACCCACTCTCAACTGCTATTTAAGAAGACTTTCAAAACATCCTGTACTAACTTCTTGTACTAAAAATCTAAATGAAGAAATAAAAAAAATAAGTGCAAGCATACTGCTAATTTAAAATAAATATTTCACCTTTACTTTTTCAGAGCATTTAGGAACACTACTTTCAATTGTTTGCTTCCTACCGAAACCAAAAAATGCCCTTCTTTCTGTATCTGTTTCATGATGGGAAAGTTTGTAAGTCACCTTATCTCTGTAGGTATCAGAAACATCACACATGGCACTGCCTTAATGTCTTTTTCTCTTGCAATTTCCTGGATTTTCTGCTATGTCTTTGTTGAAGAAAAGCATATTCAACCACTTGAGAGACTTGTAAGAAAGCCAAATTAATCTTTTCTCCTGAGCTTTGCAAAATAAGTTAAACTAACACATAGTACTCATGGATGTTAACTTCAGATAGGCACACAAAATGTAAGGCTACTGAATTAAGAAATAACTGCTGTTCACTGTTTCGGCATCTTGCTGCAATTATATTTTTATTTTGCCTGCTATTTTTTGCCAGGCAGAGATTATCAGAAAATTGGAAGTGAGTTTAATACTGAAATATCTGTGTAACTGTTTGTGCAAAGCTCAAAGTTCCTTCAACACTCAAATAATGCAAAATTCTCAAGCTGAACTTGAGAATACATAATGCAAAGCACATTAACTTACTGGAAACTTGGGCACGGGAGTTGTTCTTTGATATGCCCAGCCAACCTCAGTTTCCACCACTCTCAATGAACATTTCACAGAATCACAGAACATTCTGAGTTGGATGCTTCATCTGATATGACTAATGAATTTAGTCTTCTGAAAATGCTGGTTTCACTTCAATGCATGAATATGCTTGTTCCTTTAAATTTTGATAGTAATACTTTACTCCAGGTTTTTCATATCCTTGCCATGCTCATGTGGGACTCCTACAAGTTGCCCCTGTGTCACTGTCACAGCTGTATTGATGTACTACCCTGTGTCTAGCTCCTGTTTCCCTGTCCTTCAATTTATGACAAGAGGCTGCTACCATATAAATTACTTTATATGTTGGGGTATTTAGACCATGTATCACAGAATCATAGAATGGTTTGGGTGGGAAGGGACCTTAAAGATAATCTAGCTCCAACTGCCCTGCCATGAAATTTTTAGGTCACTCATGTCCTGTGAAGAGTCAAGCAGACCTCTTCAGGTCAACCCCTCATCTCTCCTGAATCTTAGCATTGTGCAGATCTGCCCTGGGCAGTGGCTTGTGGTGTACAGGCTGAACAAGAAGCAAAAGCCACCTTCTGTAGGAGGTGGATCAAACAGAGGGGCTTTCCATTTTGGCTTCAGCTCTCCTGCTGAAGAAGAGCAGTATTAACTGGTCATAAGGATGAAAACTGTCGGGAAGGAGCCCAAGAGCAGATATCTGCACAAATATACCTCAGTTGACTTCCTAAGCAGCTCCTTGCCCTTGGTCAAACCAGGCAACACCTCACCAGTGCCTCTGGAAGAGTTGCTCTGATCTCAGGAAGAGGCCTCCAGAACTGGTGCAAAAAAAATTAGTCCTTCCTTTTCCTCCTCTCCCCTCAGAACTGCATGTATCCATGTGATTTATGTAACTCTGGATTTTAGCTCATGTTCACCCTGCAGGGAGCCTTATGGCTTCTCTGTTTGCCTTGGTGCTTGCCTTAGCACATTGTTCTTGCTGCTGACAGTTGTGCTGGTGGAGGTTTTATCTGAGAAGAAGGGGGGGGATGGCAGCAGGTGAGGAAGACAGCCCTGAGGAAGAGGTGTCATGCTGTGTGGAGCCAGTGCTGCCGGCCGGGCTTCCTGAGCCTGGGCAGGGAATTCCCACCGGCGCTGTGCTCCTCGATGGAAAACGCAGAGACAGAGAAGTGTGTTCATGGGTCAGGAACCAAACAGGTTGAAAATGTTTGGAGCATTTCTGCAGAGGCTGGAGAGAGGTAAAAATCTGCCTCCCCCATCCCTGGCTGCAACCACTAGTGAAAGGAAACTGATAACTCAAGTTGAAGAAAATGAAAGCTGAAGGAAGTGAAAGGTTGTATCCTTGGATGATGTGGAATACAACCACTGCTCTGCAAAAGCTTAATTGCTGTAAGTAACATGTCGGGTTCTGCAAATGGGAAAGAAAGAAGCATAGGGGGTTGCCAGAGGCTCATTCCCATCAGTTTGGTTGCATTTTGTGGCACTTTAGGGAAAAATGGAGCAGTAAAAAGAAGGACCTTCTGCAAGCCTGTGACATCAGCAACTTCCACCCAAGCTGGGAGGAATTCTCCAACTCCCAGTGGGCAGAAGAGATTTCTGTGTGAGAGGGGCTCGTGCAGGCTCTGCTGCTGAAAACACATCTTGAAGTAATATGTGGCTCTTGATGACACCTCCTCAACACTTAGTAAATTTGACCTTTTCTTTCATGTGCCATTATACTGCTTCACATGGCTGCACAGGCAGCCAGCACATTGAATCCAAATTTTACATTTCCAGGCAAGGAAAATGTGCTCTTTCAAATTGAACAGTGATGCTACCAATGGCTGGCTCGACTTCCCTTCGCCTGGGAGGTGGGAGGTCAGTTGACAGGAAATCTCATTCTCTGTCATCCAGAATTGCCATCCTTCACACAAAGGCAGATTTGGTTTGGTTTAAAGCTCTTGTGTGTGCTGAGCAGTGCAGGTGTTCAGGCCCTCCTAGAAGCATTTTAGCTGTAAGTGCAGTGTACTCATCCTTGGTGTTGTTAAATAGCATTTATAAACACTGTCTGCAAGTGCTCTGATTATAGATGACCTTCCCCCTCTGCTTAGTGTCATCTCATTAATCTATCCATTAGGTGAATAATTCTGGTTTGGGGAACAGAGCAAATATAGAAATTGCACAATGAAACACATTTAATATATTCAAACAACTTTTTCTTAAAATAAAGCCAATCATTTGCTATTCATTTTTCATGTTGTGTTGAGTATTTGCAGGCCAGCACTGGAAACAGGCTGGTAATTTGGTTCTCCTTAATTTTGGCACCTGTAGTTATTTTAGAACTAGAGGCTGTTTTCTGTGGCTTTACTGCTCTGTAATTCAATACCCTTTTAGGACCTTAATGCTGCCATTACTAGTAAATTGGCCTCTATTCTGAATAAAACTCTTTATTACATTTGTTTGTTTAATTTTTATTAGAGAAGAGTTACCCAACAACCACAGGGTAGGAATTTCCTAGAAGGTACAGGGGCAGTGCCTGGAATCCCTTTCCCATTATTGTTGGTGTGAGCTGTAAAGCCTGAATGGCTCTAGGGATCTGCAGGGTGCAGATTGTTCACTCTGGGTGTTGTGTAGCCAGGCTGAGGGTGGGTGGGAGCCTCCCTTCCCATGAGTTCCCCCTCTGAGTAATGAGCTTAGTTAACTACTCTGTGCACAACAGAAGGCTCAAAGCCCTGGATATGTCTCTACTGACATGGTTTTCATTTTTCCTTTGATTTTTTTTTTCTTGAAAAGATAACTATTGACACCTTAATTCCTTCATTCATTTTTTTGACCCTTTTCTTTGCTTTTGTATCTTCTATGGTTTTTCTTTGTGTTCACCTTAGCAGGAGGAGGATGAGATCTTGAACTGGAGTTCCAAAGCGAGAAGGGGATGGTGTCTGTGCCCTTTCTTTGTCTTGGCAACTTGGGAAGATGGGAGGAGATGAGAGCAAGTAAATCCAGAAAAAGAGTTTTCTCCTCTCTCTGTGCAACATTTGCTCATGCTTTTTCTGGTCTCTAACACAAAAAAATTTAATTATTGTTCAAGCAGTGTATGAGAATAAGCATGTAGTGCCTGTCAATGCCAGAGCACTGCCGAATGTTTCCAGCGCAACAAAGAGCTCAGACTTGCTAATTTCCAGCATCCCTGGCTACTGGAAGGGAAAAAACCACCTAAAGCCATATGTAGTGAAGTGCCTGTTATGTAGTTAATGCTCCAGCCCTCTGCTCCCAAAGGTTGTTCTGTTTGCTAAAGAGATGGAGGCCGATGTTTCTCCTTTAAGATTCTGGGTTACAGTTCTGCTGCAGACTTTTGCCAGTAGTCCTGTACGTTTGCATAATTTCATTTCTATTTCTCTTGTTACTGTAATGAAAGGTAATCAGAGACAACATATCCCAAACCTTCCCTATAAAGCTGCAGAAATCAGTCATGCAAAAGTTAGAAAATACCCAGGCCTATGCACCCTTAATTCAGTTCCCTTTGCTTATATGCATTACAAGAGTATGTGATCATGTAATTAAAAACTATTGGCTTGGCAGGACCTTGGCTTACTCCTTGCACAGAATAAGATAGAGGACTGCAAAAGAGAGGGAATGTTTACTTGTAGTTAAGGCACTGGTGAGGGATGTGGGAGAACTGGATCCTAACCCTGGCGCTGTCACAGGATTCCTGTGTGATGCTGGGCAGAGCCAATCCCCCCACAGCCACAGAGGGTGTTGAACTCCAGTATCAGCAGCTCGTCTACCCTAGATTTTCTGAATGCTCAACTTTCCAGCCTAAAAAAAATCTGTTAGCACTAGTTATTTGTATAAGATATGAATCTGAATAAACATACGTGCAGACAATTGTAGGGAGAAGATGAAAACCTCTTATCAGAGGTTTTATCCCAGATTATTTCCTTCTGTAGCCACTCCAGAGCCTGTGTCTGAGGCTGGCTGTTTTCATGTTAGAGCTCTCAAGCTTTAAGGGCTCTCTGTGTCCAATTAAACAGTAGCATATCTCTTGAATATTAACACATTAAAAGCAATATAGTTCCAGCAAAGAAATCTGATCCTAATTGGCCTTCGAATATTTTATTTTCCAAACTGAGCTGTGAGCCATTAAGCTTCCTTTTTTAAGACTAAGCAAACATTACATTCTTAGGGCAAAGTCAGCCCAAGGAATGGGGAAAAATAGACTTTCGACCGTACCTGTCAATCTTCTATTTTCCAGTGTTTTGCCCAGAAACAGGCACAGGAACTAATTGACTTCTACCCCTTCTGTCTCTTTTTCCCCTTAACATAGTGACTCAAATTAAAACAAAGATAAAATTCCAGGGGAAGCTGGCATTAATCAGGATTTGGATTAAATTAAATTAAGCGCTTTTTATTGAACTCGGCAGTATTAGTTATTAAAACCAGAAGGACTTTCCCAACTAGTATAAAAAAGCAAACAATGACTCATACTGTGGCATAGATTTTATTGGGAAATTAAAATGCTCATTTTCTCTTGTTCTTTTCTTTTTCCTTCTTTTTTTTTTTTTCCTAACTTCAGACAAACACATGTAAACAACTGCTGGTGAGCCCACACTTGCAGACCCTTAGCCTGAAGCCACGCTATTGTTGCTGGCACTGATCTGGCTCTGCTCATGGTGGGACCCGATGGTGACACTGAAATTGCTTATCCAGAAACTGCTTCCACAAGTATCCTGTACCCTTGATATCAAAGGGTCAGTTTTGAAGAGTATGTAGATAATTAAGCCACCTTTAGCAGCCCATAGAGGACAGGTTGTGCCCTGGCAAAAAGAGCACAACAAGCATAATCCTTCTTCTCTAAGATGGGAGACATGGGTAACTATAAACCAGTCATTTTCACTTTGATAATGAGGAAGAGACTAGGACGAATTATGAACCAATTTAAAAACACTTCCAGGATGATAAGATGACAAGAAACATTGGTTTAACCTACTGCAGTCAAGAACAAATTTGTTTTCCTTTTTGACAGCCATTGATTTGGGAAGGTAATAGTAGCTCTGATATATTTTGACTGTGAGGTAGTACTTGTCTCTAAAGCAAACCAAGGACACTTCGTTTGGATAAAATAATTACAAAATAGGTGAAAAAATTGTATTCAAAGGAATAAATACAGCTAGCTCTCTGTCAAACTGGAAAGAAAAATCATGCAGACAGCCTTAAGGGCTGAGTCCAGTGTTGTTCAATAGTTTCATTAACTTATTTCATTCCTTCCATTCCAATTTAATTTAGAGGGGTTGCAAACAAGCATATATCCATTGTTGATTCTGTGTGTCATGTAAGTGTTTGTTAATGAAGACAGCTGAGAAGAAGAGAGATCAGTGGGTGAGGGTGTGCAGCACTCCCCACCATTAGGGTGACGATGATGGGAAAAGCTGAAGTTACTTAACTGGACTAGCCCAGGTTTAACTCCTCCTTCCTTGCCCAACACAGAAATAAACTACTGAAAAGGCTTGGAAATTAAGAAAATAGCATAAATTGATAGCTCTTCACCAGCCAGCTCCATTGCTTTACAGATTCAAAGATTAAAAGCTTTGACTATAACACAGCTGGACTGAAGTACTGGAAAATTTAGCTGTAAATTGATTGGTTGAAAAAATATGTATTTCCCTTGGATGCCGGGCAGTTTTACATTACCAAAGCAGTGGCCATGCATAGATGAAAGGTGTTACAACACAGCTGGGGCAGAAGCATACCTGGGAGCACAAGAGTCCACTAGGAGTTTGGCTTCTGTGGGCAGTGCCTGATTTTTCATTGTCCTTTTGGGCTGCTCATGGCCAGTTCAAATAGCAGTACCTTTTAGCTGAGCAAGAACTCAGCAGAGTCTTGCAGTATCTTGCTGCAGAGGAGCATGCCTGGCCAAAAGCCACCTTTGTGTATCTGCCTGCTCTGGGGTGGTGCAGACTCAGGTGTCCCATGTACATGAAAAGCGTGTACATGAAGAAGGAAAATATTTAAGAATCCACAAAGCCTAGGAACATGTGGCACCTTGCGTCTGGATTTCGTTTAAGGGAATTAAGAGCTGATCCTTAGCTGGAATATGAATCAGATCTGATTGTGTCTGTGTTGTCTAAAAGAGGTTGAGTTGTGTGCATGGGCTGGAGCTCAATCTAATGTGGAAAAGTTTGATCCAGAGCTCTGTTTAATTTAATATTTGACTATTCTACCTATTTTAGTTCTGACTCAAAGTTCAGTGTTCCCTCTCATCAGCGGTTGTTTGTATTAGTGGAGGAGATGTGTGAACCAGAGGAGAAGGACCTTCATGCATCCAGACCTCAGCAAGTCCAGCAGAAATTCATTATTATGCCTTGTCTCTGTTGTTAGAGGGACTGGAGCTTTCCCTTCACCCTGCCGCTGTGATGGAGAGGGGGTGGAAATTAATATCCTGCAACATCCCATCAAATCCCCAAATGCATTCATAGCACTGGGTTAGTAATCCATAGTTTTACAAGGTTTTAAACTTCTAATATATTTCAGATATTTTACGTGCTTTGGTAAGTCTATTGTGCTATATTAAATACATGTTAAAGAAAAGTTCCACGATTAGTTTTAGTACCTTTTGATATCTAAATAAACACTGACTGAATAAGAATATCTATATCAAAGCAAAAATTTTCATAGTGGTTCAAAGAAATACAATTTAATGCCCTTAATATAATTTCTTTTAATGGGAAACCTCTCTCATTACAATCAATCTTGACTGTTAAGGTCAGCAGGCACTAATACAATAATCTTGTCTGTTTTGCATAGTAACATTGAACAAAAAAATCTTATTTAGAAATTTCTGCTTTAAACTCACAGCTTCTGGTTGAACCAGAGCAGATTTAATAAAATTTTCTATTCTTGCCTTAAAAAGATAACATGTGATGGAGAATCATCCACAATGCAGATAAATTGTTCCAATGATTAACTGCCTTCACTGTATGTATGTATAAAAAGGAGGCTTATTTCTAGTGCATACATTTGTCTTGCTTCATTCTGTCTCTAAAAACTGCCCTGGCTTTGATAAATTAAAATGCAACGTATAATTAAAAAAAAAAAAAAGTCTTTTTAATGTATTCTGGTGCTTAAGAGTTGATTGGCATGCTATCTGTCACTAGAATAAATTGAATAGCTTGAAGTTCTTTGGTATCTCACTGCACAGTCATTATGCCAGCATTTCTAGGAGCAAAGCCATCTTCCATTCATCTGCAATTTTCCCCTTGCTACAGCCAGATTGAAAGCCTGCATTTCCTGTCCCAAGGAAATCAAAGTGAATAAGAAAGTGAGACTTTATTTTTTTTTTCAAACCAAATATATGAACATATAATCTGTAAGCTCTGTATTTGGTGAAATTTTGAAATTTTCCAGTGCACTGTGTGTGGCAATTAGGCTCAAATATAGATAATATCAACCTCCAGGTGTTTGGCTTCCTGGGGTTTTGACTACAGAGCTCCCTTAGGTGCCAGGTGTCTTGCAGGTGTCAGGGGACCATGGTGGCTGTGCAGAACCCTCTCATCCAGGAGGCTTCATGTACCCTGATAGGCTAAATCCATTTTTGTAATTTTGACAAATGGATCAGGACTTGCTTCTGATCCACCGGGAAGGTTCAGTGGTGAAAAAACTGAGGCTGGATAATGCAGCGGGGCAAGCAGGTGTTGAGAGGAAAGGCCTCATGCAGTGCTCAGAGTAGTCTAGACAGAAAAAGAAAAGTCCAATATAAAATTACACCTCTCCTTAGCCTACACATTTCCACCTCCAACCCCCCAGTTTTCCCACCACTCCTGTATTTGTGTTCCTTTTCTCTCCATGAAAACAATATTAGCCCGGATAGTACAGCCCTGTCACAGACGGCATTGCAGCAGGCTCTCCTGGGAGGCACCCTGTGAGGCCAAGAAAGTGTTGCTCAGGATAAGCACCCTGGTCCTAATTTCATCATCTGGGGTACTGTGATTTGTCTTCACAGCCATGTGAGTGATGATGACAGGGTATACTTGGTACCAAATCACATGAATTTTGTGCTGGAAGCAACCAGGAACTTGAACTGATGCCTTGCTCAGCTGCTGGTGGTCCAGGTTTGATTACGACCAAGCATTTCCAGTGTGGTTGTAAGCACAGACCCTGACCACTCTACCACAAGCAAAATTTCTATGAACTCCCAAAAGACTGGCCTATTTTGTAGCACCACTCTCTCTCTCCACTCTTGTCCTTCAGTTATAAGTTGCACTATAAATCCTAATAAATGGCACATTTTCCCAAATAACAGGCTTAAAGCAATAATGATGGCAATGGCAAGTATCATTTGAGTGTTCACCTTCAGCCTTCTCTCCTTCTAGGGACTGCTTCTCTGTCCCTCAGAGGGATGTCCTGCATCTTTTCCCTTTAACAGAGAGCCTGGGCAGGAGAGTTGCCTGGAATTGCCAGTGCATTACCTAAAGCTGATGGTGCATTTCTTCCTACTCATTCATCTCAGAGTCCAGGGAATCCATCCTGCCCTGTACCACCCTCAGAGCCCTTCTGGTAATGAGCTCCTCTGCCTAATTACAAATGGTGGGAGGGAAGCTGCACTGGCTGCACTTGATATTTCCACCTTGTGATTTCCTGGCACTGGTGTTCCCTTCGCCACAAGGAGCAGTCACCAATGCCCCCCTGTCCTGCCCAGCTCCACAGGCCCCTGTCTCTGCACCTCTGTGGCTGGTGCTGTGGCTGGAGACATTCCTCTGGCTCATCCCACATAAAGCAAGGCTCTGCTGTGGGAACCTACTCAAGCTGTTTCGTACACATGCCAAGAATTAATTTAACTTTTCTGCTGTAGTCTTATCTTTTTGCCTCAGCCATCTTCTGGCTCTACAGACTCTCTGGCAGCCGTCCTCCTTTTGATGTGTTTGAAAAAAGCTTTTATTAGTTTTAAAGGCTTTAGTAAGTTGTTTCTTAAAATCTTTTTGATTTGCTTTATTATGCTCTTACATTTAATTTGCCAGAGTTTATGCTTTTTCTGGGGGTTACTTTTTGGGTCTTTTTCTCCAGCAATCTGTGTGGAGCTCCAAGGGAAAAAAGCCTGTTCCTTACATTGCAATGAGGTGGTTCTTGAGGATTTGTTTCCTGCATAAATGTCCCAACCTGCCTTTCCTTCTGTGATCAAAGTCTGTATCCGGAAATCTTTTCTGACAAGTGCTGCAGCATCTCTTCCCTTTCCACTCCCAATCCAGGATTCCAAGGGGCCAGTGCAGTGCAGTGTGCTTAAAAGAGGACCCCAGTGTCACCACACGGGGTGCAGAAATGCATCCTGACTGCAGTAACACACCCTGCCACAGCCACAGCCACAGCCACAGCCTTAGCCTGCTTTCCCCACGCTGAGAACCAACCATGAGGGTGATTTAGTGTAGCACCAAGATATGGAGGTTACCCCACAAACAAACCCTCAGCCATTATTTCTGTTGAGCTGGGCAGATGAGTGGTGTGTTCCTCTGATGGTGCTGGAGGCTCATAACCTTTCAGGAAACCTCTTCAGTAAAAGCCATGTGATGGGCACTGTGCACACCAATCCCATGCCACCAGAGGTGTTTGGTGGCTCTGCCTTGTCCCACAGCATCCTGCTGACCCCACAGTGGGGCAGGGGCAGAGGGGCTCCTGGCTGGGAGCAAGCAGTGCTGCTGTCACCTCCTACACTCATCACAATCACAGGGTGGCTGTGGCAGAAGATCAGCAGGAACTTCTTGTGAGCACAGCACAGCTTCAGTAGTATCAGCTGTGTCTCCTCCCTACTCCTGGCCTCCAGTCTCCTCCTTGATGGGATTTTCTCTCCTCAGCCCAGGACTGTGTAGCTGCAGAATTTAATCCTCTGCTGTATCAATGCAGGAATGCCTCCATCACCATGGTGGTGATGCCTAATTTAGGTCATATCCATCGCCTCTTGCATTTCTAGCCTGTAATCTGGACATTATCTTAGACCCAGCAGAAGCCCACCTCTGAGCTAGCTGTGCCCATCTCCCCAAGCACCAGCCCTTGTCTAATTTACTGATGTAAAGTTTCTTGATGTGTAAGTACATATTGCTAATTGCTAATATTTAAGTGCATCTCCTCTTTCCTTCCAAAGATAATTATTTTGCCATTTCCTCAGCTTTCTTTGAATGAACCACTAGTGGTTTCTTGATTCATGCATGACATTTGATTACCTTTTCATGGGCGTATCTTACTTAACTCTAAGTGTTATTAATGTCCATAAAATTACCCAGCCCTGAAACACAGTGAAAATGCAATGAAAGCTTTGGCTTCAGTGGACTCTAGAGAGTGTGAATCCCAGAGAAGGGCTATGTGTCACGCAGCCATGTGTTCCCTTGGGGCAATCACGTCCCAAACCCCAGAAATGGTCACAGCCACTGCTTTAAAAAGCTCATGTGTGAGTTACCTCATGCACTTGGGCTGCTCACATTGCCTTTGTAGCAGGAAAGTACATGTGCTTTTCTCCTTGTTGAACTTATTAGTGCCCTGAGCAGTTTATAGAAACAACCTAGATAGGCTTTGCTGTTGGTGGTGCTCCTGTAGTTCCTCTGTCCTTGTCTGAGAGCACTGGAAGGCTGAGCTCCTGCTAAGAGAATTAGCCAGCTTCAAAGCCAGCTGTTTTGCAGCAGCAGAGCTGGTGGATGGTCTTTTTATTAGTGTTCGCATCACATTTAAGCTGCTTTAAAATGGCAGATTTAAGTTCCAGAAACACGAGGTTTAAGGAGTTTATGCTTTGAGAAATGCTTACTGCGACCTTGGAGAGCAGATCCATGCTGGTGGCTTTTGTAGGTTTGGAGCAGTGCCACAGGCTCTGGCACACGGGGGCATTAGTGCTGCCTCCTGCCTGTCTGCATGGCTGTGAAACTTGGAGGTGCCTGGGGATGGGGACCCCTGTGGGAAATGGATTTGTAGAGAATTCTCAAAGCCTGACACAAGGCTCACATAGTATGCATGTGTATGCAAACTTTGAGATAAAAAATGCTGACTTAAAAATCACATAGAATAGCACAGACGTTGTTGAGAGAGAAATAGAACTAGAAACAAGTTTCAAATTATGGTCTTGCAAATAGACTAGATACTTTGGAGAAATAGAACTATGAAAGATGCATTGTAGTAGGACCCACAAGGGGTAATTTTAGATTGGCTTTAAGGCATTAGCAGCATTATGTGGCAAAAGCTGATAGGCAAAAAAATACTTACAATGTATTGTAATTAGGAAATAGTTTGGCTTCTGATTGTGATGGTGTGAATTGAAACATCTGTATTGTCTCATCCTTCACACGAGACTGAAAATGGAATAAAAGTTTTTAAAATGCCTCTCAGTTGCCCCATCCCTGAATCAGAAAAAGATATAATCCAACAGACTCCTCCATGACACATGTTCCCTGAAGTGACTTCTGAAGGAAGAGAGCCTCCAACACTGTAATTCAGTGCCAGCCACTTCAGTGCCATTTGGTTTCTTGCTGTTTGGATTGTCGACTCCCGACATGGGAGCGGAGTTGTCTGGTAGCCCCCTCCTCGGGCACTGAGGGAGTCCTATTCCCACTGACAGAATCTATGAACAGAAAATTAAACACAGCCTGTGTTAGGCTTGAGCTGGGACTTGAGCTCCCATGGGTTTCTGTCTTGGGAGGGGTTTCTCTCAGTGAATGAGCAGGGTGGTGGAAGAGATGAGGAGGAGAATAGCACTGGCACATCCTCACTTCAGCCTGCTGCAAGAAAAGACAAATGGACTGTGTGTGCCCCGGGGATTTAGCTGCCACAGTGCATCTCTCATCCCAGCAGATGTGCAGGCTTCGGCTTGTTCAGCATCCAAGTGTCTCAGAGTGAAGCTAACTAGAGACAGACATGAAACTTCATATGCACAGAAATAAGCTGAGCATCATATGCAAAGGAGGGTTCCTCCTGGGGCAGTTCAGGTGTGGTGGTATTTGGGATAATAATGATAAGATGAGGAGTCTTGGGGCTGGTGGTTGCAGTGATGGCTGGAGGCTGCTTGGACACATGGGAGCTGCTCCAGTTCTCCTGGACTGTGATACTCCATGGTGGGATGGGGTATCATATTCTGAGGTCAGAAAGAGCAAGGTTTTACTTCAAGTAACTTAATGAGTGACAGACAAGTACAAGTCTTCAGCAGCATTATGGAGGTCAAAAAGATGATGGCTATTGGAGATATTCATACACCAGAAAGCCTGGAAGAAAATGAAGGGATATGGGAGGCTAGATGCAAATAAAAACCTCATGCTTAGGAAAAAGCTATGCTTGCTCAGCTGGAGAAAGCTAATTCCTAGGTATCCGTTTGTGCACTGCGAGCATCACCCAGAGTTCATCCCTGTCAGGATGCTGGTGCCTCCTGGTGTCTGAAGGAAGTTTCTGTTCAGGCAGTGTGGAGACAGACACCTTCTGTGCTTTGTCTGTATGAGGTTATCATTGTAACATTAGTGCTTCCTTTAATCAAAAGTCATGATTGAAATTAAAATTGCTGTTTTTTCCCTGCTGACACTGATGATTTTGAAATATCTTCTTTGTGTCCCAAGAGCCTCCCTATGTTGCCCCTATGCTGCTGAGGGAGAACTGTGCCAGGGGCCCCAGGGTCTGCTCCGTCATGGCCCTCACACCCACTCTCCATAAGAAATGCACATAAAACCAGCCCTGAATCTCTTTTTATTTCATGGTGCTTGCCCTCTGCTTTAAAATGAGGAAGGCACACAGCTCTGCTGTTTTATGACATACTGATTTCATACCCATTTCTTAAGTGGCTTCTTTAGGAGGTCCAAGAGAACCTGTAAAAGCTTTTGTGATGGTAACAAGTGCCTGATGACCCCTGAATATTAAACACCCTCTCTGCTATCATGTTATTTACTAAGCAACTCAGGCTAATCTTTTCCAGAAAAGATATTTCTCATAATCTGCCAAATCACATTACTTTCTTAATGACTAAGTCCTTGCAATTAAATGGAGGGTGGGTGGGGCAGGGGGCAGGTTTGGCCAGATTTAAGTTGGAAAGTGCTGTCAAATAAAAGATGCACAGAAATGATGATAAGACAGTTATCACTGGGGTGTGGCTTTGGCAGGGACAGGTCCCCCCTGAGTTTCTGGGCAGGATGGGCAGAACAGTGTGCTTGCAGCTCATCTGACTCATCTGACATGACTTCTCTGGGATGCAGGGTGATTTGGGTTAGTGGTGAAGAGCCTTGAGCTCAGGTTTAGCACTAAGCAGGGCTTAAGTGACAAGTTATTTCATTAACCTGCCTAACCCTATGTATTTACAATGGTAGGGTAACAGTATGAAATAACAAAATGCATCATAATTTAAAAAGCAGGTTTGCCCTGAAGTTTGCAGTATCCTGGGGATCTGAGCTCAATTTGTCAGTCACTGACACTCTCCCAGGACTGAAGTGCAGCATCTTGGCATCTCCTGTTCTCCAAACTGCTACTCACAGCAGAAATATGTGACCCGGTCCTCTTCTAACTTCTTTCCCCCATTTCCCAGCCCAGGTTCCCCTGGGTGGGCACTGGAATATCATGAGTGCCATAACATATCATGCCTGTCCATGCGGAGATCTGTCCATTTATGTCTCCCCTTAGCTCTGGCTCCCTCAATGTTTCTGCTATACACCATCATGAGACAGGGATAATTGGGTGAGTCATAAATCACTGTCTGCTCTGGGAATTGTGAAGTGTATATTTAAATGCCCAAGAATCTCATCTCATAGTTGATATCTTTGTTCACATGTTGACAGCTCATGATAGTCCAGTTATTCCAGCTGCCCCATGTCTGAGGCTCCCAAAGCCTTACATCATTGCTTTCACCCTATCCCAGGAAACATTTAATGCTTCACTGAGTGAGCAGCAATATAAAAGTGGATCATTTGTTTTCCATTTAAGAAAAAAAAAAATTAAATCTGATGCTTTTTGCTATTGAGTAAAATTCAAATTGCTGAGTTCAGTGAAGGTGGATCTAGGAGGTGCATTTGGCTGTGCAGGACAACAGCCTCGATGATGTGAGGACCTTTTCTGAACTTTGTATGGACTGAAGTTTTTTTCCAGGTGTATTTTCTCTGCACTGACATGCGACTTTTGTGTGAACAGGAATGGTTGTTCAGGTGTTGCTGTAACTGGAAGTTTAGGCCCTCTATAGGACAGAGTTTGGTGCAAATCTCCAAGCTCCCCTGCTTTTCCCTCATCACTGAGAGCTGTCTTTACTTCCTCTTCCCTGGGCTCCCCATGCACCATTTGAGACTGATATTGAATTCATTCACCTGGATGAGTGAAGGTGGTGGAGTGGAGGGAAGTCCACTGGGTACCAAGAGGTATTGGGTTCTTTTTGTGAAGGAACATTCACAAACTTAGGCAGTCCAGTGCATCAAAAAAACAACTAAAATGGGACTTGATTTGTGTGGTCTCACGACAAAAACACATAATCTACTGCAAGGTCTCTTGATCTAATGATTAGAGGCAGAACAAGAGTCAGGGTGTGGAAGCCAAACCCAAAGAATTCCAATTAGAACTGGGACACAAATATTTAGCCAGCTACATAAACTACCTAAGGAAAAAAAAAAAAAGGTGGTTTCTCTTCATCTTGTAATTCTTTATATTCAGTCTGGCTGCCTTTGTAGAAACTATGGTTCAGCCAAATTTGAGTTATTTGGCTCAGCACACATATAAGTTGGTGAAATACTATAGTGTGTGATGCACAGGAGGTCAGACAAGGTGATCTGATGGTTCCTCCTCCTTCAGAGCCTCTACAAAGTTTTGGTGTGGGCAGAAGGATGGGACCAGTTAAGGTGTGAGGCTATGACTCCCTGTATATTCTCCTGGGATTAGCAGAGGGTCTGTGTGTGACCCTGCCTCCTGTTCCTCTGGTCTCAGGGAGGATGTTCTGAAGAGAAGCTGAAGGTTTGCAAGCAATCTATAAAACTGAATTCCCATGGTTTGGGTTTTTTTTTCAGCCAGCACTTAAGCTGTGCATGTTCCAGCCCACATATAAATTTGAAATGTTCCATCATGTTTTCATTATTTGTTTAAAAATGGCAATTGTCAAGATCTCTTTTGCTCTAATTACCTGATATTATAGGGCTTCAGAGCACCTCTTTACACTCTCCAGAATGTGCCTTTGGGATGTGACAAGTCTGAGTTGTGCAGCAGATGCTTTCAGAAGAAAGTTGTTGGCATGAGTGGCTGAAAATAGAAGCTTGTTTACAAGGCTGGTTTTGCATTATCAGCTGTAGTGCTCCAATAATTAAGGCTGTGAACCTAATTAGCTCAACACTTCATAATTCTCTTCTGTGTCTCCAGGGGCTTGTCTGTCTACAGCTCTTTACTGCTTCAGCTTATGCCGGGAACATCTTTATCCCAGGGCAGCTGCACTCACACAAGTACCACCTCAAATGCCATGAATCCCACACTCCTTTTTCAAGTGCACAAACCCTCCACAGGGCTTTCTAGAGAGCCCATACTGGGATTGTTTGGCTGCTTTTATTAAAACCATACAGGAAGAAATACTGATCTCTCCTGAAGCATCAGCAGAACTGAATGATGCCATTGTTACTACTGATTGAGAGGGTGCTTTTACACTGGCTTCAAACTTGTGTCTGTTCTTAAGTGGAAAATGTTTTTTAATGCTGAATAATGTAGTAACATTTCTGGCCAGCACAGCCTTTTTGACAATGAAACATTGCCATACACTTGAGAACAGCTCATGGCTGCTGCTTTCACCTCTCCCATCTGGGTTAGGTGTCTTCTGGGCAGGTCTGAGCCTGTGCATGGGATGGTGTTCTCTCCATCCCTGACCCAAAGTGGCCTGTTCTTCAGTGACACCCCTGCAGCGTGCCCAAGCACGTCCCATGGCTGAGATCACCCTGTGCCTGGGCATTGTCTTCTGTGTATTTCCTGATCCTCAGAGCCAACCCACGCACAACTGGGAGATGTTTTCCTTCTTAAGTGCATGAGTTTCAGCTGTTCTGACTGTCCCGAGTGTGCCTCCTTCCTGTTTGGACAGATACTTGATACATACACCTCAAATGGAAAGGGCTGGACGTGATTAAAACACACCGTCTAGCCACAGGCATCTTTTTTTTCACTCTATCTTCCTCACAAAGCAAACCTGAGGGGTTGTAATGATATTTAGAGTTTATTACGCAAAGTATGGAATAATTCTTTAATTGTTTTAGATGCAGAGAGATGTAAGGTGCTCCACGCTGACGTGCTGTTCCTGCCTGGTATGTGGCTGAGACTTTCTGTGCTTACACTGAGGTACTTTCTATTTCTGCAGAAATACCTTGGCATAAAAACATCAAATCTTCTTGATTTATTTGGAGTTAAAGTTGGTATGTTAACTGATGAGCTCTATCAAAATACTTACATTTTTTAATTCTCTGAACTCCCAGGATAACTGATGTTCCAAGGATAACTGATGTTCCAAGTTATTAACACGCAACATTGACATCTCCCTTTAATTACAGGTCTGTGATGAAAGCCTGTCTCCCAGCGGGTGTGCAATTCAGGAACCTGCAATGGTTCCTGGAACGTGATTAACGGCTCTGAATCAAGGCAGGATTGTTCCCTTGGACATACTGGCTCTGTCCAGGGCAATGCCATTCCCACAGTATATCCCACCTCACTATTACTCAAAAGCAAGAGCAAATCCATATTTGCTTCACTCTTTTAAAAATAGTGCCTGCATGGCACAGATGCCTTGAAAGTCAAGGTAAAAACAAATGCTGACATGCTGGGTTTCATGAGCCCCGTGGTTAAACGTTTACATGTGATTGGCAGAACATCAGCAGCTAAAGCAAATGCTCCCACTCCTTTCTTCCCTAGCCTTGTCTATACTCTGTGGGCTTCCTGCTGCATGCTGCCAGTCGGCACAAGGCTGGGCATTGTCCCCATCAGGACAGTGGGGAATGGGACTAACCTTTTATCTTCCATGTTGTCTTTAATTCTGGTTCACAAATGCTCCAGTGAGTTAATTGCTAGCAGAGGGAGAGGGTAGGGAAGAGCCATATGCAAAGAGGAGAGGGATATTTTCATCTGGGACTGAGACAAGGACAGGAGCTGTGAAGGGTGGTAATGCAGAGACTCTCTGGCCCTGTAGAGGGGAAGGTTTGTGATGGATCTGTGGAACTGCGGAGCTGGCTCGCCAAGCAGAGCCACAAGGGCAGGTCCAGAGCTGTTACGCAGAGAGCATAAAGGCAAAATCTGCCACACTTATAATTGATAATTTATGATGTAACCCACACAGAAACAGAGCCCCTCCATTTTGTGAAACAGAATGTCCTCTAGAAAATATTTGCACTTAACTATTACACGCAGATACAAGGAAATTCTTTCAGGAGGGTTTGAGTCTAATAAAATGGGAATGTGTGACCTGGCCTGCATCATTATTTGCCCAGTTCTATCCTTTTGTTATTATTTCCAAATGTGGAATTCTCATTCCTGAAAATTCTGCAGGTGAAGCTAGGCCAACAAAAAACAATGGTCTCCCACAATTACAGGGAACACCTATTAGGGCTGTAAGGAGTCTGGCAGTGCAGGCCAGCATCCGGAATGGCACATGTTCCCAGGAACTGTGCAAATGTCCCTGTCAGCACCCAGGAGCCCCGTGCCCATATGGGTGCAGAGGTGCTGACTGGTGTGATCAGACCCCCACAGGGCTGGGCAATATTTGGTCTCAGACCTCCTCAGTGAGCAGATGGGGTTCCTTGGCCAAAAGAGCACAGTGTTTGGCTCTAATGTTCTGGGATGCAACAGCTTATGGATTGGCACTGTCCCCTCCTCTTCCAGGACATAAATCCTCTGGGATGGAGGCCGGGCTATCTCTATGTGCTTGTGTTGGAGTGCTGGTCCTTGCATGACGCAGAAGACAGAGCTATTGTAAGCACACCACTGGCAAGCTCCAGGGTTTTTTTTCTGCTCTAATGTTTATGATTTTACCTACCAAAAGATCTCCTTTTATAAAATGTGAATGTTCCCACTTCTACGGCTGCCAGATATTACAACTGGGAGAGCTGGATCCTTCAAGTGCGTCCTTGTTTCTAGTTATAAAACCAAAATTGGACACCAGCGTACAATATTTGCAAAGGGGTTTCCGTTGGTTTTGTGGCTCAGACGTGGCGGGTCCCGATGCCTGGTGTTAGCTGTTGGTCAGTGGGCTGCAGCAGAGCCAGGGCTAGCACAGTGTGGGGATGCTGGGGCCGCAGGATGAGGAGCAATCAGGATGAATGCAATGACTATTTCCCAGAATGTAAACAGCCTTGCAGTTTAATGGCTCTATTTATGTTGATGGAGATCAGGAAACACACTTTGTTATTTTAGTCTGAATAAGCTCATGCAGATGGTAAGCAGAAGCAACGTGTTTGGAGTTGCTGGTGTTCTCTGACAAGCCAGGTCGCACATGAGTGTGTTAACCTTGCCTTTGAAAAGCTCTTGATTTTTATCAGCTTGTTTACCAAACTGTCACAACAAGGCATGAAACCACAGAAGACTCACATGCTGATATGAGAAATGAGCAAGTTCTTGGTAGTGGAAGAGGAATAGGAGCTTTCTGCTCTTTGTTAAATGCAGCAACAAGCCATTTTTTTCTACAAACCTTGGAGTGAGCTGTCGAGGGGAGAGACAGGGCTACAGAAAGATGTTCCATGCGACAAATTGCTCCCTGCTCCCACCGCCTCCAGCCCCCACAGATGTGTGGAGTGGGATCTGTCAAATTGCTCAAAAAAATCCATTTTTATTCTATCATTTACGGGCACCAGTGAATTCCCTCTTCCTCCCAGGCCAAGGCTTCTTGGGTCAGCTCCCCATGAGCTGGTGCCGCAACTGCGAGAGCCGAACGAGTTAAGCTGTGCTCGCCGTTCCAAGTGGGAGCGAAGAGCCATTGCAAAATGTTTTTTCCCCTGTTGGCTCTGCGTGTTGTTTTAAAATTAAATTGGTTCTGGTTAGCAAACAAGAACAGGACAGCAAAATTAAATTTTCTGAGGAATGTTGTGAATCCTGTGTGAAAAATAAACCCCAAAATATTTTTTCCCTCCCGCACTCTTTGGCTTGCCTTTGTCCCCTCTTTGCCTGCCATGCCTCCCTCTCTGATCCTTCCATGGATGTGTTGGTGGGTGGCAAGGGTGGTGTCCTTATGCCGAGGTGCTGTGGAGACCAGGAGTGGGAGTTAATGGGAGCTGGGATGTCATGGCTTGGCCTTGGAAAATTATTTCTTTTCCTCTTCTGCTTATTGTCTCACATCTTCCTTCCTTGCTCCTTTGTTCTCGCTGGGCTCCCAAACCACACTCTGCCTGGGGGACATTGTTGTTCTCTCTCTGGCAGATCAGTGCTGTGCAGGTCTGGAGAGTACTTGGGATGTGTAGAGGACACAGTATTCATTTCAGAGGCAGATTTGAACCTATGAAGTGTAACCCAGCCCCACACAGATGACTACTGCTGGCCATCTGCAACACTTCAGTCTCGCTGGAGTTCAGCACAGACTGCATTGGAGGAGCTACACCCACATAGGGCTCTGTGATGGACAATACACATTTCTCCCTGTCTGCTCCCATCCTTCTTATTTATTTATTTGTGTGCAGATGGAAAATCTTTGACACAAATTGGCACTCCTCAGATTCTGTTCCTTTGGAAAGCTTCTGCAGCTCTTAAAAGCTTCTCCTCCATTTGGTCAGCCCTGCAGGCATTCAGTGTGCACTACATAAGTCATTTCTCTAGTCATTGCCTCAGTACTGTGTCAAGTCTTTTTGGATCTTTATTTATAATTTGGCATGAGTCTGTTTTGAGGGTTCAGCAGACTCTCACTGTTTTATGTGAGCTAGGACATCTTGCTTTCAGACCTTTGGGTGGCACAGCAGGTTATTCTGAGTTGAGCTTCATCATATCCATGGTGTGTGTGATATCCCAGGCTGTCACTGTATCCTGGCTCCTACTATTGCTTTTATTTAGGAAGTAATGCTCCTGATGCCTTGTATCCTTGCAGCCTTGTGCCACTGATTCCTGGAGGCCAGCCATGGTGTGGTTGTCCTCCCTGTGCTCTTCTCCAGGTATCTCTTCTTGGGCATTGTTGTAGAGGGGAGGCTCAAACTGTCCTCCAGCATGATGTGGAGCAATCACCTGGGCTCACGTGGCTGGCAAAAACACAGAGTGTCACGCAACAGGTCTAAGAGAAGATTAAATGTCTCTTGGGAGGCAGCATGAGTCTGCTGAAACTTTGCTTCCAGGTGGCACGTGAGAATGGGTGCCTTGTCCCTGTGAGCAGTGTTTTCTGGAGAAGGGCTGTGTGTTGGACCTGTTGCCTGGAACAGGGCTGGCGTGGGCAGCCAGGGAGCACTCCTCCCTCACCATCAGACCACTAGAATAAATAAAACAGCTCCACTTATGCTGGATGAAATCAAGTCTTCTGGATCGTGGCCTAAACACGGTCAACAGCTCCTCTGGGCCCTGGAGCTGCCAATAGCTTGCACCTCCTAGTGAGTCTGTCCTTGGGAAGGAGCCATTAGAGGCTAAGGAAACTTCACAGATCTCCATCCTTTGAGAAGTGGGAAATCATCAGTGATAGGACATGCAGCATCTCTTGTGTCAGGAAATGGCATACACAGGGAACACAGTGGTTCCTAGCACTCATGTAATGTCCCAGGTAATGCCTTCCTGGAGCGTGGTTATCAACAGCATTTCCTCCAGGACACAGTGGAGGCTGGGTTGCCCTTCTGCTCTGTCTTTGTGGTGCTTAGATTGTATTTGAGTGAGGAGCCATCAGAAAGCTAATTAGGTTTTCCAGATCCTCTGATAGTTGTGGACTTATGTTGTTTTTGCCATCCCAGGTCTTGTCAGCACTGTAATACCAGTAAAATTCACCTGAAAGGAATCATGATCAACTAGGGCCTGACAGACCAGCTCAATAAATTTCTCCCTTCTGCTGCCATCTCTTCTAACACAAGTGCTGCCTTTGTGCCTTTCTTGATTGGATGGCTGAAAGTGCTCTAGAAAGACAGAGCCTGTTTCCACACACATGTGCATAAAATATTTTACATTCCTCCCTTAATCACTAGAGATATCTGCTTCTTCATTGCCATCAGTCTTTGTGATCAAAGCTGTTGTGTTGCACAGCAGCACATTACCACCAGATCTGGTCAGTGCTGGTGGGAAGAGACTGAGGCTGCCCAAGTTTGCTGCTTTCATCCTGGGCACCCTCTGTCTCTCTGTTTTCTCTCCAGGAGGTGATCCTAGTGGCTGACTTGTCCTCATGGTGTCCAGATGCTTGCCCTGTTTGACCCCTGCTGCTGACATAGCACAGGATCATGTGGAACCCTTGGTCTGTGGTTTGAGTTTTTATCATTTTATCCTATTAACTCTCTTTAAATAGGAATTCCTTATGCTAAAGTTTCCAACTGAGGGTTTGAAGAGATGACCTGAAATCTGAGTGAGAATCTGTTGAGTCATTTCTGAGTGCTGTGAGCATTTTTCTCAGTTCAGAACGTGGAGAATTTGTCAGCTGTACAATAATGCACAACAAGCCACATTTTGCAGGATGAGGCTTCCAGCATCCACAGTCTCAGCAGTAAACAGAGCAAGGTCATTGCTAATCTGGAAAGTAAATGCTTTTGAAGCATTTTCTCTCAGGACAAGACTTAGTCTTTTCTTCCAGCTGCTAACACCTTCCTTCCTGCTCAGAGCAAACCCATAACCTTCCTCAGACACAGAAAATTTCCTGTTCTCCACTATTAGAAGCTTTCATCCCTCCTTTGGTGTCTCCCTTTAATCTCCCCCAGCATGCCATGGTGTGTCCATCTGCCTTTCACTGGGCTCACCTTTTCTTGCACTTCCCTCTCCTAATGCTGCCCACATGGTTCCCATTTACCAAAGGTGGGAGCCAGTGGGCATATCCCATAAGTAATCCAAGTCAATGGGATTTTCAGGTAGAATTATTTAATTAGAGACTGCTAAGCAGTATGGTGGGGAATTTATTTTAATGTTGATTTTAATATTTTCCATCAATTTATTTTTCAGCAGAGATTATACCATATCCAGAAATAAAACCATTTACTTAACCAGTGAGATAGTCAGTTAAACCCTGAGAAATTATGCTTTTTTAGATTAACCTTTATCCCCAGGAATTGTCTCAGAAGGCTGTCTCCTCTGGCTGGGGGTAGAAACCCTTTCAGAGGTTTAAGAGTGGTTATTTGTTTAGCTGAGCAAGTTGAAAAGGCTGACAAGTATATTGTAAAAACCTCAGATCCCTCTCCCAGAAGGCAAGCCAATGACACCATTAGCTTAAACCAGCACCTCATATACTCGATTTTAATATGACTCTTCAGCTCCAGAGTTTGATGTATTTTCAGTTGAAGGATTTGTGTTTCAGTAGTAAGAGGGGATCAGGAGGGAGAGCAGTGCTGTAGGTCACTCAGCAGTTGGGTACACACATGTATTAAAAGCCATGCAGAGGATCTGCTCATGAGAAGAGCTGACGTCTGACATCTAATTCCATTCTGTGAGTGGAGGACCTCACAGCACAGCCTTTTGCTGAGTGTTTAGCTGAGTCCCACATATCAGGAGTGAGTTGTGCTCTCCTCTGCCTCTTCTGCCTACGTGGCTCCCTCTGGTTTTGGCAGGCACCTCCAGGCATGATACCATTAATGGGTGATGCTTTGGAGCTGCTGTCCTGGCAGGCTGTGTAAGCACCCTCCCCATCACTACAGCGATCAAGGATGTGCCAAATGGTGCAGAGGAGTTGCCTGGCAGCAGTGCCTGCAGGGTGATTGCTGTAAAATTTAACATCCATCCCATCCAAGTCCATATACCTGCAGTGTTGATCCACAGGACTGAGATGGCCTTGGGTTATTGTGCAGGAATATAAAGAAGTGTGGAGCTCCAAGGGAGTCCACCCCAGGCTCTTTGGATGCTTACATCACTATGGGTCATGCCTGTTCCTCCCTGCTCACCTTGAAAGAATGAACCTCCATTGCACTCCTTTGCTCACGCTGAGAGTATTTGGGATGCATCTGTGTCCAGGGGGGTAAAGCAATAAATATACTTTCAGTGTACTAAGAGTAAAACCACTTCAGCAAAACACAGAATTATTGTAAGAGGACATGCTGATAGTGGCAAAATTCTGGGTGAAAAATGAAGAAAAGGTTTTTATTGAATACATATGAATCTTCTGTATTTGGCAAAACAATTTGACACAGACTTCATAGCGATTATTAAGCACTTCTGTGGTTTAGGTTTCCTAAGTGGTCTTTCATTTGTTCTGTCCTTCTTCAGGTTTGCTGCTATTTCACACTTCAGATTAATGTAACTAACAGTCATGTCACAGTTGATTGTCTCGATGAAAACTAAAGAAAAGAGCTGTTTCTATGTCAATATATTGCTTACTCCTTTGCACAGAGTTACCAATTAATATTTTCCTCTTTTTTATTATTATTTATACGTAGTTGCAGGGTATTTTCCTGCTGTTCTTTCTGCTGCTCTCTCCCCTGACCCACAGCACAGCTGTTGCCTCTCCATGTCTCACTGGTTGGGAAATGCTGTCTTAAACTCCCTTCCCCAGAGATCCTCTTGACCTGTGCCCTGAATTTGTTCAAATTTGCTTTTTTTGAAATACATTATCTTTAATCCATTTTTCTTATTCCTTCACTGCCTTAAATTGCTGGGCTTTTTGGTTTTGTAACCACTTGCACTCAAATTTATTTCCATTTTTGGACTATTAATCAACTTTCTATATCAATAATATTCAAGTAATAAACATCCCCTCCCCTGTTATTTTCCCTTCTCCAGAGCAACTTTTCCTCATGCATTCCAACAGCTTGGAGTGTCTGGGATCTGCCCTACTCTGTCTTTAGCAGATAACATGGCAATTAAAATTACCAGTTCCTACCAACTCCAGTTATATTAGCTGCTTTAGTCAGACACTCAAAAATATGTCCTATGTGTTCTGTTTGTTATTAATGAAGTTCTGTGGGACATCTTCTGTGCTCCTTTTATTTTTATTGGCCCCTGGGGACATGCACAGAGTCTGTTTCTCGCCTCTCTTTGAACCCCAAAATATTCTTCATACAAAAACCCCCAATCAAGCCCCCTAATCGCCTTCTTCTGTTTCCTAAGCAGGTGACATCATTTCATGCCAGCATTCCCTTGCAACAATCTTTCCATGAAGCATGTGTGAAGCTAATTGCTGTAGTTGTTTAAATGTAGTTGTTTAAATGCTCCTGGCCCTTATGCGCAGACAAGGCTGCTTTGGCTCTGCAGCTGGTGAAGAGGAGAAGGAGTCAGAGCAGACCTGTCCTCTCACAGCAAATCAATTGGTTCATGAGATTCTAAATGCCCCACATAGCAGTAGTTTGCTGACAGAGCTTGGTGAGGCTTGTAGTACAGCAAAGAGCCAAAGAATTTATTGGAAACTTGGAACATCTTGCAATATGGTGAAGATGCCGAAGACCTGCAGCAAATACAGCTTAATGAAAGTGTGTCTAGAGGAGGCTTGACCTTAACCTTGAGCCATCCACAAGAAACAAAAACCTAGCAGGGCAAGAGCACAGTCACTAGAAAGCAAAACCAGGTAAGTTTGGACTCAAAGTCAGGTGCCTATTTTGACCACAGATGCTAAATAACTGCAAAATTTCACACAGGGCTAAGCTGATTTCCATAACTGCAGCAGATTTTAAGCTGACAGTGGGTACCTTTATAAAATATCTGATCTGCCCTGCTGAGGGGCTGGGTTTGACTGGTGCTTTCCACATGTATGTCCCAGGCTGCCTGGTGCAGGACATCACGCTAACCATGCTGGCCTTTTCCAGCCATTCATCTGTGCCTCCAAAATCAGGTTCAGACTCCACCCTGTGTGCTTTGGTACAAGATTCCCCCAAAGATTATCCGGGGAGAGCTCCTGCCAAACCGGGTCCCTCCAGCTGAGCCATATCTGTGAGCCCAGAGGAGCAGAGAGAGCCAGGGCCAGTTCCTTCAAATATTTTACAGATTAAGCCCCGGGTCTGGGATCTGTGGGAATCAGAGGAGCTCTGACCCCAGCGGGTTGTGGTCCTCGCTGCAGCACTCGCGGTCTGCCCCGGTAATTGCCGTGTTCCTCGCCCGCCAAGCCTGGTCGGTCGCTCTCGTGTTCAAACACAGCCACACTCGGCACTGCAGACGGGCCCTCTGACATTATCCAAGTGCAGCTGGAGGCATCTATTTTGGCCTTGAAAATGCCTCTTTCTTGGCAGAGCTCTGTGTTTATTATAATGCTGTCTGTAATGTGCAAAAGTACATTTCTGTTTTAACTTCCTTCTTTATGTACTAAAGAGTGTGGTTTTAATTAAGGATTTCAGATTGAAACATTTCCGGTTTTTATGCGTTGTTTTTTTGGTTGGGGTTTTGGGTGTTCTTTTTTTTTTTTTTTTTTTTTTTTTAAAGACAGTTTTCAGTTAAAATGTTTCAGAGTTTTGAAAAATACCAGATGCCCAGCTCACAAAGTGCGCGGAGAGCCGGAGTCACTCCCTCTTCCTCCCGGGGAAGTGAGCGGGCTGTGCTGAGCATCATCAGGCGGGGATGGCCAGAGCGGGGTCAGAGGTCACAGAGGATGATGTGCCGGGGCCAGGACATGCGGAGAGGAAACATCGACTGGACCCACAAAATAAAACACCTGATTTCTGTGGGTTCTGGGTTTAGCGTCCCAATAGCTGGGGGTTATAAGAGGAGATGGCCAGATCCGCATTTCTGTGGGTTTGCGTCCCAATAGCTGGGGGTTGTAAGAGGAGACGGGCAGCAGAGCCTTTCTGCGTGCCCCTGCCATCCATCCCTGGCCGCCGGCTGCACTCCCCGCCCATGGGAAAGGCGGTCAAACAACTTGTAAAGTAAACTGGTTGTTCTGCTACGCATCAACTGCCTAAAAGGAATAATAAAAACAAGGCAGATTTTAACTCTGCTGGTAGTAGAAGAGCTCAAAAACATCTCGTAAAGGCACCCCAATTTTTTGAAAACAGCAGGCAACAAAAATTATGTTAAAAGCAGGTTTCTTGAGCCAGTCCCATGATTTTTGTGAGTTTGACTCATGATTTTTGAATGTTGGGGTTTGGCAAGGCTAAAGTCCTCAGTTTGAATTTGTTCCCGATGTGGTAGTTCAGCCTCCTCGCATGACTGATCAATGTCACTGTGCTCTGGAGCAGCCAGAGATCTGGGGGGTGGGAGGCACAGAGCCTGGTACAAGGCTCTGCTCCTTCTCTGGCTCCAGGGGTGCTGTGGGGTGCATCTGGCTTGCATCCCTGCATGAGAGTCTTCTGAATCAAGCCGTGTGTCTGCCACATGACAGCAGTTTAGGCAGCAAAAAATGCAGTATGGGAGCTGCTGGCTGGGCTGAAGGGGATTGGTGAGGCAGATGCACAGCCTACCTGGATTTTACTGAGATTAAATGAACATGTTAAAAGCGTGCCTTGTACCTGTGCCTCTTTCATTCCTGTTTAGCCATGCAGCATCTGCACAGGGTGTTGCTCAGCCTGTGCTGCCCAGTTCACTTTTTGCAGGGAAGTGCTGAAAACATCTCTTGCTGCAGTGTTAGGGCTTCAGGTGCTGCTGGAAAAGTATTTCTGAAGAAGACCTCTGCCTTGCAACTGTGCCAGCTTGAAAGAGCAACGTGGATGCATTTTGCCTGAGCAGCAAGTGATGCACGGGGTTGTGTGGGTTCTGGCTGTTGTCATTTGCCCTACAGCTGGCAGGAGGAGGTGGGTGTGGGGCAGGCACAGTGCAGTACTTGCCTTGTGTTACAGCATCCGGCTGAACAGCGAGCTGTGGCATTATCTTGGATGCACCTCTGTGGTTTTGGGCTGCACAGAGTTTCCCATGCCTGAGAGGTCAGACTCAGTCACAGGAGGTCCCTCTCCATGTGGTTAGGGAGCAGCCCTGTACAAGGACCAAGTCACCTCTCCTGACAGCACAGAAATGACTCATGTTTGCACCTGAAGCCAGCTTTAAACTCTATAAATCACCATTCTCCCATCCGCGGGTAATACTCTACAGCTGCCCAGGTACCCCTAACTCAACACTCCTCATCCCAATGGGATTCGCAGCCCTGTCCTCCCTGTGAGGTGGCCAGGGAGGGCTTTTAATCCTCCCATCAGCCCCTGTCCATCTCTAGCTGCCTGCCATTTGGGAGCTTTCTGAATGCCTGAGGTGCTGACCACTTCTTACCTATTTGGGAATGCTTTTAAATTGTTCCAGAAACTGCTGTTTGTTGATAAATCACAGTGATTGCAGAGAAGTGTTTTAACTAAACCATGTAAAAGAAGGAATGAGCTGCAGCGCAGCACTGCCAGCTGTCAATGGGTTTAGAAACACACATCATAGATTTTGTTGCTTTTCAGACAGCTGCGCTTATAGCTGTTCTTATAGCCATATAAAACAGTCATTCTGTCAGCAGAGGTCTGGCAGTGGAGCTGGGTCATGTCTGCAGCCGTGTTCCCAAGCCTGGCAGGTTTGCTCCCTCCACGTGCATAGGAGAAGCCTGGAGGAAGGCGGCTCTGTGGCCATGGGGAGACGTGTCCCCAGAGTCAAAGCTTTGCACAGGGTGAAGAGCAGAACGCTGGGCTGTGCCCACACCAGCAGGGGGGTGGTGCCAACAGGGCTTGTCTCCAGCACCCCTGGTCATTAGGAATGAGTAGTGCCCACACTGAGAAGGGCTTTTGGAGGGTTTTACCTCCAGCTGTTGCTGTTCAGGAGTCTGACTAACTGCAGGTCAGGTCCACAATCCACAGCCTGTTCTAGCAGCATTCACAGATCAGGCCCTGTCTGCTGTGGTCCATCCTGTTTGGACTTTGGAACTAAAGCTGAGAGTCACAGAGACTGGGATTAGATTTTTAAAATTTCCTCAAGAGCAGGAAGATAGTACTATCAAATTTGAAGCTTTTCACAGGATCAATATATAGCTTTCAACAAAACCTCATCCTCTGTTCCTTTTCCTATGTAAAAGACCAGCTTTAAATGCCTGGACAAAATAATATTTGGATACTTTCTGCTCATTTTATTTGCATTCCTTTATCCAAAATGGAATGACTCAAGCAAGCTGCTGACTTGACTCACTGCTGCACACGCTGTTTCCCACCAATTCCTTGTGCAAGCCGTGTCGGTGAGATGGAATTGCCACGCAGGCTGTCACCATCTTTTGACAGGACAAGCTGCATCCCACAGAGGCCCCAAGGACACCCAGAAATGTAGGCACTCCTGAGCACTGAGGATGCTGAGGAGCTGTACCCAGGTTTTTCTTGGAGCAATTTCCATTGCTCAGATCCAGTGATCTGGGGTGGCCAAGAAGATGTGGAAGAGCAGGTGGTGCTCACAGTCTTATTTTCCCTTGCTCTGTTCTTCTGCTCCACTCAAACATGTAGCACTCTCCCTGCTCACCTCCATTTCCCTCTGAAACTTTAGAAGATGCTGGATTCATCTTGATCCAAAAAGGAAAATACCTTAAGTTATGCAGCAGGAGAAAACAGCTTTCTTAGCTGTAATATGATCCTGGTTTCTTCCCAGACACCAGACTGGAACAGAGGGTTTGGAAATTGCCCCTCTGGCCATTATCTGAGCTTTACAGCACTTGGAGATTGAACACAGATCCCACATCTCTTCTGAAGCTCCATGTCAATTTACACTTGTTCCTAGAAACCATTACTGTCCTGTGAGCTCTTTACCACGCGAGGATTGAAAACAGAGCTATTCTGCTCATTTGAGCTCTCTTTTTTTTGCATGAAGGCAGAGCTCAGGGCTCATTCCTTCTTCTCACCATCTGAAGATTAAGCTCAATCCTGACTGTTATCCAACCTCGATACCATTTACACACTGAACCCAATGCCTATGGCTTTTATCTGAGCCCTTAGAGCATTTGGAAACAGGCCATGCCCCTTGTCTGGTATCAAAAGAATTATATTAATTTGGGATTCATTCCACAAAATGAGGCTGTCAGCCAGACTCCTTAGCAATTGGATATTGAACCCAGACCTCGTGGTTGTCTTCCAAGTTATATGCCAGCTGGGAACTCAGCCCACAATCCATGGCTGCTGGCCAAGCTCCTTATTGGCGAGAGATTGACACCAAGCCCCCAGACTGCTATTTCTGTGCAGCAGTGTTAAAGACTAAACCTTGCTCACGTGGTCAGCATAATCACCTCTGCGCTGGCAGTGAAATGAAAAATCTAGTTAAAGACTTGAATGAATATTGAGGGTCGATGTTCAGCTGCTTAAAGACCAGGGATGATGACAATTCCCTTAGAAAAAGGCCCCCTTGATATTCCAAAGGGAATAGCCCCAGATCCCCCATCTGTCCTCCAGCTGGATATAAAATCCAGGTTCTCATTAACACACAGTGCGCAGCATTTCTTTGCTGGCTGGCAGTATTAAAGCCAGTTCCTCCAACTTTCAGGTATTCTTCAGATGGGATTAAACTAGATCCCTTTTCTATAGCACCTTTAGGCCCTGCCAAAGCCCTTCTTGTCACTCTGAACAGACCTCCAATGTTGCACCTTGCCTTGGAGCAATAGGAGAGCCTGGCAGGTAGAGCAGAGCAAGGGACAGTTCCAAAAACATCAATCCTCTTCAGAGGGCATTAGGAGCCTGAGCAGGTAGAGAGATCATTTCAGGTGAAATGTGTATCTGAGGCAAGCAAATTTTTCCCTCCAGCCAGCAATTTTGCCCAGGAATTCTTCAGCATCTTTATACAGTGTGGTTTTACTGCATGGCAAAATGCTTCAGAAAACCAAATTAAAACCAAACAGCTTCCCAGCTGGGATGGTCGTCATTAGAATGCAGTTTCCAGCAACTGTGTGGGTTTCTTGGTAGCCTTGAAATCTCTAAAATTCTCATTAAGCAACAACTTTGAAGGAATGGCTTAGCATGCAGCTACAATAGGAAAATCTTCCCATGATCTGGTGGGTCAAGCTGGATGTTATAGTGCATACAGACCGTGTGAGGTGTTGCTTTGCCTCTGAACTTGCAGTGATGGTGAAGGCTGATCTTTGGTGCTCTGACTGTGCAGATTGTGGATGGGAGGTTTCTGGATTCCCTGTCGTGACTGGGGATGCAGTGCATTGGAAGATTTCAAGCCAATGTTGCAGACCTGTCCCATGGGTCTGGAGTTACTCTAACTGTTTGTTGCATATCTTCTGATTCATGTTTATTTGCTAAGAAAACATCAAGCCCTTTGCCACACACAAGTGGTTTTATGAGGATTTTCAATGCAAGACAGACAGAGCAAATGGGATTCAGCTGACGGTGGTGCCAATTTGTTTGTAAATAAATTTTCCATATACCCACTTGTTCTTCTGTAAGTGGGAATATCTTTCTTTTTCCATTCATTGCTCTGACCAGCCATCTTACTCATCTCTAGTCTGAACAGCCTGTACTTCCCTTTCTGCCCACTCCTTGTAAAGTTCTCTTTGGGCTTCTCTTTGCCAGTTCTTTCCCAATCCAATTGCTCTGCTATCACCTCTGGGGTGCTCAAGGGGCAGAGGATGCTGCTGGCTTCAGTGCTGGCACCAGGAGCTGTGTGCAGGGACACTCCATGCTTGCTCAAAATTTATGGAGAAGGCAGAGTTGGGCAATAACTGTGATTAGTTGAAATTGTTATTTCTAGAGCTGCATTTCTTTGCTTTATCCACAGAAGGGTTCATCTGTTGTGCATTGGATTGGTCACTCAGCTAACCTGTGGATTTGGGAATTGTGCTGTGTGCTGCCCAGCCCATGCTCAGCTCTCATCTCACCCTCCTTGGTGCTTGCATACTCCGTATGTGCAAGAGATGGATGTGGTGAATGGTGGGGATAGAGGGGGAACAGGGTCTTCTTCCCCATCCTTCTGGTTGCCTTCCCAGAGTTACAAAAGCCCCTGGCACGATGCCATGTCCTGCCACCCCTCAGCCCACTGACTGACCCCAGCTTCTCAAGGTACACATTGATTTCCACTCTTCATGCTAAACTCTGCCAAAGCAAAATTCCTGAAGCAGAATAAAAAATGTGGAAGACTTTCAAGCCCAGAGATTCTTGAACTGTCCCTCTTACCAAACAGCGGTCAATACTGTGCTCTTTATAAAGACTCTAGTATAATGTTTAATTCAGTAACTACGACTGGAAAGTCTTTCCAATTATTTTAAACTGCCAGAGATATTTTAATGTGCCTCAGATTTTGTGTTGGCATGCTACAGAGTTAAGTACCATCCATCTTTCAGAGAACATTAAAATTTAGCCTTGTATAAAAAGAAGAATAATGGGAAAGAATACCAAAGGATGTACTTGTCCCTTGAACCCCACCATCATTTGTGGTTTCACAGACACCTTCTGCATTTTGAAATTGTTTGTCTCTCTCTATGCAGGGTATGAGATCAATACAAGCAGCTAAAAGCTTTAATTTCTGTGCAGAGCTTCATCTGAGGGCAGGACTGGGAGCAGATCTTCACTGGTGGCCACCCAGCCATGCATTGTTGGACTATATTCACTCTCTAGATGAGTTCAAGCCTCTACAACCAATGATGCAAAAGTTTGAGTAATCACAAATATCTTCTGATTTAATTTTTGTACCAGGGCTAAGCAGCGTCTGTCTCTGACCACTGGCTGCTGTTTCTCCCACACCCACCAAGGCACTCTCCCCTGAGAGAGCCCCCCACCAACACTGCTGCTGGGTGTGAGGGGATAGAGCATGGAGCTTTCCTGCCTCAGGCAGCCTCACTCCAACTACATGAGCATTATAAATGGAAGAAGCTGATTCTCAGCATCCTTGCACTTTTTCTTCTTTTCTTTTTCCTTATTCCTTCTTGCTGAGCACAAGTGGCACATGAGTGCTGAGCATGTGCATCTCTGCACTGGGCAGAGGGGGAGAAGGAGCAGGGAGAACATCTTATAAATCTAGTTCTGCTCTATTAAGATTCATTCTGGTACGACAATGGCTTTTTCTATTGAAGTGCTTTGTGAAAGCCTTGCCTAATGATCTGTTAGCTGGGGAAAGGTTAAATTCCTGTATGATTTTCTTTGTTTGATGAAGAAAAAACAGTGCAATTATCCAGAATTCAAAGTGAGTTTTAGCCAGCTGTTAATAATACTGAGATTCCTCATGTTCTCATTACTCAAAAGTAATGTTGCCATCCCTAGTCATGGCAGTAAAATATTTATAGCAGTTTCTTATGGCCTTATTTGTACATATGGAGGACTGGACATCACTCAAAGTCTTCTAAATAGCCTTCTTTTTGTGCTTTATTCATCCATAGAATCATTTGGTTTGAAAAAGACCTCTAAGATCATTCAGTCCAACCATTATCCTAATACTGCCAACTCCATCACTAAACTATGTCCCTAAGTGCCATATCTACATATTTTATACTCCAGAGGTTCAACCACTTCCCTGGTCAGGCTGTTCCAATGCTTCATAATGCTTTCAGTGAAGAAATTTTTTCTTGTATCCAATCTAAATGTCCCCTGACACAGCTTAAGGCTCTTTCTTCTTGTCCTACCTGTTCCTGCATGGGAGAAGAAGCCAACCCACACCTCGGTACAACCTCCTCTCAGGTAGTTGGTAGAGAGTGATAAGGTCTCCCCTGAACACCTTTTCTCCAGGCTGGATACCCCTCACTCTTTCATCTGCTCCTCACAAGACTTGTGCTCCAGACCCTTCACCAGCCTTTTTGTCCCTCTCTGGATGTGCTCCAGCACCTCAACATCTTTCTTATAGTGAGGGGCCCAAAACTGAACACAGCACTCAAGGTGAGAGCCTTACCAGTGCTGAGTACAGGGGGACAATCACTGCCCTGGTCCTGCTGGCCACACAGTTGCTGATACAGGCTGGGATGCCATTGGCTCCCTTGGCCACTGAAGCACACTTCTGTCATACATAGCATGAAGGTATTCTTGTCATCTAACTGCAGCTGTCTGCAGTGGAGATGTCCAGTTTATAAGGCAGTCATCTCAGAGGTGAGAGACATGCCCTTAAATCACTAATGGTTAGGTAGCTTGTGCAAACTGATCATAAAGACTCTGGAGGGTCACTGGACTGGTGCTTCCAAGTTTGCACTATCTCAAGACAGTTGCCAAGAGTGAAGGCAGAAAGTGTATTCAGTAGCTGGTAGTCTTGATATCATGAGTGGCTGTTTTGGCAACCTGGTGTGATGCAGAGATAGGTTAATTAGTACTTTTCTGCTCTTTGTAGCTTCAGTGCAGGCTATAGGTGCATCTGTCCCTGGAGACCACTGGAAACATGCAGGACCAAACCCCAGATATCTGTGTGTTTCTCCTAGCTCACTCCCCTGAATGTTGAGGTTTCTGGCTTGGAAAGTCGTGGCAGAACATGAAATACACGTGGCATCTCTGCGTCCAGGCACACGGAAACAAAATAAGTGTCATGGGGAAAATATAATTTCATAGTGGCAGGCCCTGTGTTGGGATAAACAGACGTCCTGTTTCCTCTCATGGATGCATGGAAAATCAATTCTCAGCCTTCTGCAGTGGCTCCTAAACATGAACCAAATCCCATTTTGTAGTACAGTTGTTTTGTGCCAGTGAAAAGGTTTCATTTCTAGCAGGGGAACTGCAGGTAACACCTTTTTTGCTATCCTGATTTGTGATTAGGGTGTCTATCTTCTCTTTATAGGAGTCTCATTTCAAATGAGACTTTTTGCCTGAGGGTCTGAAGTAAATAAGAAATAAGTAATAAGTAACTGTATCTGTCTCTAATTCACTAAGCATCCAGAAAAACAGCTAATGTGCCTGAACCACTGGGTTGAATACATTAGATTAATCTAATTCAGCTACTTTTCAATCAAACAACCAGTAGCATTTTGAAAAAAAGTTGTGAAAGGGATTTAGAATTTCTCTTCCACATTTTTGCATTCTTCTTCTTTCCATAACTTCGCTGTGTTGCATTAAATATGTAGTTATTCAGTTAGCTTATTTCCTGGACCCTCCTTAAAACTTTACTTTTAAAATAAATTCATTCTTCTCAGACCTCAGAGCTGGCTCTGTATTCACCAAGATTTTCAGTGACCAGGAAAAGCAACAGAAAAAAACACAGACATACAGTGAACAGCTTATCCCACCTGGAGCAAGCAGCTCTCTCTTGTCACCATTTCACTTGCACCTCAGGTGGGCAGCATGGCTACAGGAAATCTTGGAGCATCATTGCTGGGCTTAGAGTGATTCCCTGAGTGTGTGATGGCCTTCCCTACATCTCCTTCATCTCCGTTTGCAAAGGTGATTCGTTCTATTACCCTGGTGCCATGGCAAGTCAGATGTATCCTCTGCTCCTTTATGCCCCACTTTTTTTGGAAATGTGCAAATAGACCCAGAACAGGCTGCCTAGACCCTTCACTGTAACTTCACTGTAAATTACTGGAAGCTGACCTAGGTGTGCATCTTTCTCACTGCAGTTCAGTCTAGATAAGGGTTACCTCAGTTTCTGGAGAGAATATTGTGTGCAATCCTTTGTGAACAAAGCCTCAGACCCCATCAAGGTGTAAGACCTAAATGGCTGCTTTGCTGCCCACAAGCCCTGCTCTCCTGTCAGTACATTGCTTCAGTGTGATTTGTTCTTGGCACTTTCATGTGGCTGTTGATCATCTCTTTACATTTTGTAAGTGCTGACAAGCAACTTGGTTATTTGTCCAAGTGTTTTTCTGGGACCTGAAGCCAGTCTGCCTCCTCTGTAATTCCCAAGCGCCTCCTTCCCCTCTTCTGAAAGTGGAGCCTATGGTCTGCCCTCCCTGGCCCCCTGGAACCTCCCTATCCCTGGTGGCTCTTCACAGTTAAGTGGTTGCATCTTCAAGGCTGCTTCAGGAAGCTTGCTGAGTGTCCTGGGATGCAGTTCAACAGGCATGGATGATTGAAAACACCACAGTTATCTAATTGCTCTCTAACCAAATCTCCTCTTGCTGTCACGTGAGTTTGTATCCTGCTAACATTGGCATTAGCTTCGTGAGCAATTTGATTCCTGTTGAGATTTTAGGGAAGTTTTCAGAAAAAAAGAGCAGTAAGTGTTTTGTCTCTCTGCCCTGTGCTAATGCTGCACCTCCCTGAATAGTGGGTCAGCTCTTTATTTGGTTTCTCCTGTTGCTGCTGGCTGGTGCCCCCACTGCTCATTGAGACCACAGGGAGATGCCATCCAGGCAGTTTTGGGGCCAGCAGATAGCACACAGACCCCACAAAGCCCCAGCAGCCTGGGAGGGCCTGCTGGTAGCGGGGTTTGGCCAGGCTGTCACTAGGCAGGGAGCCCCTCTCTCCCCGGGCTCAGGGATGACATGAAGCTCCACTGTTTGTGTGCAGGACAGATGTCAGCCAGGTGCACAATGCATGAAGCCTGTATGTGATAATTGCTAGGACTGAGTTACTGCACTGGGTCTGCAGAGCAAAGACTAGGCTGTTGTGGGGTGCAGGAAATGTGGCAGCTCCAGGGTGGTAACTTCCTCATCTGCCCCCTAGACACTGCAGGGATCTGCTCTGAAAGAGATGCAAGGCAGAATAAGCACAGGAAAGGACAAACTTTCCTTGCCAAGAGCAGATGAAAAGCAATGTTATAAAGTCACTTGTCTCTGGTAACATGGCCCCAGCTCTGACACAGAGGTGGAGGGCATCCAAGTTTCATGCTGGAAGGAGATGAACCCACACCTGGAATCCTATCTGGGTTTCAAAGGTCAGGTGCCTTTCTGTGGTTACAGATGTCGTGGGGATGGCATTTGACCCTGGCTCATCCTACATAGAAGGCAAGGTATGATGGACAGCAGGATCATTTGAACCCCCCTGGAACTAGCTTTCCTTTGAATTACAAACTGTTTTTTGTTTCTTCCCAGCCAGGTCTCTAGACAAACTCTATAACTTTGCTGACTGCTCTGGCCTTCACCTGATCTTTGCACTGAATGCTTTGCGCCGAAATCCCAACAACTCCTGGAACAGCTCCAATGCCCTCAGCCTGCTGAAGTACAGTGCCAGCAAGAAGTACAACATCTCCTGGGAGCTGGGCAATGGTGAGTGTGGGAACAGGAGAGCTGCTGGAATGAAGCTTGCTGTGGCAGAAAGACAGTCACTTTTGGAAGAGGATACTTGTAGCTCCCAGGATGCTTTGCCAGTGTATTTTCAGAGGGATTTAAAGGCCCCTGCTGTAAGGCAGCACCACCTCTAAGACTTGGTGTTAGTAAGTCTCTTAGCTGGACATTTCTCTCAGTTGGTATTAATCACATTAAATGTTTCTGCCCTGGCTGCTGGGCCCAGCTGGTCCTGGGGGGCCAGGCCAGCTACTGTAGGGACTTGTATGGTGGCTACAGTGGCAGGGGAAGTGGGCAACCCTATGGGGACAGCAGCATGACACCAATGTACAAGTCCTTCACCCGCACACAGCAAAAGGGGCACAGGAGAGCAGGCAGTGGCTGCCATCCACTTCTCAAAAGCTCCTTCTTGCTCTGCAGAGCTGCCTGCATCCTCTGCAGAGGTCAGGCAGTGTGACAGGGTGAGCTGTGTGTCTCTCTGGAAGCGCAGAGGAGGAAGCAGGGCTGACAAGTTTTGTCTATTTTTGTTTTCTCAGAGCCCAACAACTATCGGACCCTGATGGGCCGCTCAGTGAACGGCAGCCAGCTGGGAAAGGACTACGCTCAGCTGAGAAGCCTGCTGCAGCTCATCCGCACTTATTCCAGGGCACACCTCTATGGGCCAAACATTGGAAGGCCCAGAAAGAATGTCATTGCTTTCCTGGAAGGGTAAGTGGTGCTGCGTTGACTAAAAAGAGCTCAGAAACCTGCCCTGAGACCAATGTCCTTTGCAGCAGGAAGTCTTGCAGTCCAACAGCCTCCAGGATTTAGTGAGGCTCTGTGTGGTTGAGCCACCACAGTACCAGAGGCTTTGGGACATGGTCATCTGTACTGCTAAAGTTCTGCAGAGGTCCTTGGTGGGATTTTGGGCTGGACTGAGTAACACTCTCCCAAGCATTTCCAGCATTTCCCAATTATAGGCAGACGGAGGTGTCCAACTTTTTGGGATGTTAAGCATTGTGGATGCAAGCTGCTGCAAGCCCAAAGGCTGCAGGGTCAGGATGTGGGTCCTGGCACCACTTACCAATGTGCACATTATTATCTGAGTCCTCCTGGACAAATTGCTTTGCTCTACCCATTTGGTGATTTCTTCTCCCTGTGTTTTCTCCATCTGTGCAGAGGAAGAACCTATAGCAACTTTCTTCAGAGCTCTCTTCTCCCTCCTAGGGGGATTGCCATGTCTCTAGTTTGGGAAGGCCAGAGGTGGAGAAGGAATGGTGACAGAGAGGGACGCAGACACCTGGAGGTGACGTTGGACAGCTACAGGAATCAGGGAGGTGTGGGAGCCTGCTGGCAGCAGGAGTTGGGTCTGTGTGGCTCAAAGACCATGCAGCAGAAGGGAAATTCCCTGCAGGACTGTAAACAGAAACTCCAGTGCAGAAGGCTGGGCAGGGGGAGGTGTGGAAGGGATTCTGCTGGGAGCAAAGCTGGGTCTAGCATTCATTAACATCTGCAGGAATGATCTGGCAGAAACAATAAACAGCACACTGATGCAGTCCCCAGCGAGGCGGGGAGGGAGCCAGGGCCAGATTCTCAGCCCTGCTGCAGCAGCACAAAGAGACCATAAAGCTGGTTGAACCAGCTGTGACGCCAGCATCCCTCCTACTGATGAGAATGGGGGAAACAGCCCCTGCACCCACACCGGGGCTGCCACCGATGGCACGGGGAGCATCGCCTGACAGAGCCCCACGTTCGGTGCCGCGCGTGGGAGCGGCGCAGGGGGAGTTACAAAATGTTGTAGTAGCCTTGATCAGCAGGAAATCTATTAGCGCCGGGAGGAGCAGGCTGAGTAAGGAAAACAATGGGGATGAGAGCCAAGAAGCTATTAGAGAAAGGGAAGTCCTACTGCTGCGTTTGCCCTTCATACGCTGCAGCCGGGTCCCAGGGAAGAGGGGTCGGAAGAGCCAAGTCGCACGGCCAGGGTGGTCCAGCAGATAAATATTGCTGGGCTGTGTCTTGACTGACGGCAACCCTGGGAGCAAGGCTGTACTGTGCAGTCTGGTGGAGATAATGGCAGACACCCCATCTCAAATGAAAGGGAAGGTATGTAAGAGCTGCAGCCCTGCTGATGGGATAGTGAGGGCTCTTCATAAACCCCCCCAGCTGGTGTGGAAAAGCTCTGATGAGCACACCTTCTCTCCAAGCTATATGTTCTTTTCTCTGCTGCCATCCCTGCCTTCCAGGATGACTCTGTTCCATGGGTGCTGAAAGAGTTTTGTCTCTCCCATGGAGAAACCTTGTGTCCTGCACTCCAATTTCTGGTGTCTGCAGCTCACAGCAAGCAGCACGTGCCTGCATGGCCTTACAGCCTGTGGGGTCCTGTGGGAAACGAGCTGCTGCTCTTTCAACATAAAGACCCCATTATTACCAGGCAAGGCGTAAAGAGGAGGGACAAGTCTGATTACACAAAGACAAAGGGCTAAATGCTAATTTGCAGTATTTGGACATGGAGTTGCAAAAGGATAAACAAATAACCCCCATTGCCTAAGCTCTTTGACAGCATGAGCTTTATTCCCAGTAGCTCCCCAAGGTCTCTTCAATATGTGGGTTAGTGCTACCAAGAGCTCTGTCTTATGCAGCAGCATTCAGAACTGGCCCGCAAGATGTGGCTCAGCACGTGCCTTGTGCTGTCACAGCCAGGACATACCTCTCAGAGTCCTGCGTGAGCCACACACAGTCAGCAAGCAGGAGAGAGGAGAGGAGAGGAAATTTAGGAAGGTTCTTTCAAAGGCAAATCTGCCATCTGCCTTTCTAGACCACCATGAGTGGTCTATGTAGTGTTCACAGTAGGTTGAAGGCTCTCAAGTGAAGTGTGTGCAGATCATAGTCCTGATGATGTGAAATTTGCAGTTTTTCTCTTCTTTTAAAAAAATATGTGATGAACAGCAGAAGTCGATCATGTGGGAGGAGATGTGTCAAGTGGAAGATTATGCATTGGGAGTTAACTAAGGCTGAAGGGGTAAGATGACACCCCCGACGCAAAGATGGGATGGGTGGATTAGTCTGTCAGGCAAGCATTGCCATGTTACACAAAGTGAGGAAGTGAGTTTTGGTAGGGGAAGTAATGGAAATGAGCTGAAATGGGACAGGAGACCTCGGAGAAGTTCAGGGCGTGTTCTCCAGCAGTAGAAGCTGACATTAGATGTTCTTCAGGGAAAGCCTCTGGAGATACCTGAGGTCCCAAAACACTCAGAGAAAAGCATCACTGTGAAGTATTAACTAGAATAACATTTTCATGTTCCATGCTCTGTGTTCCAAACTTTTTAGTAAATTTTTAGTTATTATCTCAAGCAACCAAACTAAACTTATTCTTTGTGCTTAAATTTTGTCCTGAAATCATGGTAGTGTCAACATGAGTTGGGCATTTGTATCTGCTGAACACCTCCACAGCTCTTCTGACTAAATCCTTATGCCAGTCCTCCGGGACAGGGTGGGACTGAACCCCTCCTGAGGTGCCACCTTTCTCTGGGGTCTGCTACAGTAATGGGCAGTTTGGGCACCCGAAAGTTTGCAGCCTATAGGAGGGTGTGCACGCTGTCCTCTGCGGAGGCTGTCCTTAGGCAGGTGACACCGAGCTGTGCTGGGTGACAGCTACACAGTGGTGGAGGTGGGCTATAGTGATGGGAGGAGAGCCTGAAGCACGGGAGCTTGAGCTTTGCACACCCTTCAGTGCTGACTTATTGCCCCTGAGCTCCTCCACCACCCTGCACAGAGTAATGGCTTCAGAGCAGCCACAGCCAGGGGTGCCACCCTGGGCTGGCAGGTCCTGGAGCCTGGAGCTGGGTTGCTGCTGGTGGTGTAAGGACAGGCTCTGCAGTGGAGAGCTGCTGCAGTGCCTGGGCCTTCTATGCAGGAGGCTAGAAATGGTGTCTTGTGGATGCACAGGTGCAAGAGGGAATTTCTCCAGACACAACCAACAGTTGAGTTTGATGAGGTGATAATTAGACCATTCATGCAGCCTGAGCTGTTGCAGAGCAGACCATGTTAGCTACCTACTGTGTCTGCAGGTACAGGCATCCCAGGACTGCTCACAATTTGCTTGGGGAAAAAAATATGGGATTGTAAGGAATTAACATAGATTTTAACAGCAGATCAGGAATCAAACACAAAGGTTAATGCATGGCTGGATAGCCCATTTGGTGCTGGAAGAGAAGAAACACGAGGAAAAGCTCTCAGGAATGAGAGATGCTAAAATGTCTCTAGAGCTCAGAACATGTGGTACAAAACTTAGGCTGGCATGTCTGGGTGGGTTTGGGTCTGGGCTCTCATGAGCCATTGTTCCTCAGCTGATGTACCTCAATTTTTTGCCACTGGTAACTCACAAGTTTTGGTGTGTTATCTCTACCATGGCAGGAGCTGCAGCAATGCTGGCAGGGTAAGGGCTGGCAGGCACTTTTGCTCACGCAAGACTGGCTGTTGATGCTCTGTGGCCAGTTTAGGTCCTGAGACTGCTGATGATGGGGCAGAGAAATTATTTTTGTCTGGAGCTACACTCTTTCCCTGTTCCTCATCCCACAGATCTCAACATCACCAGATCTTGTGGCTTCTTGGCTTTTTCTCTGCCCTCTTTCCAGCCTCCTTGGCCCCTTTTTGCTACTGCAGTCACCATTGTTCATCCACCCTCTGGTCACAGAGCCACAGCCCCTCCAGCCAGATGGCAGAAGTAGGTGACGAGGCTTCCAATTGTCAGTCTTCCCCTTCCAAGGTGCAAAAATGTTTCTTCCTTCATGATTTTACTACCTCCTGCTCCTGGTTTGTGATGCTTGTGGAGACTTAACCACCCACCCAGTTCTTTGTGTCTCCTTTTGGTGATGTCATTTCAGAGTGGTCTGAAAGGAGCCCATAAAGCTGAAGAAGCACTTTTGTCAGTGGTGGTGAAGCCCTTCCTCCCTGCCAGCTGTGAATATGCCAGGATTGGGAGGGGGCATGTCTTAGTTATTTGTGGGCAGCCAAGCAGGGGTCAGCTCAATACCTGACTCAGTCCTCAGCCCTGCTGCTTTCACCCACAAATCAACCCCAAGACAAGGTTTCTAACACTTATCTGGTAGAGAGAATTTTTAGCTTAAAGTTCATTAAATGGCACAAGTTGAACACTGGGTTTCCACCAAAGCAAATTCAAAGTGCTAAAAACAGGCAAGACTTTGGTAGCGTTTTGATAACTGCCTTTGCCTTATGTCTCTGCCATCATGAGGATGGAGAGGGCTGTGCCTGTCTGTACAGGCCAGCACACTTCAGTTGGTTCAGGCAGTCATTTTTATCCAAATAGCAGCCAAAGACGGTGTATAGACAGAGTTGTTTGTTTAAATTCAAGTAAGAAGGAGAAATAACTATCTGGAGTAGGTGGCATCTGGCAAAGGGAAGGACTCTGGATGAATTTTAGGAATGAATGTAGGCATTTTTTCTGTCCTCTTGCTGAGAAGGACTTCTGCCATATTCGACACAAGGGACTCGTAAACACTGCATTTTTAGAAGCTGTTTTGGCTGTTTGACTTTCTTTTAAAAAAAGTATATCCTTGCTGAATTTTATTATACAAGCTACCACAAGGCTGGTGGCACAGACTGTACTAGGACACTCAACAGATCCAGAGCAAGAATTTTGTGCAAAAATTTAAGCCACAAGACAAGGAACTTTAAATTAATGATACAAAGGGAGAAGGAGGTCAGTGCAGCATGAACTCAAGTTCTGGTAGCATTGAACTTATGAGTGACTCAATTCATAGATACGTTGAAATGAGGTGTGAAGGATGTGATGACTCATTTTGCAGTTGGTTATATAGCAGGGTTAAGGAGTTAAGATATAAGGAAAAGATTTGGCTACTGCTCTTGTAAGAGGAAAGAGTTAATATAGTTGTTGCTTCTGAAACTTAATTTGATTTCTGGAATGCCAGAATCACAGTCACCTGTATAGGAAGAACAGAATGGATAAGAAAAGATATAGATGAGATTATAGCACTGTGTAAGTACACATTGTACTTTCCTTCTGATTACTACCTACAATCTTAGTCATTTCATCTCAGAAAAGATGTAATAGAACCCAGAGGTTACAGAGGGGAGCTGAGGATGTACGTAGTGTGTGATTTCTTCATATGAGAAGAGATTAAACAGGCAATGCCTCTGCAGCTCAGAAGAGAGACAGCTCACAAGGAACTTTACCAAGGCCCAAGAGCCTGTGAATGGGGTGGTTTGTTCACAGTGCAGAAAGTAGTTTGGAAGGAAGCTTTGTAAAGAAGGAGGAAGGTTATTCACATGGTATTCAGTGGCTTTGTGTAAGTAATTGTCACAGGGGCTAGGGGCAGGTGAGTCCCTGTCTCCTAACTCCTTGAGCTCCCCAGGACATAAAGCCCTCTTTGCTGGAAGGCTTGTGCAGCCCTGCCACAGATCAGGTTGGCTGAAAAAGGTGATGCTGGGGAATACAATATATCAGCAGATTTATACCTAGCTCATACTGGACTCTGCTCCCCAGAATGAAATTCATTAGTATCCTCTGCAAGATAAAGGCTTTGCAGCATGTGGTGTTAATGGAGTCTAGTACTTCTTTCTGCTGCTGCAGGTACTCAGTTGTGCTGCTGGAACCTAAAGAAGTCAGTAAGTGAAGCCCGAGCCTTAGTGACCCTCACCAGCCAACTGAGACACAAGGTGAAGTTCTTTCTACCCATCACTGTTGGCTCAAAAGGCAGAGATGTGCCACCCTGCTCTAGGGATCCACCAGGGCACCACCACACCCACAGGCAGGCCAGTCTTGTTCCTACATTTGGGGCTTGTGCAGGGTAGGGACTCTGTTTTGTAGTTCTTCAGGGAGTAGCAGATGAAATAACCCATGTTTGTAAAGACCAGCACTCAGGAGTCATTCAGATGTTAACCACCTGGATGCCTCTGAAATAACAACTTGTCTCCTTGTGCAGCTGCATTCTTCATTCCAGCATTGCATTTTATTATTTTTTTTTTTAATAATTTAAAGGATAAAAATCTGCAATTACCTGCATGGGAAAGAGATTTTCAAACGTGGATGTCTCTTTAATGTAACAGGAATAAGCCTAGGAAGTTCCAGATGCTGGCAGCTGAATCCAGACACATTCAAAAGAGAAATAATGTACTTGAAGGGTAATTAGCCATGGGAGCAATTTGCTTAACGTTGCAGTAGGTGCTCCATGACTGGCAAGTATTGAATCAGGACAGGAGATGTGTTTCAGATGTGTTTCTGCCAACACTAAAGGGAAAGTTCTAGTTCTGGGAGATGTGGTTATGGGAGGTGCTTTGGAAGAGGTCAGATTTAACCTATGGTGTCACAATACAGAGTTTGGGTATCAGTACTATCTTGAGGTGTTGCAGCCCTCCTGCTCCTTGCCCCCACAGCTCACTCATGACCTGTGAAGTGAGCCCCACCTTGTGCTAGTACTACCATTTCTAGGACAGAGCTGTGAACTGTTTGGGCCACTGAGCAATGCTGAATTACATTTTTCTCAGTTCTAGCTCAACACAGGGCCCCACAGGTAGTAATGGTGGCATGGGATGCTGGCACAGAGCCAGTTGCAAGGATAAGAAAATGGACATATCACAGAGTAATGGGATGAGTTGGATTGAAAAGGAACTTAGTGATCATCCAGTTACAACACCCCTGCCATGGGCAGGGACACCTTTCAGTAGACCATGTTATCCTGGACCCCATCCAACTGGACATGAACGCTTCTAGGGATGGGGCATCCACAGCTTCTTTGGTCAACCTGCTCCTGTGCCTTATCACCCTCACAGTGAAGAATTTCTTGCTAATACCTAATCTAAACCTAGCCTCTGTCACTTAGATGTCCTTATCAAGCTCAGTGACTTTGTATCATCCTCAGAATCAAGAAGTCCTTTCCCAAGATTCCTATTCCTCTACATGTCTCTGATGTGTTCTGCTTTCCCACCTAGAAGTGCTGTCTCAGAAGACTTCAAAGACTTTTCTTGAGAATTTTAACATGTGCCCAGGTTTCTGATATGTGGAAATCCAGCCAGGAACGTTACATGGGCAGGCATAGGGGCTGCCACCCTTCTGAATTCTGGGGCAGTGCTGCAGCATTTGCCCCTACAGCCTGCACAGCATGGGCTGAACTTGTCCCGCTGCTCCTGGGAGGGATTTAGTGCACATGTGCTGCAGGGTCAGTTGGTGCTCCCAGAGAGAGCCCAGTGTGTAGGGAAATGGCAGATTTACTGTGCCAGCCCAGCCCATCTGTGCAGCACATGTGCAGGGATCTGAGCTCTCACGGAAGTGTCTGGGTCACTGTGCCTGCGCCACACCACACTCATGGAAATCACACAGTCCAAGAGATCCCAAATGAAAATGTGTCACCAATGGTCATTTTGACCTTATGGATCTTCACTGCCCTCAAAATCTGTGGATGGTGCATAGTAATAAATCCCGATTGGTTAAATCCCTATTCCTAAAAGAAGGATATTTGGATACCTGTGCATTACTGCATCTCCACCTCCTCTAGGCTTTCATCTCTTGATCCTGCAGTACAACTTGTTGGCTGCTGGGCTGCTCTAGGTTCTCTCTGGAGAGTAGAGACCACTGCCCAAGACATCTGGGGAGCTTCAGGAACAACTCAACCTTTAAAGCCAGGACTTGAAGAATTACCAGGAATTTCATCTTGCAAAAATCTCAACAAAAGGAAAAGGGAAGAAAACAGAAAGAAAGAAAAACAGACATGGAAAAGAAAATTTGAGCTAGATATGTATGTTTTGTCATAAGATATTAATATTACCAGAACTAATTGATTCATCTTGCTATTATAGAGGCAGAAGAGGAACACTAAGCAAGCCAGGGCTTGTCTGTCCTGTTTATGGTCTGCATTGTGCTGCCTGAGTGATGCCTGTGCCCCAGAACAGTTTCTCAGGAGCTTTTTATCAAGAGGCCAAGCAGCTTCCTGGAGACATGGGAGATGGGGCATGTGGATGTCCTGCTTCTGCTGCTCCAGGAGGTTAAAATGAGGGTTTGCTTTGCTTTTCAGTTCCTGCCCAAAGACCACTGTAGGAGGTGTTTCTTCAACAGGGCTATTGTCCCTATGTAAATGGCAAGGAAAACCAGAGAGCTTCTTCCTTTAAGCTTGGCCTGCTCATGGTTTTGATCTGTGAGGGGAGAGTGCCAAGCAAAGCCTGAAGAGGTTATTCAATAAAGTCCAGAATGGTTTGCTTTCAGGCAGAATGTAAAGCATTTGAGGTTAGAAAATAAGTCGGGCTAATCTTCAAATCCAATTGCAACATATTGATCTTCAAATCCAATACAGATTGTGTTCATAATTTCAGTTTAGAGTTCATTAGTTCACTCTTATAGACTTTGTGCATTATATTTTATGCAGCAACCCCTGTACAGAGAAATTAAAACCTGGGAGCTAGGTTTTTTCACACTTGTGGCGTATTTCTGCACACTTAGTTTAACACAACAACAACACCTCCTCGGCAATATTTGCAAAATTTTCTTTTTTTCAGGTGACCAGTGTGAGTTGTGGGGAGCTCACACCTCTCCCTATGGCTGCACTGGGCATGGCCATTCTCCCTCTGCTCAGCTGGGGAGGAACTGTCCCCAGCCATCACATTGCCACTGGTCTTCAAGGCCTGACCCTCAAGAGAGATGTAAAAGCATTTCAGAAAAGCTTTTGCATCTTTTGCAGAGCCTGGGAGCTGAGCTCACAGTACTGATGGGTAGCAGAATCAGGGATGCATCAATACTACAGAAGTTTACAGCATATTATTGTTTTTCCATTTCTAATTGTATCTCTTGCCTCTCTGTCTGCAGGGATTTATTATTGCTGCTTTTGCCAGCATCCTCTTATGCTCCACAGGGTCCAGCTGCCCTTTTGTCCCAGTCTATAATTGACCATGGTCATTAATTTAAAGTCAGAATGATCATTTCCAAGCTATATTTAGCCTGAAGCTTGCTGCTCTTGTTTCAGACCTGATTGGAGGCTCATGTGCCGGAAAGCTGCTGCTCATCCCTGCCATGACAAATAGTCTGATGGTCCTTCCTCACAAACCTTCCCCCTCCCTACCCTCGGTCATGGGGCTCTCCTTGGGGTCGCTGGACCCAGCACCACTCACCCCTGTGTGGAGCTGGGACAGCTGTGACATTGCTGCTGTGTTCCCGGAATCCTTGTGGATCAAGCGCTGCCCAAGAAAATACAGCATTGTTTCCTTTCTCAGCATATTCATGAGCTCAAGCAAATGTCTCCTGTCATGTGTGTGCATTATCACTTCCAAAATGCATCAGCCACGCAGTGCACGTTGCACTCCTGCTCAGACAACGTGCCTGTCCAGTTGGAGTATGCCTTTGTGTGTTTCCATATCCATGCCCCTACACGTAAGAATATAAGAACTGCTTGGGTTTCCTCGTGGGAGCTGCAGTTTTCCAAGGTGCTGTTTCGATTTCTAGGCTGGGGAACTAGGTAGAGACCCCTGCAGCCACCAGCTCCTCCTGTCGTGGTTCCATACAGTGCCCAAGATTAGGAATTGCTTTGGCTTTGGGGCTAACAGTGTGAGCAGGTGGACCTGAGTAGCCTCAAGTCTGACTCAAACAGGAGCTGTTTGGAAGAGGTATTTTCTTACTCAGGTCAGAAGTCACCAGGAGAATAATACCCATATATCATTGACTTGAACCTTGTCCATGGAAGTGCTGTGGTTAGGCATAGGAAAGGAATAAACCAAAAGTGCACCCAGGTTAGAATCCCATCAGTTTGCTAACAGCCAATGCCAAAGAAAGAGTCAAAAAAAGGAAAGCACTTAGCAGTATTAGTCCAGCTTTTCCTTCCTTCCTCAGGAGCTTCCTGAGCTGGAAGTGGGATTTTTGTACCTAATAGTTTTGCTGGGTTTTATTTCCATTTTCTTCCACTTTCCAGTCCTTGCTTGAATCCAGGCAAAGAGCTCCTCAGATTAAATACATATTGGGGGCTAAGAAGTATCTCCTTTTAAGATGGACATTTAAAACATGTTATTGAGAGTTGTTCAAGTCACAGAACTTAATACATCCCTCAAGATCTTGTTCCTGAAATGCTGTTGTGTCCTGAAAACTCACCCCACCTGCTCTAAAATTATGCCCAAAGCTCTGCTGCCAGTTGTGTTTCACTTCATAGATCTCAGCTGTGCTTGCTACAAACATTTGGATCAAGTAGAATTTATTTCTTCTATTTAAAGACACAAAGGCTTCATTAGAAGGTATTTGTGGGTACAGTGGCCACCTTTAGTATCTCGTGATGTAGGATGAGCATTGATTGTTTCAGGATTTCCCCTGTGGCAACACTGGGCTTATCTGGTTTCTTCCTCTGTTTCCCATAGGTTCATGAAAGTGGCCGGCGGCACGGTGGATGCTGTTACCTGGCAACAGTAGGTATTCACCATTCCTTCTATTTTCCAACACTCAGAGCAGTGATCACAGATGCTGGGAACAGAGCTGATGTGCTCTCTGGGTGTCCAAGGGGCAGATGTGCTACAGCCACCTCCTGTCCTGCTGAATTTAAACAGGTGAAGGAGGCTCTGCCCTTCTTTCTTGAGCCTCTCAAACAATTACAGGAGTGGATGTAATACCCTATCCCTCTGTAGCTGAGACACAGGATAAAAATACCACTGCCTGCATGCCTGGTCTGCCAGATTGCTGGAAAGAGAGCTCTGAACTGGATTGCTGAGTCTCCAGAGGGAGCTGGGAGGACAGGCAGCTCCAGGCATGGCCTGGGTAGGGACAACAAGGAGGCAAAAGCCACATGTGACAGATGTATGGGACTACCTCAAAGCCCTTTTTCTTTCACCCCACTCACTGTCTCATGTCCACTGGCCCGAATCTGGCTCATCCAGATGAGGGAGAGGCATCTTAGTCCAAAGGTAAACACATAATGGCCCAGGCCCCACTCTGCTTTGTAAGGGTGTCCACTGACATACCACTGTGTCCTACATGCAGGTGGAGCCCCAGGAGCAGATATCAGTTAAAAAGGGATGAACATCCAAGATCCTACCCCAGCTGAGGCTGAAAGAGATAATGTTACCTGTTTTTCCTCCTGGTCCTACCAATGCTGCATTTCAGAAGAGCAAAGGAAGCTCTGAGCTGTAGCACTGAGTGTAACAAGCACCATGTTCAGGGAGAGGTTTTCTTATTTGAGGGAAAATCCAAAAAATATCTTTTTCTTCCTCTTATTTCCACCTGCCCCAGTTTGCATGCTGTGGCCAGAGGTGGGCTCCCCAGCAGGCTGAGGCTCTCTGCAGTGGGAGTGCAAATGCCAATGCAAAGGTGAGGCACTGCACAAGCACAGCAGTGACCACCAAAACTGACAGCAAGAGAATTTGTGGGGCAGGCAGGACTCTCTCCTATCACAGAAAGGACAGATTTCAGAGACAAGTATTCACTGGAGGAAAAAAACTATGGTGAGACCATTCTGTTCTCAGAAAAAGTGGATTTGCTGTCATGCTGGGTTACACTTCCCATGCATGACACTGGCCTGAGCAGGGAGCCAGGGCCTCAGGTCCAGGGTGTGCTTGAGTGTACTGCCTACAGCTCTTGCTCCCAAGCTGATTCTTCACAATGAGGTCCTCAGGCTGCTTTGCTGAAGTGCAATAGTGGGGCTTGTAAATCCATCACTTGTAAAGGCCCTTGGAGACCTGCTCTTAAGTAAAGCTCAGTGGGGTTTAACATAAGAGGTTTTCCTGCAAGTGCAGCCATGGTTTCTGTGTCTGTGTGTTAACCTTGGAGGCTTCTGCAGAAGCAACTGTTGGCATCTTAGAGGGGCTTATAGCACCAGACATGATCAGCAACCTGTAAGTCCTATTCCCTGCCAGGCAGCAGCAGCTTGCTGCAAGGGGGACTGTGGGGTAGCAGAGCAGTTGGAGCAGGATTTGTGTTACTTACAGGCTCATGCTGTGCAATGATGATCTATGTCTCCTCTGGGAATTTGCTTTTCATGATTACACGATGTGCTGATCGCATTTACTTAGTCCAGGAATTTGCTTTCTGCAACAGAGCTTGATGGCTGGGCCAAGCCCTTGGATGAGTTGAAGGAACAATCTTCCAGGCTTCAGATGTGGAGTTTCATCTGGTGTGCAGGGAATCTGCCTGCATGGCTGCTTTGAAACCTTTTCTTATAGGATCAGTCTGAAGTGCTTGTCAGGTCTGGTGCTGAAGCAGCAGCTTGTGGTTGGGAAGGTTGGTGCAGCTCCCCACAAGGGTCAGTAGAGCTGAGCTGCTGCCTGCTGACCCATTTCCACTGCACTGTTCCTGCTTCTCCCCCAGGCAGTGTTTGCAGCTCTGGAGATAGCACTCATATGTGATTGTGAGGACTGGCAATGGCCACAGCTCTGAGCTGGGCTTCTGTACTGTTTATGAATAAATGTCAAAACAGTGTCTCATCCCTCTGCTCCAAACAGCAAAACAAAACAAAACAAGTTCCTTTGTATCCAAGAAGAAAATTATTAGCAGGAAACTAAACTTCTGTCTAATTTCAAGTATGAGTATTTTGGTTCCAAACCCTAACGTTCTCCTGGGATATTGCTTATAAATTTGTCAAATCTGTTATTCTTTTGAAAATTCTGTGCTCAATCCAGAAAGGGAATTGAGAAGGGAATATATTGCAAGGAGCCCTAATTCTCTGTGTGAAGCAGAATGTATCTGAAATTTAATTGATAGAAAAGTTACACTGAGTAGAAATAGGCAGGTCACCAGTGAGCCTCACTCACTCAACTGAGTATGGTTTCACTTACATACATAACTCAGCATATGTGCCTCCTCCTTCAGAAGTAAAGTGTTGCTGGAGAGGGATGTGTGAATGGCTTCAAAGTGCTCAGGGAATTTCCTCTAAAAGAGGGTGTGACAGTGGCTCCAAGAGCTTTGGCATTTCCCTGGTGATTTAGATTGTTATGGTTGGTTATGAGTAAATGCAGACCCTGTCAGCCTTTGGATGTGGGTTTCCACTGCTCAGAATCCTCCCCACAGACATCTCTTTGCTCTGCACTGGTGTCCTCACACATGGTGAAGATTCCTTGTCCATTTAAACCTGCAGCTGTGCCCAGCTCCATCCCTGGGCACACTCTCTCAGTCTGAACTGGTTTTCCATTTGAAGTCTTGCACACAGCTCCAAGTTTGTTATCTTTAATGGGCAAATCCTCATGCAATGCTCTTCTGAAACACAAATCTCTATTACTTATGGGGAGAGTAAATGTTTACATCTTCAAAACCAGTGGACATCTGTCCTTGTGGCTTCTTGGAGAACGCCACCTTCTCTTCCAAGATACGAAGTCACTTGTCTTATGTGGCAAATCAGAGGTGCCAGACACACAGGGATGTGTGAGATGTTTCTTAAAATGCTTTTGCCTGGCTTGGTTTGGGTGGCCAACCAAAATTGATTTGGATGATCTCTTCTGGCCTAATCATGTTGAGTGTGCAGAGGGAGATGTTCATGGGCAGTAGCACAGGGCAGATTTCCCAAAGGTGCCAGGAGAGAGTTTCCCAGCATGGGCACACCCACCAGTGTATATACCCAGGGTGTATATTTGAGCTCGCATCAGCCCACTGCAAGTGCTCAGAGTGCAGTGTCTTCACAGGCTGTGCCTGGAGGAAGGGGCTGCAGAAAGGAGTCTCTGACCCATTTGTACCCATGTGGTGGTTTTAAGGTCAAACCCACTACAACCTGTAAATAAACCTGGTCAGGGCACTGCTTTGCCCACTGGCTTGCAATCCTCTTCACTGCCTGATGGAAGGAACAGTTCCTGGCAGCACCATGGCCCTGGCCACCAGCACATTTCCAGGCAATGTCAGGGCAAGGCTGGGGAGATGGCACAGGCCAGGGATGGCTCTCAGTGGTGGGATGGGCAAATGCATCTTGTCTGGGGGTAGAGAAAGGCGTGGATGTGAGTTGTGCCTTTGGGGCCAGGGAAGAGCCCCCAGTCACTCTTCATCAATGCATTTATTAGTTGACTGGAGGTGGGCAGCACCTCTCATCTGTGCCTGCAGATCTTTGGAAGGAGCAGGATCCTGCCTCTCTTCTCCATGAGAAGCAGGATGGCTGCCCCATGTCCTGTGGTGCAGACACCCTCTCCTCAGGAAGATGCTCATGGCTCAGGGTCACCTGTCAGCAGAGGTGTCTCAGTTTCACAGCTGCAGTGGCAGCAGGGTGTCATGCTGACCATGAGGGTCTGCCCTGCTCCATGTCCCTGGCAGGCGGGTGCCCTAATTCCAAGCAGACTCTCCCTGTAGCAGCAGGCAACAAAGTAGATCCGGAAATTCCTGAGCTTTGGGAAGTGGGCTTTAATGTAATTAACTGCAACAGAAGAAGAGGTCAGATAATAGGGGCAAAGGTTTCTCTTTAAAATGAAGGAGGATGTAAATGAAACCAGCTGCCTAGGAGTCAGTGCACTGCCTTCATTAAACATGGTACAATGCTTATGGTCCCATGCAGCAAATCATGGATCTTGCCAGAAAACCATTTTAAATGCAACACAAGACCTGGAGGTGAAAGGACAGAGACATGTAGCCAGCCTCCAAATTGCCCAAGTGCTCTGGTGCCTGGCACTGTCCCTCTCTGGGAGGCAGTGGGGAGCTCTGTGCAGCCTGGCCATACAGCCTGCTCGAGAACAAGGGTATTTCTGACTGGCAGCTCTGTTCAGCCCTGCCTCACTACTGTTATCAGCTCATCTTTGTCCCATGTTACAGTTCCATCCAAGGATGGAGGCCAGGAATTGGGTGGTTAATTTTGTAGCACTGGCATAAATTCTTGCCCAGCCCTTAGCTGAGTCCTTCCCCTGCACCATGCTCTGGTTTGGCCACCTCTGGAGCAGCCCAGTCACACCTCCCTTTGCAAAGTGTGCTGATCTCATCCTGGCATATGGCATAGTCAAGTGATGTTTTTAGAAATGGGGTAATGTAAGTGGAGCAGGGAGAATTTGTCTCTGCTTTGTGTAATAGGCATCCAAAGTATAATAGGGCACCCAAAAGTAGACATACATTGCCCTTCCTTCAAGATGTATGTCTCATCTGGGATTTAGTCGCTAGATCCCTCTTTTCCTTGGCTGGCTCTTCCCATGCTCTTGCAGACTGTTCACAGAGATAGTGGGACACATCAAGCTGTAGGACACAATGGCCCAGCTCTGTATATAATTGGCCATATCCTCTCCTGAATTATGAGAAATGGCATGGTCAGTGCTCATGGCATGCATGCTGATGTCTCCTAGGCTTCAGGGCCAATTCTGTTGCTGAGCCATACCCAGAGCCCACTGAAAGAACTGTCAGCCTCTGTTGGAGACAAACAGCTTGTTCAAGAACTACATGTTCTTTGCCTCTCCAGAGTCGTGGCTGACAGAGACCCTTGCCTATGCTGGGAGGGTCTGTCCATTCATCCCCTTGCCCAGCTTAGGAGAGGAGGATGTGAGTGCCATGGACCCCAGGGCTGGCTCAGGTCAGCTGCCTGGGAGATATTTATCAGTGCTGGATATCTCTGCAGCTGCTGCTGGCTTTTTTGGAGGTTGAAGAGTTGTAACTGTTTTAGGTTGTTGGACTGTTTGTTTTTTTAAAGTCAAGTGCACTGAGTCATTGTAAATATCAGCAAAGCTGCAGCTTTTACTCCAAGGAATAATCCACGCCTAATGAGCTCTTCTCCAGCTTTAAAGGCCTGACAGTTGTTTGCATTTTGTGGATTTCTATACTGCCTATACTGATGGTTAAAGCTGCCAAAAGGAAGTGCCCTTAACTCAATGAGATGAAGCCTACAGCTGGAAACTCATTCCTGAGTAGCCAGGTATCAGCACAGACCTCAGTTCCTCTCTCTTCCTCACAGGCCTTGTGCAACTGGTGCCATTTTCCCTTTTTCCTCATCTGAGGAGGATGAAACTACCTGTTGGCAACTGAGGACTTCTCAGGCAGATTCGCAAGAGATCCATGCCCATTTTACTGAAGCTTGTAATTATCTTCATGCTCTGTTTACACACCCAAAGCAGAAGTGGTCCACTCTTCATGCCACCAGGAAATACGCCACTAAGAATTCTTGATATTGAAGAAGGAATCCTGATACTTTATTTCTGCCCTTCATACCTCTACCAGTCTCTGCTTCTTCGGGTTGTTAATGAAGGTGTCAAAAAAAAAAAAAAAAAAAAAAAAAAAAAAAAAAAAAAAAGTGTCTATGGCACATATTCCAGAGTATTTCTGTTCCCTATAGGGTCTGAGCTGTATGAGCTGTACATCTTCCAAGCTGCCTCCATGTGATTTCTGGGAGGACAGTGCCTCCTCCTCTGGGTCTGCTGCTGGTCCTCTCCCCTTGGCAGTAGAGCAGCATGTCAGAGCACACCTTGTGCTTGAATGAGGCGGTGAGGAGGTGCAAGCTTGTCTTTGCTCTCTGAGAAGTTTATCCTGAGTTCTGGGACCATACTGGCCAAGGAGCTAAACCCTGCAGAAAACCTGATGCATTGGAGGGGTCATACACAGACTGTGGTGGTCTACCTAACTCCATCTTTTCCCTATGAATGCAACTTTTTTTTATGTCTCTCAGCCAGTTTTCAGCCCAGGTGATGGGGTTTTTAGTCCACAGCAGTCTGAAAAAGTAATTTCTGTTCAGTTTTTAAGTGTGGTGCTAAAATCCAAACATCTGCCATCCCCAGAGAACACTGCTTTGTAATTTTGTCTTAAAAAGTAATCTGTGTAAACCCCAGCACTGCCTGCTGCTCACAGATCTGCTTTCCTCCCAGCAGCCAGTGGTTCGATGGTGTGTAAGTGATCAGAATGATTTTGAACACTTCCTAAATTCTCCCTGGAGATTATCTCTGCCCTTGGCACCTTCCAATCACCGTGGATCTACAGAAATGCCTCTTGCCTCCTCACCCAGGTCACACAATGTTGGGGAGTGCCTGGCATGTTCCTGTGCTTTGCTGGGGCCACAGCTGGGACTGCACGCCGGGGGGAGGGTTGACAGAGGAGGTTCTCCTTGTTGAATGCATTTGCAAGTTGAGCCTGTAATAGAATTCTGCTTTGGGACAGTTAGGGACTTGGAATGGGGACATACAAAAATCCTCTCCAAGCACTTGTGCATGTTGCACATGTGCCAGGTGCTCTGTCTCAGGCTGAGTTCCCCTACAGCATCCTTTGGGGATCTTCCTGCATTCCAGCACCCAAGTGAAACAGCCACTACAACTGCTACAGCTGCTCTCTGGTGCAGATGAGATGCATGTCATAGAGAAAGCAGCCCTGGAAAGGTGAATCTACCTTTCTTCAGAGCCCAGATCTTTAGCCCATTATGCATCCCAGCACCCACAGCTGGACTGGGGTCTGCAGGGAGGGAGAAGGGTCTGTGCAACTGGTGAAATCCGAGTGGATGTAGATCCAGTGAGGGATGGGAGCCAATGACTAATCCCCACCAACCTCATCCAGAGCTGCTGCTGGTCCTGGGAATCTCCATCCCCCCAACATGGCTCTGACATACTCTGGGGCTTGCTGTGGTGAGTGCTGATGCACAATGCAGATTTGGGTGGAGAAGGTTCATAAAGTTTCTCTTGCAAACCTATTTATCAGAAAAAGGGTCAGCCCAGGGGTATGCCAGTGTGTGTTGTAGCAGGCATCCTGTTCCCTGCAAGACTGGCAAGAATCTCTGGGAGATGTAAATGGCAACTTATCATTGAATGGAGGAGAGGTGACAGCCCAAGACTCTTCCTCAGGATGAGCAGGTTGGGATTACTTCTAGACACAGGGTATGTGCAGTCAGGAGAGAATGCTTCACCTTATGTCCTGGAGCCAGGAGACAGCAGTGAGACATTTCAGAGCCTTCCTCTCACACTTAGAGACAGATGATTCACATTGTTATGGGCAGCACTGTAGCTGTACTTCATAAAATCAAGCACATGGAGAGCAGGAATCAGCCCCCTGTATGGGAAACACTCCCTGGCATTCATAGGCCAGAAGGTATTTCTGTGAGAGCAGGAATTCCTCTGCTGGTAACAGGCACAACGTTTCTTGACAGGGGAATTAATCTATTGAATTTTCTGGAAGAGCAAGCAAAGAAGGTGTAGGTTGTGCAAGAGTGCTTCAAAGCCTTTGCAGGTGCCATTTTGCTCCCAGCCTTTAGAATACTGCCCCAGAGTTTCACCAGCAAAAGTTAAGAAATTTCAAAACTTCCCATGCTTCCTGAAGTGCAGGATGCTCAGTGTTCAGGGTGTCCACCTTACATCCTGCTTTGAAGACTGAAGCATCTGCCAGGCAGGCACGGTCAGAGGGCCAGGATAGGACAAGGTGCAAGCAGGGACCCCCCAGAGCAAAGGAAGCTTCTTGGTATGGGACAGCAGCAGAACAGGAGGACATGGTCTGGGGGCAGAGATACTTTCAGCTGTCTGACCTTGTCTTCTTATTTTCCTTCCAGTTACTACATTGATGGTCGAGTGGCCAAAGTGACAGATTTCCTGAAAACACGCCTGTTAGACACACTCTCAGACCAGATCAGGAAAATCCAGAAGGTGAGTGAGTGCAAAGGGTCTGCAGGGGCAAGGGGACACCATGCCAGCAGTGCCTGGCTGTGGCACAGAGCTCAGCATCGACACACTCCCAGGGGAGCTGCTGTGGGGAAGGGAGGGAGAGTGGCTGCCCAGGGCACGGGGTGAAACACCAGGCAGCACAAAGCCTGGCCCCAGGCTGGGATGTGCAGTGGGTTTTGAGGGAAGTGGCCACAGGCTCCAGCACAGCATGGGCTGTGCAGGTGTGCTGGGACACAGGCTGGATGCACAGGGCAGGAGCAAACACCATGCAAAGCCCTGCTAAGGCAGCTGACTGGCTTGAGTCTCCCATCTGTCTGTTCTTGAAGGGAGCAGCATGTAATGAGGGTGAAATTGAACTTGCTCCCCAGAACAAGGAGAGGAGTGAGCAGCCAGGTGATGCCAAACCTTCCTGAGCACAGCTGGTGCCATGTCTGCTCAGGAGGGGCCTCCTACCACCACATCTTGCCCCACTTGCTCACAGTGCCTGGAAATGCTGCTTGCAAAGTAGTGACAGTTGCATTCCCACAGTGTTTTTCACTGGTGGAGAATTGTGACCATTATGAACTAGTGTCCTTTCTCCTTGATGATCCTGTTTTGACTGTGTCAAAAAACCCAGTTGTTGCTGGCCTCTGGTGTCAGTGCATGGCTCTGCCTGGCTCATGAGTGCTCTTTTCCTCACTGGTCCAGGGGACCCAGCTCACACCTCTAACAATGGGATACATGACAGGGGCTTTGCAGGGTCCCCCTGCTTTGGCTGGTAGAGAGGTCAGGGCTGAGACTGACACATTCAGCTGTCAGTCCTGGAAGAAATAAGGAACACCTAGAGAGAAAAAAGGCCTTAGGGACTAGAGGAGATGTCCATCCATCTGTCTTGTCTAGGTTTTCAAATCTTACCACTCACTACAATGTCTCACTTGTAATTCCTGCAGGGAGAAACCATAGAATGAGTAAACAACTCAAAGCGGCCCTGGGAAAGGGGATGAGAGGGTCAGTGCAGAAAAGCTGCAAAGGAGGAGAGAAGCTGCTTGCTGAGCCCTCTGGCACAAGCTGGGAGACATCCATGTATGTGGATGATACTCCTGCTGCAGAGGAGGCATGGCACAGTGGCCAGTGGAATCACTGTGGGGCAAGCAAGAGACACCAGCTGACCCACCCCCACGGGTATCATGCCCTGCCAAAAATCATGACATGTGTCCCACCTCTGCTGCAGGTTGGAACCTGCTAGGAATGCAGTGGGACTCCATCCATCCCCAGACCAGAAGCAGCAAAGAGCTGCCCTTGGTGCAGTTTAGGGCAACCCTCACATCCATGGGCCAGAATTTGGTCTGCACAGAGCAGGGCTGGAGAAGGCTCTCCTGGGAATGCCAGTGTGGCTGAGCAAAAGCACAGCACTGGGTGCTAATAGCCTCCAGCTTGGCTCTGAGTCCGTGCATCCTGCCGGGGCTGATTAGAGCAGCTGGACTTGTCCACTTCCCTGTTTTATTGCTTCCTCTCAGACCGGGGAAGGTGGCGGGCTTAGATAATTACAGGCAGGATGCCAACACCTCTGGGGCTTCAGTCAGGGTTGTCGACTCTCATAGGCTGTGAGTGGGAGGCAGCCCAGAGCTGGCGTATTTAACATCTTTGAGGGATCCCAGTCCATCCAGCACATTCCAGCGCTCCTCACTAATGGGGCAGGATCCATCAGGCTGTGCAGAGCACTCCTGGGGCCACTGGGTTTGCAGACATCTGGTCTTGGGAGCTTGTCACCCAGCCTGGAGAAGTGGGATTGCAGGAGAGGGGACAGGGTGTGGTGCCGAAGGTTGCTCAGGCTGGGAGAGGGCAGCTCTGGCCATCTAAGCCCTCCTGTCCCATCTGGAATCTCACAGGTGTCTGCACTGCTGGCTGAAGCCTTTAAGGGGTGGGCCAGCATGCTCAGACCTGCATGTCCTACCTGTGCCATGGACTCCTCAGGTGGCAAAGCAGCCCCCGCTCAGCTGTGGGACTATTTGTGACTGAAGAAATCCCACTGCTTTCTCCTTGAGTGCTCATCCACCTTTAATCCACGTGGCTCCAGTATGTGGCCCAGTGTTCCCACACTGCAGAGCCATTGGGGCTCGGGGGCTACCTATGGCTGGCAGCCACCTGGGGGTATGGAGGTATGAAAGGGGGTATGGAGAGCTCAGGTGACATGAGAGGGCAGTCTGTGGGACAGAGTGCATGGGGAGACCACAGGGGAAGAGCAGGATCTGGGACTGGGAACATGAGAGTACATCTGGGAGCAGCTCCAGAAGATGCAAGGGGATGTGTGGCAGTGGCAGGAAAGAGTGAGGAATAGTCTCCCACCACCCAAGGTAAAGACACAGAGCAACATGCCCTGGCCAGGCAGGCACTGACTGTCCAGCAGCACCATCACCAAAGGGCTCCACAAGTCTTCCCATGAGACAGGAGATGTATGCCTTGGCTTCAAATCCCAGGTTCACCAGAGTAATTTTGGTTGCTTGTGTCTCTCACACAGGTAGTGAACACATACACACCAGGGAAGAAGATCTGGCTGGAAGGTGTTGGCATGACCTCAGGTGGAGGCATGAACAACCTCTCCGATTCATATGCAGCTGGGTTCCTGTGAGTGACACTGGCTTGCCAGCACCAGGGCACTGCCACCCTCATGGGCTCTGCAGGCTGAGGTGCTGCAAAGGCACTGCAGCTGGAAGAGGGCGAGCTCCAGGCCTAGAGACCCCCTCAGTACCCCCAGCAGCCTGAGTATTGTTAATTTCTCCATTTCATACCTATTACCCCCCCTCAGCTCTGCTTTGCATTTTCTCTCCTTTGAAGCTACAAGCATTCCTGGCTCCTGGGGCTTGTCCACTGGCACAGCCCCATGGCCTGGACAACCTGCTGCAAAGCCCCAGTTCAGATCTTCAGAGCTGATGATGAAAGATGGAGGAAGATCATCTAAGTTTTTCAGGGAAGCACAGGGACATGCCTGGGCTATCAGGGCTGTGGCAGGCTGTGAGAGTTGAAGATCTTTCCCAGAGAATGTGAGAAGACAGACCACTGCAAAAGTCTGGTCTGCCCTGCTCATACAGAGAGTGCAGAGTGCTGGCAGGCTGGAGGAGCACCCAGGCTCTGGGCAGAGGGCTGAGATATGGGGGTGCACACAGGGGCTCAGGCATGGGTTTGAGATGTGCAAGTTGGGCACAGCTGGGGCAGGGGAAGAGACATGCAGACTTGCTGGGACAGAGATAGTGGGAACCAATTAATGCCCAGCTCACAAAACCATCCAGAGGCTTCAGCTTAGGAGCTGGAGCAGGGATCAGGTTGGATGCATGAGAGCAGCTGTGCCACTGGGACCAGGCAATCCCCCCATAGTGTTCCCCCCATGGTGCCCTGGCTCTGTTCCCTCTGTCCCCAGGTGGCTGAACACGCTGGGTTTGCTGGCCAGCCAGGGCATCGATGTGGTGGTGCGGCATTCCTTCCTCGACCACGGCCACAACCACTTGGTGGACCAGAACTTCAACCCCTTGCCGGTAGGTCTGCCCAGGGATGTCATGTTGGTGCTGGCTTCTTCTTGCACATTTGGGGGGGTTCTCTCCTTGTGGTCTCTCTTAACCCTGCTGGAAAATTCATTTTCCAGATCCATTCCTTATAGTGTTAATAGGATGTCAAGTGCAACATGTTGGAGGCAGATGGGAGAGCAATACCTCTGTAGCTGAAATTCCATCTAATGCCCCAGGGCTGGTAGCACAGGAGAGAGGCTGGTACCACTGAGGGGTACCAGGGCAGGCCAGTAAGTTGGAGGGACAGATAGGGCAGGCAGCTGAATCTCTCATGTTGAGCTGGCCCAAGGGAAGCCAGGCTGGAGCTTCAGCACCTGATTTCAGATTTCTAGAAGCCAAGGAGAAAGATTCACAGCAAGCAGTTGTCCTCATCTGTGCCCCAAAACATCCCTCATTCTTCAGAAACACCTGGGCAGAGGGGAACTCACAGAGCACATGGTGCTGATAAGGAAACCATATGAAAAATCCTGTTAAAAATAGCAGGTTTCCTTTTTCTCTGGGGTTAGTAAATATACTGCCTTGTAAGAAGAGAGCCTGGCAGAGCATCTGGGTGCTCTGCATCTCTCCTAGAAGGGATTTATTGGTCCATGACCCAGCAAGACACTGTGAGCAGGTTGTCCATCCCTGTTGGAGGTGCAGGACCCTGACACTGTGAGCCTGCCCTTGATGCTGTGCTGGTATCTCAGGGCTGGCTGCAGGGGAGCAAAGTCTGAGGGAACTGCATCTCAGCTCTGCCTACTCAGGCAATGAAAACAGCATCCCTGCAAAAGCATCCCTGAGCATCAGGCTGGCTTCGGGGAGCAAACCAGTGAGCAGGAGAGCATGGTCCACTGCCTGTGATGCTCTGCTGGGGCACCTTGGTCTGCTCCCACATGCAGCCTTCCAGCAAGCATACCTGCCAACTCTGGGGGGAGCCTGGGGGACTTTGAGCTTTTTTTGAGATGAACCTGAGCTCACAGCTAGCACTTGATGGATTTCTCCTGAAGAGCCAATTTCCCTGCCTAAGCCACATCATCCCCTTTCCCAGGGTTTCAGAGCCCCCTGGTTTGCTCCTGGCTGGATGGGTGCAGGCCAGCTCCTGCCTGCTGGGTGCACGAGGGTAGCAGATGGCTGTGGCCAGCCCTCCTGGCACGGCGGGGCAGCAGCCCCAGAGCGGCTGTGGAAGGAGTGCAGTTCAGAACGGGATTAAAGCCAGGGAAGGAGTTAGAGAAATAAACCCCAGGCTGTTAAACACAATGGAAGTCTTTAACTGGGATTTTGCTGTTGTTTTAAAGATAAATCTCCCAATAAGTTGGTGCCAGTTGCTGTCATGATTGTTTCCTCACTCTCCCGTGTGCTTCAGCACTGATCCCACATCCCACCCCTGCGCTCCTGCACAAACTCCGGCAGGTGCTTCCACAACCTCTTCCCCTCCACTCCTGTGCTATAAAAGAGCCACAGGCAGGTGAAAATAGACAAAGGGTTTAAAAGCTGCAAACACCGTAAAGCCCAGCAAGACCGGGCCGTGACCTGCTCCGCGGGACAGCGGCTGCTCTTTTCCCGTGGGAGCTATCAGGAAGATAAAAGCCGCTGGCTGTACCTGTGCGGGGCGGCGGCGCTGTGAAATACAATCTGCTCATTAGCTGCCATGACAAAGAGGTTTCTGCACGCCGGCTGGGCGTGAGGCAGCTCTCAGCTGCCTGCTGAGAGAAGGGCTGCACCGCCACGGCATCAATCACAGCTCCAGCTGGCAGCTCCTCGGGGAGCTGGGAGCCAGGCCTGGGCTCCCCATAGCACTCTTTGCACCTCCTTCTCCTCCCCTGCCACTGCTGGTGCCTGCTTGTCCAATGACAGGATGGTCTCAGGTGGCAGCAGTGTGGCCAACGGGCACTGAAGCTTCACACTGAAATTAGGAAGATGCTTACATCTCTGCTGGGCTTCCCACACACAGCTGACTCAGTTAACCAGCATCTTTTGGGACATCTTGCAAGAGACGTGGTCGTTGTGTGCCCCTCCAGGTCCTTCACCCATGGAAGGGCAGCTCGAGTGCCCATCCTGGTTGCCAGAATTGCCTGTCCACTCTCCCTCTGAGCTCAAGTGTTTTACTGCCTTGTTATTTTTGAGATAACATTTTCATGTATGGTTGGAGTGCTTTTTCTTCCTGAGTGATTGGGGCAGTCAGCTGTATAATAGTCAGAGAAGCCCTTCAAATAAAGTCTTTTGCAGGTACGGCAGTCTGCCTGCCTGCACTTAAATCTGTACATGTGTGGGAGTAAGGAGTGGAGGGAAGGAGAGCAGAAGCAGCACCAATATTCGCTCTTCACAGGGCAGTGCCTTGGAAATGCTGATCCAGCATTTAGTACCTCTAGGATCATTTCAGGCATGCAACATACATACTCTATCTCTTTCTTTAATATCTCTCTGAAACAGTCCAGAGGGAACCAATACATTTATTTCACCCCAGGCAGGCATGAGATTTCTCTTCAGATTCTTACAGAATGTTAAAGACGTTTTTCAGTGTTTTTCCACGTGACACTCACCTCTTTTTTATCCATCCTTAGTATTGATTTCTGCTCCCTTAATGTGCAATGCTGTAAGGTTATATCTATGCAGAGAAAAAACTTGGGCATATTTCTAGGCAGGGCTTGAGGAACACAAACCCCATGGAAAAGCCAAAGCTGAAAAACAGACTTCCATTTCCTGGGGCTCCTCATGGACCTTCCTCTAACGAGTATGAGCAGTGAAATACTGAGTTTGGTAGACACTTAAAAGTTCTTTTCTGCATATAAGATTCATATGCAGGATGAAAAGTCCTAGAGGGATCAAGGGTGAATCGACAGCAGGGGCTGCCTGCTCAGCTGTGGTGGTAGAAGACAATATGATATTGCCTGTGAATTGATGGTGTCCTTGAGAAAGCATCACAGCAGTGCGAAGGTCTGTGCCCAATGGTGCCGTGATCAGATGCTTGGATGCTGCGGGTGATTTTTCACCTCCTTGGCTTTGCCCAAAGGCACTGAGGAGAGCTCAGTGGGAAAGGACATTACTATCTGTCCTGGAGGAGGGAGGACCCTGGCCTCAGACTAAGTCTGTCTGACCTGTCCGGAGCACCTCTGCATTAGGGAATGGGTTGGGCCCCCAGTTTCCGGGTCCAAGGAGGCAAGGGGCCCTCCGGTGAGGTGCCAGGAGAGGGTCCCCCGGCCAGGCTCCCGTCTGCTGCACGTACGCGCTCCCCGGTGCGCTCATTAGCGGAGCCGGCTTGGCAGGAGGCGCCGCTAATCGCAGCTGAAGGTCCCAGCCGTCTCCCCAGTCGCTCCCTCTCCCGCCCCGGGCCAGGGCTGCGGGGGCTGGGTCCTCGCCCACCTGTAGCCGTGCCCACCCTGGGGGGCCACGGGAATCCAGCGGTGCTGCTGCTGCACCCGCCTATCTGCACATCCCCCGGAGTCACAGCGCTGCGCACACGCGGCCGGGCGGGCTGGACTGTGGCTGCTGTGCCCCCGCGGGGACCCTCGGCTCCAGGTCACTGTCTGCGAGAGGGTGGCCGGGTCGGACTGCAGCGTGCCATGCGCCGTGCAGGCAGAGGCACGGTCCCAAGTCTGGGAGTGACAAAGGGTGGGGAGAGGGAGCAGGTTCAATGGAGCTTGCACACACACACATGGAAGATGTTCCTGGTGACTGTAAATCTGCTGCGCGGGTGTCTGGCACCCCCATCTGCCCTGCACGTTAGAGCACTGACTCTGGTGGGAGTGATGCCTGCAGACAGAGAAGGGGTGGGAGAGGCAAAGATTGGTAGGAACTGTTGTTAGAGGACGTTTGCTCTGGCCACAGATGGGAGGGATTAAATCCCGGGCAGTTCAGGTGTGCATGGGGGGAAAGCTCTCCTATGAGATGTCAAGCTAAAGCAGGGTCTGCTGAAGGGCAGAGTGGAAATGGTGCCCTGTGGAAGTCTCCCAGCAAGCCTTGGCACAACTGCCTGGAGCAGGTTTGAGCAGGGCATCCACTCCACCACCTTGTCCTTTCTATCATGTCTCAAGGACGGAGGCACTGTCTGCTTTCTGCACCCTCTCTCCTTCCAGGAGCTCCAGGTTAGCTCTGAGGATCATTGTATCTGTGAACGAGAAGACAGATTTAAAGCAGCTAAACTCTGCTTGCTGTCACAGTGTGTTAAGGGGCCTTTCCCGCTTGGTGCACCAGAAGAAAGGTCTCTGAAGTGCATATGCATAGACTCTCAAATGGATCAAAGCCATGCTGTGGCTAGCAGCTCTGGCACCCACCCACTGGAGCTGCAAGACATGTGCAGAGCTGGAGCCGGACTGTTCCTCCTGCACTTGAGTGTGGGGCAGAGACAAACTCCATCTGGGACCAGCAGCAGCAATTTGGTCTTGGAAGGATGGACACAGCCACAGCTCACATCCCCCAGAGGCATCATGCTAGTGCTAAATCTGCCCAGCTGCTCACTGAGCCAGCACAGGACTGTGGATGAGGTGGGACAAAAAGACCATTCCCAGAGTGGATTGGTGTCCTGGAAGAACAGGAAACAGAAAATTGCATTTGGTTTCCAAGCCCTCTGATCTGGCAACTCCGCTCCCTTCCTGTAGCCTGCATCGCCTGGACCCTGTTAGGGAGAGGTGATGACAAAAGAGAGACTTGGCTGTTCCTCCATCTGCTCAGATCCCAAGAAGGTGGGGAGGCCACTGGCTGGAATGAGGCTGTGATGGACAGTAGGCAAGGGTCACATCCTACTCACCACTTTCCTGTTTCCTGGGCAGACTGTCCCCTCAGTGCCACTGATGCCTGGCAGCAATTCCTGTGGCTGCTGCTCCAATGGTAGGAATTTTGCTGTAGACTACTTGCTTGAGGAGAAAGCTGCAGGAAGATGTAAAGGCATAAGGCAACGCAGGAAAGAGTGGTGTGAGATGAAGTGTTAGCAGCCGTTAAAGCAGGAAGGAAGAGGATCAGCTTAGTGAAAGCAACAGATGCCCAGTCAGAGATGTCAGCAGCTTCAGAGGACTGGCAGTGGGACACTTGCTGGGACGTGGCCTCAGCAAAAAAGGGATTGGTCAGCATCAGCTGTTGCTTTCATGGTCCCCCCATGTGGTGGCTGGATCAAAGCAAAAGTCTGTCCTGCCCAGGAGGGGCAGAGCAGAGGGAAGAGGCAAGGGGCCACTTCACTGCAGCGTCTCTGTGTGCTGCCTCCTCTGGGGTACTCCTGCTGGTACCCCCAGCCTCTGTCAGGTCAGTCCACTTAAAGCCCCCTGGTTAGGAGCTAGAAGGAGCCTTGTTCCTCATTCATAGATAGTCTCTGGAGTGTCCTCTGTGGTGCTCACTCACAGACTCCCCAATACAGCAGCAAATATTGTAGGAGACTGCTCAGTTCTCTAGAACCTCCACACACGAAACAGCAAATAGATCATGTCCCTGAGGGTGGGGGCATGAGAGCTCATGAGGGCAGCATTAGTGTCTGAAGCTGATTATTCTGACTTCAGAAAATGTTGTTCTCTTTGGGAGGAGGCTCTGCCCCACTCTGCTTGTCACAGGACCTTGCAAAGGGTTTGGCTGAGAAAACCTTGAACTCCCACTTAAGAAGCATATAAAACTCAGGGATAATGTTAAAAGCAGCATTATCCAGCCTTGCTGGAGGAACAAGCTATGGCTTGAACAGGATGTAAGGACCTCCGCAGGGAGAAAGCTTTGGACGCTGAGAATCTCTTTAATCTATGGAAAAAGAAAGAACAAGAACCACTGGTTGGAAGCTGAAGCCAGATAAATTCAAGACAAAAATAAGGAGTGGGATTGTTAACAGTGTGGATATGAAACTGCTGGAACAGGCTCCCTGGGAAGTGTCAGCTTCTCCATCCCTCCAAGTCTTTGCAACCACAATCACTACTTTTCTGTAAGATGCTTTTGCCAAAAACAAGCCGTCAGGCTCTACAAAGGGATAAAAGAGCAAAGCCCTCTGTCCTGTGATGTTCAGACCAGCCAGCCCTTATCTCCACAGAGGTTGCTGTGGAAAAGTGCAGATGAAGGTGCAGGAATGGAGCTCTCTGTAACAGGCTGTAGAAGCTCGAGTGTGCATAAGGCACAGGGGAAGAACTTGGGTATCTTCAGGAGCAGGAAAAAGCAGTAAGAAGTGGAATAGGGTGAGCAGTAGCCAGCTGATGCTGCTGGTGACTTGGAAACCTAAAGCCATACCCTGGCAGCCCCAGCCAGAAGAGGCTGTGCACCACAGACTCACAGGCTACTCATTTGAAATTCAACTGCCTTTGCTGGTTACAGTCCCCAGGAGACTGAAGGGCTATGGCTCTTTTATGGCTCTTTTTACTCTGTTTTTATGGTTATGGAAACGTCTTGTCACATGTGGAGAGCACAGAGCTGAACAAATTCAGGTGGGCAGCAGAGCTGCTTTGCTGCTTCTAGGAGAGAGTTGGGGGGATAACTCCTGCACTTTTCCTGATGGCTCTGTAAACAGGAGGGTCGGGCTAATTGTTCTACCCCAGGATCTGCCTAATCAACCTTGTTTCCAAAAGCTGAAGTCTCTAAAAGTAAAATGTGCAGAGATCAAGCAGGACTCTCTGGGCTTTCCCTCTCCAGTGGAAAGCTTGTATGTCTTCACTGGCCCCATGGGGGGGGGTGCTGAAGATGAGGCTCCCTGAGCTCTGCACAGCAGCTTGCTCAGCAGAAGCACCTCTCCTGCCCACAAATCAGGGGTCCCAGACAGGAGACCTCCTAAGGCACAGGAAGGCTCTGCCTTCAAGTGCTCCTCACCTGCAGTACCGCTTGATGGGTCTGCAAAGTAATTAAACCAAGAAAGATCCCTCGATTCCCGTGGGACTAATAACAAACCAGACCCCCCTCTACTATCCCTCCTCTACTTCTACAGCTGTATTGCTGGCTCAGCCCTCACAACAACAGTCTTCTGTGACTCCAAAAGACAAATCCCTTCTGCAGTTCCACTGGTTGGTGCAACATGTCTCCCTGGACATTGCTGAGGCTGCCCCTGACAGGATGTCCAGCACCACACTGCATGTCTTTGCAAGGGGTATGTGGGCACTGCCAGCCTGGGGAACTTGTTTGCACAGGGTGTGCCAAGGGGAGTGAGTGCCAGCTGCTGTTAGGGGCTGAGGAAGAGGTCACTGATCAGTGGAAAAGCCACCCTGGTTGCAGCCAAGCTGGGTTTCATGAGCAACTATTTCCCAAGCTGGTCCCATTTGAACAGGAGCTGGTAGCTGCAGGAGCCCAGCAGCCCTGGAATGATTTTGGCTGGGGTTCGTTCATGCCAGTGGAAGGAGCAGCCCTGGAGCACCAGCCCAGCTGGGGAAAGTGTCTGCCCTCAGCGGGTTTGTTTCAGTCATGCTAGGTGTGTGTCTGTGTAATTCATCATCCAAGTGCTTGTGTCTCCAGGTCCTGGTAATTTACTGCAAATAACATGATTTCAGCCCCTCACACAAGTGGATTTGCAATGACGCGAAAAGCTGCAGCTGTCTTCAGTGCTCCCCTGCAGAGAGCTGAAGAGCTCAAGTGCCTTGAGGCCAGTGCTGACGACTCCTTTTTCAGCCCCGGGTCATTTTTCTGGCCCTCCTTTGAACTCTCTTTGTTTTTTCACATCCTTCTTGAAACTGAGACTTTGGAGCTAGTTTTGCCAGCAAGGCAAGGGAAAAGCACTGCTGTCCCCTCACCTCCTGCAGATGTTGGCGGGACCAAGTGGTCCCTGCACTGCCCTGGAGGCTTGACTGTGCTGAAATACTGCACACTCAGCTGTGATCACCTCATATTTTGCATGAGCTCACCCTAAATCACTGCTGATTGTCTTGCCAATCTCATGGCACCTGCATGGTTTTTCAGAGAAAAGCTGTGTACCCTTAGCTGGGCCAGAAGCTCACAAAACATAGCCAACACTTTTCAGAGAAATCTGTCCTTGTGCCCAGCTTGGGAGATGTTGAATATCACAGCTCTGCCCACAAACCATCATGGCAGGAGCCGGGGGCTCAATGCTCCCAGCTCTGCAGAGTTACTCAGAGCATCCTTGGGAAGAGCATGTGCTGAGATGTGAAATTTGGTAGTAGCTGGGGCAGGTCATGGGGCTGGGCAGGCTCACAGGACCCTCACATTAAAAACCTTGCTGCTGCTGACCTTTAGGGTGGAGGGACACTGATGTCAAAGCAGCAAATTCCTGGAGACCATCCAGCCCAGAGGGATGGGTGCTCAGCTGGAGGCTGGAGCTGCTGCTGCCAGCTCACCATGGAGGCAGGACCATTGAGAACCCCCTGCAGAACAGCTCTTGAGATCCATATGGAAATTCTGAGGGCAGACACTGTGAGTCTGGCCTCCATCACTCCCATAACTTGTGGGTGAAAGGAGCATCTCACCAGTGGAAATATGGAGAGGAGGTGACAAACCCCAGGAGGGCTTCTAGAAAACTCCTAAAAGCCTGAACTGACAGGTAGCTCAGGACACCAAACAGAGAGACAGTTCTGTTTGTCCTGCCTGCTGTGACTGAGCAGCACAAACTGGCACTGCTTCCCACAGAAGCTTGCTGCAGGCAGGGACATTCCCAGGCCGTAGAGCAGTCCAACCATCCAGCAGGGTCAGGGACAGAGGCATGGCCTCACTGACAGCACACATAAGCAGTGTTGAGCAACTGCAGCTTATTCTCCGCGGGAGCTTTGGCCTTGTGGCTGAGCCATCTCAGGCTACACAAGCCTCTTCCTTCAGATTCACATCTCCTTTGGGGCCCAGAGTTTGCAGAGGAAGCAGTTACCAGGCTGGTGTGGCACAAAGCCCCGTGGTTTTGGCTGGGACTAGCAAGAGGAGAAGGTGGCTTTTCCTCTAGCATTATGCCAGAATCTTGCCCAGAAAGTGAGAATTGTGTCTGGATCTCTCTTTGGCAGACTAGCTAAGTGCTGATGGAACAGATCAGCTTCTGCTGGCAAGAGCATGGGACTACCAGTCCAGTCTGGCTGGTGGATTTTTTCCTTGTGCTGGTCACTGGTGCCTTACTGCTCAGTTTTATATCCTGACCTCTTTACCCAAAATGCATGTTAATCAGGGGCTATATGAGGGCTCTCCAAGCACAGGATGGATAACTGAGTCTATATGAGATACCTGCACTTCCACCTGCCCATTCTGCCTGCCATCCTGGGGGCCTGGAGACCCCATTCCCAACCACATGCCCTTCTGGGATGCAAGACCCCTGCATCACACTATCCTTACCATGCAGGGCTTTCCCTGCCCTTCCCAGGCACTGCACAGAGCCACAGAATGTTTGTTCAATACTCGTTTTCTCCTCACTATGCAGGGCAGACCTGACAGAGAAGCTCCTGATGCTAGTGTGACCATCACTGCTGGATGTTTGACATTGCCAGCAGGGCAAGGGGATTATCCCAATTGCCCTGGGGCACATGGCTCCTCTAGGACATCCAGTCCGGGCTGTTCAGAGGGTGTTATTCCACAGTGCTCATGTGTGTGAAAATGCCTCAGCACCCACAGGCAGCGCTCAGAGAAGCAGGGCAAGAGGCTCCATCTCCCCAGAATCACCTGGTGTGCCTGGAGCAGCAGTGGGGCCAGAGCCCCATCCTGCAAAACAGCAGCTGAGGGCTGAGCCTGCCCTTTCCCTTCCCACAACCCTGCTTCATTTACCACACACCTCCCAGCTTCTGCAGCGGATGAGTGGGGGGCCCTGCCGGCAGCAGCCTCCGTCACCACACAGCCTCACCTCCTCCCCAGGGCTTGGGGCCCATCCTGTGTGCCGTGCGGGGCCATGCCCTGCAGGAAAAAGTACTGTGTGGTGACGTAATTAAGGTTGCATCATTTATGCATGTGTGTAGAGTCTGAGCATTTCCTCTTTCTTGAGTGCTTGGCTTCCCCATGCTCCATGGGAGGTTTTAAAATGGGACAAATACCTCTGGGAAGCTGAGCACCCTCAGCAGGCCCAAAAGCCAGTGTGCCATGAACAAAGAGCAAGGGAGAGTTCTGATGTGCTCCAGCTCTGTGTTGAGAGTGAGGGAAGAGCCTGCCACAGAGACATCACCACCTGTGTGCATCAGCTGGAGCTGGTGTGCAGGTCCACAGCATGGCTATGGACCAGGGTATGTGTGAGGGTGCCTATGCTGCTCCTCACACTCTGCAACCCAGCCAAGATCTGAGCTCCTTTAGAGGGTACCCATGTCTCTCAGCATGGGCAATGTATTCCTCCCTGAATCTCTTTCCTGGAAACATCCATGCCATTATGGCTTGGACTGCACAGAAAAAGCTAATCCCAAGGCAGACATCTGGCACACAACATTTTCACCCCAACAGGCAAAATTTTGCTAGGCTACAGGCAGCCTTTCCTGCCCACGCCCTCTGTGAGCAGCGAGGGCTGTTGTGCTGCTGACTGTCCCCTCTGCCCCCCAGGACTACTGGCTGTCCCTGCTTTACAAGCGCCTCATTGGTCCCAAGGTGCTGGCGATCCACGTGGCCGGTCTCCAGAGGAAACCCCGGCCCGGCAGAGTCATCCGCGACAAGCTCCGGATTTATGCCCACTGCACCAGCTACCACAAGTAAGCGGAGCAGGGAAGGCTGAGGGTTACAGGGTGGGATAAGGGGTGTCCCCAGGAGAGGGGACCAACAAGGGCACACTGGGGCAGCTTGGCTTCCCAAGACATTCACTCGGGTGCTGCTCTGGCCGCTGTCACAGTGAAGGGAGAGCGCAGGAATGGCGATGCCTTCCATGAAAGTGATGGCGAGCCCGCGCCTGGGAACGGGGCCGGTGCAGTGGCCGCCGGGCAGCCCGGGCAGCGGAGATCAAGGGAGTGGATTTCACACGAGGGGCCCCGGTCGGTCGGGTTACCCGCCAGGCCGCGCTGCCGGGGAGCCTGGCCTGGTTATTGTTTCGCTGATAAGGTCTTTGAAAGCACCTCGGCGAGCCGGGGGGGGCGGCCACCTCCTCCGCGGACACAAGTTGCTATTGTGGAGGAGGAGAGACTGTTTCTTTACACAGTCCAGATGCTTTCAACATGCCTCCAGCTCGGTAGGAAACCTTGTCCAGTAACTGACAGGTGCAAAGTGCTCTGTAGCTTTTGTTTGGGGCTGCCTGATCAGGCAGGGACAGAGGACCAGTGTCTGGACCTGTCTGTCAGGTGTCTGGGGTGGCGGGGGCAAACGCCACTCACGCACAGAGCTCTCCTCCGTTCTCAGCCTCCTCCTTGCAAGGTTGGGAGGTGGGGGGTTGTCCTGGATCTGACACTGTCCTGGGCCATCCCCACTCTGGACACTGTTGCAGCATCCTCTTGTGGCGTGTCACTGCTGGCTGAAGGGGGGGAGTTGAAAGGTATCACCGGAGAACCAGGCTTTGTGATGGGAAGGTGGCATCTCCCTGTGAAGGGGCAGCGGGATAGAGAACCTGGATGTCTGCACAAGGCCAGTCCTTGCAGAGACCCCCAAGCCCCTTCTTGGAGGTGATGCTCCCTGGGGACACGGCAGTGCAGCCCTCATTTCCCACTCTCCCCTTTGCAGTCACAACTATGTCCGGGGATCCATCACCCTTTACATCATCAACCTGCATCGCTCCCGGAAGAAAATCAAGCTGGCAGGGACGCTGCGGGATAAGATCGTCCACCAGTACCTGCTGCAGCCCTATGGCAAAGATGGGCTCCACTCCAAGTAAGTTTGAAGCTGGTGGCTGGGACTGCCACCACTGTCCCATGCTCAGTGCCACTGCCCTGACCCTCTCCTGGTCCCACAGGTCGGTCCAGCTCAACGGGCAGCCGCTGGCCATGGTGGATGACGGGACCCTCCCCGAGCTGAAGCCTCGCCCACTGCGGGCCGGGCGCACCCTGGTCATCCCCCCGCTGACCATGAGCTTCTACGTGGTGAAGAATGTGAACGCGCTGGCCTGTCGGTACAGATAGCCTGCGGCCCCAAACGGACTGGCCAGCCCCGCTCCTGCCCCTGAGCACTGCCCAGGTCGTGCTGCCTCCTTGGCAGCCCACGCAGCCTCGCTGTGGGGCCGTGTTGGGCAGTTCCACGCCACGCCCTCATCCTCACCCCCAAGGATGTCCTCCACCTTGGCACCACTCCTGCCCTGTGACCGCAGAGCTCCACATGCCCTGGCCACCATCCCACCAGAGCAGTGCGACAGCCAATTTGCAGGGCCTGCCACCCTCCGTCGCTGTGAGCTGCGAGAAGCACCCGGGCCCTGGTGCCCACTGGCTGCAGGGAGGGTTGGGGTGCTGAGCCCCGGTTTATCCCGGGACGAACACCCTCCGCGACCTCTTGGTCCCGCTGCCCCTCGGGATGACCCCTCCAGCAGCCGGACCCCGTCCCCGGAGGCGAGCAGTGCTCCGGTGCAGCAAGCGTATGGAAGCAGCTCCCTCTACCGCCGCGGGGATGCCGCCAGCCGGCCCGGCCCGCCGCGGGATGCACCGGCCGGGGCGGGGCAGGGCAGGGGATGCTGGGGGCCGCCCCGAGCGGGCGGGCGGGCTCGGGCTCCGCGGCGGGAAATGCTGATGATTAAATTATACATCCCGGAGCGCAGAGGGGCGGAGCGGCCGGCCGGGAGCGTGTCTTGCCCGGGAAAGTGGCGGCGTCGCGGGCAGGAGCAGCTGCGACGCGCCGAGGCGCTACCGGAGGTGTAATAAAGTTGGGCTCTCAACCGCGCCGGCGTCTTCTGTCCGCCGCGGGCCGGGCCGGGCGGGAACGGTGCTGCTGTCACACGGTGCGGCGGTCACACGGTGCGGTGCCGCTGTCACACGGTGCGGCGGTCACACGGTGCGGCGCTGCTGTCACACGGTGCGGCGGTCACACGGTGCGGCGCTGCTGTCACACGGTGCGGCGGTCACAGGGTGCGGTGCTCCGCTCACAGGGTGCGGTGTCCCGGTCACACGGTGCGGTGGTCACACGGTGCGGTGGTCACACGGTGCGGTGTCCCGGTCACAGGGTGCCCCGGTCACACGGTGCGGTGCCCCGGTGCACAGGGTGCGGTGGTCACAGGGTGCGGTGTCCCGGTCACACGGTGCGGTGGTCACACGGTGCCCCGGTGCACAGGGTGCGGTGGTCACAGGGTGCGGTTCCTCGCCGGGCCGCCGGGGGCGCTGCGCGCGTGGGCGCGGCGGTCACGCGCGGCGGAGCAGGAAGCGGCGCGGGGCGGGTGGAGCCGCCCGGTCCCGCCTGTCCCGGGTCCCGGTTGTCCCCGATCCCGCTGTCCCCGGTCCCGGTGTCCCGCCTGCCGCGGGCCATGCGCTGCGTCCTGATCGCCAGCACCGCGGCCGAGCTGCTCTTCTACTGGGCCGATGCCGCCTTCCTCCGCCGGCTGCGCTCGTCCCACGGCGGGCAGGTGGGGCGGGAAGGGGGGTGCGGGGACGGGAGCGTGGGGTGCGCGGTCACGCGTGGGCGCTGACCAGGAGAGTGTGGAGCAGGGCCCGGCGCTGGAGGACAGCCTCAACACCCTCTTCGCCCCTCTCATAATTTCTTGCGCCGCGCTGCTGGAGAAGCTTTCCGACACCTACACCTGCTTCGCCACCGAGGGCGGGCGGCACCTCCACGTCCTGCACACGGTAGGGCCGGCACCGGGCACCGGGGACCAGGGAGCCCCGGCCGGGCCCCGCCTGACCCCGCTGCCCGTTGCAGTTCGGGGACTGCCTGTACATCGCAGTGAACGGCGACGGCACGCAGAGCGAGGACGACCTGCGCCGGACGCTCTTCGTGCTGCGGCGCTTGGTGGAGGTTCACTGTGGCCTCGTCACGCTTGACTCGCACCTCATCCGCAAGGAGTGAGCGGGCACAGCCGCCGGCACAGGCTGGCACGTTGGGTTGTGGGGTGGCTGCCCTGAGATGCCTTCATGCAGCTCGGGGGGTGGGAGTGGGTGTCTCCAGCTGGGACCCCCCCTTTGCAGTGGGACTCCCTGCCTGCTGGGCTGCAGCTGGGTTTTGGTGTGTCCATCCCACGGAGGGAGGTGACAGCCACCTGTGAGTTTACACCCCGTGACTGCTGCAGGTTGCGGCCGGCTGACTGGGAGCAGCGGGAGCGTGTGTGGAGCCTGCTGCGGGGCCTGCTGGAGACCTACAGCCACCTGCGCGAGGAGGACCAGAGCTTTGCAGTGGAGGTACCAATGCTCTGGGCTTCCCTTACTTTTGGGGTGTTTCAAGGGTGGGAGACTGCGTGGAGTCTCAGGATGGGGGAAAAGGCCATGGGCTGGGACTTTAGGGCAGCTCCCTGGGAGCAGTGGAAACCCAGCTCTGACCCCAGGACTGCAAGGCTGGGTCTGAGCGAGCTCAGCAGCTTTCTCTCCTCCTGCACTCCAGGCTGTGGAGCGGCTGATCCATCCTCAGCTGTGTGAGCAGTGCATCGAGTTCCTGGAGCGACAAGTGGTGCAGTACATCAATGCCAGCCCTGAGCGTGGCGGGGATGAAGTGGGCCATGCCTTTCTCCTGGTACACACCAAGCTGCTGGCCTTCTACTCCAAGTGAGCCCGGCCCCACCACCCTCCCCAGGGCAGCCATTTGTCCTCCCAGCTGACCCTTTCCTGCTCTGGCCTGCAGCCGCAACGCCAGCTCCATCCGCCCAGCCGACCTGCTTGTCCTCATCCTCCTGGTTCAGGACCTGTACCCCAGTCAGAGCGCCGAGGAGGAGCTTGGCCCACAGGTGCTTCAAAGCAGGATTGGGGGTGCAGCAAGTCAGGTGCTCCCATGGGGTGGTGCCTGGCCAGCTGGGACTTAGGGGTTTTTTCCTTCTTTTTGAAAGCCCGCAGCAGAGAATGTTCTCCCTCAGGGACCCAAGAGAAGTGAGAGCATCCCTGTGAGTGGCCCTGGCTCCCATGGAGCTGCAGAGAAGGACTCAGATGACCAAGTGAGTCTTTGAGATCAGGAGCTGCAGGGTGAGATTCTGGAAGGGCTGCCTGAATTGCTGCTATCACCGACCCATTTGTTTTTGCTGGCAGGACACAGATGAACTCTCTGTGCCTGAGGTCTACTACACACCCGAGCCCTCGCCAGGCGGGCACAGTACAGGTGAGTGCCCAGCTGGGCAGCAGCCATGCCCCACACCCCAGCCCTACAGAGGCTCCAGGGCTCTGAAGGGCGCTGGAAGGCTGCCCTGCTGTGTGTGTTCTCTGCAGCCAGTGAGAGCTGGTCAGAGGGTGCTGAAATGCTGAGCATTGGGGAGGTGGATGCTGCAGACGTCCAGGTGAGCACGGAGTCCTGCAACATCTCCCAGCTCTACACTTCACCAGCCTGTCCCAGTGCCCTTTGCAGTTTCTGGTCCTCATCACTCGTCTCTTGCTGTGCTGCAGCTGTGGGTGCCCTACGTCGCCCATGTTATGCATAATTGTGACAGCTCTGATCTCCTTCTCTGAGGCATTGCTTGCAACAAGCTGTCAGCAGAGAGGGAGCAGGGCTGTCTCAGCGCAGTCCAGTGTCTCCCTCTGCTGCCGTTGTGCTTTCTGGGCTGCTTCTCTGATGGATGCTGCAACACCTCACACACTGCAAGCAAACACTGGCCTCAGTTTAAGGCATTTGCAGCCTTTGTCTTCGTAACAGTCTTCTTCTCTGCCACTCCTTTGGGGTTCCTGGGCACTTTCCTCACTGCTGATCTTTTGCTACATGGCCCCCTCCAGCTCCTTTGGTTCTGTCATGCCTGGTTGCAGCTTTCAAGGCAATGCTGCACCCCTACAGAGCATCCTTGGTGTGACCTGTCTCATCCCCACAGGGAACTGAGTATGTCCCCTGTCTTCCCAGATGGCAGAGGACATGCTCCAGACTTTGGGGCCTCTGGTCCCTGAAGCTTCAAACCCCAGAAGGATCTTTCTGGATGCCAGCCTGCGGGAAGGTTACTGCCCCTTGCTGCCACACACCATGCACTGCCTCCCACTCTGGCCAGGCATCTCCCTTGTGCTGCTGACCAAGGTGAGCTGCCTCTGAGGTGAGGAAAGCTATGTTGGACTGAGTCCTGCCTGACTCACCTCTCCCTTCCCTGGCAGGGCCCCATGACTCAGGTGGCTGTCACCTTGTACCAGCTGCTGGATGGTTTCTTGGTGCTGGAGAAGAAGCTGGAAGAAGGACCAGAGGTGGGAGTCGCGCGCTCCTACCCATTCCTTGCTGAGCTGCGGCAGCGCATGGACAAATTTGTGAAGAAGCTGAGTGGACAGGACATCCAGGTGGGAGTGGGGACATGAGGACCCTGCCCTGTTTTCTCCAAAGCCTGACACAGTCCTGTCTCTTTCTAGTTGCAGAACACCTGGTTGGACTTCAAGAACAAAATATTTTCACGGAGTGAGCCTGGGAGCTCCCTAGAGTGAGTAGGGGGAAGCCAGAGAAAGTCTCCGGGGCAGGCAGGGACCTTTGCCAGCCCCTTTCCACTGCAGCTGTCCCTGCAGTGCTGGGGACCCAGTGTCCAAACGCAGCGCTGTCTGTGTCCCCTGCCTCAGGCTGCTGCAGTCAGTGGCCAACGTGAAGCGGCAGCTCTGCTCCGTGTACCGCCAGCTCTTCCTGACCTCTGCTGGCCACAGCTTGTCCCAAGGGCTGCGGGACCGCGCTCAGAAACTGATGAGGTGAGTGCACAGGGATGGTCAGCATCGCTAGGGGGCTGCCCCACACACAGCTGTGCTGGGGCGTCTGGGTCCTGGCCTCTCACTGTGCCTCTTCTCGGCAGAGAGAAGCTGCTGGACTGGCGGGACTTCCTGCTGGTGAAGAGCAGGCGCAATATCACCATGGTGTCATACCCGTCTCTGCAGCTGGGAACCCAGCCTGGCAAGGGGGTGTCCTTAAGGGGGTAGCAGATGTGGGAGTGGGACCCTATCCCCCAGCACCAAGATCAAGGGGAGGAATATAGTGGGCGAAGGTGGTTTCCCCGAGGCTCAGGAGCTGTCCTGGATGGGCACCAAAGTTGTTGGACACCCTTAACCCATGCCACGTACCTGGAGGACTTTCCTGGACTGGTGCACTTCATCTATGTGGACCGTACAGCTGGACAAATGATGGCACCATCACTCAGTGTGACAGAGAAATCCAGCTCAGAGCTGGGCAAGGGTCCCCTGGCCACCTTCATCAAGAAAAAGGTACTACTCATGGGGTAGATATGGGAACCACAGAAGAGGGTGGAAATTGGAAGAGATTTTGCTCAGGCTTCAGGTGCCCCTTGTCCGCTAGGTCTGGTCCCTGATCACACTGGCCCGGCGATACCTACAGAAGGGCTATACAACACTGATGCTGCAGGATGGTGACTACTGCTGCTCCTACTTCCTCTGGTTTGAGAATGAGATGGTATGTGGGGCCAGGAAGGGACTGAGCCTCTCTTTCCCTGGAGCAGGGAGCAGGGCTGTAGGCATAGCCAGCTCTGACTCCTCGGTGGTCCCATCCCAGCTCCTGCCCTCTGCTTTCATTTCTCCCCAGGGCTACAAGCTGGAGGTGATGGAGGTACCAGTCCTGTCTGATGATTCTGCTCCCATTGGGATGCTTGCAGGAGACTACTACAGGTGAGCAGTTGCCAGCCCTGTGGTTTTAGACCAGAGCTCAAAGCTGTGATGGCACATAGCTCAATGTGAGTGATGCCAGGATGCCAGTGTTGTGGTGTCACTGGAGTTGCACCAGCCCATCTCCCTAGTGTGGTGCCATAGTTTTGCTGTGTCCTTGCACAGTACTTTATAGAGGAAATGTTGTTAAAAAGGGGTTGCCTGTGTGCACTGTACCTGCCAAGTCCCTGTTTTCTCCTCCCCAGGAAGTTGCTGCGTTATTACAGCAAGAACAACCAGGCAGAGGTAGTGAAGTGCTACGAACTGCTGACCGTGCACCTGGGCATCATCCCCTCTGAGCTGGTGGTCCAGCAGGCCTATGACTTGGCCCGGCGCCTCTGGGAACCATCTCGCATTCCTCTGCTCTGAGCTGCCTCCAGCCCCCTTGGGGCCAGAATTAAAAGTGGGTGTTCCCAGAGCCTGGGTTGCTTTGTCAGTGTCTGTGTGCCATGCCATGGATTGTGCGTGTAGGCAGCCACAGGCAACCTTCCCATCCTCCAGGCTGGCCAGGGCTGGCACTGTCCCTTTTCCTATTCCCCATGATTTTCAATGCTGCCCAGCAGCCTCTGGAGACAGGCAGAGAATGGGGCCGAGAGATTGTTGGCAAATCATGGTCTTGCTGAAAAGTGCATTTCCAGAGCAGGATTTATAATGTTAGCTAGGCATTGCTGCCAGGCTTTGGCCAGAGATCAAGATAGTGTAGGCAAACCTGAGTGGAGCAATGATCTAGGGTGCATCTCCCTTCCCCCTCACCCCCAAATGTGGGGTACAGGGACCTCAGAGGTTTGGCAGGCTCTGGGGAAGTGCAGCCTGTCCTGCACCCCCTTCCCCACACCCCACATTTGGCTTCCAGGCACCAGTTAGCCACAGCTCTGAGCTTAGCTGGGAACAACGAGTAAATCCTGAGGCAGCTTATGTGTTTCCCAGGCACGTCTGGGCTCAGTGCACGTCCAAACCTCAAGTACAGCTGGGAATGGGGCCAGCCCCAAGGGACTCAGGCAGCCACTGCCCCTTGCTGCTCCCATGCCACTCGCTGGAGCTGGGGATGGCAGTTCAGGGAGCACTGGACCATGACAGGGCCTTTGCCCCATCCACTGAGCCGGAATTTGTCCTGCTGAGCAATAGTTCTGGATTCAGATCCAAGCTAACCCCCAAGCTGCCCCTTTCCCTGCTGCTTTCAGGGCTGTGCTTTGGGCTTGCCTGCTCAAGGGGGGGCCAAATTCCCTCTGTCCTGCCACGCTTGGCCCACCACCCCAGCCACGTGCCTCTGGATCATCCCTGGGGCAGAACAGGAGCTGGGGGAGGGGGCTCTCAGGCCCCTGCCTGCCTGCCCAGCACCTTCCTGGAGTACAGGCTGGGGAGCTCCTGGCACCGTGCTGAGCCCCAGGCAGGATCTGTCCTCTCCTCAGCCCTGCGGCTCGTCTCCGGCCCCGCTACAAACCCCCAGCAAAACTGTGCCAGGGTCAGCGCCCCGCTGGGACAGCACCAGAGGGGCAGCGCTCGGCGGGGCCCCTGTCCTGAGCAGCCTCCCCGCCTCCCCAAGGCGTTCCCTGCCCTGGCCCCCCCCGGCCCCTCCCTGTGCCCGGAAGCCCTGGGAAAAGTTCCGCCGGGAAAGCAAAGTCCAGGCTGCCGGACGCGGGGCAGACGCGGTCAGGCGCTGCGGGGCGATGGCAGCCGGGCTCCGGGGAAGGCTGAGTCTGGTCTGCTCTTCCCGCTGGCTGCAGGGCTGGCATCTGCCCCCGGGGCGGTCAGGAGAGCGGCTGGCCCACGCCGGGGCTGCAGCCCAGCTGCAGCGGGAATACGACGCGGTGGTGATCGGGGCAGGTAACAGAGCAAGGGAGCAAGAGCCGAGCTGCGGGGAGCAGGCGGGGACCCACATCTGCCCTCCCCCAGGGCAGGCAGCAGAGGAGCAGCTGGGTGGGGAGCACGGTAGTGCTGGACGCACTGCAAAGTCCCAGACTGCTCCTCATGCCTGGGACAACACAGGGGTCTGGCACAAATTGCAGCCCCCCAGCATACAGTGCGCTGTTGGAGCATCTGCCTTGAGCACTTCTGTCCCCCTCTGCTGCACCATTAGGGCCAGGGCTGTAGGGCCGGAGGAGGATGCTCCTTGTCACCTGTACCTCTGTCTAGAGCCTGTTATTGGTGTGGTTGTGACAGCCCCATGCCCCAGGCATGACAGGGTGCCCTGTGCTGTGGGCCCATCACTAACACTGGGCTCTGCTCATCTCCCTCTCTTCTTGCAGGGCACAACGGGCTGGTGGCAGTGAGTACCTAGAGTGGCGTGCTGCCTCTCCTCCATCCACAGCTGACAGCAAGGGACTGGGGAGGGTTGCTGTGGGCAAGAGAGGGCTTTGGTGGTAGTGTCCATGGGGCTGGGGCTCCCACAGGCCCTCCCTGGGGAGGGGGGCACCATGTGCAAGAGGGGCTCACGTTGACAGTGACATCCTGGCTGGAGGGATGGGCAGTGTGTGCCGTGCTCCCCACAGGCTGCCTACCTGCAGCAGGCGGGGCTGAGCACAGCTGTGCTGGAGAAGCGTCACGTGCTGGGCGGCGCGGCCGTCACGGAGGAGATTGTGCCAGGTACCCCTGCATGCCCCTTGTCCCCCTGGCCCTGGCCAGCCCTAGTGGTGGACATCCCCCACCACCCCACACATTCCAGGGTTCAAGTTCTCCCGGGCATCATATCTGCTCAGCCTGCTGCGACCACAAATCTATGCTGATCTGGAGTTGCAGGTACTGGCACCCACCTTTTGCTGGGCTGCTGGTAACTCCCAGCATGACACCCTGCTGCCAGACTGTCCCTGCAGGGTGGTCCTGCAGTGGGGACATCCCTGTCTTGCAGAGGCATGGTCTGAGGGTGCTCTCACGGGACCCGTACTCCTTCACCCCACTGCTGGAGGACAGGAGCCCTCCTCGCTCCCTTCTGCTGGGACATGACATGGCCCAGACTCAGCAGCAGATTGCTCAGTTCTCCCAGAAGGATGCCCAGGTACCACCAGGGACATGCACAGCAAAACCCATGAGGGGCTGCCCTGCCCCTGGTGTGGTAGGGATGCTCCTGGGTGAGGTATCCATTGCACCCACCATGGTGCAGTCCTTGCTGTCCACCCTCTGTCCCCTTCCAGGCCTACCCTGAGTATGAGGCGTTCATGGAGCGCATGGTGTTGGCCCTTGACCCACTGCTGGATGTTCCTCCAGTGGATACAGCTGCCCTGGGAAAGGGTTCCCTGCTCCAGCAGCTCAGGAACCTGCAAACCCTGAAGCCCTTGCTGCAGGCAGGTATGTCTGGGATGCCAGTGAACCCTGATAGCGAGGGACATTTGCCAGCACTTGGGATGGGCAATGCAGAGCTTCCTCAGGAGCCCAAACTGGGCTGGCAGGCTCTGCTAGGCTTACTCACTTTGGTCCTGCTGACTGACCTTCAAACCCAGCTGGGCACCATTAGCCAGCCCTGGCACAGCCACACAGGTCTCACATTACCTCTCCACTCCCAGGGCTGGCACTGGGGCGGCAGCTGCCCCGCTATTACGAGGTGCTCACAGCTCCCATCTCCAAGGTGCGTGCTAGCAGTGGTGGTTGGAAACACCCACTGCCTCTCCTGCCTGCCTGCAGCAGCTCCCCACCCCAAGCTTGGCATGCTCTCTTTCTCCTGGGCCAGATCCTGGATCACTGGTTTGAGTCAGAACCCCTGAAGGCAACTCTGGCTACTGATGCGGTGATTGGAGCCATGGCCAGCCCACACACCCCTGGCAGTGGGTGAGGGTCCCTTGCCCCTGGAGCTTGTCCTGCACTGTTCCCACTTGCCATGCTTTATGCTTGGCTCTGCTGCATACCAGTACCCCATGCCTGCCCCCCTGCCTCTCCCTCCCACTGTCTGCCCAGCTTTACCAGGGTGCCTCAGGAGTTGGTGCTGGGCAAGGGGCTGCCCCCCAGTCCTGCCATATGGCTCTCCTGAGCGGCCCCCAGCTATCCCTTTGCTGTTTGGACACCTCTGTCCCCAGGCTGGGCTGAGTCCTGGCTCATGCATGCTCCCTGTAACTGAATCAACATCCCACGAGGTGGCATGGTCCCGTTGAAGGGGACTGTGGGGGCTGTGGCACCATCCTCACTACCTACGAGGGGACAGATCCACCCCCTCAGCCAGCAGCTAATCTGAAGTCCTGCTACCACAGGTACGTGCTGTTGCACCATGTGATGGGTGAGCTGGAGGGACGGCGGGGGGCCTGGGGCTACGTGGCAGGTGGGATGGGAGCTCTGTCCCAAGCCATCGCCCAGGCAGCGACTGCTCGGGGAGCCCACATCTTTGCTGAGAAGGTATGGGGTGTCTGGGAGAGGGGAGCTGCTTGGCATCCCTGCCCTTGCAGGCAGCAGGGATGCTCTTGGTAAAGTCTTGTCCCCTACATGTGCCCAGACAGTGTGCCATGTGCTGCTGGGCAGGGACGGGGAGGCACAGGGTGTCGTGCTGCAGGATGGAACAGAGGTGAGGAGCAAACTGGTCCTGTCCAATGCCTCCCCTCAAATCACCTTTCTGGAACTTGTTCCTCAGGTATGGAGTGCATGGGGCTAGTGGGGGCTTGGCATGTTAGAACTGCCCCATTCACACTTCCCCTCATAGCCAGCCTCTGCACCGGTATATCCCACCCCAGGAGCAGCTGCCAAAGGATTTTGTCCAGCGGATCCGGCAGGTTGACACATGCTCCCCTGTTACCAAGATCAATGGTAGGTACCAGCAAGTACACTTCTGCTGCCATCCCTGCTGGACTAACACTGGTGCCGGGCTCAGCAAGAGGCTGCACCCTGCTTCCTCCCTCTCCCCATCCCATGCCCAGTGGCGGTGGATCGGCTCCCCAGCTTCCTGGCTGCCCCCAATGCCCGTGACGGCCAGCCCCTGCCCCACCACCAGTGCTCCATACATCTCAACTGCGAGGACACCCAGCTCCTGCATCAAGCATTCACTGAGGCTGCTCAAGGGCACCCCTCCAGCAGGTAGAAGCCTGTACTGGCACACCTTAGTGCGCCGGGGAAGGGACAGGACAGTCATGGCAGTGGATCCTGGGGAAAGAATTGTGGAATGGCTGGGTCCCCTTCTGCCTGCCCATTTGGTGTACTGCTCCCCCAGACCCATGATCGAGCTCTGCATTCCCTCAGCGCTGGACCCAGGGCTGGCCCCACCAGGCTGCCATGTCGTGTCCCTCTTCACACAGTACACCCCATCCACGCTGGCAGGCGGTCGGTCCTGGGACGAGCAGGCCAGAAATGCATATGCAGACACAGGTACGTAAAGCACACACAGACCCTGGTTACACCCATGGGCAGAGCTGCCCTGGAGCTGCACAGGAGTTGCTGCCATGTCCTCCCAGGCTGCTCATCAGTAGTCCTTTCATCTTTCTTTAGTGTTTGACTGCATCGAAGACTATGCCCCAGGGTTCAAGGCATCTGTCATTGGCAGGGACATCCTGACACCACCAGACCTGGAGAGGATCTTCGGGCTGCCTGGTGGAGTGGGTACCATGCCTGTCAACTCTGAGCATCACTCTGATGCCAGTGCTAGTGGGCACACAGGCCTGGGCCAGGCACAGTTAGGTCACACAGAGCTCTGTTAGCAGAACATCTTCCATGGAGGGATGTCTCTGGACCAGCTGTACTTTGCCCGGCCAGCACCATCCTACTCTGGCTACCGGTCCCCAGTTCCTGGCCTGTACCTGTGTGGAAGTGGAGCTCACCCTGGTAAGCAGAGCTGGGAGCCAGGACCCTCCTGGAGGCCTGCAGAAGGAAGAAAGGGGTATGTGGAAGAGGTGCACCACCATTCCCCATTTCTCCCTTCTTGCAGGAGGAGGAGTGATGGGAGCAGCAGGACACAACGCCGCCCAGGTGGCTATTGAGGATTTCAGGCACCTCTGATGAGATTGGTGAAACTGACTTTACCAACACAGGGTTGCAACAGCAGCATGCCCTACTGATGCCATGCAGAGCCTTGCCCATCTCCAACTTACTTCCTCAGCATCTCAGGGCAGCAGCATCTCCCCAGGGCTGTGTGCAGGCTGGCAGGGTCCCTTGTGCTCCCAGCTGCTACTGCCACCTTGAACAGATGGCTGCTTCCAGCCTGCCACAACCCAGCCTTGCCCCAGTGGCTCCTGGACCCATGTACATGTATGACCATGGCAGGGCTCACTCAGCCCCTGCTTGTGCCCATGGAAATAAATCCTGGCACGTGCTGTGTCATGAGCATTCTCACTTGATTTTTTTTGAGCAATTGATGCAGCTCCTACTGTGCCATCCACACTTGCTGGTGATGCAGCCTTGGGGGAGCTCCCAGAGAGGACAGGCACATTTCAGAGTAGTGAACAGGGACAATCAGCCCCTCACCCTCTCCTCTGCCCATTGGTGCAGGCTCAGGTGCATGCAGGGCTGTTTATATGGAGTCCCCTAGCTCCAAGCAGGTCCACACCAGCCTAAGTACTTAGAACAAGCAGGGAGCTGTCTGGAAACTGCTTTGTTACCTGAAGTCCCCAATTGTCTCCAGTCCCCCGGCTCTTGGTGGCTGTGTGTATAGCAGACACGTGCCCAGCAGCTCAGAAACCACAGGAGCCAGGACTAGCAGCTGCCCCCTCGTGCCTCACACATGCTCCTATTCCCGACGGAAGCTGCCTGCACGTGTTCTGGCCCCGTCCCTCCGTCCCCAGGGCAGATGTTCCGTCCTGGCCACTGCTCAGCCACAGCAGGCCCGGGGTGTGCCCCTCACCCGCGCTGCTGCCGGGAGCCGCTGGCTGCAGATTACAGAGCTCACATCCTCTCCCTGCCCTCTTCCTCCGCCAGACAATGCTCCCGATTCAGCCGCCCGCCTCGCCTCCTGCCGGGCCCTAAATACGGTGCTGACAGGGTGAGCTGCTGCACCTGAGCTGGCTGAATCAATATTGACCGGCCAGGAATAGTCCCGCAGCCCTCTGAGAATAGCCCCGCACGCCCGCCCGCCGCCCACAGCTTCCCGCGCACGGGGCTGCCCTGCTGCCGGACGAGTATTTTTAGCTGCTGCCATTGCTGGCTGCCCGGGGCTGCAGGTGCTGGCACGCAGCGAGCCTCGAGGGACATGAGCGGCACATTGGCTGACACCTCAGGGCAAAGGGGGACACCCTCCAGCCCGCCACCATCACAGGGGCGGCAGGACATGGTGCCCGAACTGCTGCGAGGAGAGGCGGGCGGTGCCCAGATGTGGGAGAGCCCACCAGCCCGGTCACTTCTCTCCTCTTGCTGTCCCCAGGAGCAGAGGCAGAGCTGGGAGCGAGACCCGGCACTCGCCTGCCCTGCACCCCTGCCAGCATCTGCCGGGGGGAGGAGTTCGGGGGAAGGTCCTGGCTTCACACTTGAGCAATTGATCTCCAAAACGTCGAGACGAATGAGTCACGGGCTCCACTGCTGGCCCCAACCCTGCCCTTCCCCAGGGCTTTCCGTGGCCTCCGTTCTGAGGCTGGCCAGGGACTCATATCGCAGCAGAGGCTTCAGGACATTCCCTGATCACGGCCAAGGGAGACGGCTGGGATGAGGATCCCCTTCGAGGGGGACGCAGAGTTGTGCATCCCTCCACACCCAGAGGTGCTGGAAGTCCTTGCGAGACGTGGCGATGAGCTCACGGGCTATTCCCGGCCGTGTTGATCCTGGCTCCTCCCGGCAGGATCCGGCTGCTTTGACTCCAAACAAACAGTCCGGTGGCCACCGGCACATTCCTGGCCGGTCCCTGGGCACGGCCGGTGTACTGGGCTTCCTGTTTATCCCCATCCCACGGCGGGGCACGTCGGGCGTGTGGGCAGCAGGGTGCCCCGGGGACTGGCGGCACCCCAAGCCAGAGGTTGCTCCCGGGGCAGGTCGGGGCGGGGGTGGGGCATCACCGGTCTGCACGTCCCACGGAGCCAGGCTGAGCCTGAGGACCCTCACAGCCAGCCTGGTTTGTGGATGGCACAGATGATGCCCCAAGCCCGGGGAGAACTGTGCTCCGGGCTCACGGTACATCCCGTAGCCTGCCGTGGTGCCTGTGCCCCCCGAGTCCTGGCCCCACTGCAGCACCTCCAGGCATCCTCTGCCTGTGCACCCACTGAACCGCTGCGTGAGCGGGAAGGTACAAGGCGTGTCCCGAGCATTACAGTTGTAATCTCCAGAAAGTTCATGCTGTGCCTGGCTGGGGGCAGCCCAGTGAGGGGAGCATCCCTGACCGAGGGAATTTGGAATCTGGGGAAAGTCCAGCATCACGGCAGGTAGGGACTATCCGGGATAGCTCGGATCCCCCCGGCAGGGAGAAGAGCAGGGTTTGGGACAGGAACAGGTTTGCCCCCGTGTGCAGTGAGGCAGTGCCGGGCCGGGGGTGGGCAGGGCGCAGGGCTGGGCTCCAGACCAGGGGCGGGGAGGCGGGGGGCCCCCTCGGGTCGGCCCACCCCCTCGGGTCGCCGCACCATAAAAGCCGCTGCAGGCGGTTCCCGGCGGGAGGTCGGAGCTGCGGGATCCACTGCCGTGAGCGCTACCACTGCGTCCCCTCGCCACCACCGTGTCCCCTGCCACCACCGCCTGCCCCGCACCGCTGCCGGTCCGGCACCGCCGTCCCTTGCCAGGGTGAGTGGCGGGGATGGCCCCAGGAGGGGAAGTCTGGGCACCTGGAGGGGGGTCATCCATGCCAGCAATGCTCTGAATGAGGATGCAGGGGAAGAGGTGAGGTGACGGGGACCGGGCTGTGTGCAAGATGGGGAGGAATCCTTATGTTCAGTAGAGAATCCAGGTGGTGGATAAAAGGGGGCTCTGTGGCGCCCCCTCATCTATCTCCCAAAGCATGGAGCAGACAGGAAGCAACAAGAGTACAGGGCAATGTTCGTGGGGCTGCCCATGGCTATCGGTGCCTGAGAGGGCTGTGTCAGAGCTGGGTGACCTGGTGAAGAGTGTAGGGCTGGGGTGTGCTGTGGATATGGCAGCAATCAGCCCATGCATCCCCCACAGCACAGGGATGTCACCACTGTGTATGATATCCCTTCATCATTGCCCAGCTCCTGGGGCACAGAGGGGCTGCAGCTGCACCCCCGCTCTGCCATGGTCCTCAAGGACTCATTGTTGGGCTGTCCTCAGGCATCCCATCCACAGAACCATGAAGGTGATGCCAGCTGGCCCGCCAGTCAAGTCCTGCCTGGTGCCTGCTGCTGTGCTGGGTG